>NW_028123970.1:0-1200000 GCF_965194805.1 Balaenoptera borealis
AGAAATGGGAGCCTTGCTACACTGATGGGCGGGATGTAAATTGCCAAGAGCCACTCTGGAGAAGTGTCCGGTGAGTCCTGAAACATCTGAAAAACACAGCTTAGAGAGCATAGGGCACTTCCACTCATGGGGGTATAAATTGGGAAAATTAAAAATCAGCAAGACACAAGCACCCCAAAGTTTAGGGCTGCTCTGTTGACCAGGACCTCCACTTCATTCCACCTTAAATATCCCAGGAAAGAGAAAAATGCATAAAGAAGTTGTGGTCCTTATGTACAATGGAATATCACTCAGCCATGAAATCAATGTCGTAAGGTTAGTAGCAGCATGATGAGTGGATTTAGGTACGACGATTCTAAGTGAAATAAGTCACACAGAAAAGGACACTTCTCCTAAGGTATCACTGATAGAGGGAATGTAAAAACCGTTACACTTGAACTGAATTACAAAACAGAACAGAGTCACACATGCAGAAAACACACTATGGCTGCTTAACGGGAAAGGTGAGGTGGGGTGATACATAAAACAAGGGTATCAAATTAGCTCAGATACCGTTCCATAAACCCAATATGTAATAGACAAGACCTACTCCTTGCTCAGAGAACTGGACTCAACACGCCCTATTCACCGCACAAGAATATATCTGACTAATAATAATCGTAAAACCTATGTATTGATATCTCTCTGTTAGTGTGTCAAGTAGGTGTAAAGCGGCATAAGCACAGCAGTGAAAAGCAGCTAAACCCCATTATAAAAATAAATTACTTTGAAACACCCATGAAACAAAGACAGTGAAAGAGAGAGAAATTCTTACACAATGCGTTCAGGGGCTGTGATGCAACCTGGATTGACCATATCTAGACGCACAGCTGGATGAGACATAAGGGTGGACACTCTTGGGGCTGAGAGGTTTGGTGAGGTTGGGTGAGCAAACGCAGACCCTTTAAAGTAATACTGCGTGGTACCCATCGCATGGGTCCCAAATCTCCAGGTTCAAGGGCATCTTCCTACATCAAAAACATGCATGAGAAACCCAGAAGATGGTACACCGTGTGATGGGGAAAGGTTTCTAAAACGCACCTCATTTCTCATCTCCTTGTGCCCGGGTTCGCCATTCCAGCTGCTTTACTAGCAAGCTCCCTACTTGGAGCATCAGCACCTTTAACCTCCTGTTCCATGCAGGTTGCAATTTGTCCTGAGGATAAACGGGAAGACGTGGAACCAACGAGAGACTAGCTCTTGGTGTTGGGACAGGCAGAGGTCATTCTATTTTCCCATCAGAAAGAAGAATTAACCACAGGCTCAGCCTGCCCCCCGGAACCAGAACAGGGCCTGAAGCCATTCTGCGATTTTGCGGCCAGCTCCCATAAAAACGAGTTGTAAAATGGAGGTTCAGGGCACTGCAATTCACAAACCTGCAGAGTTATAAATGATAACTCTCGTCCACAAATATATTGAGGGAAGGCAAAGAAGAGGATTTGAAATCAAGGCAGAATTGCAGGAAACAGATTTCAGGAGGTAGATACGAATCGCCTTTAAAGCACATGAAAAGCGGCAAATCGTTGACAATGATGCCCTTGGCCAAAAAGGGCGTATGCGTTTTTTCCTGAATATATTCAGGAAAAAACGCATACGCCCTTTTTGGCCAACCAAGCAACCTGGAAAGGCAAATCAGCGCTACAAAGAAGTCTCGCTTCCCATCGGTCAAAAGGGCCATGCTGAAAAAAGTGTCAAAACCAGAAATGCAGGACAGGCCATGGAGAAATGGGAGCCTTGCTACACTGATGGGCGGGATGTAAATTGCCAAGAGCCACTCCGGAGAAGTGTCCGGTGAGTCCTGAAACATCTGAAAAACACAGCTTAGAGAGCATAGGGCACTTCCACTCATGGGGGTATAAATTGGGAAAATGAAAAATCAGCAAGACACAAGCACCCCAAAGTTTAGGGCTGCTCTGTTGACCAGGACCTCCACTTCATTCCACCTTAAATATCCCAGGAAAGAGAAAAATGGATAAAGAAGTTGTGGTCCTTATGTACAATGGAATATCACTCAGCCATGAAATCAATGTCGTAAGGTTAGTAGCAGCATGATGAGTGGATTTAGGTACGACGATTCTAAGTGAAATAAGTCACACAGAAAAGGACACTTCTCATAAGGTATCACTGATAGAGGGAATGTAAAAACCGTTACACTTGAACTGAATTACAAAACAGAACAGAGTCACACATGCAGAAAACACACTATGGCTGCTTAACGGGAAAGGTGAGGTGGGGTGACACATAAAACAAGGGTATCAAATTAGTTCAGATACCGTTCCATAAACCCAATATGTAATAGACAAGACCTACTCCTTGCTCAGAGAACTGGACTCAACACGCCCTATTCACCGCACAAGAATATATCTGACTAATAATAATCGTAAAACCTATGTATTGATATCTCTCTGTTAGTGTGTCAAGTGGGTGTAAAGCGGCATAAGCACAGCAGTGAAAAGCAGCTAAACCCCATTATAAAAATAAATTACTTTGAAACACCCATGAAACAAAGACAGTGAAAGAGAGAGAAATTCTTACACAATGCGTTCAGGGGCTGTGATGCAACCTGGATTGACCATATCTAGACGCACAGCTGGATGAGACATAAGGGTGGACACTCTTGGGGCTGAGAGGTTTGGTGAGGTTGGGTGAGCAAACGCAGACCCTTTAAAGTAATACTGCGTGGTACCCATCGCATGGGTCCCAAATCTCCAGGTTCAAGGGCATCTTCCTACATCAAAAACATGCATGAGAAACCCAGAAGATGGTACACCATGTGATGGGGAAAGGTTTCTAAAACGCACCTCATTTCTCATCTCCTTGTGCCCGGGTTCGCCATTCCAGCTGCTTTACTAGCAAGCTCCCTACTTGGAGCATCAGCACCTTTAACCTCCTGTTCCATGCAGGTTGCAATTTGTCCTGAGGATAAACGGGAAGACGTGGAACCAACGAGAGACTAGCTCTTGGTGTTGGGACAGGCACAGGTCACTCTATTTTCCCATCAGAAAGAAGAATTAACCACAGGCTCAGCCTGCCCCCCGGAACCAGAACAGGGCCTGAAGCCATTCTGCGATTTTGCGGCCAGCTCCCATAAAAACGAGTTGTAGAATGGAGGTTCAGGGCACTGCAATTCACAAACCTGCAGAGTTATAAATGATAACTCTCGTCCACAAATATATTGAGGGAAGGCAAAGAAGAGGATTTGAAATCAAGGCAGAATTGCAGGAAACATATTTCAGGAGGTAGATACGAATCGCCTTTAAAGCACATGAAAAGCGGCAAAACGTTGACAATGATGCCCTTGGCCAAAAAGGGCGTATGCGTTTTTTCCTGAATATATTCAGGAAAAAACGCATACGCCCTTTTTGGCCAACCAAGCAACCTGGAAAGGCAAATCAGCGCTACAAAGAAGTCTCGCTTCCCATCGGTCAAAAGGGCCATGCTGAAAAAAGTGTCAAAACCAGAAATGCAGGACAGGCCATGGAGAAATGGGAGCCTTGCTACACTGATGGGCGGGATGTAAATTGCCAAGAGCCACTCCGGAGAAGTGTCTGGTGAGTCCTGAAACATCTGAAAAACACAGCTTAGAGAGCATAGGGCACTTCCACTCATGGGGGTATAAATTGGGAAAATTAAAAATCAGCAAAACACAAGCACCCCAAAGTTTAGGGCTGCTCTGTTGACCAGGACCTCCACTTCATTCCACCTTAAATATCCCAGGAAAGAGAAAAATGGATAAAGAAGTTGTGGTCCTTATGTACAATGGAATATCACTCAGCCATGAAATCAATGTCGTAAGGTTAGTAGCAGCATGATGAGTGGATTTAGGTACGACGATTCTAAGTGAAATAAGTCACACAGAAAAGGACACTTCTCATAAGGTATCACTGATAGAGGGAATGTAAAAACCGTTACACTTGAACTGAATTACAAAACAGAACAGAGTCACACATGCAGAAAACACACTATGGCTGCTTAACGGGAAAGGTGAGGTGGGGTGATACATAAAACAAGGGTATCAAATTAGCTCAGATACCGTTCCATAAACCCAATATGTAATAGACAAGACCTACTCCTTGCTCAGAGAACTGGACTCAACACGCCCTATTCACCGCACAAGAATATATCTGACTAATAATAATCGTAAAACCTATGTATTGATATCTCTCTGTTAGTGTGTCAAGTGGGTGTAAAGCGGCATAAACACAGCAGTGAAAAGCAGCTAAACCCCATTATAAAAATAAATTACTTTGAAACAGCCATGAAACAAAGACAGTGAAAGAGAGAGAAATTCTTACACAATGCGTTCAGGGGCTGTGATGCAACCTGGATTGACCATATCTAGACGCACAGCTGGATGAGACATAAGGGTGGACACTCTTGGGGCTGAGAGGTTTGGTGAGGTTGGGTGAGCAAACGCAGACCCTTTAAAGTAATACTGCGTGGTACCCATCGCATGGGTCCCAAATCTACAGGTTCAAGGGCATCTTCCTACATCAAAAACATGCATGAGAAACCCAGAAGATGGTACACCGTGTGATGGGGAAAGGTTTCTAAAACGCACCTCATTTCTCATCTCCTTGTGCCCGGGTTCGCCATTCCAGCTGCTTTACTAGCAAGCTCCCTACTTGGAGCATCAGCACCTTTAACCTCCTGTTCCATGCAGGTTGCAATTTGTCCTGAGGATAAACGGGAAGACGTGGAACCAACGAGAGACTAGCTCTTGGTGTTGGGACAGGCACAGGTCACTCTATTTTCCCATCAGAAAGAAGAATTAACCACAGGCTCAGCCTGCCCCCCGGAACCAGAACAGGGCCTGAAGCCATTCTGCGATTTTGCGGCCAGCTCCCATAAAAACGAGTTGTAAAATGGAGGTTCAGGGCACTGCAATTCACAAACCTGCAGAGTTATAAATGATAACTCTCGTCCACAAATATATTGAGGGAAGGCAAAGAAGAGGATTTGAAATCAAGGCAGAATTGCAGGAAACAGATTTCATGAGGTAGATACGAATCGCCTTTAAAGCACATGAAAAGCGGCAAAACGTTGACAATGATGCCCTTGGCCAAAAAGGGCGTATGCGTTTTTTCCTGAATATATTCAGGAAAAAACGCATACGCCCTTTTTGGCCAACCAAGCAACCTGGAAAGGCAAATCAGCGCTACAAAGAAGTCTCGCTTCCCATCGGTCAAAAGGGCCATGCTGAAAAAAGTGTCAAAACCAGAAATGCAGGACAGGCCATGGAGAAATGGGAGCCTTGCTACACTGATGGGCGGGATGTAAATTGCCAAGAGCCACTCTGGAGAAGTGTCCGGTGAGTCCTGAAACATCTGAAAAACACAGCTTAGAGAGCATAGGGCACTTCCACTCATGGGGGTATAAATTGGGAAAATGAAAAATCAGCAAGACACAAGCACCCCAAAGTTTAGGGCTGCTCTGTTGACCAGGACCTCCACTTCATTCCACCTTAAATATCCCAGGAAAGAGAAAAATGGATAAAGAAGTTGTGGTCCTTATGTACAATGGAATATCACTCAGCCATGAAATCAATGTCGTAAGGTTAGTAGCAGCATGATGAGTGGATTTAGGTACGACGATTCTAAGTGAAATAAGTCACACAGAAAAGGACACTTCTCATAAGGTATCACTGATAGAGGGAATGTAAAAACCGTTACACTTGAACTGAATTACAAAACAGAACAGAGTCACACATGCAGAAAACACACTATGGCTGCTTAACGGGAAAGGTGAGGTGGGGTGATACATAAAACAAGGGTATCAAATTAGCTCAGATACCGTTCCATAAACCCAATATGTAATAGACAAGACCTACTCCTTGCTCAGAGAACTGGACTCAACACGCCCTATTCACCGCACAAGAATATATCTGACTAATAATAATCGTAAAACCTATGTATTGATATCTCTCTGTTAGTGTGTCAAGTAGGTGTAAAGCGGCATAAGCACAGCAGTGAAAAGCAGCTAAACCCCATTATAAAAATAAATTACTTTGAAACACCCATGAAACAAAGACAGTGAAAGAGAGAGAAATTCTTACACAATGCGTTCAGGGGCTGTGATGCAACCTGGATTGACCATATCTAGACGCACAGCTGGATGAGACATAAGGGTGGACACTCTTGGGGCTGAGAGGTTTGGTGAGGTTGGGTGAGCAAACGCAGACCCTTTAAAGTAATACTGCGTGGTACCCATCGCATGGGTCCCAAATCTCCAGGTTCAAGGGCATCTTCCTACATCAAAAACATGCATGAGAAACCCAGAAGATGGTACACCGTGTGATGGGGAAAGGTTTCTAAAACGCACCTCATTTCTCATCTCCTTGTGCCCAGGTTCGCCATTCCAGCTGCTTTACTAGCAAGCTCCCTACTTGGAGCATCAGCACCTTTAACCTCCTGTTCCATGCAGGTTGCAATTTGTCCTGAGGATAAACGGGAAGACGTGGAACCAACGAGATACTAGCTCTTGGTGTTGGGACAGGCACAGGTCATTCTATTTTCCCATCAGAAAGAAGAATTAACCACAGGCTCAGCCTGCCCCCCGGAACCAGAACAGGGCCTGAAGCCATTCTGCGATTTTGCGGCCAGCTCCCATAAAAACGAGTTGTAGAATGGAGGTTCAGGGCACTGCAATTCACAAACCTGCAGAGTTATAAATGATAACTCTCGTCCACAAATATATTGAGGGAAGGCAAAGAAGAGGATTTGAAATCAAGGCAGAATTGCAGGAAACAGATTTCAGGAGGTAGATACGAATCGCCTTTAAAGCACATGAAAAGCGGCAAAACGTTGAAAATGATGCCCTTGGCCAAAAAGGGCGTATGCGTTTTTTCCTGAATATATTCAGGAAAAAACGCATACGCCCTTTTTGGCCAACCAAGCAACCTGGAAAGGCAAATCAGCGCTACAAAGAAGTCTCGCTTCCCATCGGTCAAAAGGGCCATGCTGAAAAAAGTGTCAAAACCAGAAATGCAGGACAGGCCATGGAGAAATGGGAGCCTTGCTACACTGATGGGCGGGATGTAAATTGCCAAGAGCCACTCCGGAGAAGTGTCCGGTGAGTCCTGAAACATCTGAAAAACACAGCTTAGAGAGCATAGGGCACTTCCACTCATGGGGGTATAAATTGGGAAAATGAAAAATCAGCAAAACACAAGCACCCCAAAGTTTAGGGCTGCTCTGTTGACCAGGACCTCCACTTCATTCCACCTTAAATATCCCAGGAAAGAGAAAAATGGATAAAGAAGTTGTGGTCCTTATGTACAATGGAATATCACTCAGCCATGAAATCAATGTCGTAAGGTTAGTAGCAGCATGATGAGTGGATTTAGGTACGACGATTCTAAGTGAAATAAGTCACACAGAAAAGGACACTTCTCATAAGGTATCACTGATAGAGGGAATGTAAAAACCGTTACACATGAACTGAATTACAAAACAGAACAGAGTCACACATGCAGAAAACACACTATGGCTGCTTAACGGGAAAGGTGAGGTGGGGTGATACATAAAACAAGGGTATCAAATTAGCTCAGATACCGTTCCATAAACCCAATATGTAATAGACAAGACCTACTCCTTGCTCAGAGAACTGGACTCAACACGCCCTATTCACCGCACAAGAATATATCTGACTAATAATAATCGTAAAACCTATGTATTGATATCTCTCTGTTAGTGTGTCAAGTGGGTGTAAAGCGGCATAAACACAGCAGTGAAAAGCAGCTAAACCCCATTATAAAAATAAATTACTTTGAAACACCCATGAAACAAAGACAGTGAAAGAGAGAGAAATTCTTACACAATGCGTTCAGGGGCTGTGATGCAACCTGGATTGACCATATCTAGACGCACAGCTGGATGAGACATAAGGGTGGACACTCTTGGGGCTGAGAGGTTTGGTGAGGTTGGGTGAGCAAACGCAGACCCTTTAAAGTAATACTGCGTGGTACCCATCGCATGGGTCCCAAATCTACAGGTTCAAGGGCATCTTCCTACATCAAAAACATGCATGAGAAACCCAGAAGATGGTACACCGTGTGATGGGGAAAGGTTTCTAAAACGCACCTCATTTCTCATCTCCTTGTGCCCGGGTTCGCCATTCCAGCTGCTTTACTAGCAAGCTCCCTACTTGGAGCATCAGCACCTTTAACCTCCTGTTCCATGCAGGTTGCAATTTGTCCTGAGGATAAACGGGAAGACGTGGAACCAACGAGAGACTAGCTCTTGGTGTTGGGACAGGCACAGGTCACTCTATTTTCCCATCAGAAAGAAGAATTAACCACAGGCTCAGCCTGCCCCCCGGAACCAGAACAGGGCCTGAAGCCATTCTGCGATTTTGCGGCCAGCTCCCATAAAAACGAGTTGTAAAATGGAGGTTCAGGGCACTGCAATTCACAAACCTGCAGAGTTATTAATGATAACTCTCGTCCACAAATATATTGAGGGAAGGCAAAGAAGAGGATTTGAAATCAAGGCAGAATTGCAGGAAACAGATTTCAGGAGGTAGATACGAATCGCCTTTAAAGCACATGAAAAGCGGCAAAACGTTGACAATGATGCCCTTGGCCAAAAAGGGCGTATGCGTTTTTTCCTGAATATATTCAGGAAAAAACGCATACGCCCTTTTTGGCCAACCAAGCAACCTGGAAAGGCAAATCAGCGCTACAAAGAAGTCTCGCTTCCCATCGGTCAAAAGGGCCATGCTGAAAAAAGTGTCAAAACCAGAAATGCAGGACAGGCCATGGAGAAATGGGAGCCTTGCTACACTGATGGGCGGGATGTAAATTGCCAAGAGCCACTCTGGAGAAGTGTCCGGTGAGTCCTGAAACATCTGAAAAACACAGCTTAGAGAGCATAGGGCACTTCCACTCATGGGGGTATAAATTGGGAAAATTAAAAATCAGCAAGACACAAGCACCCCAAAGTTTAGGGCTGCTCTGTTGACCAGGACCTCCACTTCATTCCACCTTAAATATCCCAGGAAAGAGAAAAATGGATAAAGAAGTTGTGGTCCTTATGTACAATGGAATATCACTCAGCCATGAAATCAATGTCGTAAGGTTAGTAGTAGTATGATGAGTGGATTTAGGTACGACGATTCTAAGTGAAGTAAGTCACACAGAAAAGGACACTTCTCATAAGGTATCACTGATAGAGGGAATGTAAAAACCGTTACACTTGAACTGAATTACAAAACAGAACAGAGTCACACATGCAGAAAACACACTATGGCTGCTTAACGGGAAAGGTGAGGTGGGGTGATACATAAAACAAGGGTATCAAATTAGCTCAGATACCGTTCCATAAACCCAATATGTAATAGACAAGACCTACTCCTTGCTCAGAGAACTGGACTCAACGCCCTATTCACCGCACAAGAATATATCTGACTAATAATAATCGTAAAACCTATGTATTGATATCTCTCTGTTAGTGTGTCAAGTGGGTGTAAAGCGGCATAAGCACAGCAGTGAAAAGCAGCTAAACCCCATTATAAAAATAAATTACTTTGAAACACCCATGAAACAAAGACAGTGAAAGAGAGAGAAATTCTTACACAATGCGTTCAGGGGCTGTGATGCAACCTGGATTGACCATATCTAGACGCACAGCTGGATGAGACATAAGGGTGGACACTCTTGGGGCTGAGAGGTTTGGTGAGGTTGGGTGAGCAAACGCAGACCCTTTAAAGTAATACTGCGTGGTACCCATCGCATGGGTCCCAAATCTCCAGGTTCAAGGGCATCTTCCTACATCAAAAACATGCATGAGAAACCCAGAAGATGGTACACCGTGTGATGGGGAAAGGTTTCTAAAACGCACCTCATTTCTCATCTCCTTGTGCCCGGGTTCGCCATTCCAGCTGCTTTACTAGCAAGCTCCCTACTTGGAGCATCAGCACCTTTAACCTCCTGTTCCATGCAGGTTGCAATTTGTCCTGAGGATAAACGGGAAGACGTGGAACCAACGAGAGACTAGCTCTTGGTGTTGGGACAGGCACAGGTCACTCTATTTTCCCATCAGAAAGAAGAATTAACCACAGGCTCAGCCTGCCCCCCGGAACCAGAACAGGGCCTGAAGCCATTCTGCGATTTTGCGGCCAGCTCCCATAAAAACGAGTTGTAAAATGGAGGTTCAGGGCACTGCAATTCACAAACCTGCAGAGTTATAAATGATAACTCTCGTCCACAAATATATTGAGGGAAGGCAAAGAAGAGGATTTGAAATCAAGGCAGAATTGCAGGAAACAGATTTCATGAGGTAGATACGAATCGCCTTTAAAGCACATGAAAAGCGGCAAAACGTTGACAATGATGCCCTTGGCCAAAAAGGGCGTATGCGTTTTTTCCTGAATATATTCAGGAAAAAACGCATACGCCCTTTTTGGCCAACCAAGCAACCTGGAAAGGCAAATCAGCGCTACAAAGAAGTCTCGCTTCCCATCGGTCAAAAGGGCCATGCTGAAAAAAGTGTCAAAACCAGAAATGCAGGACAGGCCATGGAGAAATGGGAGCCTTGCTACACTGATGGGCGGGATGTAAATTGCCAAGAGCCACTCTGGAGAAGTGTCCGGTGAGTCCTGAAACATCTGAAAAACACAGCTTAGAGAGCATAGGGCACTTCCACTCATGGGGGTATAAATTGGGAAAATGAAAAATCAGCAAGACACAAGCACCCCAAAGTTTAGGGCTGCTCTGTTGACCAGGACCTCCACTTCATTCCACCTTAAATATCCCAGGAAAGAGAAAAATGGATAAAGAAGTTGTGGTCCTTATGTACAATGGAATATCACTCAGCCATGAAATCAATGTCGTAAGGTTAGTAGCAGCATGATGAGTGGATTTAGGTACGACGATTCTAAGTGAAATAAGTCACACAGAAAAGGACACTTCTCATAAGGTATCACTGATAGAGGGAATGTAAAAACCGTTACACTTGAACTGAATTACAAAACAGAACAGAGTCACACATGCAGAAAACACACTATGGCTGCTTAACGGGAAAGGTGAGGTGGGGTGATACATAAAACAAGGGTATCAAATTAGCTCAGATACCGTTCCATAAACCCAATATGTAATAGACAAGACCTACTCCTTGCTCAGAGAACTGGACTCAACACGCCCTATTCACCGCACAAGAATATATCTGACTAATAATAATCGTAAAACCTATGTATTGATATCTCTCTGTTAGTGTGTCAAGTAGGTGTAAAGCGGCATAAGCACAGCAGTGAAAAGCAGCTAAACCCCATTATAAAAATAAATTACTTTGAAACACCCATGAAACAAAGACAGTGAAAGAGAGAGAAATTCTTACACAATGCGTTCAGGGGCTGTGATGCAACCTGGATTGACCATATCTAGACGCACAGCTGGATGAGACATAAGGGTGGACACTCTTGGGGCTGAGAGGTTTGGTGAGGTTGGGTGAGCAAACGCAGACCCTTTAAAGTAATACTGCGTGGTACCCATCGCATGGGTCCCAAATCTCCAGGTTCAAGGGCATCTTCCTACATCAAAAACATGCATGAGAAACCCAGAAGATGGTACACCGTGTGATGGGGAAAGGTTTCTAAAACGCACCTCATTTCTCATCTCCTTGTGCCCAGGTTCGCCATTCCAGCTGCTTTACTAGCAAGCTCCCTACTTGGAGCATCAGCACCTTTAACCTCCTGTTCCATGCAGGTTGCAATTTGTCCTGAGGATAAACGGGAAGACGTGGAACCAACGAGATACTAGCTCTTGGTGTTGGGACAGGCACAGGTCATTCTATTTTCCCATCAGAAAGAAGAATTAACCACAGGCTCAGCCTGCCCCCCGGAACCAGAACAGGGCCTGAAGCCATTCTGCGATTTTGCGGCCAGCTCCCATAAAAACGAGTTGTAGAATGGAGGTTCAGGGCACTGCAATTCACAAACCTGCAGAGTTATAAATGATAACTCTCGTCCACAAATATATTGAGGGAAGGCAAAGAAGAGGATTTGAAATCAAGGCAGAATTGCAGGAAACAGATTTCAGGAGGTAGATACGAATCGCCTTTAAAGCACATGAAAAGCGGCAAAACGTTGAAAATGATGCCCTTGGCCAAAAAGGGCGTATGCGTTTTTTCCTGAATATATTCAGGAAAAAACGCATACGCCCTTTTTGGCCAACCAAGCAACCTGGAAAGGCAAATCAGCGCTACAAAGAAGTCTCGCTTCCCATCGGTCAAAAGGGCCATGCTGAAAAAAGTGTCAAAACCAGAAATGCAGGACAGGCCATGGAGAAATGGGAGCCTTGCTACACTGATGGGCGGGATGTAAATTGCCAAGAGCCACTCCGGAGAAGTGTCCGGTGAGTCCTGAAACATCTGAAAAACACAGCTTAGAGAGCATAGGGCACTTCCACTCATGGGGGTATAAATTGGGAAAATGAAAAATCAGCAAAACACAAGCACCCCAAAGTTTAGGGCTGCTCTGTTGACCAGGACCTCCACTTCATTCCACCTTAAATATCCCAGGAAAGAGAAAAATGGATAAAGAAGTTGTGGTCCTTATGTACAATGGAATATCACTCAGCCATGAAATCAATGTCGTAAGGTTAGTAGCAGCATGATGAGTGGATTTAGGTACGACGATTCTAAGTGAAATAAGTCACACAGAAAAGGACACTTCTCATAAGGTATCACTGATAGAGGGAATGTAAAAACCGTTACACATGAACTGAATTACAAAACAGAACAGAGTCACACATGCAGAAAACACACTATGGCTGCTTAACGGGAAAGGTGAGGTGGGGTGATACATAAAACAAGGGTATCAAATTAGCTCAGATACCGTTCCATAAACCCAATATGTAATAGACAAGACCTACTCCTTGCTCAGAGAACTGGACTCAACACGCCCTATTCACCGCACAAGAATATATCTGACTAATAATAATCGTAAAACCTATGTATTGATATCTCTCTGTTAGTGTGTCAAGTGGGTGTAAAGCGGCATAAACACAGCAGTGAAAAGCAGCTAAACCCCATTATAAAAATAAATTACTTTGAAACACCCATGAAACAAAGACAGTGAAAGAGAGAGAAATTCTTACACAATGCGTTCAGGGGCTGTGATGCAACCTGGATTGACCATATCTAGACGCACAGCTGGATGAGACATAAGGGTGGACACTCTTGGGGCTGAGAGGTTTGGTGAGGTTGGGTGAGCAAACGCAGACCCTTTAAAGTAATACTGCGTGGTACCCATCGCATGGGTCCCAAATCTACAGGTTCAAGGGCATCTTCCTACATCAAAAACATGCATGAGAAACCCAGAAGATGGTACACCGTGTGATGGGGAAAGGTTTCTAAAACGCACCTCATTTCTCATCTCCTTGTGCCCGGGTTCGCCATTCCAGCTGCTTTACTAGCAAGCTCCCTACTTGGAGCATCAGCACCTTTAACCTCCTGTTCCATGCAGGTTGCAATTTGTCCTGAGGATAAACGGGAAGACGTGGAACCAACGAGAGACTAGCTCTTGGTGTTGGGACAGGCACAGGTCACTCTATTTTCCCATCAGAAAGAAGAATTAACCACAGGCTCAGCCTGCCCCCCGGAACCAGAACAGGGCCTGAAGCCATTCTGCGATTTTGCGGCCAGCTCCCATAAAAACGAGTTGTAAAATGGAGGTTCAGGGCACTGCAATTCACAAACCTGCAGAGTTATTAATGATAACTCTCGTCCACAAATATATTGAGGGAAGGCAAAGAAGAGGATTTGAAATCAAGGCAGAATTGCAGGAAACAGATTTCAGGAGGTAGATACGAATCGCCTTTAAAGCACATGAAAAGCGGCAAAACGTTGACAATGATGCCCTTGGCCAAAAAGGGCGTATGCGTTTTTTCCTGAATATATTCAGGAAAAAACGCATACGCCCTTTTTGGCCAACCAAGCAACCTGGAAAGGCAAATCAGCGCTACAAAGAAGTCTCGCTTCCCATCGGTCAAAAGGGCCATGCTGAAAAAAGTGTCAAAACCAGAAATGCAGGACAGGCCATGGAGAAATGGGAGCCTTGCTACACTGATGGGCGGGATGTAAATTGCCAAGAGCCACTCTGGAGAAGTGTCCGGTGAGTCCTGAAACATCTGAAAAACACAGCTTAGAGAGCATAGGGCACTTCCACTCATGGGGGTATAAATTGGGAAAATTAAAAATCAGCAAGACACAAGCACCCCAAAGTTTAGGGCTGCTCTGTTGACCAGGACCTCCACTTCATTCCACCTTAAATATCCCAGGAAAGAGAAAAATGGATAAAGAAGTTGTGGTCCTTATGTACAATGGAATATCACTCAGCCATGAAATCAATGTCGTAAGGTTAGTAGTAGTATGATGAGTGGATTTAGGTACGACGATTCTAAGTGAAGTAAGTCACACAGAAAAGGACACTTCTCATAAGGTATCACTGATAGAGGGAATGTAAAAACCGTTACACTTGAACTGAATTACAAAACAGAACAGAGTCACACATGCAGAAAACACACTATGGCTGCTTAACGGGAAAGGTGAGGTGGGGTGATACATAAAACAAGGGTATCAAATTAGCTCAGATACCGTTCCATAAACCCAATATGTAATAGACAAGACCTACTCCTTGCTCAGAGAACTGGACTCAACGCCCTATTCACCGCACAAGAATATATCTGACTAATAATAATCGTAAAACCTATGTATTGATATCTCTCTGTTAGTGTGTCAAGTGGGTGTAAAGCGGCATAAGCACAGCAGTGAAAAGCAGCTAAACCCCATTATAAAAATAAATTACTTTGAAACACCCATGAAACAAAGACAGTGAAAGAGAGAGAAATTCTTACACAATGCGTTCAGGGGCTGTGATGCAACCTGGATTGACCATATCTAGACGCACAGCTGGATGAGACATAAGGGTGGACACTCTTGGGGCTGAGAGGTTTGGTGAGGTTGGGTGAGCAAACGCAGACCCTTTAAAGTAATACTGCGTGGTACCCATCGCATGGGTCCCAAATCTCCAGGTTCAAGGGCATCTTCCTACATCAAAAACATGCATGAGAAACCCAGAAGATGGTACACCGTGTGATGGGGAAAGGTTTCTAAAACGCACCTCATTTCTCATCTCCTTGTGCCCGGGTTCGCCATTCCAGCTGCTTTACTAGCAAGCTCCCTACTTGGAGCATCAGCACCTTTAACCTCCTGTTCCATGCAGGTTGCAATTTGTCCTGAGGATAAACGGGAAGACGTGGAACCAACGAGAGACTAGCTCTTGGTGTTGGGACAGGCACAGGTCACTCTATTTTCCCATCAGAAAGAAGAATTAACCACAGGCTCAGCCTGCCCCCCGGAACCAGAACAGGGCCTGAAGCCATTCTGCGATTTTGCGGCCAGCTCCCATAAAAACGAGTTGTAAAACGGAGGTTCAGGGCACTGCAATTCACAAACCTGCAGAGTTATTAATGATAACTCTCGTCCACAAATATATTGAGGGAAGGCAAAGAAGAGGATTTGAAATCAAGGCAGAATTGCAGGAAACAGATTTCAGGAGGTAGATACGAATCGCCTTTAAAGCACATGAAAAGCGGCAAAACGTTGACAATGATGCCCTTGGCCAAAAAGGGCGTATGCGTTTTTTCCTGAATATATTCAGGAAAAAACGCATACGCCCTTTTTGGCCAACCAAGCAACCTGGAAAGGCAAATCAGCGCTACAAAGAAGTCTCGCTTCCCATCGGTCAAAAGGGCCATGCTGAAAAAAGTGTCAAAACCAGAAATGCAGGACAGGCCATGGAGAAATGGGAGCCTTGCTACACTGATGGGCGGGATGTAAATTGCCAAGAGCCACTCCGGAGAAGTGTCCGGTGAGTCCTGAAACATCTGAAAAACACAGCTTAGAGAGCATAGGGCACTTCCACTCATGGGGGTATAAATTGGGAAAATGAAAAATCAGCAAAACACAAGCACCCCAAAGTTTAGGGCTGCTCTGTTGACCAGGACCTCCACTTCATTCCACCTTAAATATCCCAGGAAAGAGAAAAATGGATAAAGAAGTTGTGGTCCTTATGTACAATGGAATATCACTCAGCCATGAAATCAATGTCGTAAGGTTAGTAGCAGCATGATGAGTGGATTTAGGTACGACGATTCTAAGTGAAATAAGTCACACAGAAAAGGACACTTCTCATAAGGTATCACTGATAGAGGGAATGTAAAAACCGTTACACATGAACTGAATTACAAAACAGAACAGAGTCACACATGCAGAAAACACACTATGGCTGCTTAACGGGAAAGGTGAGGTGGGGTGATACATAAAACAAGGGTATCAAATTAGCTCAGATACCGTTCCATAAACCCAATAGGTAATAGACAAGACCTACTCCTTGCTCAGAGAACTGGACTCAACACGCCCTATTCACCGCACAAGAATATATCTGACTAATAATAATCGTAAAACCTATGTATTGATATCTCTCTGTTAGTGTGTCAAGTGGGTGTAAAGCGGCATAAACACAGCAGTGAAAAGCAGCTAAACCCCATTATAAAAATAAATTACTTTGAAACAGCCATGAAACAAAGACAGTGAAAGAGAGAGAAATTCTTACACAATGCGTTCAGGGGCTGTGATGCAACCTGGATTGACCATATCTAGACGCACAGCTGGATGAGACATAAGGGTGGACACTCTTGGGGCTGAGAGGTTTGGTGAGGTTGGGTGAGCAAACGCAGACCCTTTAAAGTAATACTGCGTGGTACCCATCGCATGGGTCCCAAATCTACAGGTTCAAGGGCATCTTCCTACATCAAAAACATGCATGAGAAACCCAGAAGATGGTACACCGTGTGATGGGGAAAGGTTTCTAAAACGCACCTCATTTCTCATCTCCTTGTGCCCGGGTTCGCCATTCCAGCTGCTTTACTAGCAAGCTCCCTACTTGGAGCATCAGCACCTTTAACCTCCTGTTCCATGCAGGTTGCAATTTGTCCTGAGGATAAACGGGAAGACGTGGAACCAACGAGAGACTAGCTCTTGGTGTTGGGACAGGCACAGGTCACTCTATTTTCCCATCAGAAAGAAGAATTAACCACAGGCTCAGCCTGCCCCCCGGAACCAGAACAGGGCCTGAAGCCATTCTGCGATTTTGCGGCCAGCTCCCATAAAAACGAGTTGTAAAATGGAGGTTCAGGGCACTGCAATTCACAAACCTGCAGAGTTATTAATGATAACTCTCGTCCACAAATATATTGAGGGAAGGCAAAGAAGAGGATTTGAAATCAAGGCAGAATTGCAGGAAACAGATTTCAGGAGGTAGATACGAATCGCCTTTAAAGCACATGAAAAGCGGCAAAACGTTGACAATGATGCCCTTGGCCAAAAAGGGCGTATGCGTTTTTTCCTGAATATATTCAGGAAAAAACGCATACGCCCTTTTTGGCCAACCAAGCAACCTGGAAAGGCAAATCAGCGCTACAAAGAAGTCTCGCTTCCCATCGGTCAAAAGGGCCATGCTGAAAAAAGTGTCAAAACCAGAAATGCAGGACAGGCCATGGAGAAATGGGAGCCTTGCTACACTGATGGGCGGGATGTAAATTGCCAAGAGCCACTCCGGAGAAGTGTCCGGTGAGTCCTGAAACATCTGAAAAACACAGCTTAGAGAGCATAGGGCACTTCCACTCATGGGGGTATAAATTGGGAAAATGAAAAATCAGCAAAACACAAGCACCCCAAAGTTTAGGGCTGCTCTGTTGACCAGGACCTCCACTTCATTCCACCTTAAATATCCCAGGAAAGAGAAAAATGGATAAAGAAGTTGTGGTCCTTATGTACAATGGAATATCACTCAGCCATGAAATCAATGTCGTAAGGTTAGTAGCAGCATGATGAGTGGATTTAGGTACGACGATTCTAAGTGAAATAAGTCACACAGAAAAGGACACTTCTCATAAGGTATCACTGATAGAGGGAATGTAAAAACCGTTACACTTGAACTGAATTACAAAACAGAACAGAGTCACACATGCAGAAAACACACTATGGCTGCTTAACGGGAAAGGTGAGGTGGGGTGATACATAAAACAAGGGTATCAAATTAGCTCAGATACCGTTCCATAAACCCAATATGTAATAGACAAGACCTACTCCTTGCTCAGAGAACTGGACTCAACACGCCCTATTCACCGCACAAGAATATATCTGACTAATAATAATCGTAAAACCTATGTATTGATATCTCTCTGTTAGGGTGTCAAGTGGGTGTAAAGCGGCATAAACACAGCAGTGAAAAGCAGCTAAACCCCATTATAAAAATAAATTACTTTGAAACACCCATGAAACAAAGACAGTGAAAGAGAGAGAAATTCTTACACAATGCGTTCAGGGGCTGTGATGCAACCTGGATTGACCATATCTAGACGCACAGCTGGATGAGACATAAGGGTGGACACTCTTGGGGCTGAGAGGTTTGGTGAGGTTGGGTGAGCAAACGCAGACCCTTTAAAGTAATACTGCGTGGTACCCATCGCATGGGTCCCAAATCTACAGGTTCAAGGGCATATTCCTACATCAAAAACATGCATGAGAAACCCAGAAGATGGTACACCGTGTGATGGGGAAAGGTTTCTAAAACGCACCTCATTTCTCATCTCCTTGTGCCCGGGTTCGCCATTCCAGCTGCTTTACTAGCAAGCTCCCTACTTGGAGCATCAGCACCTTTAACCTCCTGTTCCATGCAGGTTGCAATTTGTCCTGAGGATAAACGGGAAGACGTGGAACCAACGAGAGACTAGCTCTTGGTGTTGGGACAGGCACAGGTCACTCTATTTTCCCATCAGAAAGAAGAATTAACCACAGGCTCAGCCTGCCCCCCGGAACCAGAACAGGGCCTGAAGCCATTCTACGATTTTGCGGCCAGCTCCCATAAAAACGAGTTGTAAAATGGAGGTTCAGGGCACTGCAATTCACAAACCTGCAGAGTTATAAATGATAACTCTCGTCCACAAATATATTGAGGGAAGGCAAAGAAGAGGATTTGAAATCAAGGCAGAATTGCAGGAAACAGATTTCAGGAGGTAGATACGAATCGCCTTTAAAGCACATGAAAAGCGGCAAAACGTTGACAATGATGCCCTTGGCCAAAAAGGGCGTATGCGTTTTTTCCTGAATATATTCAGGAAAAAACGCATACGCCCTTTTTGGCCAACCAAGCAACCTGGAAAGGCAAATCAGCGCTACAAAGAAGTCTCGCTTCCCATCGGTCAAAAGGGCCATGCTGAAAAAAGTGTCAAAACCAGAAATGCAGGACAGGCCATGGAGAAATGGGAGCCTTGCTACACTGATGGGCGGGATGTAAATTGCCAAGAGCCACTCTGGAGAAGTGTCCGGTGAGTCCTGAAACATCTGAAAAACACAGCTTAGAGAGCATAGGGCACTTCCACTCATGGGGGTATAAATTGGGAAAATGAAAAATCAGCAAGACACAAGCACCCCAAAGTTTAGGGCTGCTCTGTTGACCAGGACCTCCACTTCATTCCACCTTAAATATCCCAGGAAAGAGAAAAATGGATAAAGAAGTTGTGGTCCTTATGTACAATGGAATATCACTCAGCCATGAAATCAATGTCGTAAGGTTAGTAGCAGCATGATGAGTGGATTTAGGTACGACGATTCTAAGTGAAATAAGTCACACAGAAAAGGACACTTCTCATAAGGTATCACTGATAGAGGGAATGTAAAAACCGTTACACTTGAACTGAATTACAAAACAGAACAGAGTCACACATGCAGAAAACACACTATGGCTGCTTAACGGGAAAGGTGAGGTGGGGTGATACATAAAACAAGGGTATCAAATTAGCTCAGATACCGTTCCATAAACCCAATATGTAATAGACAAGACCTACTCCTTGCTCAGAGAACTGGACTCAACACGCCCTATTCACCGCACAAGAATATATCTGACTAATAATAATCGTAAAACCTATGTATTGATATCTCTCTGTTAGTGTGTCAAGTAGGTGTAAAGCGGCATAAGCACAGCAGTGAAAAGCAGCTAAACCCCATTATAAAAATAAATTACTTTGAAACACCCATGAAACAAAGACAGTGAAAGAGAGAGAAATTCTTACACAATGCGTTCAGGGGCTGTGATGCAACCTGGATTGACCATATCTAGACGCACAGCTGGATGAGACATAAGGGTGGACACTCTTGGGGCTGAGAGGTTTGGTGAGGTTGGGTGAGCAAACGCAGACCCTTTAAAGTAATACTGCGTGGTACCCATCGCATGGGTCCCAAATCTCCAGGTTCAAGGGCATCTTCCTACATCAAAAACATGCATGAGAAACCCAGAAGATGGTACACCGTGTGATGGGGAAAGGTTTCTAAAACGCACCTCATTTCTCATCTCCTTGTGCCCGGGTTCGCCATTCCAGCTGCTTTACTAGCAAGCTCCCTACTTGGAGCATCAGCACCTTTAACCTCCTGTTCCATGCAGGTTGCAATTTGTCCTGAGGATAAACGGGAAGACGTGGAAACAACGAGAGACTAGCTCTTGGTGTTGGGACAGGCACAGGTCATTCTATTTTCCCATCAGAAAGAAGAATTAACCACAGGCTCAGCCTGCCCCCCGGAACCAGAACAGGGCCTGAAGCCATTCTGCGATTTTGCGGCCAGCTCCCATAAAAACGAGTTGTAGAATGGAGGTTCAGGGCACTGCAATTCACAAACCTGCAGAGTTATAAATGATAACTCTCGTCCACAAATATATTGAGGGAAGGCAAAGAAGAGGATTTGAAATCAAGGCAGAATTGCAGGAAACAGATTTCAGGAGGTAGATACGAATCGCCTTTAAAGCACATGAAAAGCGGCAAAACGTTGAAAATGATGCCCTTGGCCAAAAAGGGCGTATGCGTTTTTTCCTGAATATATTCAGGAAAAAACGCATATGCCCTTTTTGGCCAACCAAGCAACCTGGAAAGGCAAATCAGCGCTACAAAGAAGTCTCGCTTCCCATCGGTCAAAAGGGCCATGCTGAAAAAAGTGTCAAAACCAGAAATGCAGGACAGGCCATGGAGAAATGGGAGCCTTGCTACACTGATGGGCGGGATGTAAATTGCCAAGAGCCACTCCGGAGAAGTGTCCGGTGAGTCCTGAAACATCTGAAAAACACAGCTTAGAGAGCATAGGGCACTTCCACTCATGGGGGTATAAATTGGGAAAATGAAAAATCAGCAAAACACAAGCACCCCAAAGTTTAGGGCTGCTCTGTTGACCAGGACCTCCACTTCATTCCACCTTAAATATCCCAGGAAAGAGAAAAATGGATAAAGAAGTTGTGGTCCTTATGTACAATGGAATATCACTCAGCCATGAAATCAATGTCGTAAGGTTAGTAGCAGCATGATGAGTGGATTTAGGTACGACGATTCTAAGTGAAATAAGTCACACAGAAAAGGACACTTCTCATAAGGTATCACTGATAGAGGGAATGTAAAAACCGTTACACATGAACTGAATTACAAAACAGAACAGAGTCACACATGCAGAAAACACACTATGGCTGCTTAACGGGAAAGGTGAGGTGGGGTGATACATAAAACAAGGGTATCAAATTAGCTCAGATACCGTTCCATAAACCCAATATGTAATAGACAAGACCTACTCCTTGCTCAGAGAACTGGACTCAACACGCCCTATTCACCGCACAAGAATATATCTGACTAATAATAATCGTAAAACCTATGTATTGATATCTCTCTGTTAGTGTGTCAAGTGGGTGTAAAGCGGCATAAACACAGCAGTGAAAAGCAGCTAAACCCCATTATAAAAATAAATTACTTTGAAACACCCATGAAACAAAGACAGTGAAAGAGAGAGAAATTCTTACACAATGCGTTCAGGGGCTGTGATGCAACCTGGATTGACCATATCTAGACGCACAGCTGGATGAGACATAAGGGTGGACACTCTTGGGGCTGAGAGGTTTGGTGAGGTTGGGTGAGCAAACGCAGACCCTTTAAAGTAATACTGCGTGGTACCCATCGCATGGGTCCCAAATCTACAGGTTCAAGGGCATCTTCCTACATCAAAAACATGCATGAGAAACCCAGAAGATGGTACACCGTGTGATGGGGAAAGGTTTCTAAAACGCACCTCATTTCTCATCTCCTTGTGCCCGGGTTCGCCATTCCAGCTGCTTTACTAGCAAGCTCCCTACTTGGAGCATCAGCACCTTTAACCTCCTGTTCAATGCAGGTTGCAATTTGTCCTGAGGATAAACGGGAAGACGTGGAACCAACGAGAGACTAGCTCTTGGTGTTGGGACAGGCACAGGTCACTCTATTTTCCCATCAGAAAGAAGAATTAACCACAGGCTCAGCCTGCCCCCCGGAACCAGAACAGGGCCTGAAGCCATTCTGCGATTTTGCGGCCAGCTCCCATAAAAACGAGTTGTAAAATGGAGGTTCAGGGCACTGCAATTCACAAACCTGCAGAGTTATAAATGATAACTCTCGTCCACAAATATATTGAGGGAAGGCAAAGAAGAGGATTTGAAATCAAGGCAGAATTGCAGGAAACAGATTTCAGGAGGTAGATACGAATCGCCTTTAAAGCACATGAAAAGCGGCAAAACGTTGACAATGATGCCCTTGGCCAAAAAGGGCGTATGCGTTTTTTCCTGAATATATTCAGGAAAAAACGCATACGCCCTTTTTGGCCAACCAAGCAACCTGGAAAGGCAAATCAGCGCTACAAAGAAGTCTCGCTTCCCATCGGTCAAAAGGGCCATGCTGAAAAAAGTGTCAAAACCAGAAATGCAGGACAGGCCATGGAGAAATGGGAGCCTTGCTACACTGATGGGCGGGATGTAAATTGCCAAGAGCCACTCTGGAGAAGTGTCCGGTGAGTCCTGAAACATCTGAAAAACACAGCTTAGAGAGCATAGGGCACTTCCACTCATGGGGGTATAAATTGGGAAAATTAAAAATCAGCAAGACACAAGCACCCCAAAGTTTAGGGCTGCTCTGTTGACCAGGACCTCCACTTCATTCCACCTTAAATATCCCAGGAAAGAGAAAAATGGATAAAGAAGTTGTGGTCCTTATGTACAATGGAATATCACTCAGCCATGAAATCAATGTCGTAAGGTTAGTAGTAGTATGATGAGTGGATTTAGGTACGACGATTCTAAGTGAAGTAAGTCACACAGAAAAGGACACTTCTCATAAGGTATCACTGATAGAGGGAATGTAAAAACCGTTACACTTGAACTGAATTACAAAACAGAACAGAGTCACACATGCAGAAAACACACTATGGCTGCTTAACGGGAAAGGTGAGGTGGGGTGATACATAAAACAAGGGTATCAAATTAGCTCAGATACCGTTCCATAAACCCAATATGTAATAGACAAGACCTACTCCTTGCTCAGAGAACTGGACTCAACGCCCTATTCACCGCACAAGAATATATCTGACTAATAATAATCGTAAAACCTATGTGTTGATATCTCTCTGTTAGTGTGTCAAGTGGGTGTAAAGCGGCATAAGCACAGCAGTGAAAAGCAGCTAAACCCCATTATAAAAATAAATTACTTTGAAACACCCATGAAACAAAGACAGTGAAAGAGAGAGAAATTCTTACACAATGCGTTCAGGGGCTGTGATGCAACCTGGATTGACCATATCTAGACGCACAGCTGGATGAGACATAAGGGTGGACACTCTTGGGGCTGAGAGGTTTGGTGAGGTTGGGTGAGCAAACGCAGACCCTTTAAAGTAATACTGCGTGGTACCCATCGCATGGGTCCCAAATCTCCAGGTTCAAGGGCATCTTCCTACATCAAAAACATGCATGAGAAACCCAGAAGATGGTACACCGTGTGATGGGGAAAGGTTTCTAAAACGCACCTCATTTCTCATCTCCTTGTGCCCGGGTTCGCCATTCCAGCTGCTTTACTAGCAAGCTCCCTACTTGGAGCATCAGCACCTTTAACCTCCTGTTCCATGCAGGTTGCAATTTGTCCTGAGGATAAACGGGAAGACGTGGAACCAACGAGAGACTAGCTCTTGGTGTTGGGACAGGCACAGGTCACTCTATTTTCCCATCAGAAAGAAGAATTAACCACAGGCTCAGCCTGCCCCCCGGAACCAGAACAGGGCCTGAAGCCATTCTGCGATTTTGCGGCCAGCTCCCATAAAAACGAGTTGTAAAATGGAGGTTCAGGGCACTGCAATTCACAAACCTGCAGAGTTATTAATGATAACTCTCGTCCACAAATATATTGAGGGAAGGCAAAGAAGAGGATTTGAAATCAAGGCAGAATTGCAGGAAACAGATTTCAGGAGGTAGATACGAATCGCCTTTAAAGCACATGAAAAGCGGCAAAACGTTGACAATGATGCCCTTGGCCAAAAAGGGCGTATGCGTTTTTTCCTGAATATATTCAGGAAAAAACGCATACGCCCTTTTTGGCCAACCAAGCAACCTGGAAAGGCAAATCAGCGCTACAAAGAAGTCTCGCTTCCCATCGGTCAAAAGGGCCATGCTGAAAAAAGTGTCAAAACCAGAAATGCAGGACAGGCCATGGAGAAATGGGAGCCTTGCTACACTGATGGGCGGGATGTAAATTGCCAAGAGCCACTCCGGAGAAGTGTCCGGTGAGTCCTGAAACATCTGAAAAACACAGCTTAGAGAGCATAGGGCACTTCCACTCATGGGGGTATAAATTGGGAAAATGAAAAATCAGCAAAACACAAGCACCCCAAAGTTTAGGGCTGCTCTGTTGACCAGGACCTCCACTTCATTCCACCTTAAATATCCCAGGAAAGAGAAAAATGGATAAAGAAGTTGTGGTCCTTATGTACAATGGAATATCACTCAGCCATGAAATCAATGTCGTAAGGTTAGTAGTAGTATGATGAGTGGATTTAGGTACGACGATTCTAAGTGAAGTAAGTCACACAGAAAAGGACACTTCTCATAAGGTATCACTGATAGAGGGAATGTAAAAACCGTTACACTTGAACTGAATTACAAAACAGAACAGAGTCACACATGCAGAAAACACACTATGGCTGCTTAACGGGAAAGGTGAGGTGGGGTGATACATAAAACAAGGGTATCAAATTAGCTCAGATACCGTTCCATAAACCCAATATGTAATAGACAAGACCTACTCCTTGCTCAGAGAACTGGACTCAACGCCCTATTCACCGCACAAGAATATATCTGACTAATAATAATCGTAAAACCTATGTGTTGATATCTCTCTGTTAGTGTGTCAAGTGGGTGTAAAGCGGCATAAGCACAGCAGTGAAAAGCAGCTAAACCCCATTATAAAAATAAATTACTTTGAAACACCCATGAAACAAAGACAGTGAAAGAGAGAGAAATTCTTACACAATGCGTTCAGGGGCTGTGATGCAACCTGGATTGACCATATCTAGACGCACAGCTGGATGAGACATAAGGGTGGACACTCTTGGGGCTGAGAGGTTTGGTGAGGTTGGGTGAGCAAACGCAGACCCTTTAAAGTAATACTGCGTGGTACCCATCGCATGGGTCCCAAATCTCCAGGTTCAAGGGCATCTTCCTACATCAAAAACATGCATGAGAAACCCAGAAGATGGTACACCGTGTGATGGGGAAAGGTTTCTAAAACGCACCTCATTTCTCATCTCCTTGTGCCCGGGTTCGCCATTCCAGCTGCTTTACTAGCAAGCTCCCTACTTGGAGCATCAGCACCTTTAACCTCCTGTTCCATGCAGGTTGCAATTTGTCCTGAGGATAAACGGGAAGACGTGGAACCAACGAGAGACTAGCTCTTGGTGTTGGGACAGGCACAGGTCACTCTATTTTCCCATCAGAAAGAAGAATTAACCACAGGCTCAGCCTGCCCCCCGGAACCAGAACAGGGCCTGAAGCCATTCTGCGATTTTGCGGCCAGCTCCCATAAAAACGAGTTGTAAAATGGAGGTTCAGGGCACTGCAATTCACAAACCTGCAGAGTTATTAATGATAACTCTCGTCCACAAATATATTGAGGGAAGGCAAAGAAGAGGATTTGAAATCAAGGCAGAATTGCAGGAAACAGATTTCAGGAGGTAGATACGAATCGCCTTTAAAGCACATGAAAAGCGGCAAAACGTTGACAATGATGCCCTTGGCCAAAAAGGGCGTATGCGTTTTTTCCTGAATATATTCAGGAAAAAACGCATACGCCCTTTTTGGCCAACCAAGCAACCTGGAAAGGCAAATCAGCGCTACAAAGAAGTCTCGCTTCCCATCGGTCAAAAGGGCCATGCTGAAAAAAGTGTCAAAACCAGAAATGCAGGACAGGCCATGGAGAAATGGGAGCCTTGCTACACTGATGGGCGGGATGTAAATTGCCAAGAGCCACTCCGGAGAAGTGTCCGGTGAGTCCTGAAACATCTGAAAAACACAGCTTAGAGAGCATAGGGCACTTCCACTCATGGGGGTATAAATTGGGAAAATGAAAAATCAGCAAAACACAAGCACCCCAAAGTTTAGGGCTGCTCTGTTGACCAGGACCTCCACTTCATTCCACCTTAAATATCCCAGGAAAGAGAAAAATGGATAAAGAAGTTGTGGTCCTTATGTACAATGGAATATCACTCAGCCATGAAATCAATGTCGTAAGGTTAGTAGCAGCATGATGAGTGGATTTAGGTACGACGATTCTAAGTGAAATAAGTCACACAGAAAAGGACACTTCTCATAAGGTATCACTGATAGAGGGAATGTAAAAACCGTTACACATGAACTGAATTACAAAACAGAACAGAGTCACACATGCAGAAAACACACTATGGCTGCTTAACGGGAAAGGTGAGGTGGGGTGATACATAAAACAAGGGTATCAAATTAGCTCAGATACCGTTCCATAAACCCAATAGGTAATAGACAAGACCTACTCCTTGCTCAGAGAACTGGACTCAACACGCCCTATTCACCGCACAAGAATATATCTGACTAATAATAATCGTAAAACCTATGTATTGATATCTCTCTGTTAGTGTGTCAAGTGGGTGTAAAGCGGCATAAACACAGCAGTGAAAAGCAGCTAAACCCCATTATAAAAATAAATTACTTTGAAACAGCCATGAAACAAAGACAGTGAAAGAGAGAGAAATTCTTACACAATGCGTTCAGGGGCTGTGATGCAACCTGGATTGACCATATCTAGACGCACAGCTGGATGAGACATAAGGGTGGACACTCTTGGGGCTGAGAGGTTTGGTGAGGTTGGGTGAGCAAACGCAGACCCTTTAAAGTAATACTGCGTGGTACCCATCGCATGGGTCCCAAATCTACAGGTTCAAGGGCATCTTCCTACATCAAAAACATGCATGAGAAACCCAGAAGATGGTACACCGTGTGATGGGGAAAGGTTTCTAAAACGCACCTCATTTCTCATCTCCTTGTGCCCGGGTTCGCCATTCCAGCTGCTTTACTAGCAAGCTCCCTACTTGGAGCATCAGCACCTTTAACCTCCTGTTCCATGCAGGTTGCAATTTGTCCTGAGGATAAACGGGAAGACGTGGAACCAACGAGAGACTAGCTCTTGGTGTTGGGACAGGCACAGGTCACTCTATTTTCCCATCAGAAAGAAGAATTAACCACAGGCTCAGCCTGCCCCCCGGAACCAGAACAGGGCCTGAAGCCATTCTGCGATTTTGCGGCCAGCTCCCATAAAAACGAGTTGTAAAATGGAGGTTCAGGGCACTGCAATTCACAAACCTGCAGAGTTATTAATGATAACTCTCGTCCACAAATATATTGAGGGAAGGCAAAGAAGAGGATTTGAAATCAAGGCAGAATTGCAGGAAACAGATTTCAGGAGGTAGATACGAATCGCCTTTAAAGCACATGAAAAGCGGCAAAACGTTGACAATGATGCCCTTGGCCAAAAAGGGCGTATGCGTTTTTTCCTGAATATATTCAGGAAAAAACGCATACGCCCTTTTTGGCCAACCAAGCAACCTGGAAAGGCAAATCAGCGCTACAAAGAAGTCTCGCTTCCCATCGGTCAAAAGGGCCATGCTGAAAAAAGTGTCAAAACCAGAAATGCAGGACAGGCCATGGAGAAATGGGAGCCTTGCTACACTGATGGGCGGGATGTAAATTGCCAAGAGCCACTCCGGAGAAGTGTCCGGTGAGTCCTGAAACATCTGAAAAACACAGCTTAGAGAGCATAGGGCACTTCCACTCATGGGGGTATAAATTGGGAAAATGAAAAATCAGCAAAACACAAGCACCCCAAAGTTTAGGGCTGCTCTGTTGACCAGGACCTCCACTTCATTCCACCTTAAATATCCCAGGAAAGAGAAAAATGGATAAAGAAGTTGTGGTCCTTATGTACAATGGAATATCACTCAGCCATGAAATCAATGTCGTAAGGTTAGTAGCAGCATGATGAGTGGATTTAGGTACGACGATTCTAAGTGAAATAAGTCACACAGAAAAGGACACTTCTCATAAGGTATCACTGATAGAGGGAATGTAAAAACCGTTACACTTGAACTGAATTACAAAACAGAACAGAGTCACACATGCAGAAAACACACTATGGCTGCTTAACGGGAAAGGTGAGGTGGGGTGATACATAAAACAAGGGTATCAAATTAGCTCAGATACCGTTCCATAAACCCAATATGTAATAGACAAGACCTACTCCTTGCTCAGAGAACTGGACTCAACACGCCCTATTCACCGCACAAGAATATATCTGACTAATAATAATCGTAAAACCTATGTATTGATATCTCTCTGTTAGTGTGTCAAGTGGGTGTAAAGCGGCATAAACACAGCAGTGAAAAGCAGCTAAACCCCATTATAAAAATAAATTACTTTGAAACACCCATGAAACAAAGACAGTGAAAGAGAGAGAAATTCTTACACAATGCGTTCAGGGGCTGTGATGCAACCTGGATTGACCATATCTAGACGCACAGCTGGATGAGACATAAGGGTGGACACTCTTGGGGCTGAGAGGTTTGGTGAGGTTGGGTGAGCAAACGCAGACCCTTTAAAGTAATACTGCGTGGTACCCATCGCATGGGTCCCAAATCTCCAGGTTCAAGGGCATCTTCCTACATCAAAAACATGCATGAGAAACCCAGAAGATGGTACACCGTGTGATGGGGAAAGGTTTCTAAAACGCACCTCATTTCTCATCTCCTTGTGCCCGGGTTTGCCATTCCAGCTGCTTTACTAGCAAGCTCCCTACTTGGAGCATCAGCACCTTTAACCTCCTGTTCCATGCAGGTTGCAATTTGTCCTGAGGATAAACGGGAAGACGTGGAACCAACGAGAGACTAGCTCTTGGTGTTGGGACAGGCACAGGTCACTCTATTTTCCCATCAGAAAGAAGAATTAACCACAGGCTCAGCCTGCCCCCCGGAACCAGAACAGGGCCTGAAGCCATTCTGCGATTTTGCGGCCAGCTCCCATAAAAACGAGTTGTAAAATGGAGGTTCAGGGCACTGCAATTCACAAACCTGCAGAGTTATTAATGATAACTCTCGTCCACAAATATATTGAGGGAAGGCAAAGAAGAGGATTTGAAATCAAGGCAGAATTGCAGGAAACAGATTTCAGGAGGTAGATACGAATCGCCTTTAAAGCACATGAAAAGCGGCAAAACGTTTACAATGATGCCCTTGGCCAAAAAGGGCGTATGCGTTTTTTCCTGAATATATTCAGGAAAAAACGCATACGCCCTTTTTGGCCAACCAAGCAACCTGGAAAGGCAAATCAACGCTACAAAGAAGTCTCGCTTCCCATCGGTCAAAAGGGCCATGCTGAAAAAAGTGTCAAAACCAGAAATGCAGGACAGGCCATGGAGAAATGGGAGCCTTGCTACACTGATGGGCGGGATGTAAATTGCCAAGAGCCACTCCGGAGAAGTGTCCGGTGAGTCCTGAAACATCTGAAAAACACAGCTTAGAGAGCATAGGGCACTTCCACTCATGGGGGTATAAATTGGGAAAATGAAAAATCAGCAAAACACAAGCACCCCAAAGTTTAGGGCTGCTCTGTTGACCAGGACCTCCACTTCATTCCACCTTAAATATCCCAGGAAAGAGAAAAATGGATAAAGAAGTTGTGGTCCTTATGTACAATGGAATATCACTCAGCCATGAAATCAATGTCGTAAGGTTAGTAGCAGCATGATGAGTGGATTTAGGTACGACGATTCTAAGTGAAATAAGTCACACAGAAAAGGACACTTCTCATAAGGTATCACTGATAGAGGGAATGTAAAAACCGTTACACTTGAACTGAATTACAAAACAGAACAGAGTCACACATGCAGAAAACACACTATGGCTGCTTAACGGGAAAGGTGAGGTGGGGTGATACATAAAACAAGGGTATCAAATTAGCTCAGATACCGTTCCATAAACCCAATATGTAATAGACAAGACCTACTCCTTGCTCAGAGAACTGGACTCAACACGCCCTATTCACCGCACAAGAATATATCTGACTAATAATAATCGTAAAACCTATGTATTGATATCTCTCTGTTAGTGTGTCAAGTGGGTGTAAAGCGGCATAAACACAGCAGTGAAAAGCAGCTAAACCCCATTATAAAAATAAATTACTTTGAAACACCCATGAAACAAAGACAGTGAAAGAGAGAGAAATTCTTACACAATGCGTTCAGGGGCTGTGATGCAACCTGGATTGACCATATCTAGACGCACAGCTGGATGAGACATAAGGGTGGACACTCTTGGGGCTGAGAGGTTTGGTGAGGTTGGGTGAGCAAACGCAGACCCTTTAAAGTAATACTGCGTGGTACCCATCGCATGGGTCCCAAATCTCCAGGTTCAAGGGCATCTTCCTACATCAAAAACATGCATGAGAAACCCAGAAGATGGTACACCGTGTGATGGGGAAAGGTTTCTAAAACGCACCTCATTTCTCATCTCCTTGTGCCCGGGTTTGCCATTCCAGCTGCTTTACTAGCAAGCTCCCTACTTGGAGCATCAGCACCTTTAACCTCCTGTTCCATGCAGGTTGCAATTTGTCCTGAGGATAAACGGGAAGACGTGGAACCAACGAGAGACTAGCTCTTGGTGTTGGGACAGGCACAGGTCACTCTATTTTCCCATCAGAAAGAAGAATTAACCACAGGCTCAGCCTGCCCCCCGGAACCAGAACAGGGCCTGAAGCCATTCTGCGATTTTGCGGCCAGCTCCCATAAAAACGAGTTGTAAAATGGAGGTTCAGGGCACTGCAATTCACAAACCTGCAGAGTTATTAATGATAACTCTCGTCCACAAATATATTGAGGGAAGGCAAAGAAGAGGATTTGAAATCAAGGCAGAATTGCAGGAAACAGATTTCAGGAGGTAGATACGAATCGCCTTTAAAGCACATGAAAAGCGGCAAAACGTTTACAATGATGCCCTTGGCCAAAAAGGGCGTATGCGTTTTTTCCTGAATATATTCAGGAAAAAACGCATACGCCCTTTTTGGCCAACCAAGCAACCTGGAAAGGCAAATCAACGCTACAAAGAAGTCTCGCTTCCCATCGGTCAAAAGGGCCATGCTGAAAAAAGTGTCAAAACCAGAAATGCAGGACAGGCCATGGAGAAATGGGAGCCTTGCTACACTGATGGGCGGGATGTAAATTGCCAAGAGCCACTCCGGAGAAGTGTCCGGTGAGTCCTGAAACATCTGAAAAACACAGCTTAGAGAGCATAGGGCACTTCCACTCATGGGGGTATAAATTGGGAAAATGAAAAATCAGCAAAACACAAGCACCCCAAAGTTTAGGGCTGCTCTGTTGACCAGGACCTCCACTTCATTCCACCTTAAATATCCCAGGAAAGAGAAAAATGGATAAAGAAGTTGTGGTCCTTATGTACAATGGAATATCACTCAGCCATGAAATCAATGTCGTAAGGTTAGTAGCAGCATGATGAGTGGATTTAGGTACGACGATTCTAAGTGAAATAAGTCACACAGAAAAGGACACTTCTCATAAGGTATCACTGATAGAGGGAATGTAAAAACCGTTACACTTGAACTGAATTACAAAACAGAACAGAGTCACACATGCAGAAAACACACTATGGCTGCTTAACGGGAAAGGTGAGGTGGGGTGATACATAAAACAAGGGTATCAAATTAGCTCAGATACCGTTCCATAAACCCAATATGTAATAGACAAGACCTACTCCTTGCTCAGAGAACTGGACTCAACACGCCCTATTCACCGAACAAGAATATATCTGACTAATAATAATCGTAAAACCTATGTATTGATATCTCTCTGTTAGTGTGTCAAGTAGGTGTAAAGCGGCATAAGCACAGCAGTGAAAAGCAGCTAAACCCCATTATAAAAATAAATTACTTTGAAACACCCATGAAACAAAGACAGTGAAAGAGAGAGAAATTCTTACACAATGCGTTCAGGGGCTGTGATGCAACCTGGATTGACCATATCTAGACGCACAGCTGGATGAGACATAAGGGTGGACACTCTTGGGGCTGAGAGGTTTGGTGAGGTTGGGTGAGCAAACGCAGACCCTTTAAAGTAATACTGCGTGGTACCCATCGCATGGGTCCCAAATCTCCAGGTTCAAGGGCATCTTCCTACATCAAAAACATGCATGAGAAACCCAGAAGATGGTACACCGTGTGATGGGGAAAGGTTTCTAAAACGCACCTCATTTCTCATCTCCTTGTGCCCGGGTTCGCCATTCCAGCTGCTTTACTAGCAAGCTCCCTACTTGGAGCATCAGCACCTTTAACCTCCTGTTCCATGCAGGTTGCAATTTGTCCTGAGGATAAACGGGAAGACGTGGAACCAACGAGAGACTAGCTCTTGGTGTTGGGACAGGCACAGGTCACTCTATTTTCCCATCAGAAAGAAGAATTAACCACAGGCTCAGCCTGCCCCCCGGAACCAGAACAGGGCCTGAAGCCATTCTGCGATTTTGCGGCCAGCTCCCATAAAAACGAGTTGTAAAATGGAGGTTCAGGGCACTGCAATTCACAAACCTGCAGAGTTATTAATGATAACTCTCGTCCACAAATATATTGAGGGAAGGCAAAGAAGAGGATTTGAAATCAAGGCAGAATTGCAGGAAACAGATTTCAGGAGGTAGATACGAATCGCCTTTAAAGCACATGAAAAGCGGCAAAACGTTGACAATGATGCCCTTGGCCAAAAAGGGCGTATGCGTTTTTTCCTGAATATATTCAGGAAAAAACGCATACGCCCTTTTTGGCCAACCAAGCAACCTGGAAAGGCAAATCAGCGCTACAAAGAAGTCTCGCTTCCCATCGGTCAAAAGGGCCATGCTGAAAAAAGTGTCAAAACCAGAAATGCAGGACAGGCCATGGAGAAATGGGAGCCTTGCTACACTGATGGGCGGGATGTAAATTGCCAAGAGCCACTCCGGAGAAGTGTCCGGTGAGTCCTGAAACATCTGAAAAACACAGCTTAGAGAGCATAGGGCACTTCCACTCATGGGGGTATAAATTGGGAAAATGAAAAATCAGCAAAACACAAGCACCCCAAAGTTTAGGGCTGCTCTGTTGACCAGGACCTCCACTTCATTCCACCTTAAATATCCCAGGAAAGAGAAAAATGGATAAAGAAGTTGTGGTCCTTATGTACAATGGAATATCACTCAGCCATGAAATCAATGTCGTAAGGTTAGTAGCAGCATGATGAGTGGATTTAGGTACGACGATTCTAAGTGAAATAAGTCACACAGAAAAGGACACTTCTCATAAGGTATCACTGATAGAGGGAATGTAAAAACCGTTACACATGAACTGAATTACAAAACAGAACAGAGTCACACATGCAGAAAACACACTATGGCTGCTTAACGGGAAAGGTGAGGTGGGGTGATACATAAAACAAGGGTATCAAATTAGCTCAGATACCGTTCCATAAACCCAATATGTAATAGACAAGACCTACTCCTTGCTCAGAGAACTGGACTCAACACGCCCTATTCACCGCACAAGAATATATCTGACTAATAATAATCGTAAAACCTATGTATTGATATCTCTCTGTTAGTGTGTCAAGTGGGTGTAAAGCGGCATAAACACAGCAGTGAAAAGCAGCTAAACCCCATTATAAAAATAAATTACTTTGAAACAGCCATGAAACAAAGACAGTGAAAGAGAGAGAAATTCTTACACAATGCGTTCAGGGGCTGTGATGCAACCTGGATTGACCATATCTAGACGCACAGCTGGATGAGACATAAGGGTGGACACTCTTGGGGCTGAGAGGTTTGGTGAGGTTGGGTGAGCAAACGCAGACCCTTTAAAGTAATACTGCGTGGTACCCATCGCATGGGTCCCAAATCTCCAGGTTCAAGGGCATCTTCCTACATCAAAAACATGCATGAGAAACCCAGAAGATGGTACACCGTGTGATGGGGAAAGGTTTCTAAAACGCACCTCATTTCTCATCTCCTTGTGCCCGGGTTCGCCATTCCAGCTGCTTTACTAGCAAGCTCCCTACTTGGAGCATCAGCACCTTTAACCTCCTGTTCCATGCAGGTTGCAATTTGTCCTGAGGATAAACGGGAAGACGTGGAACCAACGAGAGACTAGCTCTTGGTGTTGGGACAGGCACAGGTCACTCTATTTTCCCATCAGAAAGAAGAATTAACCACAGGCTCAGCCTGCCCCCCGGAACCAGAACAGGGCCTGAAGCCATTCTGCGATTTTGCGGCCAGCTCCCATAAAAACGAGTTGTAAAATGGAGGTTCAGGGCACTGCAATTCACAAACCTGCAGAGTTATTAATGATAACTCTCGTCCACAAATATATTGAGGGAAGGCAAAGAAGAGGATTTGAAATCAAGGCAGAATTGCAGGAAACAGATTTCAGGAGGTAGATACGAATCGCCTTTAAAGCACATGAAAAGCGGCAAAACGTTGACAATGATGCCCTTGGCCAAAAAGGGCGTATGCGTTTTTTCCTGAATATATTCAGGAAAAAACGCATACGCCCTTTTTGGCCAACCAAGCAACCTGGAAAGGCAAATCAGCGCTACAAAGAAGTCTCGCTTCCCATCGGTCAAAAGGGCCATGCTGAAAAAAGTGTCAAAACCAGAAATGCAGGACAGGCCATGGAGAAATGGGAGCCTTGCTACACTGATGGGCGGGATGTAAATTGCCAAGAGCCACTCCGGAGAAGTGTCCGGTGAGTCCTGAAACATCTGAAAAACACAGCTTAGAGAGCATAGGGCACTTCCACTCATGGGGGTATAAATTGGGAAAATGAAAAATCAGCAAAACACAAGCACCCCAAAGTTTAGGGCTGCTCTGTTGACCAGGACCTCCACTTCATTCCACCTTAAATATCCCAGGAAAGAGAAAAATGGATAACGAAGTTGTGGTCCTTATGTACAATGGAATATAACTCAGCCATGAAATCAATGTCGTAAGGTTAGTAGCAGCATGATGAGTGGATTTAGGTACGACGATTCTAAGTGAAATAAGTCACACAGAAAAGGACACTTCTCATAAGGTATCACTGATAGAGGGAATGTAAAAACCGTTACACTTGAACTGAATTACAAAACAGAACAGAGTCACACATGCAGAAAACACACTATGGCTGCTTAACGGGAAAGGTGAGGTGGGGTGATACATAAAACAAGGGTATCAAATTAGCTCAGATACCGTTCCATAAACCCAATATGTAATAGACAAGACCTACTCCTTGCTCAGAGAACTGGACTCAACACGCCCTATTCACCGCACAAGAATATATCTGACTAATAATAATCGTAAAACCTATGTATTGATATCTCTCTGTTAGTGTGTCAACTGGGTGTAAAGCGGCATAAACACAGCAGTGAAAAGCAGCTAAACCCCATTATAAAAATAAATTACTTTGAAACACCCATGAAACAAAGACAGTGAAAGAGAGAGAAATTCTTACACAATGCGTTCAGGGGCTGTGATGCAACCTGGATTGACCATATCTAGACGCACAGCTGGATGAGACATAAGGGTGGACACTCTTGGGGCTGAGAGGTTTGGTGAGGTTGGGTGAGCAAACGCAGACCCTTTAAAGTAATACTGCGTGGTACCCATCGCATGGGTCCCAAATCTCCAGGTTCAAGGGCATCTTCCTACATCAAAAACATGCATGAGAAACCCAGAAGATGGTACACCGTGTGATGGGGAAAGGTTTCTAAAACGCACCTCATTTCTCATCTCCTTGTGCCCGGGTTCGCCATTCCAGCTGCTTTACTAGCAAGCTCCCTACTTGGAGCATCAGCACCTTTAACCTCCTGTTCCATGCAGGTTGCAATTTGTCCTGAGGATAAACGGGAAGACGTGGAACCAACGAGAGACTAGCTCTTGGTGTTGGGACAGGCACAGGTCACTCTATTTTCCCATCAGAAAGAAGAATTAACCACAGGCTCAGCCTGCCCCCCGGAACCAGAACAGGGCCTGAAGCCATTCTGCGATTTTGCGGCCAGCTCCCATAAAAACGAGTTGTAAAATGGAGGTTCAGGGCACTGCAATTCACAAACCTGCAGAGTTATTAATGATAACTCTCGTCCACAAATATATTGAGGGAAGGCAAAGAAGAGGATTTGAAATCAAGGCAGAATTGCAGGAAACAGATTTCAGGAGGTAGATACGAATCGCCTTTAAAGCACATGAAAAGCGGCAAAACGTTGACAATGATGCCCTTGGCCAAAAAGGGCGTATGCGTTTTTTCCTGAATATATTCAGGAAAAAACGCATACGCCCTTTTTGGCCAACCAAGCAACCTGGAAAGGCAAATCAGCGCTACAAAGAAGTCTCGCTTCCCATCGGTCAAAAGGGCCATGCTGAAAAAATTGTCAAAACCAGAAATGCAGGACAGGCCATGGAGAAATGGGAGCCTTGCTACACTGATGGGCGGGATGTAAATTGCCAAGAGCCACTCCGGAGAAGTGTCCGGTGAGTCCTGAAACATCTGAAAAACACAGCTTAGAGAGCATAGGGCACTTCCACTCATGGGGGTATAAATTGGGAAAATGAAAAATCAGCAAGACACAAGCACCCCAAAGTTTAGGGCTGCTCTGTTGACCAGGACCTCCACTTCATTCCACCTTAAATATCCCAGGAAAGAGAAAAATGGATAAAGAAGTTGTGGTCCTTATGTACAATGGAATATCACTCAGCCATGAAATCAATGTCGTAAGGTTAGTAGCAGCATGATGAGTGGATTTAGGTACGACGATTCTAAGTGAAATAAGTCACACAGAAAAGGACACTTCTCATAAGGTATCACTGATAGAGGGAATGTAAAAACCGTTACACTTGAACTGAATTACAAAACAGAACAGAGTCACACATGCAGAAAACACACTATGGCTGCTTAACGGGAAAGGTGAGGTGGGGTGACACATAAAACAAGGGTATCAAATTAGCTCAGATACCGTTCCATAAACCCAATATGTAATAGACAAGACCTACTCCTTGCTCAGAGAACTGGACTCAACACGCCCTATTCACCGCACAAGAATATATCTGACTAATAATAATCGTAAAACCTATGTATTGATATCTCTCTGTTAGTGTGTCAAGTGGGTGTAAAGCGGCATAAGCACAGCAGTGAAAAGCAGCTAAACCCCATCATAAAAATAAATTACTTTGAAACACCCATGAAACAAAGACAGTGAAAGAGAGAGAAATTCTTACACAATGCGTTCAGGGGCTGTGATGCAACCTGGATTGACCATATCTAGACGCACAGCTGGATGAGACATAAGGGTGGACACTCTTGGGGCTGAGAGGTTTGGTGAGGTTGGGTGAGCAAACGCAGACCCTTTAAAGTAATACTGCGTGGTACCCATCGCATGGGTCCCAAATCTCCAGGTTCAAGGGCATCTTCCTACATCAAAAACATGCATGAGAAACCCAGAAGATGGTACACCATGTGATGGGGAAAGGTTTCTAAAACGCACCTCATTTCTCATCTCCTTGTGCCCGGGTTCGCCATTCCAGCTGCTTTACTAGCAAGCTCCCTACTTGGAGCATCAGCACCTTTAACCTCCTGTTCCATGCAGGTTGCAATTTGTCCTGAGGATAAACGGGAAGACGTGGAACCAACGAGAGACTAGCTCTTGGTGTTGGGACAGGCACAGGTCACTCTATTTTCCCATCAGAAAGAAGAATTAACCACAGGCTCAGCCTGCCCCCCGGAACCAGAACAGGGCCTGAAGCCATTCTGCGATTTTGCGGCCAGCTCCCATAAAAACGAGTTGTAGAATGGAGGTTCAGGGCACTGCAATTCACAAACCTGCAGAGTTATAAATGATAACTCTCGTCCACAAATATATTGAGGGAAGGCAAAGAAGAGGATTTGAAATCAAGGCAGAATTGCAGGAAACATATTTCAGGAGGTAGATACGAATCGCCTTTAAAGCACATGAAAAGCGGCAAAACGTTGACAATGATGCCCTTGGCCAAAAAGGGCGTATGCGTTTTTTCCTGAATATATTCAGGAAAAAACGCATACGCCCTTTTTGGCCAACCAAGCAACCTGGAAAGGCAAATCAGCGCTACAAAGAAGTCTCGCTTCCCATCGGTCAAAAGGGCCATGCTGAAAAAAGCGTCAAAACCAGAAATGCAGGACAGGCCATGGAGAAATGGGAGCCTTGCTACACTGATGGGCGGGATGTAAATTGCCAAGAGCCACTCCGGAGAAGTGTCCGGTGAGTCCTGAAACATCTGAAAAACACAGCTTAGAGAGCATAGGGCACTTCCACTCATGGGGGTATAAATTGGGAAAATGAAAAATCAGCAAAACACAAGCACCCCAAAGTTTAGGGCTGCTCTGTTGACCAGGACCTCCACTTCATTCCACCTTAAATATCCCAGGAAAGAGAAAAATGGATAAAGAAGTTGTGGTCCTTATGTACAATGGAATATCACTCAGCCAGGAAATCAATGTCGTAAGGTTAGTAGCAGCATGATGAGTGGATTTAGGTACGACGATTCTAAGTGAAATAAGTCACACAGAAAAGGACACTTCTCATAAGGTATCACTGATAGAGGGAATGTAAAAACCGTTACACTTGAACTGAATTACAAAACAGAACAGAGTCACACATGCAGAAAACACACTATGGCTGCTTAACGGGAAAGGTGAGGTGGGGTGATACATAAAACAAGGGTATCAAATTAGCTCAGATACCGTTCCATAAACCCAATATGTAATAGACAAGACCTACTCCTTGCTCAGAGAACTGGACTCAACACGCCCTATTCACCGCACAAGAATATATCTGACTAATAATAATCGTAAAACCTATGTATTGATATCTCTCTGTTAGTGTGTCAAGTGGGTGTAAAGCGGCATAAACACAGCAGTGAAAAGCAGCTAAACCCCATTATAAAAATAAATTACTTTGAAACACCCATGAAACAAAGACAGTGAAAGAGAGAGAAATTCTTACACAATGCGTTCAGGGGCTGTGATGCAACCTGGATTGACCATATCTAGACGCACAGCTGGATGAGACATAAGGGTGGACACTCTTGGGGCTGAGAGGTTTGGTGAGGTTGGGTGAGCAAACGCAGACCCTTTAAAGTAATACTGCGTGGTACCCATCGCATGGGTCCCAAATCTCCAGGTTCAAGGGCATCTTCCTACATCAAAAACATGCATGAGAAACCCAGAAGATGGTACACCGTGTGATGGGGAAAGGTTTCTAAAACGCACCTCATTTCTCATCTCCTTGTGCCCGGGTTCGCCATTCCAGCTGCTTTACTAGCAAGCTCCCTACTTGGAGCATCAGCACCTTTAACCTCCTGTTCCATGCAGGTTGCAATTTGTCCTGAGGATAAACGGGAAGACGTGGAACCAACGAGAGACTAGCTCTTGGTGTTGGGACAGGCACAGGTCACTCTATTTTCCCATCAGAAAGAAGAATTAACCACAGGCTCAGCCTGCCCCCCGGAACCAGAACAGGGCCTGAAGCCATTCTGCGATTTTGCGGCCAGCTCCCATAAAAACGAGTTGTAAAATGGAGGTTCAGGGCACTGCAATTCACAAACCTGCAGAGTTATAAATGATAACTCTCGTCCACAAATATATTGAGGGAAGGCAAAGAAGAGGATTTGAAATCAAGGCAGAATTGCAGGAAACAGATTTCAGGAGGTAGATACGAATCGCCTTTAAAGCACATGAAAAGCGGCAAAACGTTGACAATGATGCCCTTGGCCAAAAAGGGCGTATGCGTTTTTTCCTGAATATATTCAGGAAAAAACTCATACGCCCTTTTTGGCCAACCAAGCAACCTGGAAAGGCAAATCAGCGCTACAAAGAAGTCTCGCTTCCCATCGGTCAAAAGGGCCATGCTGAAAAAAGTGTCAAAACCAGAAATGCAGGACAGGCCATGGAGAAATGGGAGCCTTGCTACACTGATGGGCGGGATGTAAATTGCCAAGAGCCACTCTGGAGAAGTGTCCGGTGAGTCCTGAAACATCTGAAAAACACAGCTTAGAGAGCATAGGGCACTTCCACTCATGGGGGTATAAATTGGGAAAATTAAAAATCAGCAAGACACAAGCACCCCAAAGTTTAGGGCTGCTCTGTTGACCAGGACCTCCACTTCATTCCACCTTAAATATCCCAGGAAAGAGAAAAATGGATAAAGAAGTTGTGGTCCTTATGTACAATGGAATATCACTCAGCCATGAAATCAATGTCGTAAGGTTAGTAGCAGCATGATGAGTGGATTTAGGTACGACGATTCTAAGTGAAATAAGTCACACAGAAAAGGACACTTCTCATAAGGTATCACTGATAGAGGGAATGTAAAAACCGTTACACTTGAACTGAATTACAAAACAGAACAGAGTCACACATGCAGAAAACACACTATGGCTGCTTAACGGGAAAGGTGAGGTGGGGTGATACATAAAACAAGGGTATCAAATTAGCTCAGATACCGTTCCATAAACCCAATATGTAATAGACAAGACCTACTCCTTGCTCAGAGAACTGGACTCAACACGCCCTATTCACCGCACAAGAATATATCTGACTAATAATAATCGTAAAACCTATGTATTGATATCTCTCTGTTAGTGTGTCAAGTAGGTGTAAAGCGGCATAAGCACAGCAGTGAAAAGCAGCTAAACCCCATTATAAAAATAAATTACTTTGAAACACCCATGAAACAAAGACAGTGAAAGAGAGAGAAATTCTTACACAATGCGTTCAGGGGCTGTGATGCAACCTGGATTGACCATATCTAGACGCACAGCTGGATGAGACATAAGGGTGGACACTCTTGGGGCTGAGAGGTTTGGTGAGGTTGGGTGAGCAAACGCAGACCCTTTAAAGTAATACTGCGTGGTACCCATCGCATGGGTCCCAAATCTCCAGGTTCAAGGGCATCTTCCTACATCAAAAACATGCATGAGAAACCCAGAAGATGGTACACCGTGTGATGGGGAAAGGTTTCTAAAACGCACCTCATTTCTCATCTCCTTGTGCCCGGGTTCGCCATTCCAGCTGCTTTACTAGCAAGCTCCCTACTTGGAGCATCAGCACCTTTAACCTCCTGTTCCATGCAGGTTGCAATTTGTCCTGAGGATAAACGGGAAGACGTGGAACCAACGAGAGACTAGCTCTTGGTGTTGGGACAGGCACAGGTCATTCTATTTTCCCATCAGAAAGAAGAATTAACCACAGGCTCAGCCTGCCCCCCGGAACCAGAACAGGGCCTGAAGCCATTCTGCGATTTTGCGGCCAGCTCCCATAAAAACGAGTTGTAAAATGGAGGTTCAGGGCACTGCAATTCACAAACCTGCAGAGTTATAAATGATAACTCTCGTCCACAAATATATTGAGGGAAGGCAAAGAAGAGGATTTGAAATCAAGGCAGAATTGCAGGAAACAGATTTCAGGAGGTAGATACGAATCGCCTTTAAAGCACATGAAAAGCGGCAAATCGTTGACAATGATGCCCTTGGCCAAAAAGGGCGTATGCGTTTTTTCCTGAATATATTCAGGAAAAAACGCATACGCCCTTTTTGGCCAACCAAGCAACCTGGAAAGGCAAATCAGCGCTACAAAGAAGTCTCGCTTCCCATCGGTCAAAAGGGCCATGCTGAAAAAAGTGTCAAAACCAGAAATGCAGGACAGGCCATGGAGAAATGGGAGCCTTGCTACACTGATGGGCGGGATGTAAATTGCCAAGAGCCACTCCGGAGAAGTGTCCGGTGAGTCCTGAAACATCTGAAAAACACAGCTTAGAGAGCATAGGGCACTTCCACTCATGGGGGTATAAATTGGGAAAATGAAAAATCAGCAAGACACAAGCACCCCAAAGTTTAGGGCTGCTCTGTTGACCAGGACCTCCACTTCATTCCACCTTAAATATCCCAGGAAAGAGAAAAATGGATAAAGAAGTTGTGGTCCTTATGTACAATGGAATATCACTCAGCCAGGAAATCAATGTCGTAAGGTTAGTAGCAGCATGATGAGTGGATTTAGGTACGACGATTCTAAGTGAAATAAGTCACACAGAAAAGGACACTTCTCATAAGGTATCACTGATAGAGGGAATGTAAAAACCGTTACACTTGAACTGAATTACAAAACAGAACAGAGTCACACATGCAGAAAACACACTATGGCTGCCTAACGGGAAAGGTGAGGTGGGGTGACACATAAAACAAGGGTATCAAATTAGCTCAGATACCGTTCCATAAACCCAATATGTAATAGACAAGACCTACTCCTTGCTCAGAGAACTGGACTCAACACGCCCTATTCACCGCACAAGAATATATCTGACTAATAATAATCGTAAAACCTATGTATTGATATCTCTCTGTTAGTGTGTCAAGTGGGTGTAAAGCGGCATAAACACAGCAGTGAAAAGCAGCTAAACCCCATTATAAAAATAAATTACTTTGAAACACCCATGAAACAAAGACAGTGAAAGAGAGAGAAATTCTTACACAATGCGTTCAGGGGCTGTGATGCAACCTGGATTGACCATATCTAGACGCACAGCTGGATGAGACATAAGGGTGGACACTCTTGGGGCTGAGAGGTTTGGTGAGGTTGGGTGAGCAAACGCAGACCCTTTAAAGTAATACTGCGTGGTACCCATCGCATGGGTCCCAAATCTCCAGGTTCAAGGGCATCTTCCTACATCAAAAACATGCATGAGAAACCCAGAAGATGGTACACCGTGTGATGGGGAAAGGTTTCTAAAACGCACCTCATTTCTCATCTCCTTGTGCCCGGGTTCGCCATTCCAGCTGCTTTACTAGCAAGCTCCCTACTTGGAGCATTAGCACCTTTAACCTCCTGTTCCATGCAGGTTGCAATTTGTCCTGAGGATAAACGGGAAGACGTGGAACCAACGAGAGACTAGCTCTTGGTGTTGGGACAGGCACAGGTCACTCTATTTTCCCATCAGAAAGAAGAATTAACCACAGGCTCAGCCTGCCCCCCGGAACCAGAACAGGGCCTGAAGCCATTCTGCGATTTTGCGGCCAGCTCCCATAAAAACGAGTTGTAAAATGGAGGTTCAGGGCACTGCAATTCACAAACCTGCAGAGTTATAAATGATAACTCTCGTCCACTAATATATTGAGGGAAGGCAAAGAAGAGGATTTGAAATCAAGGCAGAATTGCAGGAAACAGATTTCATGAGGTAGATACGAATCGCCTTTAAAGCACATGAAAAGCGGCAAAACGTTGACAATGATGCCCTTGGCCAAAAAGGGCGTATGCGTTTTTTCCTGAATATATTCAGGAAAAAACGCATACGCCCTTTTTGGCCAACCAAGCAACCTGGAAAGGCAAATCAGCGCTACAAAGAAGTCTCGCTTCCCATCGGTCAAAAGGGCCATGCTGAAAAAAGTGTCAAAACCAGAAATGCAGGACAGGCCATGGAGAAATGGGAGCCTTGCTACACTGATGGGCGGGATGTAAATTGCCAAGAGCCACTCTGGAGAAGTGTCCGGTGAGTCCTGAAACATCTGAAAAACACAGCTTAGAGAGCATAGGGCACTTCCACTCATGGGGGTATAAATTGGGAAAATTAAAAATCAGCAAGACACAAGCACCCCAAAGTTTAGGGCTGCTCTGTTGACCAGGACCTCCACTTCATTCCACCTTAAATATCCCAGGAAAGAGAAAAATGGATAAAGAAGTTGTGGTCCTTATGTACAATGGAATATCACTCAGCCATGAAATCAATGTCGTAAGGTTAGTAGCAGCATGATGAGTGGATTTAGGTACGACGATTCTAAGTGAAATAAGTCACACAGAAAAGGACACTTCTCATAAGGTATCACTGATAGAGGGAATGTAAAAACCGTTACACTTGAACTGAATTACAAAACAGAACAGAGTCACACATGCAGAAAACACACTATGGCTGCTTAACGGGAAAGGTGAGGTGGGGTGATACATAAAACAAGGGTATCAAATTAGCTCAGATACCGTTCCATAAACCCAATATGTAATAGACAAGACCTACTCCTTGCTCAGAGAACTGGACTCAACACGCCCTATTCACCGCACAAGAATATATCTGACTAATAATAATCGTAAAACCTATGTATTGATATCTCTCTGTTAGTGTGTCAAGTGGGTGTAAAGCGGCATAAACACAGCAGTGAAAAGCAGCTAAACCCCATTATAAAAATAAATTACTTTGAAACACCCATGAAACAAAGACAGTGAAAGAGAGAGAAATTCTTATACAATGCGTTCAGGGGCTGTGATGCAACCTGGATTGACCATATCTAGACGCACAGCTGGATGAGACATAAGGGTGGACACTCTTGGGGCTGAGAGGTTTGGTGAGGTTGGGTGAGCAAACGCAGACCCTTTAAAGTAATACTGCGTGGTACCCATCGCATGGGTCCCAAATCTCCAGGTTCAAGGGCATCTTCCTACATCAAAAACATGCATGAGAAACCCAGAAGATGGTACACCGTGTGATGGGGAAAGGTTTCTAAAACGCACCTCATTTCTCATCTCCTTGTGCCCGGGTTCGCCATTCCAGCTGCTTTACTAGCAAGCTCCCTACTTGGAGCATCAGCACCTTTAACCTCCTGTTCCATGCAGGTTGCAATTTGTCCTGAGGATAAACGGGAAGACGTGGAACCAACGAGAGACTAGCTCTTGGTGTTGGGACAGGCACAGGTCACTCTATTTTCCCATCAGAAAGAAGAATTAACCACAGGCTCAGCCTGCCCCCCGGAACCAGAACAGGGCCTGAAGCCATTCTGCGATTTTGCGGCCAGCTCCCATAAAAACGAGTTGTAAAATGGAGGTTCAGGGCACTGCAATTCACAAACCTGCAGAGTTATTAATGATAACTCTCGTCCACAAATATATTGAGGGAAGGCAAAGAAGAGGATTTGAAATCAAGGCAGAATTGCAGGAAACAGATTTCAGGAGGTAGATACGAATCGCCTTTAAAGCACATGAAAAGCGGCAAAACGTTGACAATGATGCCCTTGGCCAAAAAGGGCGTATGCGTTTTTTCCTGAATATATTCAGGAAAAAACGCATACGCCCTTTTTGGCCAACCAAGCAACCTGGAAAGGCAAATCAGCGCTACAAAGAAGTCTCGCTTCCCATCGGTCAAAAGGGCCATGCTGAAAAAAGTGTCAAAACCAGAAATGCAGGACAGGCCATGGAGAAATGGGAGCCTTGCTACACTGATGGGCGGGATGTAAATTGCCAAGAGCCACTCCGGAGAAGTGTCCGGTGAGTCCTGAAACATCTGAAAAACACAGCTTAGAGAGCATAGGGCACTTCCACTCATGGGGGTATAAATTGGGAAAATGAAAAATCAGCAAAACACAAGCACCCCAAAGTTTAGGGCTGCTCTGTTGACCAGGACCTCCACTTCATTCCACCTTAAATATCCCAGGAAAGAGAAAAATGGATAAAGAAGTTGTGGTCCTTATGTACAATGGAATATAACTCAGCCATGAAATCAATGTTGTAAGGTTAGTAGCAGCATGATGAGTGGATTTAGGTACGACGATTCTAAGTGAAATAAGTCACACAGAAAAGGACACTTCTCATAAGGTATCACTGATAGAGGGAATGTAAAAACCGTTACACTTGAACTGAATTACAAAACAGAACAGAGTCACACATGCAGAAAACACACTATGGCTGCTTAACGGGAAAGGTGAGGTGGGGTGATACATAAAACAAGGGTATCAAATTAGCTCAGATACCGTTCCATAAACCCAATATGTAATAGACAAGACCTACTCCTTGCTCAGAGAACTGGACTCAACACGCCCTATTCACCGCACAAGAATATATCTGACTAATAATAATCGTAAAACCTATGTATTGATATCTCTCTGTTAGTGTGTCAAGTGGGTGTAAAGCGGCATAAACACAGCAGTGAAAAGCAGCTAAACCCCATTATAAAAATAAATTACTTTGAAACACCCATGAAACAAAGACAGTGAAAGAGAGAGAAATTCTTACACAATGCGTTCAGGGGCTGTGATGCAACCTGGATTGACCATATCTAGACGCACAGCTGGATGAGACATAAGGGTGGACACTCTTGGGGCTGAGAGGTTTGGTGAGGTTGGGTGAGCAAACGCAGACCCTTTAAAGTAATACTGCGTGGTACCCATCGCATGGGTCCCAAATCTCCAGGTTCAAGGGCATCTTCCTACATCAAAAACATGCATGAGAAACCCAGAAGATGGTACACCGTGTGATGGGGAAAGGTTTCTAAAACGCACCTCATTTCTCATCTCCTTGTGCCCGGGTTCGCCATTCCAGCTGCTTTACTAGCAAGCTCCCTACTTGGAGCATCAGCACCTTTAACCTCCTGTTCCATGCAGGTTGCAATTTGTCCTGAGGATAAACGGGAAGACGTGGAACCAACGAGAGACTAGCTCTTGGTGTTGGGACAGGCACAGGTCACTCTATTTTCCCATCAGAAAGAAGAATTAACCACAGGCTCAGCCTGCCCCCCGGAACCAGAACAGGGCCTGAAGCCATTCTGCGATTTTGCGGCCAGCTCCCATAAAAACGAGTTGTAAAATGGAGGTTCAGGGCACTGCAATTCACAAACCTGCAGAGTTATTAATGATAACTCTCGTCCACAAATATATTGAGGGAAGGCAAAGAAGAGGATTTGAAATCAAGGCAGAATTGCAGGAAACAGATTTCAGGAGGTAGATACGAATCGCCTTTAAAGCACATGAAAAGCGGCAAAACGTTGACAATGATGCCCTTGGCCAAAAAGGGCGTATGCGTTTTTTCCTGAATATATTCAGGAAAAAACGCATACGCCCTTTTTGGCCAACCAAGCAACCTGGAAAGGCAAATCAGCGCTACAAAGAAGTCTCGCTTCCCATCGGTCAAAAGGGCCATGCTGAAAAAAGTGTCAAAACCAGAAATGCAGGACAGGCCATGGAGAAATGGGAGCCTTGCTACACTGATGGGCGGGATGTAAATTGCCAAGAGCCACTCCGGAGAAGTGTCCGGTGAGTCCTGAAACATCTGAAAAACACAGCTTAGAGAGCATAGGGCACTTCCACTCATGGGGGTATAAATTGGGAAAATGAAAAATCAGCAAAACACAAGCACCCCAAAGTTTAGGGCTGCTCTGTTGACCAGGACCTCCACTTCATTCCACCTTAAATATCCCAGGAAAGAGAAAAATGGATAAAGAAGTTGTGGTCCTTATGTACAATGGAATATAACTCAGCCATGAAATCAATGTCGTAAGGTTAGTAGCAGCATGATGAGTGGATTTAGGTACGACGATTCTAAGTGAAATAAGTCACACAGAAAAGGACACTTCTCATAAGGTATCACTGATAGAGGGAATGTAAAAACCGTTACACTTGAACTGAATTACAAAACAGAACAGAGTCACACATGCAGAAAACACACTATGGCTGCTTAACGGGAAAGGTGAGGTGGGGTGATACATAAAACAAGGGTATCAAATTAGCTCAGATACCGTTCCATAAACCCAATAGGTAATAGACAAGACCTACTCCTTGCTCAGAGAACTGGACTCAACACGCCCTATTCACCGCACAAGAATATATCTGACTAATAATAATCGTAAAACCTATGTATTGATATCTCTCTGTTAGTGTGTCAAGTGGGTGTAAAGCGGCATAAACACAGCAGTGAAAAGCAGCTAAACCCCATTATAAAAATAAATTACTTTGAAACAGCCATGAAACAAAGACAGTGAAAGAGAGAGAAATTCTTACACAATGCGTTCAGGGGCTGTGATGCAACCTGGATTGACCATATCTAGACGCACAGCTGGATGAGACATAAGGGTGGACACTCTTGGGGCTGAGAGGTTTGGTGAGGTTGGGTGAGCAAACGCAGACCCTTTAAAGTAATACTGCGTGGTACCCATCGCATGGGTCCCAAATCTACAGGTTCAAGGGCATCTTCCTACATCAAAAACATGCATGAGAAACCCAGAAGATGGTACACCGTGTGATGGGGAAAGGTTTCTAAAACGCACCTCATTTCTCATCTCCTTGTGCCCGGGTTCGCCATTCCAGCTGCTTTACTAGCAAGCTCCCTACTTGGAGCATCAGCACCTTTAACCTCCTGTTCCATGCAGGTTGCAATTTGTCCTGAGGATAAACGGGAAGACGTGGAACCAACGAGAGACTAGCTCTTGGTGTTGGGACAGGCACAGGTCACTCTATTTTCCCATCAGAAAGAAGAATTAACCACAGGCTCAGCCTGCCCCCCGGAACCAGAACAGGGCCTGAAGCCATTCTGCGATTTTGCGGCCAGCTCCCATAAAAACGAGTTGTAAAATGGAGGTTCAGGGCACTGCAATTCACAAACCTGCAGAGTTATTAATGATAACTCTCGTCCACAAATATATTGAGGGAAGGCAAAGAAGAGGATTTGAAATCAAGGCAGAATTGCAGGAAACAGATTTCAGGAGGTAGATACGAATCGCCTTTAAAGCACATGAAAAGCGGCAAAACGTTGACAATGATGCCCTTGGCCAAAAAGGGCGTATGCGTTTTTTCCTGAATATATTCAGGAAAAAACGCATACGCCCTTTTTGGCCAACCAAGCAACCTGGAAAGGCAAATCAGCGCTACAAAGAAGTCTCGCTTCCCATCGGTCAAAAGGGCCATGCTGAAAAAAGTGTCAAAACCAGAAATGCAGGACAGGCCATGGAGAAATGGGAGCCTTGCTACACTGATGGGCGGGATGTAAATTGCCAAGAGCCACTCCGGAGAAGTGTCCGGTGAGTCCTGAAACATCTGAAAAACACAGCTTAGAGAGCATAGGGCACTTCCACTCATGGGGGTATAAATTGGGAAAATGAAAAATCAGCAAAACACAAGCACCCCAAAGTTTAGGGCTGCTCTGTTGACCAGGACCTCCACTTCATTCCACCTTAAATATCCCAGGAAAGAGAAAAATGGATAAAGAAGTTGTGGTCCTTATGTACAATGGAATATCACTCAGCCATGAAATCAATGTCGTAAGGTTAGTAGCAGCATGATGAGTGGATTTAGGTACGACGATTCTAAGTGAAATAAGTCACACAGAAAAGGACACTTCTCATAAGGTATCACTGATAGAGGGAATGTAAAAACCGTTACACTTGAACTGAATTACAAAACAGAACAGAGTCACACATGCAGAAAACACACTATGGCTGCTTAACGGGAAAGGTGAGGTGGGGTGATACATAAAACAAGGGTATCAAATTAGCTCAGATACCGTTCCATAAACCCAATATGTAATAGACAAGACCTACTCCTTGCTCAGAGAACTGGACTCAACACGCCCTATTCACCGCACAAGAATATATCTGACTAATAATAATCGTAAAACCTATGTATTGATATCTCTCTGTTAGTGTGTCAAGTGGGTGTAAAGCGGCATAAACACAGCAGTGAAAAGCAGCTAAACCCCATTATAAAAATAAATTACTTTGAAACACCCATGAAACAAAGACAGTGAAAGAGAGAGAAATTCTTACACAATGCGTTCAGGGGCTGTGATGCAACCTGGATTGACCATATCTAGACGCACAGCTGGATGAGACATAAGGGTGGACACTCTTGGGGCTGAGAGGTTTGGTGAGGTTGGGTGAGCAAACGCAGACCCTTTAAAGTAATACTGCGTGGTACCCATCGCATGGGTCCCAAATCTCCAGGTTCAAGGGCATCTTCCTACATCAAAAACATGCATGAGAAACCCAGAAGATGGTACACCGTGTGATGGGGAAAGGTTTCTAAAACGCACCTCATTTCTCATCTCCTTGTGCCCGGGTTTGCCATTCCAGCTGCTTTACTAGCAAGCTCCCTACTTGGAGCATCAGCACCTTTAACCTCCTGTTCCATGCAGGTTGCAATTTGTCCTGAGGATAAACGGGAAGACGTGGAACCAACGAGAGACTAGCTCTTGGTGTTGGGACAGGCACAGGTCACTCTATTTTCCCATCAGAAAGAAGAATTAACCACAGGCTCAGCCTGCCCCCCGGAACCAGAACAGGGCCTGAAGCCATTCTGCGATTTTGCGGCCAGCTCCCATAAAAACGAGTTGTAAAATGGAGGTTCAGGGCACTGCAATTCACAAACCTGCAGAGTTATTAATGATAACTCTCGTCCACAAATATATTGAGGGAAGGCAAAGAAGAGGATTTGAAATCAAGGCAGAATTGCAGGAAACATATTTCAGGAGGTAGATACGAATCGCCTTTAAAGCACATGAAAAGCGGCAAAACGTTGACAATGATGCCCTTGGCCAAAAAGGGCGTATGCGTTTTTTCCTGAATATATTCAGGAAAAAACGCATACGCCCTTTTTGGCCAACCAAGCAACCTGGAAAGGCAAATCAACGCTACAAAGAAGTCTCGCTTCCCATCGGTCAAAAGGGCCATGCTGAAAAAAGTGTCAAAACCAGAAATGCAGGACAGGCCATGGAGAAATGGGAGCCTTGCTACACTGATGGGCGGGATGTAAATTGCCAAGAGCCACTCCGGAGAAGTGTCCGGTGAGTCCTGAAACATCTGAAAAACACAGCTTAGAGAGCATAGGGCACTTCCACTCATGGGGGTATAAATTGGGAAAATGAAAAATCAGCAAAACACAAGCACCCCAAAGTTTAGGGCTGCTCTGTTGACCAGGACCTCCACTTCATTCCACCTTAAATATCCCAGGAAAGAGAAAAATGGATAAAGAAGTTGTGGTCCTTATGTACAATGGAATATCACTCAGCCATGAAATCAATGTCGTAAGGTTAGTAGCAGCATGATGAGTGGATTTAGGTACGACGATTCTAAGTGAAATAAGTCACACAGAAAAGGACACTTCTCATAAGGTATCACTGATAGAGGGAATGTAAAAACCGTTACACTTGAACTGAATTACAAAACAGAACAGAGTCACACATGCAGAAAACACACTATGGCTGCTTAACGGGAAAGGTGAGGTGGGGTGATACATAAAACAAGGGTATCAAATTAGCTCAGATACCGTTCCATAAACCCAATATGTAATAGACAAGACCTACTCCTTGCTCAGAGAACTGGACTCAACACGCCCTATTCACCGAACAAGAATATATCTGACTAATAATAATCGTAAAACCTATGTATTGATATCTCTCTGTTAGTGTGTCAAGTAGGTGTAAAGCGGCATAAGCACAGCAGTGAAAAGCAGCTAAACCCCATTATAAAAATAAATTACTTTGAAACACCCATGAAACAAAGACAGTGAAAGAGAGAGAAATTCTTACACAATGCGTTCAGGGGCTGTGATGCAACCTGGATTGACCATATCTAGACGCACAGCTGGATGAGACATAAGGGTGGACACTCTTGGGGCTGAGAGGTTTGGTGAGGTTGGGTGAGCAAACGCAGACCCTTTAAAGTAATACTGCGTGGTACCCATCGCATGGGTCCCAAATCTCCAGGTTCAAGGGCATCTTCCTACATCAAAAACATGCATGAGAAACCCAGAAGATGGTACACCGTGTGATGGGGAAAGGTTTCTAAAACGCACCTCATTTCTCATCTCCTTGTGCCCGGGTTCGCCATTCCAGCTGCTTTACTAGCAAGCTCCCTACTTGGAGCATCAGCACCTTTAACCTCCTGTTCCATGCAGGTTGCAATTTGTCCTGAGGATAAACGGGAAGACGTGGAACCAACGAGAGACTAGCTCTTGGTGTTGGGACAGGCACAGGTCACTCTATTTTCCCATCAGAAAGAAGAATTAACCACAGGCTCAGCCTGCCCCCCGGAACCAGAACAGGGCCTGAAGCCATTCTGCGATTTTGCGGCCAGCTCCCATAAAAACGAGTTGTAAAATGGAGGTTCAGGGCACTGCAATTCACAAACCTGCAGAGTTATTAATGATAACTCTCGTCCACAAATATATTGAGGGAAGGCAAAGAAGAGGATTTGAAATCAAGGCAGAATTGCAGGAAACAGATTTCAGGAGGTAGATACGAATCGCCTTTAAAGCACATGAAAAGCGGCAAAACGTTGACAATGATGCCCTTGGCCAAAAAGGGCGTATGCGTTTTTTCCTGAATATATTCAGGAAAAAACGCATACGCCCTTTTTGGCCAACCAAGCAACCTGGAAAGGCAAATCAGCGCTACAAAGAAGTCTCGCTTCCCATCGGTCAAAAGGGCCATGCTGAAAAAAGTGTCAAAACCAGAAATGCAGGACAGGCCATGGAGAAATGGGAGCCTTGCTACACTGATGGGCGGGATGTAAATTGCCAAGAGCCACTCCGGAGAAGTGTCCGGTGAGTCCTGAAACATCTGAAAAACACAGCTTAGAGAGCATAGGGCACTTCCACTCATGGGGGTATAAATTGGGAAAATGAAAAATCAGCAAAACACAAGCACCCCAAAGTTTAGGGCTGCTCTGTTGACCAGGACCTCCACTTCATTCCACCTTAAATATCCCAGGAAAGAGAAAAATGGATAAAGAAGTTGTGGTCCTTATGTACAATGGAATATCACTCAGCCATGAAATCAATGTCGTAAGGTTAGTAGCAGCATGATGAGTGGATTTAGGTACGACGATTCTAAGTGAAATAAGTCACACAGAAAAGGACACTTCTCATAAGGTATCACTGATAGAGGGAATGTAAAAACCGTTACACATGAACTGAATTACAAAACAGAACAGAGTCACACATGCAGAAAACACACTATGGCTGCTTAACGGGAAAGGTGAGGTGGGGTGATACATAAAACAAGGGTATCAAATTAGCTCAGATACCGTTCCATAAACCCAATATGTAATAGACAAGACCTACTCCTTGCTCAGAGAACTGGACTCAACACGCCCTATTCACCGCACAAGAATATATCTGACTAATAATAATCGTAAAACCTATGTATTGATATCTCTCTGTTAGTGTGTCAAGTGGGTGTAAAGCGGCATAAACACAGCAGTGAAAAGCAGCTAAACCCCATTATAAAAATAAATTACTTTGAAACAGCCATGAAACAAAGACAGTGAAAGAGAGAGAAATTCTTACACAATGCGTTCAGGGGCTGTGATGCAACCTGGATTGACCATATCTAGACGCACAGCTGGATGAGACATAAGGGTGGACACTCTTGGGGCTGAGAGGTTTGGTGAGGTTGGGTGAGCAAACGCAGACCCTTTAAAGTAATACTGCGTGGTACCCATCGCATGGGTCCCAAATCTCCAGGTTCAAGGGCATCTTCCTACATCAAAAACATGCATGAGAAACCCAGAAGATGGTACACCGTGTGATGGGGAAAGGTTTCTAAAACGCACCTCATTTCTCATCTCCTTGTGCCCGGGTTCGCCATTCCAGCTGCTTTACTAGCAAGCTCCCTACTTGGAGCATCAGCACCTTTAACCTCCTGTTCCATGCAGGTTGCAATTTGTCCTGAGGATAAACGGGAAGACGTGGAACCAACGAGAGACTAGCTCTTGGTGTTGGGACAGGCACAGGTCACTCTATTTTCCCATCAGAAAGAAGAATTAACCACAGGCTCAGCCTGCCCCCCGGAACCAGAACAGGGCCTGAAGCCATTCTGCGATTTTGCGGCCAGCTCCCATAAAAACGAGTTGTAAAATGGAGGTTCAGGGCACTGCAATTCACAAACCTGCAGAGTTATTAATGATAACTCTCGTCCACAAATATATTGAGGGAAGGCAAAGAAGAGGATTTGAAATCAAGGCAGAATTGCAGGAAACAGATTTCAGGAGGTAGATACGAATCGCCTTTAAAGCACATGAAAAGCGGCAAAACGTTGACAATGATGCCCTTGGCCAAAAAGGGCGTATGCGTTTTTTCCTGAATATATTCAGGAAAAAACGCATACGCCCTTTTTGGCCAACCAAGCAACCTGGAAAGGCAAATCAGCGCTACAAAGAAGTCTCGCTTCCCATCGGTCAAAAGGGCCATGCTGAAAAAAGTGTCAAAACCAGAAATGCAGGACAGGCCATGGAGAAATGGGAGCCTTGCTACACTGATGGGCGGGATGTAAATTGCCAAGAGCCACTCCGGAGAAGTGTCCGGTGAGTCCTGAAACATCTGAAAAACACAGCTTAGAGAGCATAGGGCACTTCCACTCATGGGGGTATAAATTGGGAAAATGAAAAATCAGCAAAACACAAGCACCCCAAAGTTTAGGGCTGCTCTGTTGACCAGGACCTCCACTTCATTCCACCTTAAATATCCCAGGAAAGAGAAAAATGGATAACGAAGTTGTGGTCCTTATGTACAATGGAATATAACTCAGCCATGAAATCAATGTCGTAAGGTTAGTAGCAGCATGATGAGTGGATTTAGGTACGACGATTCTAAGTGAAATAAGTCACACAGAAAAGGACACTTCTCATAAGGTATCACTGATAGAGGGAATGTAAAAACCGTTACACTTGAACTGAATTACAAAACAGAACAGAGTCACACATGCAGAAAACACACTATGGCTGCTTAACGGGAAAGGTGAGGTGGGGTGATACATAAAACAAGGGTATCAAATTAGCTCAGATACCGTTCCATAAACCCAATATGTAATAGACAAGACCTACTCCTTGCTCAGAGAACTGGACTCAACACGCCCTATTCACCGCACAAGAATATATCTGACTAATAATAATCGTAAAACCTATGTATTGATATCTCTCTGTTAGTGTGTCAACTGGGTGTAAAGCGGCATAAACACAGCAGTGAAAAGCAGCTAAACCCCATTATAAAAATAAATTACTTTGAAACACCCATGAAACAAAGACAGTGAAAGAGAGAGAAATTCTTACACAATGCGTTCAGGGGCTGTGATGCAACCTGGATTGACCATATCTAGACGCACAGCTGGATGAGACATAAGGGTGGACACTCTTGGGGCTGAGAGGTTTGGTGAGGTTGGGTGAGCAAACGCAGACCCTTTAAAGTAATACTGCGTGGTACCCATCGCATGGGTCCCAAATCTCCAGGTTCAAGGGCATCTTCCTACATCAAAAACATGCATGAGAAACCCAGAAGATGGTACACCGTGTGATGGGGAAAGGTTTCTAAAACGCACCTCATTTCTCATCTCCTTGTGCCCGGGTTCGCCATTCCAGCTGCTTTACTAGCAAGCTCCCTACTTGGAGCATCAGCACCTTTAACCTCCTGTTCCATGCAGGTTGCAATTTGTCCTGAGGATAAACGGGAAGACGTGGAACCAACGAGAGACTAGCTCTTGGTGTTGGGACAGGCACAGGTCACTCTATTTTCCCATCAGAAAGAAGAATTAACCACAGGCTCAGCCTGCCCCCCGGAACCAGAACAGGGCCTGAAGCCATTCTGCGATTTTGCGGCCAGCTCCCATAAAAACGAGTTGTAAAATGGAGGTTCAGGGCACTGCAATTCACAAACCTGCAGAGTTATAAATGATAACTCTCGTCCACAAATATATTGAGGGAAGGCAAAGAAGAGGATTTGAAATCAAGGCAGAATTGCAGGAAACAGATTTCAGGAGGTAGATACGAATCGCCTTTAAAGCACATGAAAAGCGGCAAATCGTTGACAATGATGCCCTTGGCCAAAAAGGGCGTATGCGTTTTTTCCTGAATATATTCAGGAAAAAACGCATACGCCCTTTTTGGCCAACCAAGCAACCTGGAAAGGCAAATCAGCGCTACAAAGAAGTCTCGCTTCCCATCGGTCAAAAGGGCCATGCTGAAAAAATTGTCAAAACCAGAAATGCAGGACAGGCCATGGAGAAATGGGAGCCTTGCTACACTGATGGGCGGGATGTAAATTGCCAAGAGCCACTCCGGAGAAGTGTCCGGTGAGTCCTGAAACATCTGAAAAACACAGCTTAGAGAGCATAGGGCACTTCCACTCATGGGGGTATAAATTGGGAAAATGAAAAATCAGCAAGACACAAGCACCCCAAAGTTTAGGGCTGCTCTGTTGACCAGGACCTCCACTTCATTCCACCTTAAATATCCCAGGAAAGAGAAAAATGGATAAAGAAGTTGTGGTCCTTATGTACAATGGAATATCACTCAGCCATGAAATCAATGTCGTAAGGTTAGTAGCAGCATGATGAGTGGATTTAGGTACGACGATTCTAAGTGAAATAAGTCACACAGAAAAGGACACTTCTCATAAGGTATCACTGATAGAGGGAATGTAAAAACCGTTACACTTGAACTGAATTACAAAACAGAACAGAGTCACACATGCAGAAAACACACTATGGCTGCTTAACGGGAAAGGTGAGGTGGGGTGACACATAAAACAAGGGTATCAAATTAGCTCAGATACCGTTCCATAAACCCAATATGTAATAGACAAGACCTACTCCTTGCTCAGAGAACTGGACTCAACACGCCCTATTCACCGCACAAGAATATATCTGACTAATAATAATCGTAAAACCTATGTATTGATATCTCTCTGTTAGTGTGTCAAGTGGGTGTAAAGCGGCATAAGCACAGCAGTGAAAAGCAGCTAAACCCCATCATAAAAATAAATTACTTTGAAACACCCATGAAACAAAGACAGTGAAAGAGAGAGAAATTCTTACACAATGCGTTCAGGGGCTGTGATGCAACCTGGATTGACCATATCTAGACGCACAGCTGGATGAGACATAAGGGTGGACACTCTTGGGGCTGAGAGGTTTGGTGAGGTTGGGTGAGCAAACGCAGACCCTTTAAAGTAATACTGCGTGGTACCCATCGCATGGGTCCCAAATCTCCAGGTTCAAGGGCATCTTCCTACATCAAAAACATGCATGAGAAACCCAGAAGATGGTACACCATGTGATGGGGAAAGGTTTCTAAAACGCACCTCATTTCTCATCTCCTTGTGCCCGGGTTCGCCATTCCAGCTGCTTTACTAGCAAGCTCCCTACTTGGAGCATCAGCACCTTTAACCTCCTGTTCCATGCAGGTTGCAATTTGTCCTGAGGATAAACGGGAAGACGTGGAACCAACGAGAGACTAGCTCTTGGTGTTGGGACAGGCACAGGTCACTCTATTTTCCCATCAGAAAGAAGAATTAACCACAGGCTCAGCCTGCCCCCCGGAACCAGAACAGGGCCTGAAGCCATTCTGCGATTTTGCGGCCAGCTCCCATAAAAACGAGTTGTAGAATGGAGGTTCAGGGCACTGCAATTCACAAACCTGCAGAGTTATAAATGATAACTCTCGTCCACAAATATATTGAGGGAAGGCAAAGAAGAGGATTTGAAATCAACGCAGAATTGCAGGAAACATATTTCAGGAGGTAGATACGAATCGCCTTTAAAGCACATGAAAAGCGGCAAAACGTTGACAATGATGCCCTTGGCCAAAAAGGGCGTATGCGTTTTTTCCTGAATATATTCAGGAAAAAACGCATACGCCCTTTTTGGCCAACCAAGCAACCTGGAAAGGCAAATCAGCGCTACAAAGAAGTCTCGCTTCCCATCGGTCAAAAGGGCCATGCTGAAAAAAGCGTCAAAACCAGAAATGCAGGACAGGCCATGGAGAAATGGGAGCCTTGCTACACTGATGGGCGGGATGTAAATTGCCAAGAGCCACTCCGGAGAAGTGTCCGGTGAGTCCTGAAACATCTGAAAAACACAGCTTAGAGAGCATAGGGCACTTCCACTCATGGGGGTATAAATTGGGAAAATGAAAAATCAGCAAAACACAAGCACCCCAAAGTTTAGGGCTGCTCTGTTGACCAGGACCTCCACTTCATTCCACCTTAAATATCCCAGGAAAGAGAAAAATGGATAAAGAAGTTGTGGTCCTTATGTACAATGGAATATCACTCAGCCAGGAAATCAATGTCGTAAGGTTAGTAGCAGCATGATGAGTGGATTTAGGTACGACGATTCTAAGTGAAATAAGTCACACAGAAAAGGACACTTCTCATAAGGTATCACTGATAGAGGGAATGTAAAAACCGTTACACATGAACTGAATTACAAAACAGAACAGAGTCACACATGCAGAAAACACACTATGGCTGCTTAACGGGAAAGGTGAGGTGGGGTGATACATAAAACAAGGGTATCAAATTAGCTCAGATACCGTTCCATAAACCCAATATGTAATAGACAAGACCTACTCCTTGCTCAGAGAACTGGACTCCACACGCCCTATTCACCGCACAAGAATATATCTGACTAATAATAATCGTAAAACCTATGTATTGATATCTCTCTGTTAGTGTGTCAAGTGGGTGTAAAGCGGCATAAACACAGCAGTGAAAAGCAGCTAAACCCCATTATAAAAATAAATTACTTTGAAACACCCATGAAACAAAGACAGTGAAAGAGAGAGAAATTCTTACACAATGCGTTCAGGGGCTGTGATGCAACCTGGATTGACCATATCTAGACGCACAGCTGGATGAGACATAAGGGTGGACACTCTTGGGGCTGAGAGGTTTGGTGAGGTTGGGTGAGCAAACGCAGACCCTTTAAAGTAATACTGCGTGGTACCCATCGCATGGGTCCCAAATCTACAGGTTCAAGGGCATCTTCCTACATCAAAAACATGCATGAGAAACCCAGAAGATGGTACACCGTGTGATGGGGAAAGGTTTCTAAAACGCACCTCATTTCTCATCTCCTTGTGCCCGGGTTCGCCATTCCAGCTGCTTTACTAGCAAGCTCCCTACTTGGAGCATCAGCACCTTTAACCTCCTGTTCCATGCAGGTTGCAATTTGTCCTGAGGATAAACGGGAAGACGTGGAACCAACGAGAGACTAGCTCTTGGTGTTGGGACAGGCACAGGTCACTCTATTTTCCCATCAGAAAGAAGAATTAACCACAGGCTCAGCCTGCCCCCCGGAACCAGAACAGGGCCTGAAGCCATTCTGCGATTTTGCGGCCAGCTCCCATAAAAACGAGTTGTAAAATGGAGGTTCAGGGCACTGCAATTCACAAACCTGCAGAGTTATAAATGATAACTCTCGTCCACAAATATATTGAGGGAAGGCAAAGAAGAGGATTTGAAATCAAGGCAGAATTGCAGGAAACAGATTTCAGGAGGTAGATACGAATCGCCTTTAAAGCACATGAAAAGCGGCAAAACGTTGACAATGATGCCCTTGGCCAAAAAGGGCGTATGCGTTTTTTCCTGAATATATTCAGGAAAAAACTCATACGCCCTTTTTGGCCAACCAAGCAACCTGGAAAGGCAAATCAGCGCTACAAAGAAGTCTCGCTTCCCATCGGTCAAAAGGGCCATGCTGAAAAAAGTGTCAAAACCAGAAATGCAGGACAGGCCATGGAGAAATGGGAGCCTTGCTACACTGATGGGCGGGATGTAAATTGCCAAGAGCCACTCTGGAGAAGTGTCCGGTGAGTCCTGAAACATCTGAAAAACACAGCTTAGAGAGCATAGGGCACTTCCACTCATGGGGGTATAAATTGGGAAAATTAAAAATCAGCAAGACACAAGCACCCCAAAGTTTAGGGCTGCTCTGTTGACCAGGACCTCCACTTCATTCCACCTTAAATATCCCAGGAAAGAGAAAAATGGATAAAGAAGTTGTGGTCCTTATGTACAATGGAATATCACTCAGCCATGAAATCAATGTCGTAAGGTTAGTAGCAGCATGATGAGTGGATTTAGGTACGACGATTCTAAGTGAAATAAGTCACACAGAAAAGGACACTTCTCATAAGGTATCACTGATAGAGGGAATGTAAAAACCGTTACACTTGAACTGAATTACAAAACAGAACAGAGTCACACATGCAGAAAACACACTATGGCTGCTTAACGGGAAAGGTGAGGTGGGGTGATACATAAAACAAGGGTATCAAATTAGCTCAGATACCGTTCCATAAACCCAATATGTAATAGACAAGACCTACTCCTTGCTCAGAGAACTGGACTCAACACGCCCTATTCACCGCACAAGAATATATCTGACTAATAATAATCGTAAAACCTATGTATTGATATCTCTCTGTTAGTGTGTCAAGTAGGTGTAAAGCGGCATAAGCACAGCAGTGAAAAGCAGCTAAACCCCATTATAAAAATAAATTACTTTGAAACACCCATGAAACAAAGACAGTGAAAGAGAGAGAAATTCTTACACAATGCGTTCAGGGGCTGTGATGCAACCTGGATTGACCATATCTAGACGCACAGCTGGATGAGACATAAGGGTGGACACTCTTGGGGCTGAGAGGTTTGGTGAGGTTGGGTGAGCAAACGCAGACCCTTTAAAGTAATACTGCGTGGTACCCATCGCATGGGTCCCAAATCCCCAGGTTCAAGGGCATCTTCCTACATCAAAAACATGCATGAGAAACCCAGAAGATGGTACACCGTGTGATGGGGAAAGGTTTCTAAAACGCACCTCATTTCTCATCTCCTTGTGCCCGGGTTCGCCATTCCAGCTGCTTTACTAGCAAGCTCCCTACTTGGAGCATCAGCACCTTTAACCTCCTGTTCCATGCAGGTTGCAATTTGTCCTGAGGATAAACGGGAAGACGTGGAACCAACGAGAGACTAGCTCTTGGTGTTGGGACAGGCACAGGTCATTCTATTTTCCCATCAGAAAGAAGAATTAACCACAGGCTCAGCCTGCCCCCCGGAACCAGAACAGGGCCTGAAGCCATTCTGCGATTTTGCGGCCAGCTCCCATAAAAACGAGTTGTAAAATGGAGGTTCAGGGCACTGCAATTCACAAACCTGCAGAGTTATAAATGATAACTCTCGTCCACAAATATATTGAGGGAAGGCAAAGAAGAGGATTTGAAATCAAGGCAGAATTGCAGGAAACAGATTTCAGGAGGTAGATACGAATCGCCTTTAAAGCACATGAAAAGCGGCAAATCGTTGACAATGATGCCCTTGGCCAAAAAGGGCGTATGCGTTTTTTCCTGAATATATTCAGGAAAAAACGCATACGCCCTTTTTGGCCAACCAAGCAACCTGGAAAGGCAAATCAGCGCTACAAAGAAGTCTCGCTTCCCATCGGTCAAAAGGGCCATGCTGAAAAAAGTGTCAAAACCAGAAATGCAGGACAGGCCATGGAGAAATGGGAGCCTTGCTACACTGATGGGCGGGATGTAAATTGCCAAGAGCCACTCCGGAGAAGTGTCCGGTGAGTCCTGAAACATCTGAAAAACACAGCTTAGAGAGCATAGGGCACTTCCACTCATGGGGGTATAAATTGGGAAAATGAAAAATCAGCAAGACACAAGCACCCCAAAGTTTAGGGCTGCTCTGTTGACCAGGACCTCCACTTCATTCCACCTTAAATATCCCAGGAAAGAGAAAAATGGATAAAGAAGTTGTGGTCCTTATGTACAATGGAATATCACTCAGCCAGGAAATCAATGTCGTAAGGTTAGTAGCAGCATGATGAGTGGATTTAGGTACGACGATTCTAAGTGAAATAAGTCACACAGAAAAGGACACTTCTCATAAGGTATCACTGATAGAGGGAATGTAAAAACCGTTACACTTGAACTGAATTACAAAACAGAACAGAGTCACACATGCAGAAAACACACTATGGCTGCCTAACGGGAAAGGTGAGGTGGGGTGACACATAAAACAAGGGTATCAAATTAGCTCAGATACCGTTCCATAAACCCAATATGTAATAGACAAGACCTACTCCTTGCTCAGAGAACTGGACTCAACACGCCCTATTCACCGCACAAGAATATATCTGACTAATAATAATCGTAAAACCTATGTATTGATATCTCTCTGTTAGTGTGTCAAGTGGGTGTAAAGCGGCATAAACACAGCAGTGAAAAGCAGCTAAACCCCATTATAAAAATAAATTACTTTGAAACACCCATGAAACAAAGACAGTGAAAGAGAGAGAAATTCTTACACAATGCGTTCAGGGGCTGTGATGCAACCTGGATTGACCATATCTAGACGCACAGCTGGATGAGACATAAGGGTGGACACTCTTGGGGCTGAGAGGTTTGGTGAGGTTGGGTGAGCAAACGCAGACCCTTTAAAGTAATACTGCGTGGTACCCATCGCATGGGTCCCAAATCTCCAGGTTCAAGGGCATCTTCCTACATCAAAAACATGCATGAGAAACCCAGAAGATGGTACACCGTGTGATGGGGAAAGGTTTCTAAAACGCACCTCATTTCTCATCTCCTTGTGCCCGGGTTCGCCATTCCAGCTGCTTTACTAGCAAGCTCCCTACTTGGAGCATCAGCACCTTTAACCTCCTGTTCCATGCAGGTTGCAATTTGTCCTGAGGATAAACGGGAAGACGTGGAACCAACGAGAGACTAGCTCTTGGTGTTGGGACAGGCACAGGTCACTCTATTTTCCCATCAGAAAGAAGAATTAACCACAGGCTCAGCCTGCCCCCCGGAACCAGAACAGGGCCTGAAGCCATTCTGCGATTTTGCGGCCAGCTCCCATAAAAACGAGTTGTAAAATGGAGGTTCAGGGCACTGCAATTCACAAACCTGCAGAGTTATAAATGATAACTCTCGTCCACTAATATATTGAGGGAAGGCAAAGAAGAGGATTTGAAATCAAGGCAGAATTGCAGGAAACAGATTTCATGAGGTAGATACGAATCGCCTTTAAAGCACATGAAAAGCGGCAAAACGTTGACAATGATGCCCTTGGCCAAAAAGGGCGTATGCGTTTTTTCCTGAATATATTCAGGAAAAAACGCATACGCCCTTTTTGGCCAACCAAGCAACCTGGAAAGGCAAATCAGCGCTACAAAGAAGTCTCGCTTCCCATCGGTCAAAAGGGCCATGCTGAAAAAAGTGTCAAAACCAGAAATGCAGGACAGGCCATGGAGAAATGGGAGCCTTGCTACACTGATGGGCGGGATGTAAATTGCCAAGAGCCACTCTGGAGAAGTGTCCGGTGAGTCCTGAAACATCTGAAAAACACAGCTTAGAGAGCATAGGGCACTTCCACTCATGGGGGTATAAATTGGGAAAATTAAAAATCAGCAAGACACAAGCACCCCAAAGTTTAGGGCTGCTCTGTTGACCAGGACCTCCACTTCATTCCACCTTAAATATCCCAGGAAAGAGAAAAATGGATAAAGAAGTTGTGGTCCTTATGTACAATGGAATATCACTCAGCCATGAAATCAATGTCGTAAGGTTAGTAGCAGCATGATGAGTGGATTTAGGTACGACGATTCTAAGTGAAATAAGTCACACAGAAAAGGACACTTCTCATAAGGTATCACTGATAGAGGGAATGTAAAAACCGTTACACTTGAACTGAATTACAAAACAGAACAGAGTCACACATGCAGAAAACACACTATGGCTGCTTAACGGGAAAGGTGAGGTGGGGTGATACATAAAACAAGGGTATCAAATTAGCTCAGATACCGTTCCATAAACCCAATATGTAATAGACAAGACCTACTCCTTGCTCAGAGAACTGGACTCAACACGCCCTATTCACCGCACAAGAATATATCTGACTAATAATAATCGTAAAACCTATGTATTGATATCTCTCTGTTAGTGTGTCAAGTGGGTGTAAAGCGGCATAAACACAGCAGTGAAAAGCAGCTAAACCCCATTATAAAAATAAATTACTTTGAAACACCCATGAAACAAAGACAGTGAAAGAGAGAGAAATTCTTACACAATGCGTTCAGGGGCTGTGATGCAACCTGGATTGACCATATCTAGACGCACAGCTGGATGAGACATAAGGGTGGACACTCTTGGGGCTGAGAGGTTTGGTGAGGTTGGGTGAGCAAACGCAGACCCTTTAAAGTAATACTGCGTGGTACCCATCGCATGGGTCCCAAATCTCCAGGTTCAAGGGCATCTTCCTACATCAAAAACATGCATGAGAAACCCAGAAGATGGTACACCGTGTGATGGGGAAAGGTTTCTAAAACGCACCTCATTTCTCATCTCCTTGTGCCCGGGTTCGCCATTCCAGCTGCTTTACTAGCAAGCTCCCTACTTGGAGCATCAGCACCTTTAACCTCCTGTTCCATGCAGGTTGCAATTTGTCCTGAGGATAAACGGGAAGACGTGGAACCAACGAGAGACTAGCTCTTGGTGTTGGGACAGGCACAGGTCACTCTATTTTCCCATCAGAAAGAAGAATTAACCACAGGCTCAGCCTGCCCCCCGGAACCAGAACAGGGCCTGAAGCCATTCTGCGATTTTGCGGCCAGCTCCCATAAAAACGAGTTGTAAAATGGAGGTTCAGGGCACTGCAATTCACAAACCTGCAGAGTTATAAATGATAACTCTCGTCCACTAATATATTGAGGGAAGGCAAAGAAGAGGATTTGAAATCAAGGCAGAATTGCAGGAAACAGATTTCATGAGGTAGATACGAATCGCCTTTAAAGCACATGAAAAGCGGCAAAACGTTGACAATGATGCCCTTGGCCAAAAAGGGCGTATGCGTTTTTTCCTGAATATATTCAGGAAAAAACGCATACGCCCTTTTTGGCCAACCAAGCAACCTGGAAAGGCAAATCAGCGCTACAAAGAAGTCTCGCTTCCCATCGGTCAAAAGGGCCATGCTGAAAAAAGTGTCAAAACCAGAAATGCAGGACAGGCCATGGAGAAATGGGAGCCTTGCTACACTGATGGGCGGGATGTAAATTGCCAAGAGCCACTCTGGAGAAGTGTCCGGTGAGTCCTGAAACATCTGAAAAACACAGCTTAGAGAGCATAGGGCACTTCCACTCATGGGGGTATAAATTGGGAAAATTAAAAATCAGCAAGACACAAGCACCCCAAAGTTTAGGGCTGCTCTGTTGACCAGGACCTCCACTTCATTCCACCTTAAATATCCCAGGAAAGAGAAAAATGGATAAAGAAGTTGTGGTCCTTATGTACAATGGAATATCACTCAGCCATGAAATCAATGTCGTAAGGTTAGTAGCAGCATGATGAGTGGATTTAGGTACGACGATTCTAAGTGAAATAAGTCACACAGAAAAGGACACTTCTCATAAGGTATCACTGATAGAGGGAATGTAAAAACCGTTACACTTGAACTGAATTACAAAACAGAACAGAGTCACACATGCAGAAAACACACTATGGCTGCTTAACGGGAAAGGTGAGGTGGGGTGATACATAAAACAAGGGTATCAAATTAGCTCAGATACCGTTCCATAAACCCAATATGTAATAGACAAGACCTACTCCTTGCTCAGAGAACTGGACTCAACACGCCCTATTCACCGCACAAGAATATATCTGACTAATAATAATCGTAAAACCTATGTATTGATATCTCTCTGTTAGTGTGTCAAGTGGGTGTAAAGCGGCATAAACACAGCAGTGAAAAGCAGCTAAACCCCATTATAAAAATAAATTACTTTGAAACACCCATGAAACAAAGACAGTGAAAGAGAGAGAAATTCTTACACAATGCGTTCAGGGGCTGTGATGCAACCTGGATTGACCATATCTAGACGCACAGCTGGATGAGACATAAGGGTGGACACTCTTGGGGCTGAGAGGTTTGGTGAGGTTGGGTGAGCAAACGCAGACCCTTTAAAGTAATACTGCGTGGTACCCATCGCATGGGTCCCAAATCTCCAGGTTCAAGGGCATCTTCCTACATCAAAAACATGCATGAGAAACCCAGAAGATGGTACACCGTGTGATGGGGAAAGGTTTCTAAAACGCACCTCATTTCTCATCTCCTTGTGCCCGGGTTCGCCATTCCAGCTGCTTTACTAGCAAGCTCCCTACTTGGAGCATCAGCACCTTTAACCTCCTGTTCCATGCAGGTTGCAATTTGTCCTGAGGATAAACGGGAAGACGTGGAACCAACGAGAGACTAGCTCTTGGTGTTGGGACAGGCACAGGTCACTCTATTTTCCCATCAGAAAGAAGAATTAACCACAGGCTCAGCCTGCCCCCCGGAACCAGAACAGGGCCTGAAGCCATTCTGCGATTTTGCGGCCAGCTCCCATAAAAACGAGTTGTAAAATGGAGGTTCAGGGCACTGCAATTCACAAACCTGCAGAGTTATAAATGATAACTCTCGTCCACTAATATATTGAGGGAAGGCAAAGAAGAGGATTTGAAATCAAGGCAGAATTGCAGGAAACAGATTTCATGAGGTAGATACGAATCGCCTTTAAAGCACATGAAAAGCGGCAAAACGTTGACAATGATGCCCTTGGCCAAAAAGGGCGTATGCGTTTTTTCCTGAATATATTCAGGAAAAAACGCATACGCCCTTTTTGGCCAACCAAGCAACCTGGAAAGGCAAATCAGCGCTACAAAGAAGTCTCGCTTCCCATCGGTCAAAAGGGCCATGCTGAAAAAAGTGTCAAAACCAGAAATGCAGGACAGGCCATGGAGAAATGGGAGCCTTGCTACACTGATGGGCGGGATGTAAATTGCCAAGAGCCACTCTGGAGAAGTGTCCGGTGAGTCCTGAAACATCTGAAAAACACAGCTTAGAGAGCATAGGGCACTTCCACTCATGGGGGTATAAATTGGGAAAATTAAAAATCAGCAAGACACAAGCACCCCAAAGTTTAGGGCTGCTCTGTTGACCAGGACCTCCACTTCATTCCACCTTAAATATCCCAGGAAAGAGAAAAATGGATAAAGAAGTTGTGGTCCTTATGTACAATGGAATATCACTCAGCCATGAAATCAATGTCGTAAGGTTAGTAGCAGCATGATGAGTGGATTTAGGTACGACGATTCTAAGTGAAATAAGTCACACAGAAAAGGACACTTCTCATAAGGTATCACTGATAGAGGGAATGTAAAAACCGTTACACTTGAACTGAATTACAAAACAGAACAGAGTCACACATGCAGAAAACACACTATGGCTGCTTAACGGGAAAGGTGAGGTGGGGTGATACATAAAACAAGGGTATCAAATTAGCTCAGATACCGTTCCATAAACCCAATATGTAATAGACAAGACCTACTCCTTGCTCAGAGAACTGGACTCAACACGCCCTATTCACCGCACAAGAATATATCTGACTAATAATAATCGTAAAACCTATGTATTGATATCTCTCTGTTAGTGTGTCAAGTGGGTGTAAAGCGGCATAAACACAGCAGTGAAAAGCAGCTAAACCCCATTATAAAAATAAATTACTTTGAAACACCCATGAAACAAAGACAGTGAAAGAGAGAGAAATTCTTACACAATGCGTTCAGGGGCTGTGATGCAACCTGGATTGACCATATCTAGACGCACAGCTGGATGAGACATAAGGGTGGACACTCTTGGGGCTGAGAGGTTTGGTGAGGTTGGGTGAGCAAACGCAGACCCTTTAAAGTAATACTGCGTGGTACCCATCGCATGGGTCCCAAATCTCCAGGTTCAAGGGCATCTTCCTACATCAAAAACATGCATGAGAAACCCAGAAGATGGTACACCGTGTGATGGGGAAAGGTTTCTAAAACGCACCTCATTTCTCATCTCCTTGTGCCCGGGTTCGCCATTCCAGCTGCTTTACTAGCAAGCTCCCTACTTGGAGCATCAGCACCTTTAACCTCCTGTTCCATGCAGGTTGCAATTTGTCCTGAGGATAAACGGGAAGACGTGGAACCAACGAGAGACTAGCTCTTGGTGTTGGGACAGGCACAGGTCACTCTATTTTCCCATCAGAAAGAAGAATTAACCACAGGCTCAGCCTGCCCCCCGGAACCAGAACAGGGCCTGAAGCCATTCTGCGATTTTGCGGCCAGCTCCCATAAAAACGAGTTGTAAAATGGAGGTTCAGGGCACTGCAATTCACAAACCTGCAGAGTTATTAATGATAACTCTCGTCCACAAATATATTGAGGGAAGGCAAAGAAGAGGATTTGAAATCAAGGCAGAATTGCAGGAAACAGATTTCAGGAGGTAGATACGAATCGCCTTTAAAGCACATGAAAAGCGGCAAAACGTTGACAATGATGCCCTTGGCCAAAAAGGGCGTATGCGTTTTTTCCTGAATATATTCAGGAAAAAACGCATACGCCCTTTTTGGCCAACCAAGCAACCTGGAAAGGCAAATCAGCGCTACAAAGAAGTCTCGCTTCCCATCGGTCAAAAGGGCCATGCTGAAAAAAGTGTCAAAACCAGAAATGCAGGACAGGCCATGGAGAAATGGGAGCCTTGCTACACTGATGGGCGGGATGTAAATTGCCAAGAGCCACTCCGGAGAAGTGTCCGGTGAGTCCTGAAACATCTGAAAAACACAGCTTAGAGAGCATAGGGCACTTCCACTCATGGGGGTATAAATTGGGAAAATGAAAAATCAGCAAAACACAAGCACCCCAAAGTTTAGGGCTGCTCTGTTGACCAGGACCTCCACTTCATTCCACCTTAAATATCCCAGGAAAGAGAAAAATGGATAAAGAAGTTGTGGTCCTTATGTACAATGGAATATAACTCAGCCATGAAATCAATGTTGTAAGGTTAGTAGCAGCATGATGAGTGGATTTAGGTACGACGATTCTAAGTGAAATAAGTCACACAGAAAAGGACACTTCTCATAAGGTATCACTGATAGAGGGAATGTAAAAACCGTTACACTTGAACTGAATTACAAAACAGAACAGAGTCACACATGCAGAAAACACACTATGGCTGCTTAACGGGAAAGGTGAGGTGGGGTGATACATAAAACAAGGGTATCAAATTAGCTCAGATACCGTTCCATAAACCCAATATGTAATAGACAAGACCTACTCCTTGCTCAGAGAACTGGACTCAACACGCCCTATTCACCGCACAAGAATATATCTGACTAATAATAATCGTAAAACCTATGTATTGATATCTCTCTGTTAGTGTGTCAAGTGGGTGTAAAGCGGCATAAACACAGCAGTGAAAAGCAGCTAAACCCCATTATAAAAATAAATTACTTTGAAACACCCATGAAACAAAGACAGTGAAAGAGAGAGAAATTCTTACACAATGCGTTCAGGGGCTGTGATGCAACCTGGATTGACCATATCTAGACGCACAGCTGGATGAGACATAAGGGTGGACACTCTTGGGGCTGAGAGGTTTGGTGAGGTTGGGTGAGCAAACGCAGACCCTTTAAAGTAATACTGCGTGGTACCCATCGCATGGGTCCCAAATCTCCAGGTTCAAGGGCATCTTCCTACATCAAAAACATGCATGAGAAACCCAGAAGATGGTACACCGTGTGATGGGGAAAGGTTTCTAAAACGCACCTCATTTCTCATCTCCTTGTGCCCGGGTTCGCCATTCCAGCTGCTTTACTAGCAAGCTCCCTACTTGGAGCATCAGCACCTTTAACCTCCTGTTCCATGCAGGTTGCAATTTGTCCTGAGGATAAACGGGAAGACGTGGAACCAACGAGAGACTAGCTCTTGGTGTTGGGACAGGCACAGGTCACTCTATTTTCCCATCAGAAAGAAGAATTAACCACAGGCTCAGCCTGCCCCCCGGAACCAGAACAGGGCCTGAAGCCATTCTGCGATTTTGCGGCCAGCTCCCATAAAAACGAGTTGTAAAATGGAGGTTCAGGGCACTGCAATTCACAAACCTGCAGAGTTATTAATGATAACTCTCGTCCACAAATATATTGAGGGAAGGCAAAGAAGAGGATTTGAAATCAAGGCAGAATTGCAGGAAACAGATTTCAGGAGGTAGATACGAATCGCCTTTAAAGCACATGAAAAGCGGCAAAACGTTGACAATGATGCCCTTGGCCAAAAAGGGCGTATGCGTTTTTTCCTGAATATATTCAGGAAAAAACGCATACGCCCTTTTTGGCCAACCAAGCAACCTGGAAAGGCAAATCAGCGCTACAAAGAAGTCTCGCTTCCCATCGGTCAAAAGGGCCATGCTGAAAAAAGTGTCAAAACCAGAAATGCAGGACAGGCCATGGAGAAATGGGAGCCTTGCTACACTGATGGGCGGGATGTAAATTGCCAAGAGCCACTCCGGAGAAGTGTCCGGTGAGTCCTGAAACATCTGAAAAACACAGCTTAGAGAGCATAGGGCACTTCCACTCATGGGGGTATAAATTGGGAAAATGAAAAATCAGCAAAACACAAGCACCCCAAAGTTTAGGGCTGCTCTGTTGACCAGGACCTCCACTTCATTCCACCTTAAATATCCCAGGAAAGAGAAAAATGGATAAAGAAGTTGTGGTCCTTATGTACAATGGAATATAACTCAGCCATGAAATCAATGTCGTAAGGTTAGTAGCAGCATGATGAGTGGATTTAGGTACGACGATTCTAAGTGAAATAAGTCACACAGAAAAGGACACTTCTCATAAGGTATCACTGATAGAGGGAATGTAAAAACCGTTACACTTGAACTGAATTACAAAACAGAACAGAGTCACACATGCAGAAAACACACTATGGCTGCTTAACGGGAAAGGTGAGGTGGGGTGATACATAAAACAAGGGTATCAAATTAGCTCAGATACCGTTCCATAAACCCAATATGTAATAGACAAGACCTACTCCTTGCTCAGAGAACTGGACTCAACACGCCCTATTCACCGCACAAGAATATATCTGACTAATAATAATCGTAAAACCTATGTATTGATATCTCTCTGTTAGTGTGTCAAGTGGGTGTAAAGCGGCATAAACACAGCAGTGAAAAGCAGCTAAACCCCATTATAAAAATAAATTACTTTGAAACACCCATGAAACAAAGACAGTGAAAGAGAGAGAAATTCTTACACAATGCGTTCAGGGGCTGTGATGCAACCTGGATTGACCATATCTAGACGCACAGCTGGATGAGACATAAGGGTGGACACTCTTGGGGCTGAGAGGTTTGGTGAGGTTGGGTGAGCAAACGCAGACCCTTTAAAGTAATACTGCGTGGTACCCATCGCATGGGTCCCAAATCTCCAGGTTCAAGGGCATCTTCCTACATCAAAAACATGCATGAGAAACCCAGAAGATGGTACACCGTGTGATGGGGAAAGGTTTCTAAAACGCACCTCATTTCTCATCTCCTTGTGCCCGGGTTCGCCATTCCAGCTGCTTTACTAGCAAGCTCCCTACTTGGAGCATCAGCACCTTTAACCTCCTGTTCCATGCAGGTTGCAATTTGTCCTGAGGATAAACGGGAAGACGTGGAACCAACGAGAGACTAGCTCTTGGTGTTGGGACAGGCACAGGTCACTCTATTTTCCCATCAGAAAGAAGAATTAACCACAGGCTCAGCCTGCCCCCCGGAACCAGAACAGGGCCTGAAGCCATTCTGCGATTTTGCGGCCAGCTCCCATAAAAACGAGTTGTAAAATGGAGGTTCAGGGCACTGCAATTCACAAACCTGCAGAGTTATAAATGATAACTCTCGTCCACTAATATATTGAGGGAAGGCAAAGAAGAGGATTTGAAATCAAGGCAGAATTGCAGGAAACAGATTTCATGAGGTAGATACGAATCGCCTTTAAAGCACATGAAAAGCGGCAAAACGTTGACAATGATGCCCTTGGCCAAAAAGGGCGTATGCGTTTTTTCCTGAATATATTCAGGAAAAAACGCATACGCCCTTTTTGGCCAACCAAGCAACCTGGAAAGGCAAATCAGCGCTACAAAGAAGTCTCGCTTCCCATCGGTCAAAAGGGCCATGCTGAAAAAAGTGTCAAAACCAGAAATGCAGGACAGGCCATGGAGAAATGGGAGCCTTGCTACACTGATGGGCGGGATGTAAATTGCCAAGAGCCACTCTGGAGAAGTGTCCGGTGAGTCCTGAAACATCTGAAAAACACAGCTTAGAGAGCATAGGGCACTTCCACTCATGGGGGTATAAATTGGGAAAATTAAAAATCAGCAAGACACAAGCACCCCAAAGTTTAGGGCTGCTCTGTTGACCAGGACCTCCACTTCATTCCACCTTAAATATCCCAGGAAAGAGAAAAATGGATAAAGAAGTTGTGGTCCTTATGTACAATGGAATATCACTCAGCCATGAAATCAATGTCGTAAGGTTAGTAGCAGCATGATGAGTGGATTTAGGTACGACGATTCTAAGTGAAATAAGTCACACAGAAAAGGACACTTCTCATAAGGTATCACTGATAGAGGGAATGTAAAAACCGTTACACTTGAACTGAATTACAAAACAGAACAGAGTCACACATGCAGAAAACACACTATGGCTGCTTAACGGGAAAGGTGAGGTGGGGTGATACATAAAACAAGGGTATCAAATTAGCTCAGATACCGTTCCATAAACCCAATATGTAATAGACAAGACCTACTCCTTGCTCAGAGAACTGGACTCAACACGCCCTATTCACCGCACAAGAATATATCTGACTAATAATAATCGTAAAACCTATGTATTGATATCTCTCTGTTAGTGTGTCAAGTGGGTGTAAAGCGGCATAAACACAGCAGTGAAAAGCAGCTACACCCCATTATAAAAATAAATTACTTTGAAACACCCATGAAACAAAGACAGTGAAAGAGAGAGAAATTCTTACACAATGCGTTCAGGGGCTGTGATGCAACCTGGATTGACCATATCTAGACGCACAGCTGGATGAGACATAAGGGTGGACACTCTTGGGGCTGAGAGGTTTGGTGAGGTTGGGTGAGCAAACGCAGACCCTTTAAAGTAATACTGCGTGGTACCCATCGCATGGGTCCCAAATCTCCAGGTTCAAGGGCATCTTCCTACATCAAAAACATGCATGAGAAACCCAGAAGATGGTACACCGTGTGATGGGGAAAGGTTTCTAAAACGCACCTCATTTCTCATCTCCTTGTGCCCGGGTTCGCCATTCCAGCTGCTTTACTAGCAAGCTCCCTACTTGGAGCATCAGCACCTTTAACCTCCTGTTCCATGCAGGTTGCAATTTGTCCTGAGGATAAACGGGAAGACGTGGAACCAACGAGAGACTAGCTCTTGGTGTTGGGACAGGCACAGGTCACTCTATTTTCCCATCAGAAAGAAGAATTAACCACAGGCTCAGCCTGCCCCCGGGAACCAGAACAGGGCCTGAAGCCATTCTGCGATTTTGCGGCCAGCTCCCATAAAAACGAGTTGTAAAATGGAGGTTCAGGGCACTGCAATTCACAAACCTGCAGAGTTATTAATGATAACTCTCGTCCACAAATATATTGAGGGAAGGCAAAGAAGAGGATTTGAAATCAAGGCAGAATTGCAGGAAACAGATTTCAGGAGGTAGATACGAATCGCCTTTAAAGCACATGAAAAGCGGCAAAACGTTGACAATGATGCCCTTGGCCAAAAAGGGCGTATGCGTTTTTTCCTGAATATATTCAGGAAAAAACGCATACGCCCTTTTTGGCCAACCAAGCAACCTGGAAAGGCAAATCAGCGCTACAAAGAAGTCTCGCTTCCCATCGGTCAAAAGGGCCATGCTGAAAAAAGTGTCAAAACCAGAAATGCAGGACAGGCCATGGAGAAATGGGAGCCTTGCTACACTGATGGGCGGGATGTAAATTGCCAAGAGCCACTCCGGAGAAGTGTCCGGTGAGTCCTGAAACATCTGAAAAACACAGCTTAGAGAGCATAGGGCACTTCCACTCATGGGGGTATAAATTGGGAAAATGAAAAATCAGCAAAACACAAGCACCCCAAAGTTTAGGGCTGCTCTGTTGACCAGGACCTCCACTTCATTCCACCTTAAATATCCCAGGAAAGAGAAAAATGGATAAAGAAGTTGTGGTCCTTATGTACAATGGAATATAACTCAGCCATGAAATCAATGTCGTAAGGTTAGTAGCAGCATGATGAGTGGATTTAGGTACGACGATTCTAAGTGAAATAAGTCACACAGAAAAGGACACTTCTCATAAGGTATCACTGATAGAGGGAATGTAAAAACCGTTACACTTGAACTGAATTACAAAACAGAACAGAGTCACACATGCAGAAAACACACTATGGCTGCTTAACGGGAAAGGTGAGGTGGGGTGATACATAAAACAAGGGTATCAAATTAGCTCAGATACCGTTCCATAAACCCAATATGTAATAGACAAGACCTACTCCTTGCTCAGAGAACTGGACTCAACACGCCCTATTCACCGCACAAGAATATATCTGACTAATAATAATCGTAAAACCTATGTATTGATATCTCTCTGTTAGTGTGTCAAGTGGGTGTAAAGCGGCATAAGCACAGCAGTGAAAAGCAGCTAAACCCCATTATAAAAATAAATTACTTTGAAACACCCATGAAACAAAGACAGTGAAAGAGAGAGAAATTCTTACACAATGCGTTCAGGGGCTGTGATGCAACCTGGATTGACCATATCTAGACGCACAGCTGGATGAGACATAAGGGTGGACACTCTTGGGGCTGAGAGGTTTGGTGAGGTTGGGTGAGCAAACGCAGACCCTTTAAAGTAATACTGCGTGGTACCCATCGCATGGGTCCCAAATCTCCAGGTTCAAGGGCATCTTCCTACATCAAAAACATGCATGAGAAACCCAGAAGATGGTACACCGTGTGATGGGGAAAGGTTTCTAAAACGCACCTCATTTCTCATCTCCTTGTGCCCGGGTTTGCCATTCCAGCTGCTTTACTAGCAAGCTCCCTACTTGGAGCATCAGCACCTTTAACCTCCTGTTCCATGCAGGTTGCAATTTGTCCTGAGGATAAACGGGAAGACGTGGAACCAACGAGAGACTAGCTCTTGGTGTTGGGACAGGCACAGGTCACTCTATTTTCCCATCAGAAAGAAGAATTAACCACAGGCTCAGCCTGCCCCCCGGAACCAGAACAGGGCCTGAAGCCATTCTGCGATTTTGCGGCCAGCTCCCATAAAAACGAGTTGTAAAATGGAGGTTCAGGGCACTGCAATTCACAAACCTGCAGAGTTATAAATGATAACTCTCGTCCACTAATATATTGAGGGAAGGCAAAGAAGAGGATTTGAAATCAAGGCAGAATTGCAGGAAACAGATTTCATGAGGTAGATACGAATCGCCTTTAAAGCACATGAAAAGCGGCAAAACGTTGACAATGATGCCCTTGGCCAAAAAGGGCGTATGCGTTTTTTCCTGAATATATTCAGGAAAAAACGCATACGCCCTTTTTGGCCAACCAAGCAACCTGGAAAGGCAAATCAGCGCTACAAAGAAGTCTCGCTTCCCATCGGTCAAAAGGGCCATGCTGAAAAAAGTGTCAAAACCAGAAATGCAGGACAGGCCATGGAGAAATGGGAGCCTTGCTACACTGATGGGCGGGATGTAAATTGCCAAGAGCCACTCTGGAGAAGTGTCCGGTGAGTCCTGAAACATCTGAAAAACACAGCTTAGAGAGCATAGGGCACTTCCACTCATGGGGGTATAAATTGGGAAAATTAAAAATCAGCAAGACACAAGCACCCCAAAGTTTAGGGCTGCTCTGTTGACCAGGACCTCCACTTCATTCCACCTTAAATATCCCAGGAAAGAGAAAAATGGATAAAGAAGTTGTGGTCCTTATGTACAATGGAATATCACTCAGCCATGAAATCAATGTCGTAAGGTTAGTAGCAGCATGATGAGTGGATTTAGGTACGACGATTCTAAGTGAAATAAGTCACACAGAAAAGGACACTTCTCATAAGGTATCACTGATAGAGGGAATGTAAAAACCGTTACACTTGAACTGAATTACAAAACAGAACAGAGTCACACATGCAGAAAACACACTATGGCTGCTTAACGGGAAAGGTGAGGTGGGGTGATACATAAAACAAGGGTATCAAATTAGCTCAGATACCGTTCCATAAACCCAATATGTAATAGACAAGACCTACTCCTTGCTCAGAGAACTGGACTCAACACGCCCTATTCACCGCACAAGAATATATCTGACTAATAATAATCGTAAAACCTATGTATTGATATCTCTCTGTTAGTGTGTCAAGTGGGTGTAAAGCGGCATAAACACAGCAGTGAAAAGCAGCTAAACCCCATTATAAAAATAAATTACTTTGAAACACCCATGAAACAAAGACAGTGAAAGAGAGAGAAATTCTTACACAATGCGTTCAGGGGCTGTGATGCAACCTGGATTGACCATATCTAGACGCACAGCTGGATGAGACATAAGGGTGGACACTCTTGGGGCTGAGAGGTTTGGTGAGGTTGGGTGAGCAAACGCAGACCCTTTAAAGTAATACTGCGTGGTACCCATCGCATGGGTCCCAAATCTCCAGGTTCAAGGGCATCTTCCTACATCAAAAACATGCATGAGAAACCCAGAAGATGGTACACCGTGTGATGGGGAAAGGTTTCTAAAACGCACCTCATTTCTCATCTCCTTGTGCCCGGGTTCGCCATTCCAGCTGCTTTACTAGCAAGCTCCCTACTTGGAGCATCAGCACCTTTAACCTCCTGTTCCATGCAGGTTGCAATTTGTCCTGAGGATAAACGGGAAGACGTGGAACCAACGAGAGACTAGCTCTTGGTGTTGGGACAGGCACAGGTCACTCTATTTTCCCATCAGAAAGAAGAATTAACCACAGGCTCAGCCTGCCCCCCGGAACCAGAACAGGGCCTGAAGCCATTCTGCGATTTTGCGGCCAGCTCCCATAAAAACGAGTTGTAAAATGGAGGTTCAGGGCACTGCAATTCACAAACCTGCAGAGTTATTAATGATAACTCTCGTCCACAAATATATTGAGGGAAGGCAAAGAAGAGGATTTGAAATCAAGGCAGAATTGCAGGAAACAGATTTCAGGAGGTAGATACGAATCGCCTTTAAAGCACATGAAAAGCGGCAAAACGTTGACAATGATGCCCTTGGCCAAAAAGGGCGTATGCGTTTTTTCCTGAATATATTCAGGAAAAAACGCATACGCCCTTTTTGGCCAACCAAGCAACCTGGAAAGGCAAATCAGCGCTACAAAGAAGTCTCGCTTCCCATCGGTCAAAAGGGCCATGCTGAAAAAAGTGTCAAAACCAGAAATGCAGGACAGGCCATGGAGAAATGGGAGCCTTGCTACACTGATGGGCGGGATGTAAATTGCCAAGAGCCACTCCGGAGAAGTGTCCGGTGAGTCCTGAAACATCTGAAAAACACAGCTTAGAGAGCATAGGGCACTTCCACTCATGGGGGTATAAATTGGGAAAATGAAAAATCAGCAAAACACAAGCACCCCAAAGTTTAGGGCTGCTCTGTTGACCAGGACCTCCACTTCATTCCACCTTAAATATCCCAGGAAAGAGAAAAATGGATAAAGAAGTTGTGGTCCTTATGTACAATGGAATATAACTCAGCCATGAAATCAATGTCGTAAGGTTAGTAGCAGCATGATGAGTGGATTTAGGTACGACGATTCTAAGTGAAATAAGTCACACAGAAAAGGACACTTCTCATAAGGTATCACTGATAGAGGGAATGTAAAAACCGTTACACTTGAACTGAATTACAAAACAGAACAGAGTCACACATGCAGAAAACACACTATGGCTGCTTAACGGGAAAGGTGAGGTGGGGTGATACATAAAACAAGGGTATCAAATTAGCTCAGATACCGTTCCATAAACCCAATATGTAATAGACAAGACCTACTCCTTGCTCAGAGAACTGGACTCAACACGCCCTATTCACCGCACAAGAATATATCTGACTAATAATAATCGTAAAACCTATGTATTGATATCTCTCTGTTAGTGTGTCAAGTGGGTGTAAAGCGGCATAAACACAGCAGTGAAAAGCAGCTAAACCCCATTATAAAAATAAATTACTTTGAAACACCCATGAAACAAAGACAGTGAAAGAGAGAGAAATTCTTACACAATGCGTTCAGGGGCTGTGATGCAACCTGGATTGACCATATCTAGACGCACAGCTGGATGAGACATAAGGGTGGACACTCTTGGGGCTGAGAGGTTTGGTGAGGTTGGGTGAGCAAACGCAGACCCTTTAAAGTAATACTGCGTGGTACCCATCGCATGGGTCCCAAATCTCCAGGTTCAAGGGCATCTTCCTACATCAAAAACATGCATGAGAAACCCAGAAGATGGTACACCGTGTGATGGGGAAAGGTTTCTAAAACGCACCTCATTTCTCATCTCCTTGTGCCCGGGTTTGCCATTCCAGCTGCTTTACTAGCAAGCTCCCTACTTGGAGCATCAGCACCTTTAACCTCCTGTTCCATGCAGGTTGCAATTTGTCCTGAGGATAAACGGGAAGACGTGGAACCAACGAGAGACTAGCTCTTGGTGTTGGGACAGGCACAGGTCACTCTATTTTCCCATCAGAAAGAAGAATTAACCACAGGCTCAGCCTGCCCCCCGGAACCAGAACAGGGCCTGAAGCCATTCTGCGATTTTGCGGCCAGCTCCCATAAAAACGAGTTGTAAAATGGAGGTTCAGGGCACTGCAATTCACAAACCTGCAGAGTTATAAATGATAACTCTCGTCCACAAATATATTGAGGGAAGGCAAAGAAGAGGATTTGAAATCAAGGCAGAATTGCAGGAAACAGATTTCAGGAGGTAGATACGAATCGCCTTTAAAGCACATGAAAAGCGGCAAAACGTTGACAATGATGCCCTTGGCCAAAAAGGGCGTATGCGTTTTTTCCTGAATATATTCAGGAAAAAACGCATACGCCCTTTTTGGCCAACCAAGCAACCTGGAAAGGCAAATCAGCGCTACAAAGAAGTCTCGCTTCCCATCGGTCAAAAGGGCCATGCTGAAAAAAGTGTCAAAACCAGAAATGCAGGACAGGCCATGGAGAAATGGGAGCCTTGCTACACTGATGGGCGGGATGTAAATTGCCAAGAGCCACTCTGGAGAAGTGTCCGGTGAGTCCTGAAACATCTGAAAAACACAGCTTAGAGAGCATAGGGCACTTCCACTCATGGGGGTATAAATTGGGAAAATTAAAAATCAGCAAGACACAAGCACCCCAAAGTTTAGGGCTGCTCTGTTGACCAGGACCTCCACTTCATTCCACCTTAAATATCCCAGGAAAGAGAAAAATGGATAAAGAAGTTGTGGTCCTTATGTACAATGGAATATCACTCAGCCATGAAATCAATGTCGTAAGGTTAGTAGCAGCATGATGAGTGGATTTAGGTACGACGATTCTAAGTGAAATAAGTCACACAGAAAAGGACACTTCTCATAAGGTATCACTGATAGAGGGAATGTAAAAACCGTTACACTTGAACTGAATTACAAAACAGAACAGAGTCACACATGCAGAAAACACACTATGGCTGCTTAACGGGAAAGGTGAGGTGGGGTGATACATAAAACAAGGGTATCAAATTAGCTCAGATACCGTTCCATAAACCCAATATGTAATAGACAAGACCTACTCCTTGCTCAGAGAACTGGACTCAACACGCCCTATTCACCGCACAAGAATATATCTGACTAATAATAATCGTAAAACCTATGTATTGATATCTCTCTGTTAGTGTGTCAAGTAGGTGTAAAGCGGCATAAGCACAGCAGTGAAAAGCAGCTAAACCCCATTATAAAAATAAATTACTTTGAAACACCCATGAAACAAAGACAGTGAAAGAGAGAGAAATTCTTACACAATGCGTTCAGGGGCTGTGATGCAACCTGGATTGACCATATCTAGACGCACAGCTGGATGAGACATAAGGGTGGACACTCTTGGGGCTGAGAGGTTTGGTGAGGTTGGGTGAGCAAATGCAGACCCTTTAAAGTAATACTGCGTGGTACCCATCGCATGGGTCCCAAATCCCCAGGTTCAAGGGCATCTTCCTACATCAAAAACATGCATGAGAAACCCAGAAGATGGTACACCGTGTGATGGGGAAAGGTTTCTAAAACGCACCTCATTTCTCATCTCCTTGTGCCCGGGTTCGCCATTCCAGCTGCTTTACTAGCAAGCTCCCTACTTGGAGCATCAGCACCTTTAACCTCCTGTTCCATGCAGGTTGCAATTTGTCCTGAGGATAAACGGGAAGACGTGGAACCAACGAGAGACTAGCTCTTGGTGTTGGGACAGGCACAGGTCATTCTATTTTCCCATCAGAAAGAAGAATTAACCACAGGCTCAGCCTGCCCCCCGGAACCAGAACAGGGCCTGAAGCCATTCTGCGATTTTGCGGCCAGCTCCCATAAAAACGAGTTGTAAAATGGAGGTTCAGGGCACTGCAATTCACAAACCTGCAGAGTTATTAATGATAACTCTCGTCCACAAATATATTGAGGGAAGGCAAAGAAGAGGATTTGAAATCAAGGCAGAATTGCAGGAAACAGATTTCAGGAGGTAGATACGAATCGCCTTTAAAGCACATGAAAAGCGGCAAATCGTTGACAATGATGCCCTTGGCCAAAAAGGGCGTATGCGTTTTTTCCTGAATATATTCAGGAAAAAACGCATACGCCCTTTTTGGCCAACCAAGCAACCTGGAAAGGCAAATCAGCGCTACAAAGAAGTCTCGCTTCCCATCGGTCAAAAGGGCCATGCTGAAAAAAGTGTCAAAACCAGAAATGCAGGACAGGCCATGGAGAAATGGGAGCCTTGCTACACTGATGGGCGGGATGTAAATTGCCAAGAGCCACTCCAGAGAAGTGTCCGGTGAGTCCTGAAACATCTGAAAAACACAGCTTAGAGAGCATAGGGCACTTCCACTCATGGGGGTATAAATTGGGAAAATGAAAAATCAGCAAGACACAAGCACCCCAAAGTTTAGGGCTGCTCTGTTGACCAGGACCTCCACTTCATTCCACCTTAAATATCCCAGGAAAGAGAAAAATGGATAAAGAAGTTGTGGTCCTTATGTACAATGGAATATCACTCAGCCATGAAATCAATGTCGTAAGGTTAGTAGCAGCATGATGAGTGGATTTAGGTACGACGATTCTAAGTGAAATAAGTCACACAGAAAAGGACACTTCTCATAAGGTATCACTGATAGAGGGAATGTAAAAACCGTTACACTTGAACTGAATTACAAAACAGAACAGAGTCACACATGCAGAAAACACACTATGGCTGCCTAACGGGAAAGGTGAGGTGGGGTGACACATAAAACAAGGGTATCAAATTAGCTCAGATACCGTTCCATAAACCCAATATGTAATAGACAAGACCTACTCCTTGCTCAGAGAACTGGACTCAACACGCCCTATTCACCGCACAAGAATATATCTGACTAATAATAATCGTAAAACCTATGTATTGATATCTCTCTGTTAGTGTGTCAAGTTGGTGTAAAGCGGCATAAGCACAGCAGTGAAAAGCAGCTAAACCCCATTATAAAAATAAATTACTTTGAAACACCCATGAAACAAAGACAGTGAAAGAGAGAGAAATTCTTACACAATGCGTTCAGGGGCTGTGATGCAACCTGGATTGACCATATCTAGACGCACAGCTGGATGAGACATAAGGGTGGACACTCTTGGGGCTGAGAGGTTTGGTGAGGTTGGGTGAGCAAACGCAGACCCTTTAAAGTAATACTGCGTGGTACCCATCGCATGGGTCCCAAATCTCCAGGTTCAAGGGCATCTTCCTACATCAAAAACATGCATGAGAAACCCAGAAGATGGTACACCATGTGATGGGGAAAGGTTTCTAAAACGCACCTCATTTCTCATCTCCTTGTGCCCGGGTTCGCCATTCCAGCCGCTTTACTAGCAAGCTCCCTACTTGGAGCATCAGCACCTTTAACCTCCTGTTCCATGCAGGTTGCAATTTGTCCTGAGGATAAACGGGAAGACGTGGAACCAACGAGAGACTAGCTCTTGGTGTTGGGACAGGCACAGGTCACTCTATTTTCCCATCAGAAAGAAGAATTAACCACAGGCTCAGCCTGCCCCCCGGAACCAGAACAGGGCCTGAAGCCATTCTGCGATTTTGCGGCCAGCTCCCATAAAAACGAGTTGTAAAATGGAGGTTCAGGGCACTGCAATTCACAAACCTGCAGAGTTATTAATGATAACTCTCGTCCACAAATATATTGAGGGAAGGCAAAGAAGAGGATTTGAAATCAAGGCAGAATTGCAGGAAACAGATTTCAGGAGGTAGATACGAATCGCCTTTAAAGCACATGAAAAGCGGCAAAACGTTGACAATGATGCCCTTGGCCAAAAAGGGCGTATGCGTTTTTTCCTGAATATATTCAGGAAAAAACGCATACGCCCTTTTTGGCCAACCAAGCAACCTGGAAAGGCAAATCAGCGCTACAAAGAAGTCTCGCTTCCCATCGGTCAAAAGGGCCATGCTGAAAAAAGTGTCAAAACCAGAAATGCAGGACAGGCCATGGAGAAATGGGAGCCTTGCTACACTGATGGGCGGGATGTAAATTGCCAAGAGCCACTCCGGAGAAGTGTCCGGTGAGTCCTGAAACATCTGAAAAACACAGCTTAGAGAGCATAGGGCACTTCCACTCATGGGGGTATAAATTGGGAAAATGAAAAATCAGCAAAACACAAGCACCCCAAAGTTTAGGGCTGCTCTGTTGACCAGGACCTCCACTTCATTCCACCTTAAATATCCCAGGAAAGAGAAAAATGGATAAAGAAGTTGTGGTCCTTATGTACAATGGAATATAACTCAGCCATGAAATCAATGTCGTAAGGTTAGTAGCAGCATGATGAGTGGATTTAGGTACGACGATTCTAAGTGAAATAAGTCACACAGAAAAGGACACTTCTCATAAGGTATCACTGATAGAGGGAATGTAAAAACCGTTACACTTGAACTGAATTACAAAACAGAACAGAGTCACACATGCAGAAAACACACTATGGCTGCTTAACGGGAAAGGTGAGGTGGGGTGATACATAAAACAAGGGTATCAAATTAGCTCAGATACCGTTCCATAAACCCAATATGTAATAGACAAGACCTACTCCTTGCTCAGAGAACTGGACTCAACACGCCCTATTCACCGCACAAGAATATATCTGACTAATAATAATCGTAAAACCTATGTATTGATATCTCTCTGTTAGTGTGTCAAGTGGGTGTAAAGCGGCATAAACACAGCAGTGAAAAGCAGCTAAACCCCATTATAAAAATAAATTACTTTGAAACACCCATGAAACAAAGACAGTGAAAGAGAGAGAAATTCTTACACAATGCGTTCAGGGGCTGTGATGCAACCTGGATTGACCATATCTAGACGCACAGCTGGATGAGACATAAGGGTGGACACTCTTGGGGCTGAGAGGTTTGGTGAGGTTGGGTGAGCAAACGCAGACCCTTTAAAGTAATACTGCGTGGTACCCATCGCATGGGTCCCAAATCTCCAGGTTCAAGGGCATCTTCCTACATCAAAAACATGCATGAGAAACCCAGAAGATGGTACACCGTGTGATGGGGAAAGGTTTCTAAAACGCACCTCATTTCTCATCTCCTTGTGCCCGGGTTTGCCATTCCAGCTGCTTTACTAGCAAGCTCCCTACTTGGAGCATCAGCACCTTTAACCTCCTGTTCCATGCAGGTTGCAATTTGTCCTGAGGATAAACGGGAAGACGTGGAACCAACGAGAGACTAGCTCTTGGTGTTGGGACAGGCACAGGTCACTCTATTTTCCCATCAGAAAGAAGAATTAACCACAGGCTCAGCCTGCCCCCCGGAACCAGAACAGGGCCTGAAGCCATTCTGCGATTTTGCGGCCAGCTCCCATAAAAACGAGTTGTAAAATGGAGGTTCAGGGCACTGCAATTCACAAACCTGCAGAGTTATAAATGATAACTCTCGTCCACAAATATATTGAGGGAAGGCAAAGAAGAGGATTTGAAATCAAGGCAGAATTGCAGGAAACAGATTTCAGGAGGTAGATACGAATCGCCTTTAAAGCACATGAAAAGCGGCAAAACGTTGACAATGATGCCCTTGGCCAAAAAGGGCGTATGCGTTTTTTCCTGAATATATTCAGGAAAAAACGCATACGCCCTTTTTGGCCAACCAAGCAACCTGGAAAGGCAAATCAGCGCTACAAAGAAGTCTCGCTTCCCATCGGTCAAAAGGGCCATGCTGAAAAAAGTGTCAAAACCAGAAATGCAGGACAGGCCATGGAGAAATGGGAGCCTTGCTACACTGATGGGCGGGATGTAAATTGCCAAGAGCCACTCTGGAGAAGTGTCCGGTGAGTCCTGAAACATCTGAAAAACACAGCTTAGAGAGCATAGGGCACTTCCACTCATGGGGGTATAAATTGGGAAAATTAAAAATCAGCAAGACACAAGCACCCCAAAGTTTAGGGCTGCTCTGTTGACCAGGACCTCCACTTCATTCCACCTTAAATATCCCAGGAAAGAGAAAAATGGATAAAGAAGTTGTGGTCCTTATGTACAATGGAATATCACTCAGCCATGAAATCAATGTCGTAAGGTTAGTAGCAGCATGATGAGTGGATTTAGGTACGACGATTCTAAGTGAAATAAGTCACACAGAAAAGGACACTTCTCATAAGGTATCACTGATAGAGGGAATGTAAAAACCGTTACACTTGAACTGAATTACAAAACAGAACAGAGTCACACATGCAGAAAACACACTATGGCTGCTTAACGGGAAAGGTGAGGTGGGGTGATACATAAAACAAGGGTATCAAATTAGCTCAGATACCGTTCCATAAACCCAATATGTAATAGACAAGACCTACTCCTTGCTCAGAGAACTGGACTCAACACGCCCTATTCACCGCACAAGAATATATCTGACTAATAATAATCGTAAAACCTATGTATTGATATCTCTCTGTTAGTGTGTCAAGTAGGTGTAAAGCGGCATAAGCACAGCAGTGAAAAGCAGCTAAACCCCATTATAAAAATAAATTACTTTGAAACACCCATGAAACAAAGACAGTGAAAGAGAGAGAAATTCTTACACAATGCGTTCAGGGGCTGTGATGCAACCTGGATTGACCATATCTAGACGCACAGCTGGATGAGACATAAGGGTGGACACTCTTGGGGCTGAGAGGTTTGGTGAGGTTGGGTGAGCAAATGCAGACCCTTTAAAGTAATACTGCGTGGTACCCATCGCATGGGTCCCAAATCCCCAGGTTCAAGGGCATCTTCCTACATCAAAAACATGCATGAGAAACCCAGAAGATGGTACACCGTGTGATGGGGAAAGGTTTCTAAAACGCACCTCATTTCTCATCTCCTTGTGCCCGGGTTCGCCATTCCAGCTGCTTTACTAGCAAGCTCCCTACTTGGAGCATCAGCACCTTTAACCTCCTGTTCCATGCAGGTTGCAATTTGTCCTGAGGATAAACGGGAAGACGTGGAACCAACGGGAGACTAGCTCTTGGTGTTGGGACAGGCACAGGTCATTCTATTTTCCCATCAGAAAGAAGAATTAACCACAGGCTCAGCCTGCCCCCCGGAACCAGAACAGGGCCTGAAGCCATTCTGCGATTTTGCGGCCAGCTCCCATAAAAACGAGTTGTAAAATGGAGGTTCAGGGCACTGCAATTCACAAACCTGCAGAGTTATTAATGATAACTCTCGTCCACAAATATATTGAGGGAAGGCAAAGAAGAGGATTTGAAATCAAGGCAGAATTGCAGGAAACAGATTTCAGGAGGTAGATACGAATCGCCTTTAAAGCACATGAAAAGCGGCAAATCGTTGACAATGATGCCCTTGGCCAAAAAGGGCGTATGCGTTTTTTCCTGAATATATTCAGGAAAAAACGCATACGCCCTTTTTGGCCAACCAAGCAACCTGGAAAGGCAAATCAGCGCTACAAAGAAGTCTCGCTTCCCATCGGTCAAAAGGGCCATGCTGAAAAAAGTGTCAAAACCAGAAATGCAGGACAGGCCATGGAGAAATGGGAGCCTTGCTACACTGATGGGCGGGATGTAAATTGCCAAGAGCCACTCCGGAGAAGTGTCCGGTGAGTCCTGAAACATCTGAAAAACACAGCTTAGAGAGCATAGGGCACTTCCACTCATGGGGGTATAAATTGGGAAAATGAAAAATCAGCAAGACACAAGCACCCCAAAGTTTAGGGCTGCTCTGTTGACCAGGACCTCCACTTCATTCCACCTTAAATATCCCAGGAAAGAGAAAAATGGATAAAGAAGTTGTGGTCCTTATGTACAATGGAATATCACTCAGCCATGAAATCAATGTCGTAAGGTTAGTAGCAGCATGATGAGTGGATTTAGGTACGACGATTCTAAGTGAAATAAGTCACACAGAAAAGGACACTTCTCATAAGGTATCACTGATAGAGGCAATGTAAAAACCGTTACACTTGAACTGAATTACAAAACAGAACAGAGTCACACATGCAGAAAACACACTATGGCTGCCTAACGGGAAAGGTGAGGTGGGGTGACACATAAAACAAGGGTATCAAATTAGCTCAGATACCGTTCCATAAACCCAATATGTAATAGACAAGACCTACTCCTTGCTCAGAGAACTGGACTCAACACGCCCTATTCACCGCACAAGAATATATCTGACTAATAATAATCGTAAAACCTATGTATTGATATCTCTCTGTTAGTGTGTCAAGTTGGTGTAAAGCGGCATAAGCACAGCAGTGAAAAGCAGCTAAACCCCATTATAAAAATAAATTACTTTGAAACACCCATGAAACAAAGACAGTGAAAGAGAGAGAAATTCTTACACAATGCGTTCAGGGGCTGTGATGCAACCTGGATTGACCATATCTAGACGCACAGCTGGATGAGACATAAGGGTGGACACTCTTGGGGCTGAGAGGTTTGGTGAGGTTGGGTGAGCAAACGCAGACCCTTTAAAGTAATACTGCGTGGTACCCATCGCATGGGTCCCAAATCTCCAGGTTCAAGGGCATCTTCCTACATCAAAAACATGCATGAGAAACCCAGAAGATGGTACACCATGTGATGGGGAAAGGTTTCTAAAACGCACCTCATTTCTCATCTCCTTGTGCCCGGGTTCGCCATTCCAGCCGCTTTACTAGCAAGCTCCCTACTTGGAGCATCAGCACCTTTAACCTCCTGTTCCATGCAGGTTGCAATTTGTCCTGAGGATAAACGGGAAGACGTGGAACCAACGAGAGACTAGCTCTTGGTGTTGGGACAGGCACAGGTCACTCTATTTTCCCATCAGAAAGAAGAATTAACCACAGGCTCAGCCTGCCCCCCGGAACCAGAACAGGGCCTGAAGCCATTCTGCGATTTTGCGGCCAGCTCCCATAAAAACGAATTGTAGAATGGAGGTTCAGGGCACTGCAATTCACAAACCTGCAGAGTTATAAATGATAACTCTCGTCCACTAATATATTGAGGGAAGGCAAAGAAGAGGATTTGAAATCAAGGCAGAATTGCAGGAAACAGATTTCAGGAGGTAGATACGAATCGCCTTTAAAGCACATGAAAAGCGGCAAAACGTTGACAATGATGCCCTTGGCCAAAAAGGGCGTATGCGTTTTTTCCTGAATATATTCAGGAAAAAACGCATACGCCCTTTTTGGCCAACCAAGCAACCTGGAAAGGCAAATCAGCGCTACAAAGAAGTCTCGCTTCCCATCGGTCAAAAGGGCCATGCTGAAAAAAGTGTCAAAACCAGAAATGCAGGCCAGGCCATGGAGAAATGGGAGCCTTGCTACACTGATGGGCGGGATGTAAATTGCCAAGAGCCACTCCGGAGAAGTGTCCGGTGAGTCCTGAAACATCTGAAAAACACAGCTTAGAGAGCATAGGGCACTTCCACTCATGGGGGTATAAATTGGGAAAATGAAAAATCAGCAAAACACAAGCACCCCAAAGTTTAGGGCTGCTCTGTTGACCAGGACCTCCACTTCATTCCACCTTAAATATCCCAGGAAAGAGAAAAATGGATAAAGAAGTTGTGGTCCTTATGTACAATGGAATATCACTCAGCCATGAAATCAATGTCGTAAGGTTAGTAGCAGCATGATGAGTGGATTTAGGTACGACGATTCTAAGTGAAATAAGTCACACAGAAAAGGACACTTCTCATAAGGTATCACTGATAGAGGGAATGTAAAAACCGTTACACATGAACTGAATTACAAAACAGAACAGAGTCACACAGGCAGAAAACACACTATGGCTGCTTAACGGGAAAGGTGAGGTGGGGTGATACATAAAACAAGGGTATCAAATTAGCTCAGATACCGTTCCATAAACCCAATATGTAATAGACAAGACCTACTCCTTGCTCAGAGAACTGGACTCAACACGCCCTATTCACCGCACAAGAATATATCTGACTAATAATAATCGTAAAACCTATGTATTGATATCTCTCTGTTAGTGTGTCAAGTGGGTGTAAAGCGGCATAAACACAGCAGTGAAAAGCAGCTAAACCCCATTATAAAAATAAATTACTTTGAAACACCAATGAAACAAAGACAGTGAAAGAGAGAAATTCTTACACAATGCGTTCAGGGGCTGTGATGCAACCTGGATTGACCATATCTAGACGCACAGCTGGATGAGACATAAGGGTGGACACTCTTGGGGCTGAGAGGTTTGGTGAGGTTGGGTGAGCAAACGCAGACCCTTTAAAGTAATACTGCGTGGTACCCATCGCATGGGTCCCAAATCTACAGGTTCAAGGGCATCTTCCTACATCAAAAACATGCATGAGAAACCCAGAAGATGGTACACCGTGTGATGGGGAAAGGTTTCTAAAACGCACCTCATTTCTCATCTCCTTGTGCCCGGGTTCGCCATTCCAGCTGCTTTACTAGCAAGCTCCCTACTTGGAGCATCAGCACCTTTAACCTCCTGTTCCATGCAGGTTGCAATTTGTCCTGAGGATAAACGGGAAGACGTGGAACCAACGAGAGACTAGCTCTTGGTGTTGGGACAGGCACAGGTCACTCTATTTTCCCATCAGAAAGAAGAATTAACCACAGGCTCAGCCTGCCCCCCGGAACCAGAACAGGGCCTGAAGCCATTCTGCGATTTTGCGGCCAGCTCCCATAAAAACGAGTTGTAGAATGGAGGTTCAGGGCACTGCAATTCACAAACCTGCAGAGTTATAAATGATAACTCTCGTCCACAAATATATTGAGGGAAGGCAAAGAAGAGGATTTGAAATCAAGGCAGAATTGCAGGAAACAGATTTCAGGAGGTAGATACGAATCGCCTTTAAAGCACATGAAAAGCGGCAAAACGTTGACAATGATGCCCTTGGCCAAAAAGGGCGTATGCGTTTTTTCCTGAATATATTCAGGAAAAAACGCATACGCCCTTTTTGGCCAACCAAGCAACCTGGAAAGGCAAATCAGCGCTACAAAGAAGTCTCGCTTCCCATCGGTCAAAAGGGCCATGCTGAAAAAAGTGTCAAAACCAGAAATGCAGGACAGGCCATGGAGAAATGGGAGCCTTGCTACACTGATGGGCGGGATGTAAATTGCCAAGAGCCACTCCGGAGAAGTGTCCGGTGAGTCCTGAAACATCTGAAAAACACAGCTTAGAGAGCATAGGGCACTTCCACTCATGGGGGTATAAATTGGGAAAATGAAAAATCAGCAAAACACAAGCACCCCAAAGTTTAGGGCTGCTCTGTTGACCAGGACCTCCACTTCATTCCACCTTAAATATCCCAGGAAAGAGAAAAATGGATAAAGAAGTTGTGGTCCTTATGTACAATGGAATATCACTCAGCCATGAAATCAATGTCGTAAGGTTAGTAGCAGCATGATGAGTGGATTTAGGTACGACGATTCTAAGTGAAATAAGTCACACAGAAAAGGACACTTCTCATAAGGTATCACTGATAGAGGGAATGTAAAAACCGTTACACTTGAACTGAATTACAAAACAGAACAGAGTCACACATGCAGAAAACACACTATGGCTGCTTAACGGGAAAGGTGAGGTGGGGTGATACATAAAACAAGGGTATCAAATTAGCTCAGATACCGTTCCATAAACCCAATATGTAATAGACAAGACCTACTCCTTGCTCAGAGAACTGGACTCAACACGCCCTATTCACCGCACAAGAATATATCTGACTAATAATAATCGTAAAACCTATGTATTGATATCTCTCTGTTAGTGTGTCAAGTGGGTGTAAAGCGGCATAAACACAGCAGTGAAAAGCAGCTAAACCCCATTATAAAAATAAATTACTTTGAAACACCCATGAAACAAAGACAGTGAAAGAGAGAGAAATTCTTACACAATGCGTTCAGGGGCTGTGATGCAACCTGGATTGACCATATCTAGACGCACAGCTGGATGAGACATAAGGGTGGACACTCTTGGGGCTGAGAGGTTTGGTGAGGTTGGGTGAGCAAACGCAGACCCTTTAAAGTAATACTGCGTGGTACCCATCGCATGGGTCCCAAATCTCCAGGTTCAAGGGCATCTTCCTACATCAAAAACATGCATGAGAAACCCAGAAGATGGTACACCGTGTGATGGGGAAAGGTTTCTAAAACGCACCTCATTTCTCATCTCCTTGTGCCCGGGTTCGCCATTCCAGCTGCTTTACTAGCAAGCTCCCTACTTGGAGCATCAGCACCTTTAACCTCCTGTTCCATGCAGGTTGCAATTTGTCCTGAGGATAAACGGGAAGACGTGGAACCAACGAGAGACTAGCTCTTGGTGTTGGGACAGGCACAGGTCACTCTATTTTCCCATCAGAAAGAAGAATTAACCACAGGCTCAGCCTGCCCCCCGGAACCAGAACAGGGCCTGAAGCCATTCTGCGATTTTGCGGCCAGCTCCCATAAAAACGAGTTGTAAAATGGAGGTTCAGGGCACTGCAATTCACAAACCTGCAGAGTTATAAATGATAACTCTCGTCCACTAATATATTGAGGAAAGGCAAAGAAGAGGATTTGAAATCAAGGCAGAATTGCAGGAAACAGATTTCATGAGGTAGATACGAATCGCCTTTAAAGCACATGAAAAGCGGCAAAACGTTGACAATGATGCCCTTGGCCAAAAAGGGCGTATGCGTTTTTTCCTGAATATATTCAGGAAAAAACGCATACGCCCTTTTTGGCCAACCAAGCAACCTGGAAAGGCAAATCAGCGCTACAAAGAAGTCTCGCTTCCCATCGGTCAAAAGGGCCATGCTGAAAAAAGTGTCAAAACCAGAAATGCAGGACAGGCCATGGAGAAATGGGAGCCTTGCTACACTGATGGGCGGGATGTAAATTGCCAAGAGCCACTCTGGAGAAGTGTCCGGTGAGTCCTGAAACATCTGAAAAACACAGCTTAGAGAGCATAGGGCACTTCCACTCATGGGGGTATAAATTGGGAAAATTAAAAATCAGCAAGACACAAGCACCCCAAAGTTTAGGGCTGCTCTGTTGACCAGGACCTCCACTTCATTCCACCTTAAATATCCCAGGAAAGAGAAAAATGGATAAAGAAGTTGTGGTCCTTATGTACAATGGAATATCACTCAGCCATGAAATCAATGTCGTAAGGTTAGTAGCAGTATGATGAGTGGATTTAGGTACGACGATTCTAAGTGAAGTAAGTCACACAGAAAAGGACACTTCTCATAAGGTATCACTGATAGAGGGAATGTAAAAACCGTTACACTTGAACTGAATTACAAAACAGAACAGAGTCACACATGCAGAAAACACACTATGGCTGCTTAACGGGAAAGGTGAGGTGGGGTGATACATAAAACAAGGGTATCAAATTAGCTCAGATACCGTTCCATAAACCCAATATGTAATAGACAAGACCTACTCCTTGCTCAGAGAACTGGACTCAACACGCCCTATTCACCACACAAGAATATATCTGACTAATAATAATCGTAAAACCTATGTATTGATATCTCTCTGTTAGTGTGTCAAGTGGGTGTAAAGCGGCATAAGCACAGCAGTGAAAAGCAGCTAAACCCCATTATAAAAATAAATTACTTTGAAACACCCATGAAACAAAGACAGTGAAAGAGAGAGAAATTCTTACACAATGCGTTCAGGGGCTGTGATGCAACCTGGATTGACCATATCTAGACGCACAGCTGGATGAGACATAAGGGTGGACACTCTTGGGGCTGAGAGGTTTGGTGAGGTTGGGTGAGCAAACGCAGACCCTTTAAAGTAATACTGCGTGGTACCCATCGCATGGGTCCCAAATCTCCAGGTTCAAGGGCATCTTCCTACATCAAAAACATGCATGAGAAACCCAGAAGATGGTACACTGTGTGATGGGGAAAGGTTTCTAAAACGCACCTCATTTCTCATCTCCTTGTGCCCGGGTTCGCCATTCCAGCTGCTTTACTAGCAAGCTCCCTACTTGGAGCATCAGCACCTTTAACCTCCTGTTCCATGCAGGTTGCAATTTGTCCTGAGGATAAACGGGAAGACGTGGAACCAACGAGAGACTAGCTCTTGGTGTTGGGACAGGCACAGGTCACTCTATTTTCCCATCAGAAAGAAGAATTAACCACAGGCTCAGCCTGCCCCCCGGAACCAGAACAGGGCCTGAAGCCATTCTGCGATTTTGCGGCCAGCTCCCATAAAAACGAGTTGTAAAATGGAGGTTCAGGGCACTGCAATTCACAAACCTGCAGAGTTATTAATGATAACTCTCGTCCACAAATATATTGAGGGAAGGCAAAGAAGAGGATTTGAAATCAAGGCAGAATTGCAGGAAACAGATTTCAGGAGGTAGATACGAATCGCCTTTAAAGCACATGAAAAGCGGCAAAACGTTGACAATGATGCCCTTGGCCAAAAAGGGCGTATGCGTTTTTTCCTGAATATATTCAGGAAAAAACGCATACGCCCTTTTTGGCCAACCAAGCAACCTGGAAAGGCAAATCAGCGCTACAAAGAAGTCTCGCTTCCCATCGGTCAAAAGGGCCATGCTGAAAAAAGTGTCAAAACCAGAAATGCAGGACAGGCCATGGAGAAATGGGAGCCTTGCTACACTGATGGGCGGGATGTAAATTGCCAAGAGCCACTCCGGAGAAGTGTCCGGTGAGTCCTGAAACATCTGAAAAACACAGCTTAGAGAGCATAGGGCACTTCCACTCATGGGGGTATAAATTGGGAAAATGAAAAATCAGCAAAACACAAGCACCCCAAAGTTTAGGGCTGCTCTGTTGACCAGGACCTCCACTTCATTCCACCTTAAATATCCCAGGAAAGAGAAAAATGGATAAAGAAGTTGTGGTCCTTATGTACAATGGAATATCACTCAGCCATGAAATCAATGTCGTAAGGTTAGTAGCAGCATGATGAGTGGATTTAGGTACGACGATTCTAAGTGAAATAAGTCACACAGAAAAGGACACTTCTCATAAGGTATCACTGATAGAGGGAATGTAAAAACCGTTACACTTGAACTGAATTACAAAACAGAACAGAGTCACACATGCAGAAAACACACTATGGCTGCTTAACGGGAAAGGTGAGGTGGGGTGATACATAAAACAAGGGTATCAAATTAGCTCAGATACCGTTCCATAAACCCAATATGTAATAGACAAGACCTACTCCTTGCTCAGAGAACTGGACTCAACACGCCCTATTCACCGCACAAGAATATATCTGACTAATAATAATCGTAAAACCTATGTATTGATATCTCTCTGTTAGTGTGTCAAGTGGGTGTAAAGCGGCATAAACACAGCAGTGAAAAGCAGCTAAACCCCATTATAAAAATAAATTACTTTGAAACAGCCATGAAACAAAGACAGTGAAAGAGAGAGAAATTCTTACACAATGCGTTCAGGGGCTGTGATGCAACCTGGATTGACCATATCTAGACGCACAGCTGGATGAGACATAAGGGTGGACACTCTTGGGGCTGAGAGGTTTGGTGAGGTTGGGTGAGCCAACGCAGACCCTTTAAAGTAATACTGCGTGGTACCCATCGCATGGGTCCCAAATCTCCAGGTTCAAGGGCATCTTCCTACATCAAAAACATGCATGAGAAACCCAGAAGATGGTACACCGTGTGATGGGGAAAGGTTTCTAAAACGCACCTCATTTCTCATCTCCTTGTGCCCGGGTTCGCCATTCCAGCTGCTTTACTAGCAAGCTCCCTACTTGGAGCATCAGCACCTTTAACCTCCTGTTCCATGCAGGTTGCAATTTGTCCTGAGGATAAACGGGAAGACGTGGAACCAACGAGAGACTAGCTCTTGGTGTTGGGACAGGCACAGGTCACTCTATTTTCCCATCAGAAAGAAGAATTAACCACAGGCTCAGCCTGCCCCCCGGAACCAGAACAGGGCCTGAAGCCATTCTGCGATTTTGCGGCCAGCTCCCATAAAAACGAGTTGTAAAATGGAGGTTCAGGGCACTGCAATTCACAAACCTGCAGAGTTATTAATGATAACTCTCGTCCACAAATATATTGAGGGAAGGCAAAGAAGAGGATTTGAAATCAAGGCAGAATTGCAGGAAACAGATTTCAGGAGGTAGATACGAATCGCCTTTAAAGCACATGAAAAGCGGCAAAACGTTGACAATGATGCCCTTGGCCAAAAAGGGCGTATGCGTTTTTTCCTGAATATATTCAGGAAAAAACGCATACGCCCTTTTTGGCCAACCAAGCAACCTGGAAAGGCAAATCAGCGCTACAAAGAAGTCTCGCTTCCCATCGGTCAAAAGGGCCATGCTGAAAAAAGTGTCAAAACCAGAAATGCAGGACAGGCCATGGAGAAATGGGAGCCTTGCTACACTGATGGGCGGGATGTAAATTGCCAAGAGCCACTCCGGAGAAGTGTCCGGTGAGTCCTGAAACATCTGAAAAACACAGCTTAGAGAGCATAGGGCACTTCCACTCATGGGGGTATAAATTGGGAAAATGAAAAATCAGCAAAACACAAGCACCCCAAAGTTTAGGGCTGCTCTGTTGACCAGGACCTCCACTTCATTCCACCTTAAATATCCCAGGAAAGAGAAAAATGGATAAAGAAGTTGTGGTCCTTATGTACAATGGAATATCACTCAGCCATGAAATCAATGTCGTAAGGTTAGTAGCAGCATGATGAGTGGATTTAGGTACGACGATTCTAAGTGAAATAAGTCACACAGAAAAGGACACTTCTCATAAGGTATCACTGATAGAGGGAATGTAAAAACCGTTACACTTGAACTGAATTACAAAACAGAACAGAGTCACACATGCAGAAAACACACTATGGCTGCTTAACGGGAAAGGTGAGGTGGGGTGATACATAAAACAAGGGTATCAAATTAGCTCAGATACCGTTCCATAAACCCAATATGTAATAGACAAGACCTACTCCTTGCTCAGAGAACTGGACTCAACACGCCCTATTCACCGCACAAGAATATATCTGACTAATAATAATCGTAAAACCTATGTATTGATATCTCTCTGTTAGTGTGTCAAGTGGGTGTAAAGCGGCATAAACACAGCAGTGAAAAGCAGCTAAACCCCATTATAAAAATAAATTACTTTGAAACACCCATGAAACAAAGACAGTGAAAGAGAGAGAAATTCTTACACAATGCGTTCAGGGGCTGTGATGCAACCTGGATTGACCATATCTAGACGCACAGCTGGATGAGACATAAGGGTGGACACTCTTGGGGCTGAGAGGTTTGGTGAGGTTGGGTGAGCAAACGCAGACCCTTTAAAGTAATACTGCGTGGTACCCATCGCATGGGTCCCAAATCTCCAGGTTCAAGGGCATCTTCCTACATCAAAAACATGCATGAGAAACCCAGAAGATGGTACACCGTGTGATGGGGAAAGGTTTCTAAAACGCACCTCATTTCTCATCTCCTTGTGCCCGGGTTTGCCATTCCAGCTGCTTTACTAGCAAGCTCCCTACTTGGAGCATCAGCACCTTTAACCTCCTGTTCCATGCAGGTTGCAATTTGTCCTGAGGATAAACGGGAAGACGTGGAACCAACGAGAGACTAGCTCTTGGTGTTGGGACAGGCACAGGTCACTCTATTTTCCCATCAGAAAGAAGAATTAACCACAGGCTCAGCCTGCCCCCCGGAACCAGAACAGGGCCTGAAGCCATTCTGTGATTTTGCGGCCAGCTCCCATAAAAACGAGTTGTAAAATGGAGGTTCAGGGCACTGCAATTCACAAACCTGCAGAGTTATTAATGATAACTCTCGTCCACAAATATATTGAGGGAAGGCAAAGAAGAGGATTTGAAATCAAGGCAGAATTGCAGGAAACAGATTTCAGGAGGTAGATACGAATCGCCTTTAAAGCACATGAAAAGCGGCAAAACGTTGACAATGATGCCCTTGGCCAAAAAGGGCGTATGCGTTTTTTCCTGAATATATTCAGGAAAAAACGCATACGCCCTTTTTGGCCAACCAAGCAACCTGGAAAGGCAAATCAGCGCTACAAAGAAGTCTCGCTTCCCATCGGTCAAAAGGGCCATGCTGAAAAAAGTGTCAAAACCAGAAATGCAGGACAGGCCATGGAGAAATGGGAGCCTTGCTACACTGATGGGCGGGATGTAAATTGCCAAGAGCCACTCCGGAGAAGTGTCCGGTGAGTCCTGAAACATCTGAAAAACACAGCTTAGAGAGCATAGGGCACTTCCACTCATGGGGGTATAAATTGGGAAAATTAAAAATCAGCAAGACACAAGCACCCCAAAGTTTAGGGCTGCTCTGTTGACCAGGACCTCCACTTCATTCCACCTTAAATATCCCAGGAAAGAGAAAAATGGATAAAGAAGTTGTGGTCCTTATGTACAATGGAATATAACTCAGCCATGAAATCAATGTCGTAAGGTTAGTAGCAGCATGATGAGTGGATTTAGGTACGACGATTCTAAGTGAAATAAGTCACACAGAAAAGGACACTTCTCATAAGGTATCACTGATAGAGGGAATGTAAAAACCGTTACACTTGAACTGAATTACAAAACAGAACAGAGTCACACATGCAGAAAACACACTATGGCTGCTTAACGGGAAAGGTGAGGTGGGGTGATACATAAAACAAGGGTATCAAATTAGCTCAGATACCGTTCCATAAACCCAATATGTAATAGACAAGACCTACTCCTTGCTCAGAGAACTGGACTCAACACGCCCTATTCACCGCACAAGAATATATCTGACTAATAATAATCGTAAAACCTATGTATTGATATCTCTCTGTTAGTGTGTCAAGTGGGTGTAAAGCGGCATAAACACAGCAGTGAAAAGCAGCTAAACCCCATTATAAAAATAAATTACTTTGAAACAGCCATGAAACAAAGACAGTGAAAGAGAGAGAAATTCTTACACAATGCGTTCAGGGGCTGTGATGCAACCTGGATTGACCATATCTAGACACACAGCTGGATGAGACATAAGGGTGGACACTCTTGGGGCTGAGAGGTTTGGTGAGGTTGGGTGAGCCAACGCAGACCCTTTAAAGTAATACTGCGTGGTACCCATCGCATGGGTCCCAAATCTCCAGGTTCAAGGGCATCTTCCTACATCAAAAACATGCATGAGAAACCCAGAAGATGGTACACCGTGTGATGGGGAAAGGTTTCTAAAACGCACCTCATTTCTCATCTCCTTGTGCCCGGGTTTGCCATTCCAGCTGCTTTACTAGCAAGCTCCCTACTTGGAGCATCAGCACCTTTAACCTCCTGTTCCATGCAGGTTGCAATTTGTCCTGAGGATAAACGGGAAGACGTGGAACCAACGAGAGACTAGCTCTTGGTGTTGGGACAGGCACAGGTCACTCTATTTTCCCATCAGAAAGAAGAATTAACCACAGGCTCAGCCTGCCCCCCGGAACCAGAACAGGGCCTGAAGCCATTCTGCGATTTTGCGGCCAGCTCCCATAAAAACGAGTTGTAAAATGGATGTTCAGGGCACTGCAATTCACAAACCTGCAGAGTTATTAATGATAACTCTCGTCCACAAATATATTGAGGGAAGGCAAAGAAGAGGATTTGAAATCAAGGCAGAATTGCAGGAAACAGATTTCAGGAGGTAGATACGAATCGCCTTTAAAGCACATGAAAAGCGGCAAAACGTTGACAATGATGCCCTTGGCCAAAAAGGGCGTATGCGTTTTTTCCTGAATATATTCAGGAAAAAACGCATACGCCCTTTTTGGCCAACCAAGCAACCTGGAAAGGCAAATCAGCGCTACAAAGAAGTCTCGCTTCCCATCGGTCAAAAGGGCCATGCTGAAAAAAGTGTCAAAACCAGAAATGCAGGACAGGCCATGGAGAAATGGGAGCCTTGCTACACTGATGGGCGGGATGTAAATTGCCAAGAGCCACTCCGGAGAAGTGTCCGGTGAGTCCTGAAACATCTGAAAAACACAGCTTAGAGAGCATAGGGCACTTCCACTCATGGGGGTATAAATTGGGAAAATGAAAAATCAGCAAAACACAAGCACCCCAAAGTTTAGGGCTGCTCTGTTGACCAGGACCTCCACTTCATTCCACCTTAAATATCCCAGGAAAGAGAAAAATGGATAAAGAAGTTGTGGTCCTTATGTACAATGGAATATCACTCAGCCATGAAATCAATGTCGTAAGGTTAGTAGCAGCATGATGAGTGGATTTAGGTACGACGATTCTAAGTGAAATAAGTCACACAGAAAAGGACACTTCTCATAAGGTATCACTGATAGAGGGAATGTAAAAACCGTTACACTTGAACTGAATTACAAAACAGAACAGAGTCACACATGCAGAAAACACACTATGGCTGCTTAACGGGAAAGGTGAGGTGGGGTGATACATAAAACAAGGGTATCAAATTAGCTCAGATACCGTTCCATAAACCCAATATGTAATAGACAAGACCTACTCCTTGCTCAGAGAACTGGACTCAACACGCCCTATTCACCGCACAAGAATATATCTGACTAATAATAATCGTAAAACCTATGTATTGATATCTCTCTGTTAGTGTGTCAAGTGGGTGTAAAGCGGCATAAACACAGCAGTGAAAAGCAGCTAAACCCCATTATAAAAATAAATTACTTTGAAACAGCCATGAAACAAAGACAGTGAAAGAGAGAGAAATTCTTACACAATGCGTTCAGGGGCTGTGATGCAACCTGGATTGACCATATCTAGACGCACAGCTGGATGAGACATAAGGGTGGACACTCTTGGGGCTGAGAGGTTTGGTGAGGTTGGGTGAGCAAACGCAGACCCTTTAAAGTAATACTGCGTGGTACCCATCGCATGGGTCCCAAATCTCCAGGTTCAAGGGCATCTTCCTACATCAAAAACATGCATGAGAAACCCAGAAGATGGTACACCGTGTGATGGGGAAAGGTTTCTAAAACGCACCTCATTTCTCATCTCCTTGTGCCCGGGTTCGCCATTCCAGCTGCTTTACTAGCAAGCTCCCTACTTGGAGCATCAGCACCTTTAACCTCCTGTTCCATGCAGGTTGCAATTTGTCCTGAGGATAAACGGGAAGACGTGGAACCAACGAGAGACTAGCTCTTGGTGTTGGGACAGGCACAGGTCACTCTATTTTCCCATCAGAAAGAAGAATTAACCACAGGCTCAGCCTGCCCCCCGGAACCAGAACAGGGCCTGAAGCCATTCTGCGATTTTGCGGCCAGCTCCCATAAAAACGAGTTGTAAAATGGAGGTTCAGGGCACTGCAATTCACAAACCTGCAGAGTTATAAATGATAACTCTCGTCCACTAATATATTGAGGAAAGGCAAAGAAGAGGATTTGAAATCAAGGCAGAATTGCAGGAAACAGATTTCATGAGGTAGATACGAATCGCCTTTAAAGCACATGAAAAGCGGCAAAACGTTGACAATGATGCCCTTGGCCAAAAAGGGCGTATGCGTTTTTTCCTGAATATATTCAGGAAAAAACGCATACGCCCTTTTTGGCCAACCAAGCAACCTGGAAAGGCAAATCAGCGCTACAAAGAAGTCTCGCTTCCCATCGGTCAAAAGGGCCATGCTGAAAAAAGTGTCAAAACCAGAAATGCAGGACAGGCCATGGAGAAATGGGAGCCTTGCTACACTGATGGGCGGGATGTAAATTGCCAAGAGCCACTCTGGAGAAGTGTCCGGTGAGTCCTGAAACATCTGAAAAACACAGCTTAGAGAGCATAGGGCACTTCCACTCATGGGGGTATAAATTGGGAAAATTAAAAATCAGCAAGACACAAGCACCCCAAAGTTTAGGGCTGCTCTGTTGACCAGGACCTCCACTTCATTCCACCTTAAATATCCCAGGAAAGAGAAAAATGGATAAAGAAGTTGTGGTCCTTATGTACAATGGAATATCACTCAGCCATGAAATCAATGTCGTAAGGTTAGTAGCAGTATGATGAGTGGATTTAGGTACGACGATTCTAAGTGAAGTAAGTCACACAGAAAAGGACACTTCTCATAAGGTATCACTGATAGAGGGAATGTAAAAACCGTTACACTTGAACTGAATTACAAAACAGAACAGAGTCACACATGCAGAAAACACACTATGGCTGCTTAACGGGAAAGGTGAGGTGGGGTGATACATAAAACAAGGGTATCAAATTAGCTCAGATACCGTTCCATAAACCCAATATGTAATAGACAAGACCTACTCCTTGCTCAGAGAACTGGACTCAACACGCCCTATTCACCACACAAGAATATATCTGACTAATAATAATCGTAAAACCTATGTATTGATATCTCTCTGTTAGTGTGTCAAGTGGGTGTAAAGCGGCATAAGCACAGCAGTGAAAAGCAGCTAAACCCCATTATAAAAATAAATTACTTTGAAACACCCATGAAACAAAGACAGTGAAAGAGAGAGAAATTCTTACACAATGCGTTCAGGGGCTGTGATGCAACCTGGATTGACCATATCTAGACGCACAGCTGGATGAGACATAAGGGTGGACACTCTTGGGGCTGAGAGGTTTGGTGAGGTTGGGTGAGCAAACGCAGACCCTTTAAAGTAATACTGCGTGGTACCCATCGCATGGGTCCCAAATCTCCAGGTTCAAGGGCATCTTCCTACATCAAAAACATGCATGAGAAACCCAGAAGATGGTACACTGTGTGATGGGGAAAGGTTTCTAAAACGCACCTCATTTCTCATCTCCTTGTGCCCGGGTTCGCCATTCCAGCTGCTTTACTAGCAAGCTCCCTACTTGGAGCATCAGCACCTTTAACCTCCTGTTCCATGCAGGTTGCAATTTGTCCTGAGGATAAACGGGAAGACGTGGAACCAACGAGAGACTAGCTCTTGGTGTTGGGACAGGCACAGGTCACTCTATTTTCCCATCAGAAAGAAGAATTAACCACAGGCTCAGCCTGCCCCCCGGAACCAGAACAGGGCCTGAAGCCATTCTGCGATTTTGTGGCCAGCTCCCATAAAAACGAGTTGTAAAATGGAGGTTCAGGGCACTGCAATTCACAAACCTGCAGAGTTATTAATGATAACTCTCGTCCACAAATATATTGAGGGAAGGCAAAGAAGAGGATTTGAAATCAAGGCAGAATTGCAGGAAACAGATTTCAGGAGGTAGATACGAATCGCCTTTAAAGCACATGAAAAGCGGCAAAACGTTGACAATGATGCCCTTGGCCAAAAAGGGCGTATGCGTTTTTTCCTGAATATATTCAGGAAAAAACGCATACGCCCTTTTTGGCCAACCAAGCAACCTGGAAAGGCAAATCAGCGCTACAAAGAAGTCTCGCTTCCCATCGGTCAAAAGGGCCATGCTGAAAAAAGTGTCAAAACCAGAAATGCAGGACAGGCCATGGAGAAATGGGAGCCTTGCTACACTGATGGGCGGGATGTAAATTGCCAAGAGCCACTCCGGAGAAGTGTCCGGTGAGTCCTGAAACATCTGAAAAACACAGCTTAGAGAGCATAGGGCACTTCCACTCATGGGGGTATAAATTGGGAAAATGAAAAATCAGCAAAACACAAGCACCCCAAAGTTTAGGGCTGCTCTGTTGACCAGGACCTCCACTTCATTCCACCTTAAATATCCCAGGAAAGAGAAAAATGGATAAAGAAGTTGTGGTCCTTATGTACAATGGAATATCACTCAGCCATGAAATCAATGTCGTAAGGTTAGTAGCAGCATGATGAGTGGATTTAGGTACGACGATTCTAAGTGAAATAAGTCACACAGAAAAGGACACTTCTCATAAGGTATCACTGATAGAGGGAATGTAAAAACCGTTACACTTGAACTGAATTACAAAACAGAACAGAGTCACACATGCAGAAAACACACTATGGCTGCTTAACGGGAAAGGTGAGGTGGGGTGATACATAAAACAAGGGTATCAAATTAGCTCAGATACCGTTCCATAAACCCAATATGTAATAGACAAGACCTACTCCTTGCTCAGAGAACTGGACTCAACACGCCCTATTCACCGCACAAGAATATATCTGACTAATAATAATCGTAAAACCTATGTATTGATATCTCTCTGTTAGTGTGTCAAGTGGGTGTAAAGCGGCATAAACACAGCAGTGAAAAGCAGCTAAACCCCATTATAAAAATAAATTACTTTGAAACAGCCATGAAACAAAGACAGTGAAAGAGAGAGAAATTCTTACACAATGCGTTCAGGGGCTGTGATGCAACCTGGATTGACCATATCTAGACGCACAGCTGGATGAGACATAAGGGTGGACACTCTTGGGGCTGAGAGGTTTGGTGAGGTTGGGTGAGCAAACGCAGACCCTTTAAAGTAATACTGCGTGGTACCCATCGCATGGGTCCCAAATCTCCAGGTTCAAGGGCATCTTCCTACATCAAAAACATGCATGAGAAACCCAGAAGATGGTACACCGTGTGATGGGGAAAGGTTTCTAAAACGCACCTCATTTCTCATCTCCTTGTGCCCGGGTTCGCCATTCCAGCTGCTTTACTAGCAAGCTCCCTACTTGGAGCATCAGCACCTTTAACCTCCTGTTCCATGCAGGTTGCAATTTGTCCTGAGGATAAACGGGAAGACGTGGAACCAACGAGAGACTAGCTCTTGGTGTTGGGACAGGCACAGGTCACTCTATTTTCCCATCAGAAAGAAGAATTAACCACAGGCTCAGCCTGCCCCCCGGAACCAGAACAGGGCCTGAAGCCATTCTGCGATTTTGCGGCCAGCTCCCATAAAAACGAGTTGTAAAATGGAGGTTCAGGGCACTGCAATTCACAAACCTGCAGAGTTATTAATGATAACTCTCGTCCACAAATATATTGAGGGAAGGCAAAGAAGAGGATTTGAAATCAAGGCAGAATTGCAGGAAACAGATTTCAGGAGGTAGATACGAATCGCCTTTAAAGCACATGAAAAGCGGCAAAACGTTGACAATGATGCCCTTGGCCAAAAAGGGCGTATGCGTTTTTTCCTGAATATATTCAGGAAAAAACGCATACGCCCTTTTTGGCCAACCAAGCAACCTGGAAAGGCAAATCAGCGCTACAAAGAAGTCTCGCTTCCCATCGGTCAAAAGGGCCATGCTGAAAAAAGTGTCAAAACCAGAAATGCAGGACAGGCCATGGAGAAATGGGAGCCTTGCTACACTGATGGGCGGGATGTAAATTGCCAAGAGCCACTCCGGAGAAGTGTCCGGTGAGTCCTGAAACATCTGAAAAACACAGCTTAGAGAGCATAGGGCACTTCCACTCATGGGGGTATAAATTGGGAAAATGAAAAATCAGCAAAACACAAGCACCCCAAAGTTTAGGGCTGCTCTGTTGACCAGGACCTCCACTTCATTCCACCTTAAATATCCCAGGAAAGAGAAAAATGGATAAAGAAGTTGTGGTCCTTATGTACAATGGAATATCACTCAGCCATGAAATCAATGTCGTAAGGTTAGTAGCAGCATGATGAGTGGATTTAGGTACGACGATTCTAAGTGAAATAAGTCACACAGAAAAGGACACTTCTCATAAGGTATCACTGATAGAGGGAATGTAAAAACCGTTACACTTGAACTGAATTACAAAACAGAACAGAGTCACACATGCAGAAAACACACTATGGCTGCTTAACGGGAAAGGTGAGGTGGGGTGATACATAAAACAAGGGTATCAAATTAGCTCAGATACCGTTCCATAAACCCAATATGTAATAGACAAGACCTACTCCTTGCTCAGAGAACTGGACTCAACACGCCCTATTCACCGCACAAGAATATATCTGACTAATAATAATCGTAAAACCTATGTATTGATATCTCTCTGTTAGTGTGTCAAGTGGGTGTAAAGCGGCATAAACACAGCAGTGAAAAGCAGCTAAACCCCATTATAAAAATAAATTACTTTGAAACACCCATGAAACAAAGACAGTGAAAGAGAGAGAAATTCTTACACAATGCGTTCAGGGGCTGTGATGCAACCTGGATTGACCATATCTAGACGCACAGCTGGATGAGACATAAGGGTGGACACTCTTGGGGCTGAGAGGTTTGGTGAGGTTGGGTGAGCAAACGCAGACCCTTTAAAGTAATACTGCGTGGTACCCATCGCATGGGTCCCAAATCTCCAGGTTCAAGGGCATCTTCCTACATCAAAAACATGCATGAGAAACCCAGAAGATGGTACACCGTGTGATGGGGAAAGGTTTCTAAAACGCACCTCATTTCTCATCTCCTTGTGCCCGGGTTTGCCATTCCAGCTGCTTTACTAGCAAGCTCCCTACTTGGAGCATCAGCACCTTTAACCTCCTGTTCCATGCAGGTTGCAATTTGTCCTGAGGATAAACGGGAAGACGTGGAACCAACGAGAGACTAGCTCTTGGTGTTGGGACAGGCACAGGTCACTCTATTTTCCCATCAGAAAGAAGAATTAACCACAGGCTCAGCCTGCCCCCCGGAACCAGAACAGGGCCTGAAGCCATTCTGCGATTTTGCGGCCAGCTCCCATAAACACGAGTTGTAAAATGGAGGTTCAGGGCACTGCAATTCACAAACCTGCAGAGTTATTAATGATAACTCTCGTCCACAAATATATTGAGGGAAGGCAAAGAAGAGGATTTGAAATCAAGGCAGAATTGCAGGAAACAGATTTCAGGAGGTAGATACGAATCGCCTTTAAAGCACATGAAAAGCGGCAAAACGTTGACAATGATGCCCTTGGCCAAAAAGGGCGTATGCGTTTTTTCCTGAATATATTCAGGAAAAAACGCATACGCCCTTTTTGGCCAACCAAGCAACCTGGAAAGGCAAATCAGCGCTACAAAGAAGTCTCGCTTCCCATCGGTCAAAAGGGCCATGCTGAAAAAAGTGTCAAAACCAGAAATGCAGGACAGGCCATGGAGAAATGGGAGCCTTGCTACACTGATGGGCGGGATGTAAATTGCCAAGAGCCACTCCGGAGAAGTGTCCGGTGAGTCCTGAAACATCTGAAAAACACAGCTTAGAGAGCATAGGGCACTTCCACTCATGGGGGTATAAATTGGGAAAATTAAAAATCAGCAAGACACAAGCACCCCAAAGTTTAGGGCTGCTCTGTTGACCAGGACCTCCACTTCATTCCACCTTAAATATCCCAGGAAAGAGAAAAATGGATAAAGAAGTTGTGGTCCTTATGTACAATGGAATATCACTCAGCCATGAAATCAATGTCGTAAGGTTAGTAGCAGCATGATGAGTGGATTTAGGTACGACGATTCTAAGTGAAATAAGTCACACAGAAAAGGACACTTCTCATAAGGTATCACTGATAGAGGGAATGTAAAAACCGTTACACTTGAACTGAATTACAAAACAGAACAGAGTCACACATGCAGAAAACACACTATGGCTGCTTAACGGGAAAGGTGAGGTGGGGTGATACATAAAACAAGGGTATCAAATTAGCTCAGATACCGTTCCATAAACCCAATATGTAATAGACAAGACCTACTCCTTGCTCAGAGAACTGGACTCAACACGCCCTATTCACCGCACAAGAATATATCTGACTAATAATAATCGTAAAACCTATGTATTGATATCTCTCTGTTAGTGTGTCAAGTGGGTGTAAAGCGGCATAAACACAGCAGTGAAAAGCAGCTAAACCCCATTATAAAAATAAATTACTTTGAAACAGCCATGAAACAAAGACAGTGAAAGAGAGAGAAATTCTTACACAATGCGTTCAGGGGCTGTGATGCAACCTGGATTGACCATATCTAGACACACAGCTGGATGAGACATAAGGGTGGACACTCTTGGGGCTGAGAGGTTTGGTGAGGTTGGGTGAGCCAACGCAGACCCTTTAAAGTAATACTGCGTGGTACCCATCGCATGGGTCCCAAATCTCCAGGTTCAAGGGCATCTTCCTACATCAAAAACATGCATGAGAAACCCAGAAGATGGTACACCGTGTGATGGGGAAAGGTTTCTAAAACGCACCTCATTTCTCATCTCCTTGTGCCCGGGTTTGCCATTCCAGCTGCTTTACTAGCAAGCTCCCTACTTGGAGCATCAGCACCTTTAACCTCCTGTTCCATGCAGGTTGCAATTTGTCCTGAGGATAAACGGGAAGACGTGGAACCAACGAGAGACTAGCTCTTGGTGTTGGGACAGGCACAGGTCACTCTATTTTCCCATCAGAAAGAAGAATTAACCACAGGCTCAGCCTGCCCCCCGGAACCAGAACAGGGCCTGAAGCCATTCTGCGATTTTGCGGCCAGCTCCCATAAAAACGAGTTGTAAAATGGATGTTCAGGGCACTGCAATTCACAAACCTGCAGAGTTATTAATGATAACTCTCGTCCACAAATATATTGAGGGAAGGCAAAGAAGAGGATTTGAAATCAAGGCAGAATTGCAGGAAACAGATTTCAGGAGGTAGATACGAATCGCCTTTAAAGCACATGAAAAGCGGCAAAACGTTGACAATGATGCCCTTGGCCAAAAAGGGCGTATGCGTTTTTTCCTGAATATATTCAGGAAAAAACGCATACGCCCTTTTTGGCCAACCAAGCAACCTGGAAAGGCAAATCAGCGCTACAAAGAAGTCTCGCTTCCCATCGGTCAAAAGGGCCATGCTGAAAAAAGTGTCAAAACCAGAAATGCAGGACAGGCCATGGAGAAATGGGAGCCTTGCTACACTGATGGGCGGGATGTAAATTGCCAAGAGCCACTCCGGAGAAGTGTCCGGTGAGTCCTGAAACATCTGAAAAACACAGCTTAGAGAGCATAGGGCACTTCCACTCATGGGGGTATAAATTGGGAAAATGAAAAATCAGCAAAACACAAGCACCCCAAAGTTTAGGGCTGCTCTGTTGACCAGGACCTCCACTTCATTCCACCTTAAATATCCCAGGAAAGAGAAAAATGGATAAAGAAGTTGTGGTCCTTATGTACAATGGAATATAACTCAGCCATGAAATCAATGTCGTAAGGTTAGTAGCAGCATGATGAGTGGATTTAGGTACGACGATTCTAAGTGAAATAAGTCACACAGAAAAGGACACTTCTCATAAGGTATCACTGATAGAGGGAATGTAAAAACCGTTACACTTGAACTGAATTACAAAACAGAACAGAGTCACACATGCAGAAAACACACTATGGCTGCTTAACGGGAAAGGTGAGGTGGGGTGATACATAAAACAAGGGTATCAAATTAGCTCAGATACCGTTCCATAAACCCAATATGTAATAGACAAGACCTACTCCTTGCTCAGAGAACTGGACTCAACACGCCCTATTCACCGCACAAGAATATATCTGACTAATAATAATCGTAAAACCTATGTATTGATATCTCTCTGTTAGTGTGTCAAGTGGGTGTAAAGCGGCATAAACACAGCAGTGAAAAGCAGCTAAACCCCATTATAAAAATAAATTACTTTGAAACACCCATGAAACAAAGACAGTGAAAGAGAGAGAAATTCTTACACAATGCGTTCAGGGGCTGTGATGCAACCTGGATTGACCATATCTAGACGCACAGCTGGATGAGACATAAGGGTGGACACTCTTGGGGCTGAGAGGTTTGGTGAGGTTGGGTGAGCAAACGCAGACCCTTTAAAGTAATACTGCGTGGTACCCATCGCATGGGTCCCAAATCTCCAGGTTCAAGGGCATCTTCCTACATCAAAAACATGCATGAGAAACCCAGAAGATGGTACACCGTGTGATGGGGAAAGGTTTCTAAAACGCACCTCATTTCTCATCTCCTTGTGCCCGGGTTCGCCATTCCAGCTGCTTTACTAGCAAGCTCCCTACTTGGAGCATCAGCACCTTTAACCTCCTGTTCCATGCAGGTTGCAATTTGTCCTGAGGATAAACGGGAAGACGTGGAACCAACGAGAGACTAGCTCTTGGTGTTGGGACAGGCACAGGTCACTCTATTTTCCCATCAGAAAGAAGAATTAACCACAGGCTCAGCCTGCCCCCCGGAACCAGAACAGGGCCTGAAGTCATTCTGCGATTTTGCGGCCAGCTCCCATAAAAACGAGTTGTAAAATGGAGGTTCAGGGCACTGCAATTCACAAACCTGCAGAGTTATAAATGATAACTCTCGTCCACAAATATATTGAGGGAAGGCAAAGAAGAGGATTTGAAATCAAGGCAGAATTGCAGGAAACAGATTTCAGGAGGTAGATACGAATCGCCTTTAAAGCACATGAAAAGCGGCAAAACGTTGACAATGATGCCCTTGGCCAAAAAGGGCGTATGCGTTTTTTCCTGAATATATTCAGGAAAAAACGCATACGCCCTTTTTGGCCAACCAAGCAACCTGGAAAGGCAAATCAGCGCTACAAAGAAGTCTCGCTTCCCATCGGTCAAAAGGGCCATGCTGAAAAAAGTGTCAAAACCAGAAATGCAGGACAGGCCATGGAGAAATGGGAGCCTTGCTACACTGATGGGCGGGATGTAAATTGCCAAGAGCCACTCCGGAGAAGTGTCCGGTGAGTCCTGAAACATCTGAAAAACACAGCTTAGAGAGCATAGGGCACTTCCACTCACGGGGGTATAAATTGGGAAAATGAAAAATCAGCAAAACACAAGCACCCCAAAGTTTAGGGCTGCTCTGTTGACCAGGACCTCCACTTCATTCCACCTTAAATATCCCAGGAAAGAGAAAAATGGATAAAGAAGTTGTGGTCCTTATGTACAATGGAATATAACTCAGCCATGAAATCAATGTCGTAAGGTTAGTAGCAGCATGATGAGTGGATTTAGGTACGACGATTCTAAGTGAAATAAGTCACACAGAAAAGGACACTTCTCATAAGGTATCACTGATAGAGGGAATGTAAAAACCGTTACACTTGAATTGAATTACAAAACAGAACAGAGTCACACATGCAGAAAACACACTATGGCTGCTTAACGGGAAAGGTGAGGTGGGGTGATACATAAAACAAGGGTATCAAATTAGCTCAGATACCGTTCCATAAACCCAATATGTAATAGACAAGACCTACTCCTTGCTCAGAGAACTGGACTCAACACGCCCTATTCACCGCACAAGAATATATCTGACTAATAATAATCGTAAAACCTATGTATTGATATCTCTCTGTTAGTGTGTCAAGTGGGTGTAAAGCGGCATAAACACAGCAGTGAAAAGCAGCTAAACCCCATTATAAAAATAAATTACTTTGAAACACCCATGAAACAAAGACAGTGAAAGAGAGAGAAATTCTTACACAATGCGTTCAGGGGCTGTGATGCAACCTGGATTGACCATATCTAGACGCACAGCTGGATGAGACATAAGGGTGGACACTCTTGGGGCTGAGAGGTTTGGTGAGGTTGGGTGAGCAAACGCAGACCCTTTAAAGTAATACTGCGTGGTACCCATCGCATGGGTCCCAAATCTCCAGGTTCAAGGGCATCTTCCTACATCAAAAACATGCATGAGAAACCCAGAAGATGGTACACCGTGTGATGGGGAAAGGTTTCTAAAACGCACCTCATTTCTCATCTCCTTGTGCCCGGGTTCGCCATTCCAGCTGCTTTACTAGCAAGCTCCCTACTTGGAGCATCAGCACCTTTAACCTCCTGTTCCATGCAGGTTGCAATTTGTCCTGAGGATAAACGGGAAGACGTGGAACCAACGAGAGACTAGCTCTTGGTGTTGGGACAGGCACAGGTCACTCTATTTTCCCATCAGAAAGAAGAATTAACCACAGGCTCAGCCTGCCCCCCGGAACCAGAACAGGGCCTGAAGCCATTCTGCGATTTTGCGGCCAGCTCCCATAAAAACGAGTTGTAAAATGGAGGTTCAGGGCACTGCAATTCACAAACCTGCAGAGTTATAAATGATAACTCTCGTCCACAAATATATTGAGGGAAGGCAAAGAAGAGGATTTGAAATCAAGGCAGAATTGCAGGAAACAGATTTCAGGAGGTAGATACGAATCGCCTTTAAAGCACATGAAAAGCGGCAAAACGTTGACAATGATGCCCTTGGCCATAAAGGGCGTATGCGTTTTTTCCTGAATATATTCAGGAAAAAACGCATACGCCCTTTTTGGCCAACCAAGCAACCTGGAAAGGCAAATCAGCGCTACAAAGAAGTCTCGCTTCCCATCGGTCAAAAGGGCCATGCTGAAAAAAGTGTCAAAACCAGAAATGCAGGACAGGCCATGGAGAAATGGGAGCCTTGCTACACTGATGGGCGGGATGTAAATTGCCAAGAGCCACTCCGGAGAAGTGTCCGGTGAGTCCTGAAACATCTGAAAAACACAGCTTAGAGAGCATAGGGCACTTCCACTCATGGGGGTATAAATTGGGAAAATTAAAAATCAGCAAGACACAAGCACCCCAAAGTTTAGGGCTGCTCTGTTGACCAGGACCTCCACTTCATTCCACCTTAAATATCCCAGGAAAGAGAAAAATGGATAAAGAAGTTGTGGTCCTTATGTACAATGGAATATCACTCAGCCATGAAATCAATGTCGTAAGGTTAGTAGCAGTATGATGAGTGGATTTAGGTACGACGATTCTAAGTGAAGTAAGTCACACAGAAAAGGACACTTCTCATAAGGTATCACTGATAGAGGGAATGTAAAAACCGTTACACTTGAACTGAATTACAAAACAGAACAGAGTCACACATGCAGAAAACACACTATGGCTGCTTAACGGGAAAGGTGAGGTGGGGTGATACATAAAACAAGGGTATCAAATTAGCTCAGATACCATTCCATAAACCCAATATGTAATAGACAAGACCTACTCCTTGCTCAGAGAACTGGACTCAACACGCCCTATTCACCGCACAAGAATATATCTGACTAATAATAATCGTAAAACCTATGTATTGATATCTCTCTGTTAGTGTGTCAAGTGGGTGTAAAGCGGCATAAGCACAGCAGTGAAAAGCAGCTAAACCCCATTATAAAAATAAATTACTTTGAAACACCCATGAAACAAAGACAGTGAAAGAGAGAGAAATTCTTACACAATGCGTTCAGGGGCTGTGATGCAACCTGGATTGACCATATCTAGACGCACAGCTGGATGAGACATAAGGGTGGACACTCTTGGGGCTGAGAGGTTTGGTGAGGTTGGGTGAGCAAACGCAGACCCTTTAAAGTAATACTGCGTGGTACCCATCGCATGGGTCCCAAATCTCCAGGTTCAAGGGCATCTTCCTACATCAAAAACATGCATGAGAAACCCAGAAGATGGTACACCGTGTGATGGGGAAAGGTTTCTAAAACGCACCTCATTTCTCATCTCCTTGTGCCCGGGTTCGCCATTCCAGCTGCTTTACTAGCAAGCTCCCTACTTGGAGCATCAGCACCTTTAACCTCCTGTTCCATGCAGGTTGCAATTTGTCCTGAGGATAAACGGGAAGACGTGGAACCAACGAGAGACTAGCTCTTGGTGTTGGGACAGGCACAGGTCACTCTATTTTCCCATCAGAAAGAAGAATTAACCACAGGCTCAGCCTGCCCCCCGGAACCAGAACAGGGCCTGAAGCCATTCTGCGATTTTGTGGCCAGCTCCCATAAAAACGAGTTGTAAAATGGAGGTTCAGGGCACTGCAATTCACAAACCTGCAGAGTTATTAATGATAACTCTCGTCCACAAATATATTGAGGGAAGGCAAAGAAGAGGATTTGAAATCAAGGCAGAATTGCAGGAAACAGATTTCAGGAGGTAGATACGAATCGCCTTTAAAGCACATGAAAAGCGGCAAAACGTTGACAATGATGCCCTTGGCCAAAAAGGGCGTATGCGTTTTTTCCTGAATATATTCAGGAAAAAACGCATACGCCCTTTTTGGCCAACCAAGCAACCTGGAAAGGCAAATCAGCGCTACAAAGAAGTCTCGCTTCCCATCGGTCAAAAGGGCCATGCTGAAAAAAGTGTCAAAACCAGAAATGCAGGACAGGCCATGGAGAAATGGGAGCCTTGCTACACTGATGGGCGGGATGTAAATTGCCAAGAGCCACTCCGGAGAAGTGTCCGGTGAGTCCTGAAACATCTGAAAAACACAGCTTAGAGAGCATAGGGCACTTCCACTCATGGGGGTATAAATTGGGAAAATGAAAAATCAGCAAAACACAAGCACCCCAAAGTTTAGGGCTGCTCTGTTGACCAGGACCTCCACTTCATTCCACCTTAAATATCCCAGGAAAGAGAAAAATGGATAAAGAAGTTGTGGTCCTTATGTACAATGGAATATCACTCAGCCATGAAATCAATGTCGTAAGGTTAGTAGCAGCATGATGAGTGGATTTAGGTACGACGATTCTAAGTGAAATAAGTCACACAGAAAAGGACACTTCTCATAAGGTATCACTGATAGAGGGAATGTAAAAACCGTTACACTTGAACTGAATTACAAAACAGAACAGAGTCACACATGCAGAAAACACACTATGGCTGCTTAACGGGAAAGGTGAGGTGGGGTGATACATAAAACAAGGGTATCAAATTAGCTCAGATACCGTTCCATAAACCCAATATGTAATAGACAAGACCTACTCCTTGCTCAGAGAACTGGACTCAACACGCCCTATTCACCGCACAAGAATATATCTGACTAATAATAATCGTAAAACCTATGTATTGATATCTCTCTGTTAGTGTGTCAAGTGGGTGTAAAGCGGCATAAACACAGCAGTGAAAAGCAGCTAAACCCCATTATAAAAATAAATTACTTTGAAACAGCCATGAAACAAAGACAGTGAAAGAGAGAGAAATTCTTACACAATGCGTTCAGGGGCTGTGATGCAACCTGGATTGACCATATCTAGACGCACAGCTGGATGAGACATAAGGGTGGACACTCTTGGGGCTGAGAGGTTTGGTGAGGTTGGGTGAGCAAACGCAGACCCTTTAAAGTAATACTGCGTGGTACCCATCGCATGGGTCCCAAATCTCCAGGTTCAAGGGCATCTTCCTACATCAAAAACATGCATGAGAAACCCAGAAGATGGTACACCGTGTGATGGGGAAAGGTTTCTAAAACGCACCTCATTTCTCATCTCCTTGTGCCCGGGTTTGCCATTCCAGCTGCTTTACTAGCAAGCTCCCTACTTGGAGCATCAGCACCTTTAACCTCCTGTTCCATGCAGGTTGCAATTTGTCCTGAGGATAAACGGGAAGACGTGGAACCAACGAGAGACTAGCTCTTGGTGTTGGGACAGGCACAGGTCACTCTATTTTCCCATCAGAAAGAAGAATTAACCACAGGCTCAGCCTGCCCCCCGGAACCAGAACAGGGCCTGAAGCCATTCTGCGATTTTGCGGCCAGCTCCCATAAAAACGAGTTGTAAAATGGAGGTTCAGGGCACTGCAATTCACAAACCTGCAGAGTTATTAATGATAACTCTCGTCCACAAATATATTGAGGGAAGGCAAAGAAGAGGATTTGAAATCAAGGCAGAATTGCAGGAAACAGATTTCAGGAGGTAGATACGAATCGCCTTTAAAGCACATGAAAAGCGGCAAAACGTTGACAATGATGCCCTTGGCCAAAAAGGGCGTATGCGTTTTTTCCTGAATATATTCAGGAAAAAACGCATACGCCCTTTTTGGCCAACCAAGCAACCTGGAAAGGCAAATCAGCGCTACAAAGAAGTCTCGCTTCCCATCGGTCAAAAGGGCCATGCTGAAAAAAGCGTCAAAACCAGAAATGCAGGACAGGCCATGGAGAAATGGGAGCCTTGCTACACTGATGGGCGGGATGTAAATTGCCAAGAGCCACTCCGGAGAAGTGTCCGGTGAGTCCTGAAACATCTGAAAAACACAGCTTAGAGAGCATAGGGCACTTCCACTCATGGGGGTATAAATTGGGAAAATGAAAAATCAGCAAAACACAAGCACCCCAAAGTTTAGGGCTGCTCTGTTGACCAGGACCTCCACTTCATTCCACCTTAAATATCCCAGGAAAGAGAAAAATGGATAAAGAAGTTGTGGTCCTTATGTACAATGGAATATCACTCAGCCATGAAATCAATGTCGTAAGGTTAGTAGCAGCATGATGAGTGGATTTAGGTACGACGATTCTAAGTGAAATAAGTCACACAGAAAAGGACACTTCTCATAAGGTATCACTGATAGAGGGAATGTAAAAACCGTTACACTTGAACTGAATTACAAAACAGAACAGAGTCACACATGCAGAAAACACACTATGGCTGCTTAACGGGAAAGGTGAGGTGGGGTGATACATAAAACAAGGGTATCAAATTAGCTCAGATACCGTTCCATAAACCCAATATGTAATAGACAAGACCTACTCCTTGCTCAGAGAACTGGACTCAACACGCCCTATTCACCGCACAAGAATATATCTGACTAATAATAATCGTAAAACCTATGTATTGATATCTCTCTGTTAGTGTGTCAAGTGGGTGTAAAGCGGCATAAACACAGCAGTGAAAAGCAGCTAAACCCCATTATAAAAATAAATTACTTTGAAACAGCCATGAAACAAAGACAGTGAAAGAGAGAGAAATTCTTACACAATGCGTTCAGGGGCTGTGATGCAACCTGGATTGACCATATCTAGACGCACAGCTGGATGAGACATAAGGGTGGACACTCTTGGGGCTGAGAGGTTTGGTGAGGTTGGGTGAGCAAACGCAGACCCTTTAAAGTAATACTGCGTGGTACCCATCGCATGGGTCCCAAATCTCCAGGTTCAAGGGCATCTTCCTACATCAAAAACATGCATGAGAAACCCAGAAGATGGTACACCGTGTGATGGGGAAAGGTTTCTAAAACGCACCTCATTTCTCATCTCCTTGTGCCCGGGTTTGCCATTCCAGCTGCTTTACTAGCAAGCTCCCTACTTGGAGCATCAGCACCTTTAACCTCCTGTTCCATGCAGGTTGCAATTTGTCCTGAGGATAAACGGGAAGACGTGGAACCAACGAGAGACTAGCTCTTGGTGTTGGGACAGGCACAGGTCACTCTATTTTCCCATCAGAAAGAAGAATTAACCACAGGCTCAGCCTGCCCCCCGGAACCAGAACAGGGCCTGAAGCCATTCTGCGATTTTGCGGCCAGCTCCCATAAAAACGAGTTGTAAAATGGAGGTTCAGGGCACTGCAATTCACAAACCTGCAGAGTTATTAATGATAACTCTCGTCCACAAATATATTGAGGGAAGGCAAAGAAGAGGATTTGAAATCAAGGCAGAATTGCAGGAAACAGATTTCAGGAGGTAGATACGAATCGCCTTTAAAGCACATGAAAAGCGGCAAAACGTTGACAATGATGCCCTTGGCCAAAAAGGGCGTATGCGTTTTTTCCTGAATATATTCAGGAAAAAACGCATACGCCCTTTTTGGCCAACCAAGCAACCTGGAAAGGCAAATCAGCGCTACAAAGAAGTCTCGCTTCCCATCGGTCAAAAGGGCCATGCTGAAAAAAGCGTCAAAACCAGAAATGCAGGACAGGCCATGGAGAAATGGGAGCCTTGCTACACTGATGGGCGGGATGTAAATTGCCAAGAGCCACTCCGGAGAAGTGTCCGGTGAGTCCTGAAACATCTGAAAAACACAGCTTAGAGAGCATAGGGCACTTCCACTCATGGGGGTATAAATTGGGAAAATGAAAAATCAGCAAAACACAAGCACCCCAAAGTTTAGGGCTGCTCTGTTGACCAGGACCTCCACTTCATTCCACCTTAAATATCCCAGGAAAGAGAAAAATGGATAAAGAAGTTGTGGTCCTTATGTACAATGGAATATCACTCAGCCATGAAATCAATGTCGTAAGGTTAGTAGCAGCATGATGAGTGGATTTAGGTACGACGATTCTAAGTGAAATAAGTCACACAGAAAAGGACACTTCTCATAAGGTATCACTGATAGAGGGAATGTAAAAACCGTTACACTTGAACTGAATTACAAAACAGAACAGAGTCACACATGCAGAAAACACACTATGGCTGCTTAACGGGAAAGGTGAGGTGGGGTGATACATAAAACAAGGGTATCAAATTAGCTCAGATACCGTTCCATAAACCCAATATGTAATAGACAAGACCTACTCCTTGCTCAGAGAACTGGACTCAACACGCCCTATTCACCGCACAAGAATATATCTGACTAATAATAATCGTAAAACCTATGTATTGATATCTCTCTGTTAGTGTGTCAAGTGGGTGTAAAGCGGCATAAACACAGCAGTGAAAAGCAGCTAAACCCCATTATAAAAATAAATTACTTTGAAACAGCCATGAAACAAAGACAGTGAAAGAGAGAGAAATTCTTACACAATGCGTTCAGGGGCTGTGATGCAACCTGGATTGACCATATCTAGACGCACAGCTGGATGAGACATAAGGGTGGACACTCTTGGGGCTGAGAGGTTTGGTGAGGTTGGGTGAGCAAACGCAGACCCTTTAAAGTAATACTGCGTGGTACCCATCGCATGGGTCCCAAATCTCCAGGTTCAAGGGCATCTTCCTACATCAAAAACATGCATGAGAAACCCAGAAGATGGTACACCGTGTGATGGGGAAAGGTTTCTAAAACGCACCTCATTTCTCATCTCCTTGTGCCCGGGTTTGCCATTCCAGCTGCTTTACTAGCAAGCTCCCTACTTGGAGCATCAGCACCTTTAACCTCCTGTTCCATGCAGGTTGCAATTTGTCCTGAGGATAAACGGGAAGACGTGGAACCAACGAGAGACTAGCTCTTGGTGTTGGGACAGGCACAGGTCACTCTATTTTCCCATCAGAAAGAAGAATTAACCACAGGCTCAGCCTGCCCCCCGGAACCAGAACAGGGCCTGAAGCCATTCTGCGATTTTGCGGCCAGCTCCCATAAAAACGAGTTGTAAAATGGAGGTTCAGGGCACTGCAATTCACAAACCTGCAGAGTTATTAATGATAACTCTCGTCCACAAATATATTGAGGGAAGGCAAAGAAGAGGATTTGAAATCAAGGCAGAATTGCAGGAAACAGATTTCAGGAGGTAGATACGAATCGCCTTTAAAGCACATGAAAAGCGGCAAAACGTTGACAATGATGCCCTTGGCCAAAAAGGGCGTATGCGTTTTTTCCTGAATATATTCAGGAAAAAACGCATACGCCCTTTTTGGCCAACCAAGCAACCTGGAAAGGCAAATCAGCGCTACAAAGAAGTCTCGCTTCCCATCGGTCAAAAGGGCCATGCTGAAAAAAGCGTCAAAACCAGAAATGCAGGACAGGCCATGGAGAAATGGGAGCCTTGCTACACTGATGGGCGGGATGTAAATTGCCAAGAGCCACTCCGGAGAAGTGTCCGGTGAGTCCTGAAACATCTGAAAAACACAGCTTAGAGAGCATAGGGCACTTCCACTCATGGGGGTATAAATTGGGAAAATGAAAAATCAGCAAAACACAAGCACCCCAAAGTTTAGGGCTGCTCTGTTGACCAGGACCTCCACTTCATTCCACCTTAAATATCCCAGGAAAGAGAAAAATGGATAAAGAAGTTGTGGTCCTTATGTACAATGGAATATCACTCAGCCATGAAATCAATGTCGTAAGGTTAGTAGCAGCATGATGAGTGGATTTAGGTACGACGATTCTAAGTGAAATAAGTCACACAGAAAAGGACACTTCTCATAAGGTATCACTGATAGAGGGAATGTAAAAACCGTTACACTTGAACTGAATTACAAAACAGAACAGAGTCACACATGCAGAAAACACACTATGGCTGCTTAACGGGAAAGGTGAGGTGGGGTGATACATAAAACAAGGGTATCAAATTAGCTCAGATACCGTTCCATAAACCCAATATGTAATAGACAAGACCTACTCCTTGCTCAGAGAACTGGACTCAACACGCCCTATTCACCGCACAAGAATATATCTGACTAATAATAATCGTAAAACCTATGTATTGATATCTCTCTGTTAGTGTGTCAAGTGGGTGTAAAGCGGCATAAACACAGCAGTGAAAAGCAGCTAAACCCCATTATAAAAATAAATTACTTTGAAACAGCCATGAAACAAAGACAGTGAAAGAGAGAGAAATTCTTACACAATGCGTTCAGGGGCTGTGATGCAACCTGGATTGACCATATCTAGACGCACAGCTGGATGAGACATAAGGGTGGACACTCTTGGGGCTGAGAGGTTTGGTGAGGTTGGGTGAGCAAACGCAGACCCTTTAAAGTAATACTGCGTGGTACCCATCGCATGGGTCCCAAATCTCCAGGTTCAAGGGCATCTTCCTACATCAAAAACATGCATGAGAAACCCAGAAGATGGTACACCGTGTGATGGGGAAAGGTTTCTAAAACGCACCTCATTTCTCATCTCCTTGTGCCCGGGTTTGCCATTCCAGCTGCTTTACTAGCAAGCTCCCTACTTGGAGCATCAGCACCTTTAACCTCCTGTTCCATGCAGGTTGCAATTTGTCCTGAGGATAAACGGGAAGACGTGGAACCAACGAGAGACTAGCTCTTGGTGTTGGGACAGGCACAGGTCACTCTATTTTCCCATCAGAAAGAAGAATTAACCACAGGCTCAGCCTGCCCCCCGGAACCAGAACAGGGCCTGAAGCCATTCTGCGATTTTGCGGCCAGCTCCCATAAAAACGAGTTGTAAAATGGAGGTTCAGGGCACTGCAATTCACAAACCTGCAGAGTTATTAATGATAACTCTCGTCCACAAATATATTGAGGGAAGGCAAAGAAGAGGATTTGAAATCAAGGCAGAATTGCAGGAAACAGATTTCAGGAGGTAGATACGAATCGCCTTTAAAGCACATGAAAAGCGGCAAAACGTTGACAATGATGCCCTTGGCCAAAAAGGGCGTATGCGTTTTTTCCTGAATATATTCAGGAAAAAACGCATACGCCCTTTTTGGCCAACCAAGCAACCTGGAAAGGCAAATCAGCGCTACAAAGAAGTCTCGCTTCCCATCGGTCAAAAGGGCCATGCTGAAAAAAGCGTCAAAACCAGAAATGCAGGACAGGCCATGGAGAAATGGGAGCCTTGCTACACTGATGGGCGGGATGTAAATTGCCAAGAGCCACTCCGGAGAAGTGTCCGGTGAGTCCTGAAACATCTGAAAAACACAGCTTAGAGAGCATAGGGCACTTCCACTCATGGGGGTATAAATTGGGAAAATGAAAAATCAGCAAAACACAAGCACCCCAAAGTTTAGGGCTGCTCTGTTGACCAGGACCTCCACTTCATTCCACCTTAAATATCCCAGGAAAGAGAAAAATGGATAAAGAAGTTGTGGTCCTTATGTACAATGGAATATCACTCAGCCATGAAATCAATGTCGTAAGGTTAGTAGCAGCATGATGAGTGGATTTAGGTACGACGATTCTAAGTGAAATAAGTCACACAGAAAAGGACACTTCTCATAAGGTATCACTGATAGAGGGAATGTAAAAACCGTTACACTTGAACTGAATTACAAAACAGAACAGAGTCACACATGCAGAAAACACACTATGGCTGCTTAACGGGAAAGGTGAGGTGGGGTGATACATAAAACAAGGGTATCAAATTAGCTCAGATACCGTTCCATAAACCCAATATGTAATAGACAAGACCTACTCCTTGCTCAGAGAACTGGACTCAACACGCCCTATTCACCGCACAAGAATATATCTGACTAATAATAATCGTAAAACCTATGTATTGATATCTCTCTGTTAGTGTGTCAAGTGGGTGTAAAGCGGCATAAACACAGCAGTGAAAAGCAGCTAAACCCCATTATAAAAATAAATTACTTTGAAACAGCCATGAAACAAAGACAGTGAAAGAGAGAGAAATTCTTACACAATGCGTTCAGGGGCTGTGATGCAACCTGGATTGACCATATCTAGACGCACAGCTGGATGAGACATAAGGGTGGACACTCTTGGGGCTGAGAGGTTTGGTGAGGTTGGGTGAGCAAACGCAGACCCTTTAAAGTAATACTGCGTGGTACCCATCGCATGGGTCCCAAATCTCCAGGTTCAAGGGCATCTTCCTACATCAAAAACATGCATGAGAAACCCAGAAGATGGTACACCGTGTGATGGGGAAAGGTTTCTAAAACGCACCTCATTTCTCATCTCCTTGTGCCCGGGTTTGCCATTCCAGCTGCTTTACTAGCAAGCTCCCTACTTGGAGCATCAGCACCTTTAACCTCCTGTTCCATGCAGGTTGCAATTTGTCCTGAGGATAAACGGGAAGACGTGGAACCAACGAGAGACTAGCTCTTGGTGTTGGGACAGGCACAGGTCACTCTATTTTCCCATCAGAAAGAAGAATTAACCACAGGCTCAGCCTGCCCCCCGGAACCAGAACAGGGCCTGAAGCCATTCTGCGATTTTGCGGCCAGCTCCCATAAAAACGAGTTGTAAAATGGAGGTTCAGGGCACTGCAATTCACAAACCTGCAGAGTTATTAATGATAACTCTCGTCCACAAATATATTGAGGGAAGGCAAAGAAGAGGATTTGAAATCAAGGCAGAATTGCAGGAAACAGATTTCAGGAGGTAGATACGAATCGCCTTTAAAGCACATGAAAAGCGGCAAAACGTTGACAATGATGCCCTTGGCCAAAAAGGGCGTATGCGTTTTTTCCTGAATATATTCAGGAAAAAACGCATACGCCCTTTTTGGCCAACCAAGCAACCTGGAAAGGCAAATCAGCGCTACAAAGAAGTCTCGCTTCCCATCGGTCAAAAGGGCCATGCTGAAAAAAGCGTCAAAACCAGAAATGCAGGACAGGCCATGGAGAAATGGGAGCCTTGCTACACTGATGGGCGGGATGTAAATTGCCAAGAGCCACTCCGGAGAAGTGTCCGGTGAGTCCTGAAACATCTGAAAAACACAGCTTAGAGAGCATAGGGCACTTCCACTCATGGGGGTATAAATTGGGAAAATGAAAAATCAGCAAAACACAAGCACCCCAAAGTTTAGGGCTGCTCTGTTGACCAGGACCTCCACTTCATTCCACCTTAAATATCCCAGGAAAGAGAAAAATGGATAAAGAAGTTGTGGTCCTTATGTACAATGGAATATCACTCAGCCATGAAATCAATGTCGTAAGGTTAGTAGCAGCATGATGAGTGGATTTAGGTACGACGATTCTAAGTGAAATAAGTCACACAGAAAAGGACACTTCTCATAAGGTATCACTGATAGAGGGAATGTAAAAACCGTTACACTTGAACTGAATTACAAAACAGAACAGAGTCACACATGCAGAAAACACACTATGGCTGCTTAACGGGAAAGGTGAGGTGGGGTGATACATAAAACAAGGGTATCAAATTAGCTCAGATACCGTTCCATAAACCCAATATGTAATAGACAAGACCTACTCCTTGCTCAGAGAACTGGACTCAACACGCCCTATTCACCGCACAAGAATATATCTGACTAATAATAATCGTAAAACCTATGTATTGATATCTCTCTGTTAGTGTGTCAAGTGGGTGTAAAGCGGCATAAACACAGCAGTGAAAAGCAGCTAAACCCCATTATAAAAATAAATTACTTTGAAACAGCCATGAAACAAAGACAGTGAAAGAGAGAGAAATTCTTACACAATGCGTTCAGGGGCTGTGATGCAACCTGGATTGACCATATCTAGACGCACAGCTGGATGAGACATAAGGGTGGACACTCTTGGGGCTGAGAGGTTTGGTGAGGTTGGGTGAGCAAACGCAGACCCTTTAAAGTAATACTGCGTGGTACCCATCGCATGGGTCCCAAATCTCCAGGTTCAAGGGCATCTTCCTACATCAAAAACATGCATGAGAAACCCAGAAGATGGTACACCGTGTGATGGGGAAAGGTTTCTAAAACGCACCTCATTTCTCATCTCCTTGTGCCCGGGTTTGCCATTCCAGCTGCTTTACTAGCAAGCTCCCTACTTGGAGCATCAGCACCTTTAACCTCCTGTTCCATGCAGGTTGCAATTTGTCCTGAGGATAAACGGGAAGACGTGGAACCAACGAGAGACTAGCTCTTGGTGTTGGGACAGGCACAGGTCACTCTATTTTCCCATCAGAAAGAAGAATTAACCACAGGCTCAGCCTGCCCCCCGGAACCAGAACAGGGCCTGAAGCCATTCTGCGATTTTGCGGCCAGCTCCCATAAAAACGAGTTGTAAAATGGAGGTTCAGGGCACTGCAATTCACAAACCTGCAGAGTTATTAATGATAACTCTCGTCCACAAATATATTGAGGGAAGGCAAAGAAGAGGATTTGAAATCAAGGCAGAATTGCAGGAAACAGATTTCAGGAGGTAGATACGAATCGCCTTTAAAGCACATGAAAAGCGGCAAAACGTTGACAATGATGCCCTTGGCCAAAAAGGGCGTATGCGTTTTTTCCTGAATATATTCAGGAAAAAACGCATACGCCCTTTTTGGCCAACCAAGCAACCTGGAAAGGCAAATCAGCGCTACAAAGAAGTCTCGCTTCCCATCGGTCAAAAGGGCCATGCTGAAAAAAGCGTCAAAACCAGAAATGCAGGACAGGCCATGGAGAAATGGGAGCCTTGCTACACTGATGGGCGGGATGTAAATTGCCAAGAGCCACTCCGGAGAAGTGTCCGGTGAGTCCTGAAACATCTGAAAAACACAGCTTAGAGAGCATAGGGCACTTCCACTCATGGGGGTATAAATTGGGAAAATGAAAAATCAGCAAAACACAAGCACCCCAAAGTTTAGGGCTGCTCTGTTGACCAGGACCTCCACTTCATTCCACCTTAAATATCCCAGGAAAGAGAAAAATGGATAAAGAAGTTGTGGTCCTTATGTACAATGGAATATCACTCAGCCATGAAATCAATGTCGTAAGGTTAGTAGCAGCATGATGAGTGGATTTAGGTACGACGATTCTAAGTGAAATAAGTCACACAGAAAAGGACACTTCTCATAAGGTATCACTGATAGAGGGAATGTAAAAACCGTTACACTTGAACTGAATTACAAAACAGAACAGAGTCACACATGCAGAAAACACACTATGGCTGCTTAACGGGAAAGGTGAGGTGGGGTGATACATAAAACAAGGGTATCAAATTAGCTCAGATACCGTTCCATAAACCCAATATGTAATAGACAAGACCTACTCCTTGCTCAGAGAACTGGACTCAACACGCCCTATTCACCGCACAAGAATATATCTGACTAATAATAATCGTAAAACCTATGTATTGATATCTCTCTGTTAGTGTGTCAAGTGGGTGTAAAGCGGCATAAACACAGCAGTGAAAAGCAGCTAAACCCCATTATAAAAATAAATTACTTTGAAACACCCATGAAACAAAGACAGTGAAAGAGAGAGAAATTCTTACACAATGCGTTCAGGGGCTGTGATGCAACCTGGATTGACCATATCTAGACGCACAGCTGGATGAGACATAAGGGTGGACACTCTTGGGGCTGAGAGGTTTGGTGAGGTTGGGTGAGCAAACGCAGACCCTTTAAAGTAATACTGCGTGGTACCCATCGCATGGGTCCCAAATCTCCAGGTTCAAGGGCATCTTCCTACATCAAAAACATGCATGAGAAACCCAGAAGATGGTACACCGTGTGATGGGGAAAGGTTTCTAAAACGCACCTCATTTCTCATCTCCTTGTGCCCGGGTTCGCCATTCCAGCTGCTTTACTAGCAAGCTCCCTACTTGGAGCATCAGCACCTTTAACCTCCTGTTCCATGCAGGTTGCAATTTGTCCTGAGGATAAACGGGAAGACGTGGAACCAACGAGAGACTAGCTCTTGGTGTTGGGACAGGCACAGGTCACTCTATTTTCCCATCAGAAAGAAGAATTAACCACAGGCTCAGCCTGCCCCCCGGAACCAGAACAGGGCCTGAAGCCATTCTGCGATTTTGCGGCCAGCTCCCATAAAAACGAGTTGTAAAATGGAGGTTCAGGGCACTGCAATTCACAAACCTGCAGAGTTATTAATGATAACTCTCGTCCACAAATATATTGAGGGAAGGCAAAGAAGAGGATTTGAAATCAAGGCAGAATTGCAGGAAACAGATTTCAGGAGGTAGATACGAATCGCCTTTAAAGCACATGAAAAGCGGCAAAACGTTGACAATGATGCCCTTGGCCAAAAAGGGCGTATGCGTTTTTTCCTGAATATATTCAGGAAAAAAACGCATACGCCCTTTTTGGCCAACCAAGCAACCTGGAAAGGCAAATCAGCGCTACAAAGAAGTCTCGCTTCCCATCGGTCAAAAGGGCCATGCTGAAAAAAGTGTCAAAACCAGAAATGCAGGACAGGCCATGGAGAAATGGGAGCCTTGCTACACTGATGGGCGGGATGTAAATTGCCAAGAGCCACTCCGGAGAAGTGTCCGGTGAGTCCTGAAACATCTGAAAAACACAGCTTAGAGAGCATAGGGCACTTCCACTCACGGGGGTATAAATTGGGAAAATGAAAAATCAGCAAAACACAAGCACCCCAAAGTTTAGGGCTGCTCTGTTGACCAGGACCTCCACTTCATTCCACCTTAAATATCCCAGGAAAGAGAAAAATGGATAAAGAAGTTGTGGTCCTTATGTACAATGGAATATAACTCAGCCATGAAATCAATGTCGTAAGGTTAGTAGCAGCATGATGAGTGGATTTAGGTACGACGATGCTAAGTGAAATAAGTCACACAGAAAAGGACACTTCTCATAAGGTATCACTGATAGAGGGAATGTAAAAACCGTTACACTTGAATTGAATTACAAAACAGAACAGAGTCACACATGCAGAAAACACACTATGGCTGCTTAACGGGAAAGGTGAGGTGGGGTGATACATAAAACAAGGGTATCAAATTAGCTCAGATACCGTTCCATAAACCCAATATGTAATAGACAAGACCTACTCCTTGCTCAGAGAACTGGACTCAACACGCCCTATTCACCGCACAAGAATATATCTGACTAATAATAATCGTAAAACCTATGTATTGATATCTCTCTGTTAGTGTGTCAAGTGGGTGTAAAGCGGCATAAACACAGCAGTGAAAAGCAGCTAAACCCCATTATAAAAATAAATTACTTTGAAACACCCATGAAACAAAGACAGTGAAAGAGAGAGAAATTCTTACACAATGCGTTCAGGGGCTGTGATGCAACCTGGATTGACCATATCTAGACGCACAGCTGGATGAGACATAAGGGTGGACACTCTTGGGGCTGAGAGGTTTGGTGAGGTTGGGTGAGCAAACGCAGACCCTTTAAAGTAATACTGCGTGGTACCCATCGCATGGGTCCCAAATCTCCAGGTTCAAGGGCATCTTCCTACATCAAAAACATGCATGAGAAACCCAGAAGATGGTACACCGTGTGATGGGGAAAGGTTTCTAAAACGCACCTCATTTCTCATCTCCTTGTGCCCGGGTTCGCCATTCCAGCTGCTTTACTAGCAAGCTCCCTACTTGGAGCATCAGCACCTTTAACCTCCTGTTCCATGCAGGTTGCAATTTGTCCTGAGGATAAACGGGAAGACGTGGAACCAACGAGAGACTAGCTCTTGGTGTTGGGACAGGCACAGGTCACTCTATTTTCCCATCAGAAAGAAGAATTAACCACAGGCTCAGCCTGCCCCCCGGAACCAGAACAGGGCCTGAAGCCATTCTGCGATTTTGCGGCCAGCTCCCATAAAAACGAGTTGTAAAATGGAGGTTCAGGGCACTGCAATTCACAAACCTGCAGAGTTATAAATGATAACTCTCGTCCACAAATATATTGAGGGAAGGCAAAGAAGAGGATTTGAAATCAAGGCAGAATTGCAGGAAACAGATTTCAGGAGGTAGATACGAATCGCCTTTAAAGCACATGAAAAGCGGCAAAACGTTGACAATGATGCCCTTGGCCATAAAAGGCGTATGCGTTTTTTCCTGAATATATTCAGGAAAAAACGCATACGCCCTTTTTGGCCAACCAAGCAACCTGGAAAGGCAAATCAGCGCTACAAAGAAGTCTCGCTTCCCATCGGTCAAAAGGGCCATGCTGAAAAAAGTGTCAAAACCAGAAATGCAGGACAGGCCATGGAGAAATGGGAGCCTTGCTACACTGATGGGCGGGATGTAAATTGCCAAGAGCCACTCCGGAGAAGTGTCCGGTGAGTCCTGAAACATCTGAAAAACACAGCTTAGAGAGCATAGGGCACTTCCACTCATGGGGGTATAAATTGGGAAAATGAAAAATCAGCAAGACACAAGCACCCCAAAGTTTAGGGCTGCTCTGTTGACCAGGACCTCCACTTCATTCCACCTTAAATATCCCAGGAAAGAGAAAAATGGATAAAGAAGTTGTGGTCCTTATGTACAATGGAATATCACTCAGCCATGAAATCAATGTCGTAAGGTTAGTAGCAGTATGATGAGTGGATTTAGGTACGACGATTCTAAGTGAAGTAAGTCACACAGAAAAGGACACTTCTCATAAGGTATCACTGATAGAGGGAATGTAAAAACCGTTACACTTGAACTGAATTACAAAACAGAACAGAGTCACACATGCAGAAAACACACTATGGCTGCTTAACGGGAAAGGTGAGGTGGGGTGATACATAAAACAAGGGTATCAAATTAGCTCAGATACCGTTCCATAAACCCAATATGTAATAGACAAGACCTACTCCTTGCTCAGAGAACTGGACTCAACACGCCCTATTCACCGCACAAGAATATATCTGACTAATAATAATCGTAAAACCTATGTATTGATATCTCTCTGTTAGTGTGTCAAGTGGGTGTAAAGCGGCATAAGCACAGCAGTGAAAAGCAGCTAAACCCCATTATAAAAATAAATTACTTTGAAACACCCATGAAACAAAGACAGTGAAAGAGAGAGAAATTCTTACACAATGCGTTCAGGGGCTGTGATGCAACCTGGATTGACCATATCTAGACGCACAGCTGGATGAGACATAAGGGTGGACACTCTTGGGGCTGAGAGGTTTGGTGAGGTTGGGTGAGCAAACGCAGACCCTTTAAAGTAATACTGCGTGGTACCCATCGCATGGGTCCCAAATCTCCAGGTTCAAGGGCATCTTCCTACATCAAAAACATGCATGAGAAACCCAGAAGATGGTACACCGTGTGATGGGGAAAGGTTTCTAAAACGCACCTCATTTCTCATCTCCTTGTGCCCGGGTTCGCCATTCCAGCTGCTTTACTAGCAAGCTCCCTACTTGGAGCATCAGCACCTTTAACCTCCTGTTCCATGCAGGTTGCAATTTGTCCTGAGGATAAACGGGAAGACGTGGAACCAACGAGAGACTAGCTCTTGGTGTTGGGACAGGCACAGGTCACTCTATTTTCCCATCAGAAAGAAGAATTAACCACAGGCTCAGCCTGCCCCCCGGAACCAGAACAGGGCCTGAAGCCATTCTGCGATTTTGTGGCCAGCTCCCATAAAAACGAGTTGTAAAATGGAGGTTCAGGGCACTGCAATTCACAAACCTGCAGAGTTATTAATGATAACTCTCGTCCACAAATATATTGAGGGAAGGCAAAGAAGAGGATTTGAAATCAAGGCAGAATTGCAGGAAACAGATTTCAGGAGGTAGATACGAATCGCCTTTAAAGCACATGAAAAGCGGCAAAACGTTGACAATGATGCCCTTGGCCAAAAAGGGCGTATGCGTTTTTTCCTGAATATATTCAGGAAAAAACGCATACGCCCTTTTTGGCCAACCAAGCAACCTGGAAAGGCAAATCAGCGCTACAAAGAAGTCTCGCTTCCCATCGGTCAAAAGGGCCATGCTGAAAAAAGTGTCAAAACCAGAAATGCAGGACAGGCCATGGAGAAATGGGAGCCTTGCTACACTGATGGGCGGGATGTAAATTGCCAAGAGCCACTCCGGAGAAGTGTCCGGTGAGTCCTGAAACATCTGAAAAACACAGCTTAGAGAGCATAGGGCACTTCCACTCATGGGGGTATAAATTGGGAAAATGAAAAATCAGCAAAACACAAGCACCCCAAAGTTTAGGGCTGCTCTGTTGACCAGGACCTCCACTTCATTCCACCTTAAATATCCCAGGAAAGAGAAAAATGGATAAAGAAGTTGTGGTCCTTATGTACAATGGAATATCACTCAGCCATGAAATCAATGTCGTAAGGTTAGTAGCAGCATGATGAGTGGATTTAGGTACGACGATTCTAAGTGAAATAAGTCACACAGAAAAGGACACTTCTCATAAGGTATCACTGATAGAGGGAATGTAAAAACCGTTACACTTGAACTGAATTACAAAACAGAACAGAGTCACACATGCAGAAAACACACTATGGCTGCTTAACGGGAAAGGTGAGGTGGGGTGATACATAAAACAAGGGTATCAAATTAGCTCAGATACCGTTCCATAAACCCAATATGTAATAGACAAGACCTACTCCTTGCTCAGAGAACTGGACTCAACACGCCCTATTCACCGCACAAGAATATATCTGACTAATAATAATCGTAAAACCTATGTATTGATATCTCTCTGTTAGTGTGTCAAGTGGGTGTAAAGCGGCATAAACACAGCAGTGAAAAGCAGCTAAACCCCATTATAAAAATAAATTACTTTGAAACAGCCATGAAACAAAGACAGTGAAAGAGAGAGAAATTCTTACACAATGCGTTCAGGGGCTGTGATGCAACCTGGATTGACCATATCTAGACGCACAGCTGGATGAGACATAAGGGTGGACACTCTTGGGGCTGAGAGGTTTGGTGAGGTTGGGTGAGCAAACGCAGACCCTTTAAAGTAATACTGCGTGGTACCCATCGCATGGGTCCCAAATCTCCAGGTTCAAGGGCATCTTCCTACATCAAAAACATGCATGAGAAACCCAGAAGATGGTACACCGTGTGATGGGGAAAGGTTTCTAAAACGCACCTCATTTCTCATCTCCTTGTGCCCGGGTTCGCCATTCCAGCTGCTTTACTAGCAAGCTCCCTACTTGGAGCATCAGCACCTTTAACCTCCTGTTCCATGCAGGTTGCAATTTGTCCTGAGGATAAACGGGAAGACGTGGAACCAACGAGAGACTAGCTCTTGGTGTTGGGACAGGCACAGGTCACTCTATTTTCCCATCAGAAAGAAGAATTAACCACAGGCTCAGCCTGCCCCCCGGAACCAGAACAGGGCCTGAAGCCATTCTGCGATTTTGCGGCCAGCTCCCATAAAAACGAGTTGTAAAATGGAGGTTCAGGGCACTGCAATTCACAAACCTGCAGAGTTATTAATGATAACTCTCGTCCACAAATATATTGAGGGAAGGCAAAGAAGAGGATTTGAAATCAAGGCAGAATTGCAGGAAACAGATTTCAGGAGGTAGATACGAATCGCCTTTAAAGCACATGAAAAGCGGCAAAACGTTGACAATGATGCCCTTGGCCAAAAAGGGCGTATGCGTTTTTTCCTGAATATATTCAGGAAAAAACGCATACGCCCTTTTTGGCCAACCAAGCAACCTGGAAAGGCAAATCAGCGCTACAAAGAAGTCTCGCTTCCCATCGGTCAAAAGGGCCATGCTGAAAAAAGTGTCAAAACCAGAAATGCAGGACAGGCCATGGAGAAATGGGAGCCTTGCTACACTGATGGGCGGGATGTAAATTGCCAAGAGCCACTCCGGAGAAGTGTCCGGTGAGTCCTGAAACATCTGAAAAACACAGCTTAGAGAGCATAGGGCACTTCCACTCATGGGGGTATAAATTGGGAAAATGAAAAATCAGCAAAACACAAGCACCCCAAAGTTTAGGGCTGCTCTGTTGACCAGGACCTCCACTTCATTCCACCTTAAATATCCCAGGAAAGAGAAAAATGGATAAAGAAGTTGTGGTCCTTATGTACAATGGAATATCACTCAGCCATGAAATCAATGTCGTAAGGTTAGTAGCAGCATGATGAGTGGATTTAGGTACGATGATTCTAAGTGAAATAAGTCACACAGAAAAGGACACTTCTCATAAGGTATCACTGATAGAGGGAATGTAAAAACCGTTACACTTGAACTGAATTACAAAACAGAACAGAGTCACACATGCAGAAAACACACTATGGCTGCTTAACGGGAAAGGTGAGGTGGGGTGATACATAAAACAAGGGTATCAAATTAGCTCAGATACCGTTCCATAAACCCAATATGTAATAGACAAGACCTACTCCTTGCTCAGAGAACTGGACTCAACACGCCCTATTCACCGCACAAGAATATATCTGACTAATAATAATCGTAAAACCTATGTATTGATATCTCTCTGTTAGTGTGTCAAGTGGGTGTAAAGCGGCATAAACACAGCAGTGAAAAGCAGCTAAACCCCATTATAAAAATAAATTACTTTGAAACAGCCATGAAACAAAGACAGTGAAAGAGAGAGAAATTCTTACACAATGCGTTCAGGGGCTGTGATGCAACCTGGATTGACCATATCTAGACGCACAGCTGGATGAGACATAAGGGTGGACACTCTTGGGGCTGAGAGGTTTGGTGAGGTTGGGTGAGCCAACGCAGACCCTTTAAAGTAATACTGCGTGGTACCCATCGCATGGGTCCCAAATCTCCAGGTTCAAGGGCATCTTCCTACATCAAAAACATGCATGAGAAACCCAGAAGATGGTACACCGTGTGATGGGGAAAGGTTTCTAAAACGCACCTCATTTCTCATCTCCTTGTGCCCGGGTTTGCCATTCCAGCTGCTTTACTAGCAAGCTCCCTACTTGGAGCATCAGCACCTTTAACCTCCTGTTCCATGCAGGTTGCAATTTGTCCTGAGGATAAACGGGAAGACGTGGAACCAACGAGAGACTAGCTCTTGGTGTTGGGACAGGCACAGGTCACTCTATTTTCCCATCAGAAAGAAGAATTAACCACAGGCTCAGCCTGCCCCCCGGAACCAGAACAGGGCCTGAAGCCATTCTGCGATTTTGCGGCCAGCTCCCATAAAAACGAGTTGTAAAATGGAGGTTCAGGGCACTGCAATTCACAAACCTGCAGAGTTATTAATGATAACTCTCGTCCACAAATATATTGAGGGAAGGCAAAGAAGAGGATTTGAAATCAAGGCAGAATTGCAGGAAACAGATTTCAGGAGGTAGATACGAATCGCCTTTAAAGCACATGAAAAGCGGCAAAACGTTGACAATGATGCCCTTGGCCAAAAAGGGCGTATGCGTTTTTTCCTGAATATATTCAGGAAAAAACGCATACGCCCTTTTTGGCCAACCAAGCAACCTGGAAAGGCAAATCAGCGCTACAAAGAAGTCTCGCTTCCCATCGGTCAAAAGGGCCATGCTGAAAAAAGTGTCAAAACCAGAAATGCAGGACAGGCCATGGAGAAATGGGAGCCTTGCTACACTGATGGGCGGGATGTAAATTGCCAAGAGCCACTCCGGAGAAGTGTCCGGTGAGTCCTGAAACATCTGAAAAACACAGCTTAGAGAGCATAGGGCACTTCCACTCACGGGGGTATAAATTGGGAAAATGAAAAATCAGCAAAACACAAGCACCCCAAAGTTTAGGGCTGCTCTGTTGACCAGGACCTCCACTTCATTCCACCTTAAATATCCCAGGAAAGAGAAAAATGGATAAAGAAGTTGTGGTCCTTATGTACAATGGAATATAACTCAGCCATGAAATCAATGTCGTAAGGTTAGTAGCAGCATGATGAGTGGATTTAGGTACGACGATTCTAAGTGAAATAAGTCACACAGAAAAGGACACTTCTCATAAGGTATCACTGATAGAGGGAATGTAAAAACCGTTACACTTGAATTGAATTACAAAACAGAACAGAGTCACACATGCAGAAAACACACTATGGCTGCTTAACGGGAAAGGTGAGGTGGGGTGATACATAAAACAAGGGTATCAAATTAGCTCAGATACCGTTCCATAAACCCAATATGTAATAGACAAGACCTACTCCTTGCTCAGAGAACTGGACTCAACACGCCCTATTCACCGCACAAGAATATATCTGACTAATAATAATCGTAAAACCTATGTATTGATATCTCTCTGTTAGTGTGTCAAGTGGGTGTAAAGCGGCATAAACACAGCAGTGAAAAGCAGCTAAACCCCATTATAAAAATAAATTACTTTGAAACACCCATGAAACAAAGACAGTGAAAGAGAGAGAAATTCTTACACAATGCGTTCAGGGGCTGTGATGCAACCTGGATTGACCATATCTAGACGCACAGCTGGATGAGACATAAGGGTGGACACTCTTGGGGCTGAGAGGTTTGGTGAGGTTGGGTGAGCAAACGCAGACCCTTTAAAGTAATACTGCGTGGTACCCATCGCATGGGTCCCAAATCTCCAGGTTCAAGGGCATCTTCCTACATCAAAAACATGCATGAGAAACCCAGAAGATGGTACACCGTGTGATGGGGAAAGGTTTCTAAAACGCACCTCATTTCTCATCTCCTTGTGCCCGGGTTCGCCATTCCAGCTGCTTTACTAGCAAGCTCCCTACTTGGAGCATCAGCACCTTTAACCTCCTGTTCCATGCAGGTTGCAATTTGTCCTGAGGATAAACGGGAAGACGTGGAACCAACGAGAGACTAGCTCTTGGTGTTGGGACAGGCACAGGTCACTCTATTTTCCCATCAGAAAGAAGAATTAACCACAGGCTCAGCCTGCCCCCCGGAACCAGAACAGGGCCTGAAGCCATTCTGCGATTTTGCGGCCAGCTCCCATAAAAACGAGTTGTAAAATGGAGGTTCAGGGCACTGCAATTCACAAACCTGCAGAGTTATAAATGATAACTCTCGTCCACAAATATATTGAGGGAAGGCAAAGAAGAGGATTTGAAATCAAGGCAGAATTGCAGGAAACAGATTTCAGGAGGTAGATACGAATCGCCTTTAAAGCACATGAAAAGCGGCAAAACGTTGACAATGATGCCCTTGGCCATAAAGGGCGTATGCGTTTTTTCCTGAATATATTCAGGAAAAAACGCATACGCCCTTTTTGGCCAACCAAGCAACCTGGAAAGGCAAATCAGCGCTACAAAGAAGTCTCGCTTCCCATCGGTCAAAAGGGCCATGCTGAAAAAAGTGTCAAAACCAGAAATGCAGGACAGGCCATGGAGAAATGGGAGCCTTGCTACACTGATGGGCGGGATGTAAATTGCCAAGAGCCACTCCGGAGAAGTGTCCGGTGAGTCCTGAAACATCTGAAAAACACAGCTTAGAGAGCATAGGGCACTTCCACTCATGGGGGTATAAATTGGGAAAATTAAAAATCAGCAAGACACAAGCACCCCAAAGTTTAGGGCTGCTCTGTTGACCAGGACCTCCACTTCATTCCACCTTAAATATCCCAGGAAAGAGAAAAATGGATAAAGAAGTTGTGGTCCTTATGTACAATGGAATATCACTCAGCCATGAAATCAATGTCATAAGGTTAGTAGCAGCATGATGAGTGGATTTAGGTACGACGATTCTAAGTGAAATAAGTCACACAGAAAAGGACACTTCTCATAAGGTATCACTGATAGAGGGAATGTAAAAACCGTTACACTTGAACTGAATTACAAAACAGAACAGAGTCACACATGCAGAAAACACACTATGGCTGCTTAACGGGAAAGGTGAGGTGGGGTGATACATAAAACAAGGGTATCAAATTAGCTCAGATACCGTTCCATAAACCCAATATGTAATAGACAAGACCTACTCCTTGCTCAGAGAACTGGACTCAACACGCCCTATTCACCGCACAAGAATATATCTGACTAATAATAATCGTAAAACCTATGTATTGATATCTCTCTGTTAGTGTGTCAAGTGGGTGTAAAGCAGCATAAGCACAGCAGTGAAAAGCAGCTAAACCCCATTATAAAAATAAATTACTTTGAAACACCCATGAAACAAAGACAGTGAAAGAGAGAGAAATTCTTACACAATGCGTTCAGGGGCTGTGATGCAACCTGGATTGACCATATCTAGACGCACAGCTGGATGAGACATAAGGGTGGACACTCTTGGGGCTGAGAGGTTTGGTGAGGTTGGGTGAGCAAACGCAGACCCTTTAAAGTAATACTGCGTGGTACCCATCGCATGGGTCCCAAATCTACAGGTTCAAGGGCATCTTCCTACATCAAAAACATGCATGAGAAACCCAGAAGATGGTACACCGTGTGATGGGGAAAGGTTTCTAAAACGCACCTCATTTCTCATCTCCTTGTGCCCGGGTTCGCCATTCCAGCTGCTTTACTAGCAAGCTCCCTACTTGGAGCATCAGCACCTTTAACCTCCTGTTCCATGCAGGTTGCAATTTGTCCTGAGGATAAACGGGAAGACGTGGAACCAACGAGAGACTAGCTCTTGGTGTTGGGACAGGCACAGGTCACTCTATTTTCCCATCAGAAAGAAGAATTAACCACAGGCTCAGCCTGCCCCCCGGAACCAGAACAGGGCCTGAAGCCATTCTGCGATTTTGCGGCCAGCTCCCATAAAAACGAGTTGTAAAATGGAGGTTCAGGGCACTGCAATTCACAAACCTGCAGAGTTATAAATGATAACTCTCGTCCACAAATATATTGAGGGAAGGCAAAGAAGAGGATTTGAAATCAAGGCAGAATTGCAGGAAACAGATTTCAGGAGGTAGATACGAATCGCCTTTAAAGCACATGAAAAGCGGCAAAACGTTGACAATGATGCCCTTGGCCAAAAAGGGCGTATGCGTTTTTTCCTGAATATATTCAGGAAAAAACGCATACGCCCTTTTTGGCCAACCAAGCAACCTGGAAAGGCAAATCAGCGCTACAAAGAAGTCTCGCTTCCCATCGGTCAAAAGGGCCATGCTGAAAAAAGTGTCAAAACCAGAAATGCAGGACAGGCCATGGAGAAATGGGAGCCTTGCTACACTGATGGGCGGGATGTAAATTGCCAAGAGCCACTCCGGAGAAGTGTCCGGTGAGTCCTGAAACATCTGAAAAACACAGCTTAGAGAGCATAGGGCACTTCCACTCATGGGGGTATAAATTGGGAAAATGAAAAATCAGCAAAACACAAGCACCCCAAAGTTTAGGGCTGCTCTGTTGACCAGGACCTCCACTTCATTCCACCTTAAATATCCCAGGAAAGAGAAAAATGGATAAAGAAGTTGTGGTCCTTATGTACAATGGAATATAACTCAGCCATGAAATCAATGTCGTAAGGTTAGTAGCAGCATGATGAGTGGATTTAGGTACGACGATTCTAAGTGAAATAAGTCACACAGAAAAGGACACTTCTCATAAGGTATCACTGATAGAGGGAATGTAAAAACCGTTACACTTGAACTGAATTACAAAACAGAACAGAGTCACACATGCAGAAAACACACTATGGCTGCTTAACCGGAAAGGTGAGGTGGGGTGATACATAAAACAAGGGTATCAAATTAGCTCAGATACCGTTCCATAAACCCAATATGTAATAGACAAGACCTACTCCTTGCTCAGAGAACTGGACTCAACACACCCTATTCACCGCACAAGAATATATCTGACTAATAATAATCGTAAAACCTATGTATTGATATCTCTCTGTTAGTGTGTCAAGTGGGTGTAAAGCGGCATAAACACAGCAGTGAAAAGCAGCTAAACCCCATTATAAAAATAAATTACTTTGAAACAGCCATGAAACAAAGACAGTGAAAGAGAGAGAAATTCTTACACAATGCGTTCAGGGGCTGTGATGCAACCTGGATTGACCATATCTAGACGCACAGCTGGATGAGACATAAGGGTGGACACTCTTGGGGCTGAGAGGTTTGGTGAGGTTGGGTGAGCCAACGCAGACCCTTTAAAGTAATACTGCGTGGTACCCATCGCATGGGTCCCAAATCTCCAGGTTCAAGGGCATCTTCCTACATCAAAAACATGCATGAGAAACCCAGAAGATGGTACACCGTGTGATGGGGAAAGGTTTCTAAAACGCACCTCATTTCTCATCTCCTTGTGCCCGGGTTTGCCATTCCAGCTGCTTTACTAGCAAGCTCCCTACTTGGAGCATCAGCACCTTTAACCTGCTGTTCCATGCAGGTTGCAATTTGTCCTGAGGATAAACGGGAAGACGTGGAACCAACGAGAGACTAGCTCTTGGTGTTGGGACAGGCACAGGTCACTCTATTTTCCCATCAGAAAGAAGAATTAACCACAGGCTCAGCCTGCCCCCCGGAACCAGAACAGGGCCTGAAGCCATTCTGCGATTTTGCGGCCAGCTCCCATAAAAACGAGTTGTAAAATGGATGTTCAGGGCACTGCAATTCACAAACCTGCAGAGTTATTAATGATAACTCTCGTCCACAAATATATTGAGGGAAGGCAAAGAAGAGGATTTGAAATCAAGGCAGAATTGCAGGAAACAGATTTCAGGAGGTAGATACGAATCGCCTTTAAAGCACATGAAAAGCGGCAAAACGTTGACAATGATGCCCTTGGCCAAAAAGGGCGTATGCGTTTTTTCCTGAATATATTCAGGAAAAAACGCATACGCCCTTTTTGGCCAACCAAGCAACCTGGAAAGGCAAATCAGCGCTACAAAGAAGTCTCGCTTCCCATCGGTCAAAAGGGCCATGCTGAAAAAAGTGTCAAAACCAGAAATGCAGGACAGGCCATGGAGAAATGGGAGCCTTGCTACACTGATGGGCGGGATGTAAATTGCCAAGAGCCACTCCGGAGAAGTGTCCGGTGAGTCCTGAAACATCTGAAAAACACAGCTTAGAGAGCATAGGGCACTTCCACTCATGGGGGTATAAATTGGGAAAATGAAAAATCAGCAAAACACAAGCACCCCAAAGTTTAGGGCTGCTCTGTTGACCAGGACCTCCACTTCATTCCACCTTAAATATCCCAGGAAAGAGAAAAATGGATAAAGAAGTTGTGGTCCTTATGTACAATGGAATATCACTCAGCCATGAAATCAATGTCGTAAGGTTAGTAGCAGCATGATGAGTGGATTTAGGTACGACGATTCTAAGTGAAATAAGTCACACAAAAAAGGACACTTCTCATAAGGTATCACTGATAGAGGGAATGTAAAAACCGTTACACTTGAACTGAATTACAAAACAGAACAGAGTCACACATGCAGAAAACACACTATGGCTGCTTAACGGGAAAGGTGAGGTGGGGTGATACATAAAACAAGGGTATCAAATTAGCTCAGATACCGTTCCATAAACCCAATATGTAATAGACAAGACCTACTCCTTGCTCAGAGAACTGGACTCAACACGCCCTATTCACCGCACAAGAATATATCTGACTAATAATAATCGTAAAACCTATGTATTGATATCTCTCTGTTAGTGTGTCAAGTGGGTGTAAAGCGGCATAAACACAGCAGTGAAAATCAGCTAAACCCCATTATAAAAATAAATTACTTTGAAACACCCATGAAACAAAGACAGTGAAAGAGAGAGAAATTCTTACACAATGCGTTCAGGGGCTGTGATGCAACCTGGATTGACCATATCTAGACGCACAGCTGGATGAGACATAAGGGTGGACACTCTTGGGGCTGAGAGGTTTGGTGAGGTTGGGTGAGCAAACGCAGACCCTTTAAAGTAATACTGCGTGGTACCCATCGCATGGGTCCCAAATCTCCAGGTTCAAGGGCATCTTCCTACATCAAAAACATGCATGAGAAACCCAGAAGATGGTACACCGTGTGATGGGGAAAGGTTTCTAAAACGCACCTCATTTCTCATCTCCTTGTGCCCGGGTTCGCCATTCCAGCTGCTTTACTAGCAAGCTCCCTACTTGGAGCATCAGCACCTTTAACCTCCTGTTCCATGCAGGTTGCAATTTGTCCTGAAGATAAACGGGAAGACGTGGAACCAACGAGAGACTAGCTCTTGGTGTTGGGACAGGCACAGGTCATTCTATTTTCCCATCAGAAAGAAGAATTAACCACAGGCTCAGCCTGCCCCCCGGAACCAGAACAGGGCCTGAAGCCATTCTGCGATTTTGCGGCCAGCTCCCATAAAAACGAGTTGTAAAATGGAGGTTCAGGGCACTGCAATTCACAAACCTGCAGAGTTATAAATGATAACTCTCGTCCACAAATATATTGAGGGAAGGCAAAGAAGAGGATTTGAAATCAAGGCAGAATTGCAGGAAACAGATTTCAGGAGGTAGATACGAATCGCCTTTAAAGCACATGAAAAGCGGCAAAACGTTGACAATGATGCCCTTGGCCAAAAAGGGCGTATGCGTTTTTTCCTGAATATATTCAGGAAAAAACGCATACGCCCTGTTTGGCCAACCAAGCAACCTGGAAAGGCAAATCAGCGCTACAAAGAAGTCTCGCTTCCCATCGGTCAAAAGGGCCATGCTGAAAAAAGTGTCAAAACCAGAAATGCAGGACAGGCCATGGAGAAATGGGAGCCTTGCTACACTGATGGGCGGGATGTAAATTGCCAAGAGCCACTCTGGAGAAGTGTCCGGTGAGTCCTGAAACATCTGAAAAGCACAGCTTAGAGAGCATAGGGCACTTCCACTCATGGGGGTATAAATTGGGAAAATGAAAAATCAGCAAGACACAAGCACCCCAAAGTTTAGGGCTGCTCTGTTGACCAGGGCCTCCACTTCATTCCACCTTAAATATCCCAGGAAAGAGAAAAATGGATAAAGAAGTTGTGGTCCTTATGTACAATGGAATATCACTCAGCCATGAAATCAATGTCGTAAGGTTAGTAGCAGCATGATGAGTGGATTTAGGTTCGACGATTCTAAGTGAAATAATTCACACAGAAAAGGACACTTCTCATAAGGTATCACTGATAGAGGGAATGTAAAAACCGTTACACTTGAACTGAATTACAAAACAGAACAGAGTCACACATGCAGAAAACACACTATGGCTGCTTAACGGGAAAGGTGAGGTGGGGTGATACATAAAACAAGGGTATCAAATTAGCTCAGATACCGTTCCATAAACCCAATATGTAATAGACAAGACCTACTCCTTGCTCAGAGAACTGGACTCAACACGCCCTATTCACCGCACAAGAATATATCTGACTAATAATAATCGTAAAACCTATGTATTGATATCTCTCTGTTAGTGTGTCAAGTAGGTGTAAAGCGGCATAAGCACAGCAGTGAAAAGCAGCTAAACCCCATTATAAAAATAAATTACTTTGAAACACCCATGAAACAAAGACAGTGAAAGAGAGAGAAATTCTTACACAATGCGTTCAGGGGCTGTGATGCAACCTGGATTGACCATATCTAGACGCACAGCTGGATGAGACATAAGGGTGGACACTCTTGGGGCTGAGAGGTTTGGTGAGGTTGGGTGAGCAAACGCAGACCCTTTAAAGTAATACTGCGTGGTACCCATCGCATGGGTCCCAAATCTACAGGTTCAAGGGCATCTTCCTACATCAAAAACATGCATGAGAAACCCAGAAGATGGTACACCGTGTGATGGGGAAAGGTTTCTAAAACGCACCTCATTTCTCATCTCCTTGTGCCCGGGTTCGCCATTCCAGCTGCTTTACTAGCAAGCTCCCTACTTGGAGCATCAGCACCTTTAACCTCCTGTTCCATGCAGGTTGCAATTTGTCCTGAGGATAAACGGGAAGACGTGGAACCAACGAGAGACTAGCTCTTGGTGTTGGGACAGGCACAGGTCATTCTATTTTCCCATCAGAAAGAAGAATTAACCACAGGCTCAGCCTGCCCCCCGGAACCAGAACAGGGCCTGAAGCCATTCTGCGATTTTGCGGCCAGCTCCCATAAAAACGAGTTGTAAAATGGAGGTTCAGGGCACTGCAATTCACAAACCTGCAGAGTTATAAATGATAACTCTCGTCCACAAATATATTGAGGGAAGGCAAAGAAGAGTATTTGAAATCAAGGCAGAATTGCAGGAAACAGATTTCAGGAGGTAGATACGAATCGCCTTTAAAGCACATGAAAAGCGGCAAATCGTTGACAATGATGCCCTTGGCCAAAAAGGGCGTATGCGTTTTTTCCTGAATATATTCAGGAAAAAACGCATACGCCCTTTTTGGCCAACCAAGCAACCTGGAAAGGCAAATCAGCGCTACAAAGAAGTCTCGCTTCCCATCGGTCAAAAGGGCCATGCTGAAAAAAGTGTCAAAACCAGAAATGCAGGACAGGCCATGGAGAAATGGGAGCCTTGCTACACTGATGGGCGGGATGTAAATTGCCAAGAGCCACTCCGGAGAAGTGTCCGGTGAGTCCTGAAACATCTGAAAAACACAGCTTAGAGAGCATAGGGCACTTCCACTCATGGGGGTATAAATTGGGAAAATGAAAAATCAGCAAGACACAAGCACCCCAAAGTTTAGGGCTGCTCTGTTGACCAGGACCTCCACTTCATTCCACCTTAAATATCCCAGGAAAGAGAAAAATGGATAAAGAAGTTGTGGTCCTTATGTACAATGGAATATCACTCAGCCATGAAATCAATGTCGTAAGGTTAGTAGCAGCATGATGAGTGGATTTAGGTACGACGATTCTAAGTGAAATAAGTCACACAAAAAAGGACACTTCTCATAAGTTATCACTGATAGAGGGAATGTAAAAACCGTTACACTTGAACTGAATTACAAAACAGAACAGAGTCACACATGCAGAAAACACACTATGGCTGCTTAACGGGAAAGGTGAGGTGGGGTGATACATAAAACAAGGGTATCAAATTAGCTCAGATACCGTTCCATAAACCCAATATGTAATAGACAAGACCTACTCCTTGCTCAGAGAACTGGACTCAACACGCCCTATTCACCGCACAAGAATATATCTGACTAATAATAATCGTAAAACCTATGTATTGATATCTCTCTGTTAGTGTGTCAAGTGGGTGTAAAGCGGCATAAACACAGCAGTGAAAATCAGCTAAACCCCATTATAAAAATAAATTACTTTGAAACAGCCATGAAACAAAGACAGTGAAAGAGAGAGAAATTCTTACACAATGCGTTCAGGGGCTGTGATGCAACCTGGATTGACCATATCTAGACGCACAGCTGGATGAGACATAAGGGTGGACACTCTTGGGGCTGAGAGGTTTGGTGAGGTTGGGTGAGCAAACGCAGACCCTTTAAAGTAATACTGCGTGGTACCCATCGCATGGGTCCCAAATCTCCAGGTTCAAGGGCATCTTCCTACATCAAAAACATGCATGAGAAACCCAGAAGATGGTACACCGTGTGATGGGGAAAGGTTTCTAAAACGCACCTCATTTCTCATCTCCTTGTGCCCGGGTTTGCCATTCCAGCTGCTTTACTAGCAAGCTCCCTACTTGGAGCATCAGCACCTTTAACCTCCTGTTCCATGCAGGTTGCAATTTGTCCTGAGGATAAACGGGAAGACGTGGAACCAACGAGAGACTAGCTCTTGGTGTTGGGACAGGCACAGGTCACTCTATTTTCCCATCAGAAAGAAGAATTAACCACAGGCTCAGCCTGCCCCCCGGAACCAGAACAGGGCCTGAAGCCATTCTGCGATTTTGCGGCCAGCTCCCATAAAAACGAGTTGTAAAATGGAGGTTCAGGGCACTGCAATTCACAAACCTGCAGAGTTATTAATGATAACTCTCGTCCACAAATATATTGAGGGAAGGCAAAGAAGAGGATTTGAAATCAAGGCAGAATTGCAGGAAACAGATTTCAGGAGGTAGATACGAATCGCCTTTAAAGCACATGAAAAGCGGCAAAACGTTGACAATGATGCCCTTGGCCAAAAAGGGCGTATGCGTTTTTTCCTGAATATATTCAGGAAAAAACGCATACGCCCTTTTTGGCCAACCAAGCAACCTGGAAAGGCAAATCAGCGCTACAAAGAAGTCTCGCTTCCCATCGGTCAAAAGGGCCATGCTGAAAAAAGTGTCAAAACCAGAAATGCAGGACAGGCCATGGAGAAATGGGAGCCTTGCTACACTGATGGGCGGGATGTAAATTGCCAAGAGCCACTCCGGAGAAGTGTCCGGTGAGTCCTGAAACATCTGAAAAACACAGCTTAGAGAGCATAGGGCACTTCCACTCATGGGGGTATAAATTGGGAAAATGAAAAATCAGCAAAACACAAGCACCCCAAAGTTTAGGGCTGCTCTGTTGACCAGGACCTCCACTTCATTCCACCTTAAATATCCCAGGAAAGAGAAAAATGGATAAAGAAGTTGTGGTCCTTATGTACAATGGAATATCACTCAGCCATGAAATCAATGTCGTAAGGTTAGTAGCAGCATGATGAGTGGATTTAGGTACGACGATTCTAAGTGAAATAAGTCACACAGAAAAGGACACTTCTCATAAGGTATCACTGATAGAGGGAATGTAAAAACCGTTACACTTGAACTGAATTACAAAACAGAACAGAGTCACACATGCAGAAAACACACTATGGCTGCTTAACGGGAAAGGTGAGGTGGGGTGATACATAAAACAAGGGTATCAAATTAGCTCAGATACCGTTCCATAAACCCAATATGTAATAGACAAGACCTACTCCTTGCTCAGAGAACTGGACTCAACACGCCCTATTCACCGCACAAGAATATATCTGACTAATAATAATCGTAAAACCTATGTATTGATATCTCTCTGTTAGTGTGTCAAGTGGGTGTAAAGCGGCATAAACACAGCAGTGAAAAGCAGCTAAACCCCATTATAAAAATAAATTACTTTGAAACACCCATGAAACAAAGACAGTGAAAGAGAGAGAAATTCTTACACAATGCGTTCAGGGGCTGTGATGCAACCTGGATTGACCATATCTAGACGCACAGCTGGATGAGACATAAGGGTGGACACTCTTGGGGCTGAGAGGTTTGGTGAGGTTGGGTGAGCAAACGCAGACCCTTTAAAGTAATACTGCGTGGTACCCATCGCATGGGTCCCAAATCTCCAGGTTCAAGGGCATCTTCCTACATCAAAAACATGCATGAGAAACCCAGAAGATGGTACACCGTGTGATGGGGAAAGGTTTCTAAAACGCACCTCATTTCTCATCTCCTTGTGCCCGGGTTCGCCATTCCAGCTGCTTTACTAGCAAGCTCCCTACTTGGAGCATCAGCACCTTTAACCTCCTGTTCCATGCAGGTTGCAATTTGTCCTGAGGATAAACGGGAAGACGTGGAACCAACGAGAGACTAGCTCTTGGTGTTGGGACAGGCACAGGTCACTCTATTTTCCCATCAGAAAGAAGAATTAACCACAGGCTCAGCCTGCCCCCCGGAACCAGAACAGGGCCTGAAGCCATTCTGCGATTTTGCGGCCAGCTCCCATAAAAACGAGTTGTAAAATGGAGGTTCAGGGCACTGCAATTCACAAACCTGCAGAGTTATTAATGATAACTCTCGTCCACAAATATATTGAGGGAAGGCAAAGAAGAGGATTTGAAATCAAGGCAGAATTGCAGGAAACAGATTTCAGGAGGTAGATACGAATCGCCTTTAAAGCACATGAAAAGCGGCAAAACGTTGACAATGATGCCCTTGGCCAAAAAGGGCGTATGCGTTTTTTCCTGAATATATTCAGGAAAAAACGCATACGCCCTTTTTGGCCAACCAAGCAACCTGGAAAGGCAAATCAGCGCTACAAAGAAGTCTCGCTTCCCATCGGTCAAAAGGGCCATGCTGAAAAAAGTGTCAAAACCAGAAATGCAGGACAGGCCATGGAGAAATGGGAGCCTTGCTACACTGATGGGCGGGATGTAAATTGCCAAGAGCCACTCCGGAGAAGTGTCCGGTGAGTCCTGAAACATCTGAAAAACACAGCTTAGAGAGCATAGGGCACTTCCACTCACGGGGGTATAAATTGGGAAAATGAAAAATCAGCAAAACACAAGCACCCCAAAGTTTAGGGCTGCTCTGTTGACCAGGACCTCCACTTCATTCCACCTTAAATATCCCAGGAAAGAGAAAAATGGATAAAGAAGTTGTGGTCCTTATGTACAATGGAATATAACTCAGCCATGAAATCAATGTCGTAAGGTTAGTAGCAGCATGATGAGTGGATTTAGGTACGACGATTCTAAGTGAAATAAGTCACACAGAAAAGGACACTTCTCATAAGGTATCACTGATAGAGGGAATGTAAAAACCGTTACACTTGAATTGAATTACAAAACAGAACAGAGTCACACATGCAGAAAACACACTATGGCTGCTTAACGGGAAAGGTGAGGTGGGGTGATACATAAAACAAGGGTATCAAATTAGCTCAGATACCGTTCCATAAACCCAATATGTAATAGACAAGACCTACTCCTTGCTCAGAGAACTGGACTCAACACGCCCTATTCACCGCACAAGAATATATCTGACTAATAATAATCGTAAAACCTATGTATTGATATCTCTCTGTTAGTGTGTCAAGTGGGTGTAAAGCGGCATAAACACAGCAGTGAAAAGCAGCTAAACCCCATTATAAAAATAAATTACTTTGAAACACCCATGAAACAAAGACAGTGAAAGAGAGAGAAATTCTTACACAATGCGTTCAGGGGCTGTGATGCAACCTGGATTGACCATATCTAGACGCACAGCTGGAAGAGACATAAGGGTGGACACTCTTGGGGCTGAGAGGTTTGGTGAGGTTGGGTGAGCAAACGCAGACCCTTTAAAGTAATACTGCGTGGTACCCATCGCATGGGTCCCAAATCTCCAGGTTCAAGGGCATCTTCCTACATCAAAAACATGCATGAGAAACCCAGAAGATGGTACACCGTGTGATGGGGAAAGGTTTCTAAAACGCACCTCATTTCTCATCTCCTTGTGCCCGGGTTCGCCATTCCAGCTGCTTTACTAGCAAGCTCCCTACTTGGAGCATCAGCACCTTTAACCTCCTGTTCCATGCAGGTTGCAATTTGTCCTGAGGATAAACGGGAAGACGTGGAACCAACGAGAGACTAGCTCTTGGTGTTGGGACAGGCACAGGTCACTCTATTTTCCCATCAGAAAGAAGAATTAACCACAGGCTCAGCCTGCCCCCCGGAACCAGAACAGGGCCTGAAGCCATTCTGCGATTTTGCGGCCAGCTCCCATAAAAACGAGTTGTAAAATGGAGGTTCAGGGCACTGCAATTCACAAACCTGCAGAGTTATAAATGATAACTCTCGTCCACAAATATATTGAGGGAAGGCAAAGAAGAGGATTTGAAATCAAGGCAGAATTGCAGGAAACAGATTTCAGGAGGTAGATACGAATCGCCTTTAAAGCACATGAAAAGCGGCAAAACGTTGACAATGATGCCCTTGGCCATAAAAGGCGTATGCGTTTTTTCCTGAATATATTCAGGAAAAAACGCATACGCCCTTTTTGGCCAACCAAGCAACCTGGAAAGGCAAATCAGCGCTACAAAGAAGTCTCGCTTCCCATCGGTCAAAAGGGCCATGCTGAAAAAAGTGTCAAAACCAGAAATGCAGGACAGGCCATGGAGAAATGGGAGCCTTGCTACACTGATGGGCGGGATGTAAATTGCCAAGAGCCACTCCGGAGAAGTGTCCGGTGAGTCCTGAAACATCTGAAAAACACAGCTTAGAGAGCATAGGGCACTTCCACTCATGGGGGTATAAATTGGGAAAATTAAAAATCAGCAAGACACAAGCACCCCAAAGTTTAGGGCTGCTCTGTTGACCAGGACCTCCACTTCATTCCACCTTAAATATCCCAGGAAAGAGAAAAATGGATAAAGAAGTTGTGGTCCTTATGTACAATGGAATATCACTCAGCCATGAAATCAATGTCGTAAGGTTAGTAGCAGTATGATGAGTGGATTTAGGTACGACGATTCTAAGTGAAGTAAGTCACACAGAAAAGGACACTTCTCATAAGGTATCACTGATAGAGGGAATGTAAAAACCGTTACACTTGAACTGAATTACAAAACAGAACAGAGTCACACATGCAGAAAACACACTATGGCTGCTTAACGGGAAAGGTGAGGTGGGGTGATACATAAAACAAGGGTATCAAATTAGCTCAGATACCGTTCCATAAACCCAATATGTAATAGACAAGACCTACTCCTTGCTCAGAGAACTGGACTCAACACGCCCTATTCACCGCACAAGAATATATCTGACTAATAATAATCGTAAAACCTATGTATTGATATCTCTCTGTTAGTGTGTCAAGTGGGTGTAAAGCGGCATAAGCACAGCAGTGAAAAGCAGCTAAACCCCATTATAAAAATAAATTACTTTGAAACACCCATGAAACAAAGACAGTGAAAGAGAGAGAAATTCTTACACAATGCGTTCAGGGGCTGTGATGCAACCTGGATTGACCATATCTAGACGCACAGCTGGATGAGACATAAGGGTGGACACTCTTGGGGCTGAGAGGTTTGGTGAGGTTGGGTGAGCAAACGCAGACCCTTTAAAGTAATACTGCGTGGTACCCATCGCATGGGTCCCAAATCTCCAGGTTCAAGGGCATCTTCCTACATCAAAAACATGCATGAGAAACCCAGAAGATGGTACACCGTGTGATGGGGAAAGGTTTCTAAAACGCACCTCATTTCTCATCTCCTTGTGCCCGGGTTCGCCATTCCAGCTGCTTTACTAGCAAGCTCCCTACTTGGAGCATCAGCACCTTTAACCTCCTGTTCCATGCAGGTTGCAATTTGTCCTGAGGATAAACGGGAAGACGTGGAACCAACGAGAGACTAGCTCTTGGTGTTGGGACAGGCACAGGTCACTCTATTTTCCCATCAGAAAGAAGAATTAACCACAGGCTCAGCCTGCCCCCCGGAACCAGAACAGGGCCTGAAGCCATTCTGCGATTTTGTGGCCAGCTCCCATAAAAACGAGTTGTAAAATGGAGGTTCAGGGCACTGCAATTCACAAACCTGCAGAGTTATTAATGATAACTCTCGTCCACAAATATATTGAGGGAAGGCAAAGAAGAGGATTTGAAATCAAGGCAGAATTGCAGGAAACAGATTTCAGGAGGTAGATACGAATCGCCTTTAAAGCACATGAAAAGCGGCAAAACGTTGACAATGATGCCCTTGGCCAAAAAGGGCGTATGCGTTTTTTCCTGAATATATTCAGGAAAAAACGCATACGCCCTTTTTGGCCAACCAAGCAACCTGGAAAGGCAAATCAGCGCTACAAAGAAGTCTCGCTTCCCATCGGTCAAAAAGGCCATGCTGAAAAAAGTGTCAAAACCAGAAATGCAGGACAGGCCATGGAGAAATGGGAGCCTTGCTACACTGATGGGCGGGATGTAAATTGCCAAGAGCCACTCCGGAGAAGTGTCCGGTGAGTCCTGAAACATCTGAAAAACACAGCTTAGAGAGCATAGGGCACTTCCACTCATGGGGGTATAAATTGGGAAAATGAAAAATCAGCAAAACACAAGCACCCCAAAGTTTAGGGCTGCTCTGTTGACCAGGACCTCCACTTCATTCCACCTTAAATATCCCAGGAAAGAGAAAAATGGATAAAGAAGTTGTGGTCCTTATGTACAATGGAATATCACTCAGCCATGAAATCAATGTCGTAAGGTTAGTAGCAGCATGATGAGTGGATTTAGGTACGACGATTCTAAGTGAAATAAGTCACACAGAAAAGGACACTTCTCATAAGGTATCACTGATAGAGGGAATGTAAAAACCGTTACACTTGAACTGAATTACAAAACAGAACAGAGTCACACATGCAGAAAACACACTATGGCTGCTTAACGGGAAAGGTGAGGTGGGGTGATACATAAAACAAGGGTATCAAATTAGCTCAGATACCGTTCCATAAACCCAATATGTAATAGACAAGACCTACTCCTTGCTCAGAGAACTGGACTCAACACGCCCTATTCACCGCACAAGAATATATCTGACTAATAATAATCGTAAAACCTATGTATTGATATCTCTCTGTTAGTGTGTCAAGTGGGTGTAAAGCGGCATAAACACAGCAGTGAAAAGCAGCTAAACCCCATTATAAAAATAAATTACTTTGAAACACCCATGAAACAAAGACAGTGAAAGAGAGAGAAATTCTTACACAATGCGTTCAGGGGCTGTGATGCAACCTGGATTGACCATATCTAGACGCACAGCTGGATGAGACATAAGGGTGGACACTCTTGGGGCTGAGAGGTTTGGTGAGGTTGGGTGAGCAAACGCAGACCCTTTAAAGTAATACTGCGTGGTACCCATCGCATGGGTCCCAAATCTCCAGGTTCAAGGGCATCTTCCTACATCAAAAACATGCATGAGAAACCCAGAAGATGGTACACCGTGTGATGGGGAAAGGTTTCTAAAACGCACCTCATTTCTCATCTCCTTGTGCCCGGGTTCGCCATTCCAGCTGCTTTACTAGCAAGCTCCCTACTTGGAGCATCAGCACCTTTAACCTCCTGTTCCATGCAGGTTGCAATTTGTCCTGAGGATAAACGGGAAGACGTGGAACCAACGAGAGACTAGCTCTTGGTGTTGGGACAGGCACAGGTCACTCTATTTTCCCATCAGAAAGAAGAATTAACCACAGGCTCAGCCTGCCCCCCGGAACCAGAACAGGGCCTGAAGCCATTCTGCGATTTTGCGGCCAGCTCCCATAAAAACGAGTTGTAAAATGGAGGTTCAGGGCACTGCAATTCACAAACCTGCAGAGTTATTAATGATAACTCTCGTCCACAAATATATTGAGGGAAGGCAAAGAAGAGGATTTGAAATCAAGGCAGAATTGCAGGAAACAGATTTCAGGAGGTAGATACGAATCGCCTTTAAAGCACATGAAAAGCGGCAAAACGTTGACAATGATGCCCTTGGCCAAAAAGGGCGTATGCGTTTTTTCCTGAATATATTCAGGAAAAAACGCATACGCCCTTTTTGGCCAACCAAGCAACCTGGAAAGGCAAATCAGCGCTACAAAGAAGTCTCGCTTCCCATCGGTCAAAAGGGCCATGCTGAAAAAAGTGTCAAAACCAGAAATGCAGGACAGGCCATGGAGAAATGGGAGCCTTGCTACACTGATGGGCGGGATGTAAATTGCCAAGAGCCACTCCGGAGAAGTGTCCGGTGAGTCCTGAAACATCTGAAAAACACAGCTTAGAGAGCATAGGGCACTTCCACTCATGGGGGTATAAATTGGGAAAATGAAAAATCAGCAAAACACAAGCACCCCAAAGTTTAGGGCTGCTCTGTTGACCAGGACCTCCACTTCATTCCACCTTAAATATCCCAGGAAAGAGAAAAATGGATAAAGAAGTTGTGGTCCTTATGTACAATGGAATATCACTCAGCCATGAAATCAATGTCGTAAGGTTAGTAGCAGCATGATGAGTGGATTTAGGTACGATGATTCTAAGTGAAATAAGTCACACAGAAAAGGACACTTCTCATAAGGTATCACTGATAGAGGGAATGTAAAAACCGTTACACTTGAACTGAATTACAAAACAGAACAGAGTCACACATGCAGAAAACACACTATGGCTGCTTAACGGGAAAGGTGAGGTGGGGTGATACATAAAACAAGGGTATCAAATTAGCTCAGATACCGTTCCATAAACCCAATATGTAATAGACAAGACCTACTCCTTGCTCAGAGAACTGGACTCAACACGCCCTATTCACCGCACAAGAATATATCTGACTAATAATAATCGTAAAACCTATGTATTGATATCTCTCTGTTAGTGTGTCAAGTGGGTGTAAAGCGGCATAAACACAGCAGTGAAAAGCAGCTAAACCCCATTATAAAAATAAATTACTTTGAAACACCCATGAAACAAAGACAGTGAAAGAGAGAGAAATTCTTACACAATGCGTTCAGGGGCTGTGATGCAACCTGGATTGACCATATCTAGACGCACAGCTGGATGAGACATAAGGGTGGACACTCTTGGGGCTGAGAGGTTTGGTGAGGTTGGGTGAGCAAACGCAGACCCTTTAAAGTAATACTGCGTGGTACCCATCGCATGGGTCCCAAATCTCCAGGTTCAAGGGCATCTTCCTACATCAAAAACATGCATGAGAAACCCAGAAGATGGTACACAGTGTGATGGGGAAAGGTTTCTAAAACGCACCTCATTTCTCATCTCCTTGTGCCCGGGTTTGCCATTCCAGCTGCTTTACTAGCAAGCTCCCTACTTGGAGCATCAGCACCTTTAACCTCCTGTTCCATGCAGGTTGCAATGTGTCCTGAGGATAAACGGGAAGACGTGGAACCAACGAGAGACTAGCTCTTGGTGTTGGGACAGGCACAGGTCACTCTATTTTCCCATCAGAAAGAAGAATTAACCACAGGCTCAGCCTGCCCCCCGGAACCAGAACAGGGCCTGAAGCCATTCTGCGATTTTGCGGCCAGCTCCCATAAAAACGAGTTGTAAAATGGAGGTTCAGGGCACTGCAATTCACAAACCTGCAGAGTTATTAATGATAACTCTCGTCCACAAATATATTGAGGGAAGGCAAAGAAGAGGATTTGAAATCAAGGCAGAATTGCAGGAAACAGATTTCAGGAGGTAGATACGAATCGCCTTTAAAGCACATGAAAAGCGGCAAAACGTTGACAATGATGCCCTTGGCCAAAAAGGGCGTATGCGTTTTTTCCTGAATATATTCAGGAAAAAACGCATACGCCCTTTTTGGCCAACCAAGCAACCTGGAAAGGCAAATCAGCGCTACAAAGAAGTCTCGCTTCCCATCGGTCAAAAGGGCCATGCTGAAAAAAGTGTCAAAACCAGAAATGCAGGACAGGCCATGGAGAAATGGGAGCCTTGCTACACTGATGGGCGGGATGTAAATTGCCAAGAGCCACTCCGGAGAAGTGTCCGGTGAGTCCTGAAACATCTGAAAAACACAGCTTAGAGAGCATAGGGCACTTCCACTCATGGGGGTATAAATTGGGAAAATGAAAAATCAGCAAAACACAAGCACCCCAAAGTTTAGGGCTGCTCTGTTGACCAGGACCTCCACTTCATTCCACCTTAAATATCCCAGGAAAGAGAAAAATGGATAAAGAAGTTGTGGTCCTTATGTACAATGGAATATAACTCAGCCATGAAATCAATGTCGTAAGGTTAGTAGCAGCATGATGAGTGGATTTAGGTACGACGATTCTAAGTGAAATAAGTCACACAGAAAAGGACACTTCTCATAAGGTATCACTGATAGAGGGAATGTAAAAACCGTTACACTTGAACTGAATTACAAAACAGAACAGAGTCACACATGCAGAAAACACACTATGGCTGCTTAACGGGAAAGGTGAGGTGGGGTGATACATAAAACAAGGGTATCAAATTAGCTCAGATACCGTTCCATAAACCCAATATGTAATAGACAAGACCTACTCCTTGCTCAGAGAACTGGACTCAACACGCCCTATTCACCGCACAAGAATATATCTGACTAATAATAATCGTAAAACCTATGTATTGATATCTCTCTGTTAGTGTGTCAAGTGGGTGTAAAGCGGCATAAACACAGCAGTGAAAAGCAGCTAAACCCCATTATAAAAATAAATTACTTTGAAACAGCCATGAAACAAAGACAGTGAAAGAGAGAGAAATTCTTACACAATGCGTTCAGGGGCTGTGATGCAACCTGGATTGACCATATCTAGACGCACAGCTGGATGAGACATAAGGGTGGACACTCTTGGGGCTGAGAGGTTTGGTGAGGTTGGGTGAGCCAACGCAGACCCTTTAAAGTAATACTGCGTGGTACCCATCGCATGGGTCCCAAATCTCCAGGTTCAAGGGCATCTTCCTACATCAAAAACATGCATGAGAAACCCAGAAGATGGTACACCGTGTGATGGGGAAAGGTTTCTAAAACGCACCTCATTTCTCATCTCCTTGTGCCCGGGTTTGCCATTCCAGCTGCTTTACTAGCAAGCTCCCTACTTGGAGCATCAGCACCTTTAACCTCCTGTTCCATGCAGGTTGCAATTTGTCCTGAGGATAAACGGGAAGACGTGGAACCAACGAGAGACTAGCTCTTGGTGTTGGGACAGGCACAGGTCACTCTATTTTCCCATCAGAAAGAAGAATTAACCACAGGCTCAGCCTGCCCCCCGGAACCAGAACAGGGCCTGAAGCCATTCTGCGATTTTGCGGCCAGCTCCCATAAAAACGAGTTGTAAAATGGATGTTCAGGGCACTGCAATTCACAAACCTGCAGAGTTATTAATGATAACTCTCGTCCACAAATATATTGAGGGAAGGCAAAGAAGAGGATTTGAAATCAAGGCAGAATTGCAGGAAACAGATTTCAGGAGGTAGATACGAATCGCCTTTAAAGCACATGAAAAGCGGCAAAACGTTGACAATGATGCCCTTGGCCAAAAAGGGCGTATGCGTTTTTTCCTGAATATATTCAGGAAAAAACGCATACGCCCTTTTTGGCCAACCAAGCAACCTGGAAAGGCAAATCAGCACTACAAAGAAGTCTCGCTTCCCATCGGTCAAAAGGGCCATGCTGAAAAAAGTGTCAAAACCAGAAATGCAGGACAGGCCATGGAGAAATGGGAGCCTTGCTACACTGATGGGCGGGATGTAAATTGCCAAGAGCCACTCCGGAGAAGTGTCCGGTGAGTCCTGAAACATCTGAAAAACACAGCTTAGAGAGCATAGGGCACTTCCACTCATGGGGGTATAAATTGGGAAAATGAAAAATCAGCAAAACACAAGCACCCCAAAGTTTAGGGCTGCTCTGTTGACCAGGACCTCCACTTCATTCCACCTTAAATATCCCAGGAAAGAGAAAAATGGATAAAGAAGTTGTGGTCCTTATGTACAATGGAATATAACTCAGCCATGAAATCAATGTCGTAAGGTTAGTAGCAGCATGATGAGTGGATTTAGGTACGACGATTCTAAGTGAAATAAGTCACACAGAAAAGGACACTTCTCATAAGGTATCACTGATAGAGGGAATGTAAAAACCGTTACACTTGAACTGAATTACAAAACAGAACAGAGTCACACATGCAGAAAACACACTATGGCTGCTTAACGGGAAAGGTGAGGTGGGGTGATACATAAAACAAGGGTATCAAATTAGCTCAGATACCGTTCCATAAACCCAATATGTAATAGACAAGACCTACTCCTTGCTCAGAGAACTGGACTCAACACGCCCTATTCACCGCACAAGAATATATCTGACTAATAATAATCGTAAAACCTATGTATTGATATCTCTCTGTTAGTGTGTCAAGTGGGTGTAAAGCGGCATAAACACAGCAGTGAAAAGCAGCTAAACCCCATTATAAAAATAAATTACTTTGAAACACCCATGAAACAAAGACAGTGAAAGAGAGAGAAATTCTTACACAATGCGTTCAGGGGCTGTGATGCAACCTGGATTGACCATATCTAGACGCACAGCTGGATGAGACATAAGGGTGGACACTCTTGGGGCTGAGAGGTTTGGTGAGGTTGGGTGAGCAAACGCAGACCCTTTAAAGTAATACTGCGTGGTACCCATCGCATGGGTCCCAAATCTCCAGGTTCAAGGGCATCTTCCTACATCAAAAACATGCATGAGAAACCCAGAAGATGGTACACCGTGTGATGGGGAAAGGTTTCTAAAACGCACCTCATTTCTCATCTCCTTGTGCCCGGGTTCGCCATTCCAGCTGCTTTACTAGCAAGCTCCCTACTTGGAGCATCAGCACCTTTAACCTCCTGTTCCATGCAGGTTGCAATTTGTCCTGAGGATAAACGGGAAGACGTGGAACCAACGAGAGACTAGCTCTTGGTGTTGGGACAGGCACAGGTCACTCTATTTTCCCATCAGAAAGAAGAATTAACCACAGGCTCAGCCTGCCCCCAGGAACCAGAACAGGGCCTGAAGCCATTCTGCGATTTTGCGGCCAGCTCCCATAAAAACGAGTTGTAAAATGGAGGTTCAGGGCACTGCAATTCACAAACCTGCAGAGTTATTAATGATAACTCTCGTCCACAAATATATTGAGGGAAGGCAAAGAAGAGGATTTGAAATCAAGGCAGAATTGCAGGAAACAGATTTCAGGAGGTAGATACGAATCGCCTTTAAAGCACATGAAAAGCGGCAAAACGTTGACAATGATGCCCTTGGCCAAAAAGGGCGTATGCGTTTTTTCCTGAATATATTCAGGAAAAAACGCATACGCCCTTTTTGGCCAACCAAGCAACCTGGAAAGGCAAATCAGCGCTACAAAGAAGTCTCGCTTCCCATCGGTCAAAAGGGCCATGCTGAAAAAAGTGTCAAAACCAGAAATGCAGGACAGGCCATGGAGAAATGGGAGCCTTGCTACACTGATGGGCGGGATGTAAATTGCCAAGAGCCACTCCGGAGAAGTGTCCGGTGAGTCCTGAAACATCTGAAAAACACAGCTTAGAGAGCATAGGGCACTTCCACTCACGGGGGTATAAATTGGGAAAATGAAAAATCAGCAAAACACAAGCACCCCAAAGTTTAGGGCTGCTCTGTTGACCAGGACCTCCACTTCATTCCACCTTAAATATCCCAGGAAAGAGAAAAATGGATAAAGAAGTTGTGGTCCTTATGTACAATGGAATATAACTCAGCCATGAAATCAATGTCGTAAGGTTAGTAGCAGCATGATGAGTGGATTTAGGTACGACGATTCTAAGTGAAATAAGTCACACAGAAAAGGACACTTCTCATAAGGTATCACTGATAGAGGGAATGTAAAAACCGTTACACTTGAATTGAATTACAAAACAGAACAGAGTCACACATGCAGAAAACACACTATGGCTGCTTAACGGGAAAGGTGAGGTGGGGTGATACATAAAACAAGGGTATCAAATTAGCTCAGATACCGTTCCATAAACCCAATATGTAATAGACAAGACCTACTCCTTGCTCAGAGAACTGGACTCAACACGCCCTATTCACCGCACAAGAATATATCTGACTAATAATAATCGTAAAACCTATGTATTGATATCTCTCTGTTAGTGTGTCAAGTGGGTGTAAAGCGGCATAAACACAGCAGTGAAAAGCAGCTAAACCCCATTATAAAAATAAATTACTTTGAAACACCCATGAAACAAAGACAGTGAAAGAGAGAGAAATTCTTACACAATGCGTTCAGGGGCTGTGATGCAACCTGGATTGACCATATCTAGACGCACAGCTGGATGAGACATAAGGGTGGACACTCTTGGGGCTGAGAGGTTTGGTGAGGTTGGGTGAGCAAACGCAGACCCTTTAAAGTAATACTGCGTGGTACCCATCGCATGGGTCCCAAATCTCCAGGTTCAAGGGCATCTTCCTACATCAAAAACATGCATGAGAAACCCAGAAGATGGTACACAGTGTGATGGGGAAAGGTTTCTAAAACGCACCTCATTTCTCATCTCCTTGTGCCCGGGTTTGCCATTCCAGCTGCTTTACTAGCAAGCTCCCTACTTGGAGCATCAGCACCTTTAACCTCCTGTTCCATGCAGGTTGCAATGTGTCCTGAGGATAAACGGGAAGACGTGGAACCAACGAGAGACTAGCTCTTGGTGTTGGGACAGGCACAGGTCACTCTATTTTCCCATCAGAAAGAAGAATTAACCACAGGCTCAGCCTGCCCCCCGGAACCAGAACAGGGCCTGAAGCCATTCTGCGATTTTGCGGCCAGCTCCCATAAAAACGAGTTGTAAAATGGAGGTTCAGGGCACTGCAATTCACAAACCTGCAGAGTTATTAATGATAACTCTCGTCCACAAATATATTGAGGGAAGGCAAAGAAGAGGATTTGAAATCAAGGCAGAATTGCAGGAAACAGATTTCAGGAGGTAGATACGAATCGCCTTTAAAGCACATGAAAAGCGGCAAAACGTTGACAATGATGCCCTTGGCCAAAAAGGGCGTATGCGTTTTTTCCTGAATATATTCAGGAAAAAACGCATACGCCCTTTTTGGCCAACCAAGCAACCTGGAAAGGCAAATCAGCGCTACAAAGAAGTCTCGCTTCCCATCGGTCAAAAGGGCCATGCTGAAAAAAGTGTCAAAACCAGAAATGCAGGACAGGCCATGGAGAAATGGGAGCCTTGCTACACTGATGGGCGGGATGTAAATTGCCAAGAGCCACTCCGGAGAAGTGTCCGGTGAGTCCTGAAACATCTGAAAAACACAGCTTAGAGAGCATAGGGCACTTCCACTCATGGGGGTATAAATTGGGAAAATGAAAAATCAGCAAAACACAAGCACCCCAAAGTTTAGGGCTGCTCTGTTGACCAGGACCTCCACTTCATTCCACCTTAAATATCCCAGGAAAGAGAAAAATGGATAAAGAAGTTGTGGTCCTTATGTACAATGGAATATAACTCAGCCATGAAATCAATGTCGTAAGGTTAGTAGCAGCATGATGAGTGGATTTAGGTACGACGATTCTAAGTGAAATAAGTCACACAGAAAAGGACACTTCTCATAAGGTATCACTGATAGAGGGAATGTAAAAACCGTTACACTTGAACTGAATTACAAAACAGAACAGAGTCACACATGCAGAAAACACACTATGGCTGCTTAACGGGAAAGGTGAGGTGGGGTGATACATAAAACAAGGGTATCAAATTAGCTCAGATACCGTTCCATAAACCCAATATGTAATAGACAAGACCTACTCCTTGCTCAGAGAACTGGACTCAACACGCCCTATTCACCGCACAAGAATATATCTGACTAATAATAATCGTAAAACCTATGTATTGATATCTCTCTGTTAGTGTGTCAAGTGGGTGTAAAGCGGCATAAACACAGCAGTGAAAAGCAGCTAAACCCCATTATAAAAATAAATTACTTTGAAACAGCCATGAAACAAAGACAGTGAAAGAGAGAGAAATTCTTACACAATGCGTTCAGGGGCTGTGATGCAACCTGGATTGACCATATCTAGACGCACAGCTGGATGAGACATAAGGGTGGACACTCTTGGGGCTGAGAGGTTTGGTGAGGTTGGGTGAGCCAACGCAGACCCTTTAAAGTAATACTGCGTGGTACCCATCGCATGGGTCCCAAATCTCCAGGTTCAAGGGCATCTTCCTACATCAAAAACATGCATGAGAAACCCAGAAGATGGTACACCGTGTGATGGGGAAAGGTTTCTAAAACGCACCTCATTTCTCATCTCCTTGTGCCCGGGTTTGCCATTCCAGCTGCTTTACTAGCAAGCTCCCTACTTGGAGCATCAGCACCTTTAACCTCCTGTTCCATGCAGGTTGCAATTTGTCCTGAGGATAAACGGGAAGACGTGGAACCAACGAGAGACTAGCTCTTGGTGTTGGGACAGGCACAGGTCACTCTATTTTCCCATCAGAAAGAAGAATTAACCACAGGCTCAGCCTGCCCCCCGGAACCAGAACAGGGCCTGAAGCCATTCTGCGATTTTGCGGCCAGCTCCCATAAAAACGAGTTGTAAAATGGATGTTCAGGGCACTGCAATTCACAAACCTGCAGAGTTATTAATGATAACTCTCGTCCACAAATATATTGAGGGAAGGCAAAGAAGAGGATTTGAAATCAAGGCAGAATTGCAGGAAACAGATTTCAGGAGGTAGATACGAATCGCCTTTAAAGCACATGAAAAGCGGCAAAACGTTGACAATGATGCCCTTGGCCAAAAAGGGCGTATGCGTTTTTTCCTGAATATATTCAGGAAAAAACGCATACGCCCTTTTTGGCCAACCAAGCAACCTGGAAAGGCAAATCAGCACTACAAAGAAGTCTCGCTTCCCATCGGTCAAAAGGGCCATGCTGAAAAAAGTGTCAAAACCAGAAATGCAGGACAGGCCATGGAGAAATGGGAGCCTTGCTACACTGATGGGCGGGATGTAAATTGCCAAGAGCCACTCCGGAGAAGTGTCCGGTGAGTCCTGAAACATCTGAAAAACACAGCTTAGAGAGCATAGGGCACTTCCACTCATGGGGGTATAAATTGGGAAAATGAAAAATCAGCAAAACACAAGCACCCCAAAGTTTAGGGCTGCTCTGTTGACCAGGACCTCCACTTCATTCCACCTTAAATATCCCAGGAAAGAGAAAAATGGATAAAGAAGTTGTGGTCCTTATGTACAATGGAATATAACTCAGCCATGAAATCAATGTCGTAAGGTTAGTAGCAGCATGATGAGTGGATTTAGGTACGACGATTCTAAGTGAAATAAGTCACACAGAAAAGGACACTTCTCATAAGGTATCACTGATAGAGGGAATGTAAAAACCGTTACACTTGAACTGAATTACAAAACAGAACAGAGTCACACATGCAGAAAACACACTATGGCTGCTTAACGGGAAAGGTGAGGTGGGGTGATACATAAAACAAGGGTATCAAATTAGCTCAGATACCGTTCCATAAACCCAATATGTAATAGACAAGACCTACTCCTTGCTCAGAGAACTGGACTCAACACGCCCTATTCACCGCACAAGAATATATCTGACTAATAATAATCGTAAAACCTATGTATTGATATCTCTCTGTTAGTGTGTCAAGTGGGTGTAAAGCGGCATAAACACAGCAGTGAAAAGCAGCTAAACCCCATTATAAAAATAAATTACTTTGAAACACCCATGAAACAAAGACAGTGAAAGAGAGAGAAATTCTTACACAATGCGTTCAGGGGCTGTGATGCAACCTGGATTGACCATATCTAGACGCACAGCTGGATGAGACATAAGGGTGGACACTCTTGGGGCTGAGAGGTTTGGTGAGGTTGGGTGAGCAAACGCAGACCCTTTAAAGTAATACTGCGTGGTACCCATCGCATGGGTCCCAAATCTCCAGGTTCAAGGGCATCTTCCTACATCAAAAACATGCATGAGAAACCCAGAAGATGGTACACCGTGTGATGGGGAAAGGTTTCTAAAACGCACCTCATTTCTCATCTCCTTGTGCCCGGGTTCGCCATTCCAGCTGCTTTACTAGCAAGCTCCCTACTTGGAGCATCAGCACCTTTAACCTCCTGTTCCATGCAGGTTGCAATTTGTCCTGAGGATAAACGGGAAGACGTGGAACCAACGAGAGACTAGCTCTTGGTGTTGGGACAGGCACAGGTCACTCTATTTTCCCATCAGAAAGAAGAATTAACCACAGGCTCAGCCTGCCCCCAGGAACCAGAACAGGGCCTGAAGCCATTCTGCGATTTTGCGGCCAGCTCCCATAAAAACGAGTTGTAAAATGGAGGTTCAGGGCACTGCAATTCACAAACCTGCAGAGTTATTAATGATAACTCTCGTCCACAAATATATTGAGGGAAGGCAAAGAAGAGGATTTGAAATCAAGGCAGAATTGCAGGAAACAGATTTCAGGAGGTAGATACGAATCGCCTTTAAAGCACATGAAAAGCGGCAAAACGTTGACAATGATGCCCTTGGCCAAAAAGGGCGTATGCGTTTTTTCCTGAATATATTCAGGAAAAAACGCATACGCCCTTTTTGGCCAACCAAGCAACCTGGAAAGGCAAATCAGCGCTACAAAGAAGTCTCGCTTCCCATCGGTCAAAAGGGCCATGCTGAAAAAAGTGTCAAAACCAGAAATGCAGGACAGGCCATGGAGAAATGGGAGCCTTGCTACACTGATGGGCGGGATGTAAATTGCCAAGAGCCACTCCGGAGAAGTGTCCGGTGAGTCCTGAAACATCTGAAAAACACAGCTTAGAGAGCATAGGGCACTTCCACTCACGGGGGTATAAATTGGGAAAATGAAAAATCAGCAAAACACAAGCACCCCAAAGTTTAGGGCTGCTCTGTTGACCAGGACCTCCACTTCATTCCACCTTAAATATCCCAGGAAAGAGAAAAATGGATAAAGAAGTTGTGGTCCTTATGTACAATGGAATATAACTCAGCCATGAAATCAATGTCGTAAGGTTAGTAGCAGCATGATGAGTGGATTTAGGTACGACGATTCTAAGTGAAATAAGTCACACAGAAAAGGACACTTCTCATAAGGTATCACTGATAGAGGGAATGTAAAAACCGTTACACTTGAATTGAATTACAAAACAGAACAGAGTCACACATGCAGAAAACACACTATGGCTGCTTAACGGGAAAGGTGAGGTGGGGTGATACATAAAACAAGGGTATCAAATTAGCTCAGATACCGTTCCATAAACCCAATATGTAATAGACAAGACCTACTCCTTGCTCAGAGAACTGGACTCAACACGCCCTATTCACCGCACAAGAATATATCTGACTAATAATAATCGTAAAACCTATGTATTGATATCTCTCTGTTAGTGTGTCAAGTGGGTGTAAAGCGGCATAAACACAGCAGTGAAAAGCAGCTAAACCCCATTATAAAAATAAATTACTTTGAAACACCCATGAAACAAAGACAGTGAAAGAGAGAGAAATTCTTACACAATGCGTTCAGGGGCTGTGATGCAACCTGGATTGACCATATCTAGACGCACAGCTGGATGAGACATAAGGGTGGACACTCTTGGGGCTGAGAGGTTTGGTGAGGTTGGGTGAGCCAACGCAGACCCTTTAAAGTAATACTGCGTGGTACCCATCGCATGGGTCCCAAATCTCCAGGTTCAAGGGCATCTTCCTACATCAAAAACATGCATGAGAAACCCAGAAGATGGTACACCGTGTGATGGGGAAAGGTTTCTAAAACGCACCTCATTTCTCATCTCCTTGTGCCCGGGTTCGCCATTCCAGCTGCTTTACTAGCAAGCTCCCTACTTGGAGCATCAGCACCTTTAACCTCCTGTTCCATGCAGGTTGCAATTTGTCCTGAGGATAAACGGGAAGACGTGGAACCAACGAGAGACTAGCTCTTGGTGTTGGGACAGGCACAGGTCACTCTATTTTCCCATCAGAAAGAAGAATTAACCACAGGCTCAGCCTGCCCCCCGGAACCAGAACAGGGCCTGAAGCCATTCTGCGATTTTGCGGCCAGCTCCCATAAAAACGAGTTGTAAAATGGAGGTTCAGGGCACTGCAATTCACAAACCTGCAGAGTTATAAATGATAACTCTCGTCCACAAATATATTGAGGGAAGGCAAAGAAGAGGATTTGAAATCAAGGCAGAATTGCAGGAAACAGATTTCAGGAGGTAGATACGAATCGCCTTTAAAGCACATGAAAAGCGGCAAAACGTTGACAATGATGCCCTTGGCCATAAAGGGCGTATGCGTTTTTTCCTGAATATATTCAGGAAAAAACGCATACGCCCTTTTTGGCCAACCAAGCAACCTGGAAAGGCAAATCAGCGCTACAAAGAAGTCTCGCTTCCCATCGGTCAAAAGGGCCATGCTGAAAAAAGTGTCAAAACCAGAAATGCAGGACAGGCCATGGAGAAATGGGAGCCTTGCTACACTGATGGGCGGGATGTAAATTGCCAAGAGCCACTCCGGAGAAGTGTCCGGTGAGTCCTGAAACATCTGAAAAACACAGCTTAGAGAGCATAGGGCACTTCCACTCATGGGGGTATAAATTGGGAAAATTAAAAATCAGCAAGACACAAGCACCCCAAAGTTTAGGGCTGCTCTGTTGACCAGGACCTCCACTTCATTCCACCTTAAATATCCCAGGAAAGAGAAAAATGGATAAAGAAGTTGTGGTCCTTATGTACAATGGAATATCACTCAGCCATGAAATCAATGTCATAAGGTTAGTAGCAGCATGATGAGTGGATTTAGGTACGACGATTCTAAGTGAAATAAGTCACACAGAAAAGGACACTTCTCATAAGGTATCACTGATAGAGGGAATGTAAAAACCGTTACACTTGAACTGAATTACAAAACAGAACAGAGTCACACATGCAGAAAACACACTATGGCTGCTTAACGGGAAAGGTGAGGTGGGGTGATACATAAAACAAGGGTATCAAATTAGCTCAGATACCGTTCCATAAACCCAATATGTAATAGACAAGACCTACTCTTTGCTCAGAGAACTGGACTCAACACGCCCTATTCACCGCACAAGAATATATCTGACTAATAATAATCGTAAAACCTATGTATTGATATCTCTCTGTTAGTGTGTCAAGTGGGTGTAAAGCGGCATAAGCACAGCAGTGAAAAGCAGCTAAACCCCATTATAAAAATAAATTACTTTGAAACACCCATGAAACAAAGACAGTGAAAGAGAGAGAAATTCTTACACAATGCGTTCAGGGGCTGTGATGCAACCTGGATTGACCATATCTAGACGCACAGCTGGATGAGACATAAGGGTGGACACTCTTGGGGCTGAGAGGTTTGGTGAGGTTGGGTGAGCAAACGCAGACCCTTTAAAGTAATACTGCGTGGTACCCATCGCATGGGTCCCAAATCTCCAGGTTCAAGGGCATCTTCCTACATCAAAAACATGCATGAGAACCCAGAAGATGGTACACCGTGTGATGGGGAAAGGTTTCTAAAACGCACCTCATTTCTCATCTCCTTGTGCCCGGGTTCGCCATTCCAGCTGCTTTACTAGCAAGCTCCCTACTTGGAGCATCAGCACCTTTAACCTCCTGTTCCATGCAGGTTGCAATTTGTCCTGAGGATAAACGGGAAGACGTGGAACCAACGAGAGACTAGCTCTTGGTGTTGGGACAGGCACAGGTCACTCTATTTTCCCATCAGAAAGAAGAATTAACCACAGGCTCAGCCTGCCCCCCGGAACCAGAACAGGGCCTGAAGCCATTCTGCGATTTTGCGGCCAGCTCCCATAAAAACGAGTTGTAAAATGGAGGTTCAGGGCACTGCAATTCACAAACCTGCAGAGTTATAAATGATAACTCTCGTCCACAAATATATTGAGGGAAGGCAAAGAAGAGGATTTGAAATCAAGGCAGAATTGCAGGAAACAGATTTCAGGAGGTAGATACGAATCGCCTTTAAAGCACATGAAAAGCGGCAAAACGTTGACAATGATGCCCTTGGCCAAAAAGGGCGTATGCGTTTTTTCCTGAATATATTCAGGAAAAAACGCATACGCCCTTTTTGGCCAACCAAGCAACCTGGAAAGGCAAATCAGCGCTACAAAGAAGTCTCGCTTCCCATCGGTCAAAAGGGCCATGCTGAAAAAAGTGTCAAAACCAGAAATGCAGGACAGGCCATGGAGAAATGGGAGCCTTGCTACACTGATGGGCGGGATGTAAATTGCCAAGAGCCACTCCGGAGAAGTGTCCGGTGAGTCCTGAAACATCTGAAAAACACAGCTTAGAGAGCATAGGGCACTTCCACTCATGGGGGTATAAATTGGGAAAATGAAAAATCAGCAAAACACAAGCACCCCAAAGTTTAGGGCTGCTCTGTTGACCAGGACCTCCACTTCATTCCACCTTAAATATCCCAGGAAAGAGAAAAATGGATAAAGAAGTTGTGGTCCTTATGTACAATGGAATATAACTCAGCCATGAAATCAATGTCGTAAGGTTAGTAGCAGCATGATGAGTGGATTTAGGTACGACGATTCTAAGTGAAATAAGTCACACAGAAAAGGACACTTCTCATAAGGTATCACTGATAGAGGGAATGTAAAAACCGTTACACTTGAACTGAATTACAAAACAGAACAGAGTCACACATGCAGAAAACACACTATGGCTGCTTAACGGGAAAGGTGAGGTGGGGTGATACATAAAACAAGGGTATCAAATTAGCTCAGATACCGTTCCATAAACCCAATATGTAATAGACAAGACCTACTCCTTGCTCAGAGAACTGGACTCAACACACCCTATTCACCGCACAAGAATATATCTGACTAATAATAATCGTAAAACCTATGTATTGATATCTCTCTGTTAGTGTGTCAAGTGGGTGTAAAGCGGCATAAACACAGCAGTGAAAAGCAGCTAAACCCCATTATAAAAATAAATTACTTTGAAACAGCCATGAAACAAAGACAGTGAAAGAGAGAGAAATTCTTACACAATGCGTTCAGGGGCTGTGATGCAACCTGGATTGACCATATCTAGACGCACAGCTGGATGAGACATAAGGGTGGACACTCTTGGGGCTGAGAGGTTTGGTGAGGTTGGGTGAGCCAACGCAGACCCTTTAAAGTAATACTGCGTGGTACCCATCGCATGGGTCCCAAATCTCCAGGTTCAAGGGCATCTTCCTACATCAAAAACATGCATGAGAAACCCAGAAGATGGTACACCGTGTGATGGGGAAAGGTTTCTAAAACGCACCTCATTTCTCATCTCCTTGTGCCCGGGTTTGCCATTCCAGCTGCTTTACTAGCAAGCTCCCTACTTGGAGCATCAGCACCTTTAACCTCCTGTTCCATGCAGGTTGCAATTTGTCCTGAGGATAAACGGGAAGACGTGGAACCAACGAGAGACTAGCTCTTGGTGTTGGGACAGGCACAGGTCACTCTATTTTCCCATCAGAAAGAAGAATTAACCACAGGCTCAGCCTGCCCCCCGGAACCAGAACAGGGCCTGAAGCCATTCTGCGATTTTGCGGCCAGCTCCCATAAAAACGAGTTGTAAAATGGATGTTCAGGGCACTGCAATTCACAAACCTGCAGAGTTATTAATGATAACTCTCGTCCACAAATATATTGAGGGAAGGCAAAGAAGAGGATTTGAAATCAAGGCAGAATTGCAGGAAACAGATTTCAGGAGGTAGATACGAATCGCCTTTAAAGCACATGAAAAGCGGCAAAACGTTGACAATGATGCCCTTGGCCAAAAAGGGCGTATGCGTTTTTTCCTGAATATATTCAGGAAAAAACGCATACGCCCTTTTTGGCCAACCAAGCAACCTGGAAAGGCAAATCAGCGCTACAAAGAAGTCTCGCTTCCCATCGGTCAAAAGGGCCATGCTGAAAAAAGTGTCAAAACCAGAAATGCAGGACAGGCCATGGAGAAATGGGAGCCTTGCTACACTGATGGGCGGGATGTAAATTGCCAAGAGCCACTCCGGAGAAGTGTCCGGTGAGTCCTGAAACATCTGAAAAACACAGCTTAGAGAGCATAGGGCACTTCCACTCATGGGGGTATAAATTGGGAAAATGAAAAATCAGCAAAACACAAGCACCCCAAAGTTTAGGGCTGCTCTGTTGACCAGGACCTCCACTTCATTCCACCTTAAATATCCCAGGAAAGAGAAAAATGGATAAAGAAGTTGTGGTCCTTATGTACAATGGAATATAACTCAGCCATGAAATCAATGTCGTAAGGTTAGTAGCAGCATGATGAGTGGATTTAGGTACGACGATTCTAAGTGAAATAAGTCACACAGAAAAGGACACTTCTCATAAGGTATCACTGATAGAGGGAATGTAAAAACCGTTACACTTGAACTGAATTACAAAACAGAACAGAGTCACACATGCAGAAAACACACTATGGCTGCTTAACGGGAAAGGTGAGGTGGGGTGATACATAAAACAAGGGTATCAAATTAGCTCAGATACCGTTCCATAAACCCAATATGTAATAGACAAGACCTACTCCTTGCTCAGAGAACTGGACTCAACACGCCCTATTCACCGCACAAGAATATATCTGACTAATAATAATCGTAAAACCTATGTATTGATATCTCTCTGTTAGTGTGTCAAGTGGGTGTAAAGCGGCATAAACACAGCAGTGAAAAGCAGCTAAACCCCATTATAAAAATAAATTACTTTGAAACACCCATGAAACAAAGACAGTGAAAGAGAGAGAAATTCTTACACAATGCGTTCAGGGGCTGTGATGCAACCTGGATTGACCATATCTAGACGCACAGCTGGATGAGACATAAGGGTGGACACTCTTGGGGCTGAGAGGTTTGGTGAGGTTGGGTGAGCAAACGCAGACCCTTTAAAGTAATACTGCGTGGTACCCATCGCATGGGTCCCAAATCTCCAGGTTCAAGGGCATCTTCCTACATCAAAAACATGCATGAGAAACCCAGAAGATGGTACACCGTGTGATGGGGAAAGGTTTCTAAAACGCACCTCATTTCTCATCTCCTTGTGCCCGGGTTCGCCATTCCAGCTGCTTTACTAGCAAGCTCCCTACTTGGAGCATCAGCACCTTTAACCTCCTGTTCCATGCAGGTTGCAATTTGTCCTGAGGATAAACGGGAAGACGTGGAACCAACGAGAGACTAGCTCTTGGTGTTGGGACAGGCACAGGTCACTCTATTTTCCCATCAGAAAGAAGAATTAACCACAGGCTCAGCCTGCCCCCCGGAACCAGAACAGGGCCTGAAGCCATTCTGCGATTTTGCGGCCAGCTCCCATAAAAACGAGTTGTAAAATGGAGGTTCAGGGCACTGCAATTCACAAACCTGCAGAGTTATTAATGATAACTCTCGTCCACAAATATATTGAGGGAAGGCAAAGAAGAGGATTTGAAATCAAGGCAGAATTGCAGGAAACAGATTTCAGGAGGTAGATACGAATCGCCTTTAAAGCACATGAAAAGCGGCAAAACGTTGACAATGATGCCCTTGGCCAAAAAGGGCGTATGCGTTTTTTCCTGAATATATTCAGGAAAAAACGCATACGCCCTTTTTGGCCAACCAAGCAACCTGGAAAGGCAAATCAGCGCTACAAAGAAGTCTCGCTTCCCATCGGTCAAAAGGGCCATGCTGAAAAAAGTGTCAAAACCAGAAATGCAGGACAGGCCATGGAGAAATGGGAGCCTTGCTACACTGATGGGCGGGATGTAAATTGCCAAGAGCCACTCCGGAGAAGTGTCCGGTGAGTCCTGAAACATCTGAAAAACACAGCTTAGAGAGCATAGGGCACTTCCACTCACGGGGGTATAAATTGGGAAAATGAAAAATCAGCAAAACACAAGCACCCCAAAGTTTAGGGCTGCTCTGTTGACCAGGACCTCCACTTCATTCCACCTTAAATATCCCAGGAAAGAGAAAAATGGATAAAGAAGTTGTGGTCCTTATGTACAATGGAATATAACTCAGCCATGAAATCAATGTCGTAAGGTTAGTAGCAGCATGATGAGTGGATTTAGGTACGACGATTCTAAGTGAAATAAGTCACACAGAAAAGGACACTTCTCATAAGGTATCACTGATAGAGGGAATGTAAAAACCGTTACACTTGAATTGAATTACAAAACAGAACAGAGTCACACATGCAGAAAACACACTATGGCTGCTTAACGGGAAAGGTGAGGTGGGGTGATACATAAAACAAGGGTATCAAATTAGCTCAGATACCGTTCCATAAACCCAATATGTAATAGACAAGACCTACTCCTTGCTCAGAGAACTGGACTCAACACGCCCTATTCACCGCACAAGAATATATCTGACTAATAATAATCGTAAAACCTATGTATTGATATCTCTCTGTTAGTGTGTCAAGTGGGTGTAAAGCGGCATAAACACAGCAGTGAAAAGCAGCTAAACCCCATTATAAAAATAAATTACTTTGAAACAGCCATGAAACAAAGACAGTGAAAGAGAGAGAAATTCTTACACAATGCGTTCAGGGGCTGTGATGCAACCTGGATTGACCATATCTAGACGCACAGCTGGATGAGACATAAGGGTGGACACTCTTGGGGCTGAGAGGTTTGGTGAGGTTGGGTGAGCCAACGCAGACCCTTTAAAGTAATACTGCGTGGTACCCATCGCATGGGTCCCAAATCTCCAGGTTCAAGGGCATCTTCCTACATCAAAAACATGCATGAGAAACCCAGAAGATGGTACACCGTGTGATGGGGAAAGGTTTCTAAAACGCACCTCATTTCTCATCTCCTTGTGCCCGGGTTCGCCATTCCAGCTGCTTTACTAGCAAGCTCCCTACTTGGAGCATCAGCACCTTTAACCTCCTGTTCCATGCAGGTTGCAATTTGTCCTGAGGATAAACGGGAAGACGTGGAACCAACGAGAGACTAGCTCTTGGTGTTGGGACAGGCACAGGTCACTCTATTTTCCCATCAGAAAGAAGAATTAACCACAGGCTCAGCCTGCCCCCCGGAACCAGAACAGGGCCTGAAGCCATTCTGCGATTTTGCGGCCAGCTCCCATAAAAACGAGTTGTAAAATGGATGTTCAGGGCACTGCAATTCACAAACCTGCAGAGTTATTAATGATAACTCTCGTCCACAAATATATTGAGGGAAGGCAAAGAAGAGGATTTGAAATCAAGGCAGAATTGCAGGAAACAGATTTCAGGAGGTAGATACGAATCGCCTTTAAAGCACATGAAAAGCGGCAAAACGTTGACAATGATGCCCTTGGCCAAAAAGGGCGTATGCGTTTTTTCCTGAATATATTCAGGAAAAAACGCATACGCCCTTTTTGGCCAACCAAGCAACCTGGAAAGGCAAATCAGCGCTACAAAGAAGTCTCGCTTCCCATCGGTCAAAAGGGCCATGCTGAAAAAAGTGTCAAAACCAGAAATGCAGGACAGGCCATGGAGAAATGGGAGCCTTGCTACACTGATGGGCGGGATGTAAATTGCCAAGAGCCACTCCGGAGAAGTGTCCGGTGAGTCCTGAAACATCTGAAAAACACAGCTTAGAGAGCATAGGGCACTTCCACTCATGGGGGTATAAATTGGGAAAATGAAAAATCAGCAAAACACAAGCACCCCAAAGTTTAGGGCTGCTCTGTTGACCAGGACCTCCACTTCATTCCACCTTAAATATCCCAGGAAAGAGAAAAATGGATAAAGAAGTTGTGGTCCTTATGTACAATGGAATATAACTCAGCCATGAAATCAATGTCGTAAGGTTAGTAGCAGCATGATGAGTGGATTTAGGTACGACGATTCTAAGTGAAATAAGTCACACAGAAAAGGACACTTCTCATAAGGTATCACTGATAGAGGGAATGTAAAAACCGTTACACTTGAACTGAATTACAAAACAGAACAGAGTCACACATGCAGAAAACACACTATGGCTGCTTAACGGGAAAGGTGAGGTGGGGTGATACATAAAACAAGGGTATCAAATTAGCTCAGATACCGTTCCATAAACCCAATATGTAATAGACAAGACCTACTCCTTGCTCAGAGAACTGGACTCAACACGCCCTATTCACCGCACAAGAATATATCTGACTAATAATAATCGTAAAACCTATGTATTGATATCTCTCTGTTAGTGTGTCAAGTGGGTGTAAAGCGGCATAAACACAGCAGTGAAAAGCAGCTAAACCCCATTATAAAAATAAATTACTTTGAAACACCCATGAAACAAAGACAGTGAAAGAGAGAGAAATTCTTACACAATGCGTTCAGGGGCTGTGATGCAACCTGGATTGACCATATCTAGACGCACAGCTGGATGAGACATAAGGGTGGACACTCTTGGGGCTGAGAGGTTTGGTGAGGTTGGGTGAGCAAACGCAGACCCTTTAAAGTAATACTGCGTGGTACCCATCGCATGGGTCCCAAATCTCCAGGTTCAAGGGCATCTTCCTACATCAAAAACATGCATGAGAAACCCCGAAGATGGTACACCGTGTGATGGGGAAAGGTTTCTAAAACGCACCTCATTTCTCATCTCCTTGTGCCCGGGTTCGCCATTCCAGCTGCTTTACTAGCAAGCTCCCTACTTGGAGCATCAGCACCTTTAACCTCCTGTTCCATGCAGGTTGCAATTTGTCCTGAGGATAAACGGGAAGACGTGGAACCAACGAGAGACTAGCTCTTGGTGTTGGGACAGGCACAGGTCACTCTATTTTCCCATCAGAAAGAAGAATTAACCACAGGCTCAGCCTGCCCCCCGGAACCAGAACAGGGCCTGAAGCCATTCTGCGATTTTGCGGCCAGCTCCCATAAAAACGAGTTGTAAAATGGAGGTTCAGGGCACTGCAATTCACAAACCTGCAGAGTTATTAATGATAACTCTCGTCCACAAATATATTGAGGGAAGGCAAAGAAGAGGATTTGAAATCAAGGCAGAATTGCAGGAAACAGATTTCAGGAGGTAGATACGAATCGCCTTTAAAGCACATGAAAAGCGGCAAAACGTTGACAATGATGCCCTTGGCCAAAAAGGGCGTATGCGTTTTTTCCTGAATATATTCAGGAAAAAACGCATACGCCCTTTTTGGCCAACCAAGCAACCTGGAAAGGCAAATCAGCGCTACAAAGAAGTCTCGCTTCCCATCGGTCAAAAGGGCCATGCTGAAAAAAGTGTCAAAACCAGAAATGCAGGACAGGCCATGGAGAAATGGGAGCCTTGCTACACTGATGGGCGGGATGTAAATTGCCAAGAGCCACTCCGGAGAAGTGTCCGGTGAGTCCTGAAACATCTGAAAAACACAGCTTAGAGAGCATAGGGCACTTCCACTCACGGGGGTATAAATTGGGAAAATGAAAAATCAGCAAAACACAAGCACCCCAAAGTTTAGGGCTGCTCTGTTGACCAGGACCTCCACTTCATTCCACCTTAAATATCCCAGGAAAGAGAAAAATGGATAAAGAAGTTGTGGTCCTTATGTACAATGGAATATAACTCAGCCATGAAATCAATGTCGTAAGGTTAGTAGCAGCATGATGAGTGGATTTAGGTACGACGATTCTAAGTGAAATAAGTCACACAGAAAAGGACACTTCTCATAAGGTATCACTGATAGAGGGAATGTAAAAACCGTTACACTTGAATTGAATTACAAAACAGAACAGAGTCACACATGCAGAAAACACACTATGGCTGCTTAACGGGAAAGGTGAGGTGGGGTGATACATAAAACAAGGGTATCAAATTAGCTCAGATACCGTTCCATAAACCCAATATGTAATAGACAAGACCTACTCCTTGCTCAGAGAACTGGACTCAACACGCCCTATTCACCGCACAAGAATATATCTGACTAATAATAATCGTAAAACCTATGTATTGATATCTCTCTGTTAGTGTGTCAAGTGGGTGTAAAGCGGCATAAACACAGCAGTGAAAAGCAGCTAAACCCCATTATAAAAATAAATTACTTTGAAACAGCCATGAAACAAAGACAGTGAAAGAGAGAGAAATTCTTACACAATGCGTTCAGGGGCTGTGATGCAACCTGGATTGACCATATCTAGACGCACAGCTGGATGAGACATAAGGGTGGACACTCTTGGGGCTGAGAGGTTTGGTGAGGTTGGGTGAGCAAACGCAGACCCTTTAAAGTAATACTGCGTGGTACCCATCGCATGGGTCCCAAATCTCCAGGTTCAAGGGCATCTTCCTACATCAAAAACATGCATGAGAAACCCAGAAGATGGTACACCGTGTGATGGGGAAAGGTTTCTAAAACGCACCTCATTTCTCATCTCCTTGTGCCCGGGTTCGCCATTCCAGCTGCTTTACTAGCAAGCTCCCTACTTGGAGCATCAGCACCTTTAACCTCCTGTTCCATGCAGGTTGCAATTTGTCCTGAGGATAAACGGGAAGACGTGGAACCAACGAGAGACTAGCTCTTGGTGTTGGGACAGGCACAGGTCACTCTATTTTCCCATCAGAAAGAAGAATTAACCACAGGCTCAGCCTGCCCCCCGGAACCAGAACAGGGCCTGAAGCCATTCTGCGATTTTGCGGCCAGCTCCCATAAAAACGAGTTGTAAAATGGAGGTTCAGGGCACTGCAATTCACAAACCTGCAGAGTTATAAATGATAACTCTCGTCCACAAATATATTGAGGGAAGGCAAAGAAGAGGATTTGAAATCAAGGCAGAATTGCAGGAAACAGATTTCAGGAGGTAGATACGAATCGCCTTTAAAGCACATGAAAAGCGGCAAAACGTTGACAATGATGCCCTTGGCCATAAAGGGCGTATGCGTTTTTTCCTGAATATATTCAGGAAAAAATGCATACGCCCTTTTTGGCCAACCAAGCAACCTGGAAAGGCAAATCAGCGCTACAAAGAAGTCTCGCTTCCCATCGGTCAAAAGGGCCATGCTGAAAAAAGTGTCAAAACCAGAAATGCAGGACAGGCCATGGAGAAATGGGAGCCTTGCTACACTGATGGGCGGGATGTAAATTGCCAAGAGCCACTCCGGAGAAGTGTCCGGTGAGTCCTGAAACATCTGAAAAACACAGCTTAGAGAGCATAGGGCACTTCCACTCATGGGGGTATAAATTGGGAAAATTAAAAATCAGCAAGACACAAGCACCCCAAAGTTTAGGGCTGCTCTGTTGACCAGGACCTCCACTTCATTCCACCTTAAATATCCCAGGAAAGAGAAAAATGGATAAAGAAGTTGTGGTCCTTATGTACAATGGAATATCACTCAGCCATGAAATCAATGTCATAAGGTTAGTAGCAGCATGATGAGTGGATTTAGGTACGACGATTCTAAGTGAAATAAGTCACACAGAAAAGGACACTTCTCATAAGGTATCACTGATAGAGGGAATGTAAAAACCGTTACACTTGAACTGAATTACAAAACAGAACAGAGTCACACATGCAGAAAACACACTATGGCTGCTTAACGGGAAAGGTGAGGTGGGGTGATACATAAAACAAGGGTATCAAATTAGCTCAGATACCGTTCCATAAACCCAATATGTAATAGACAAGACCTACTCCTTGCTCAGAGAACTGGACTCAACACGCCCTATTCACCGCACAAGAATATATCTGACTAATAATAATCGTAAAACCTATGTATTGATATCTCTCTGTTAGTGTGTCAAGTGGGTGTAAAGCGGCATAAGCACAGCAGTGAAAAGCAGCTAAACCCCATTATAAAAATAAATTACTTTGAAACACCCATGAAACAAAGACAGTGAAAGAGAGAGAAATTCTTACACAATGCGTTCAGGGGCTGTGATGCAACCTGGATTGACCATATCTAGACGCACAGCTGGATGAGACATAAGGGTGGACACTCTTGGGGCTGAGAGGTTTGGTGAGGTTGGGTGAGCAAACGCAGACCCTTTAAAGTAATACTGCGTGGTACCCATCGCATGGGTCCCAAATCTCCAGGTTCAAGGGCATCTTCCTACATCAAAAACATGCATGAGAAACCCAGAAGATGGTACACCGTGTGATGGGGAAAGGTTTCTAAAACGCACCTCATTTCTCATCTCCTTGTGCCCGGGTTCGCCATTCCAGCTGCTTTACTAGCAAGCTCCCTACTTGGAGCATCAGCACCTTTAACCTCCTGTTCCATGCAGGTTGCAATTTGTCCTGAGGATAAACGGGAAGACGTGGAACCAACGAGAGACTAGCTCTTGGTGTTGGGACAGGCACAGGTCATTCTATTTTCCCATCAGAAAGAAGAATTAACCACAGGCTCAGCCTGCCCCCCGGAACCAGAACAGGGCCTGAAGCCATTCTGCGATTTTGCGGCCAGCTCCCATAAAAACGAGTTGTAAAATGGAGGTTCAGGGCACTGCAATTCACAAACCTGCAGAGTTATAAATGATAACTCTCGTCCACAAATATATTGAGGGAAGGCAAAGAAGAGGATTTGAAATCAAGGCAGAATTGCAGGAAACAGATTTCAGGAGGTAGATACGAATCGCCTTTAAAGCACATGAAAAGCGGCAAAACGTTGACAATGATGCCCTTGGCCATAAAGGGCGTATGCGTTTTTTCCTGAATATATTCAGGAAAAAACGCATACGCCCTTTTTGGCCAACCAAGCAACCTGGAAAGGCAAATCAGCGCTACAAAGAAGTCTCGCTTCCCATCGGTCAAAAGGGCCATGCTGAAAAAAGTGTCAAAACCAGAAATGCAGGACAGGCCATGGAGAAATGGGAGCCTTGCTACACTGATGGGCGGGATGTAAATTGCCAAGAGCCACTCTGGAGAAGTGTCCGGTGAGTCCTGAAACATCTGAAAAACACAGCTTAGAGAGCATAGGGCACTTCCACTCATGGGGGTATAAATTGGGAAAATTAAAAATCAGCAAGACACAAGCACCCCAAAGTTTAGGGCTGCTCTGTTGACCAGGACCTCCACTTCATTCCACCTTAAATATCCCAGGAAAGAGAAAAATGGATAAAGAAGTTGTGGTCCTTATGTACAATGGAATATAACTCAGCCATGAAATCAATGTCGTAAGGTTAGTAGCAGCATGATGAGTGGATTTAGGTACGACGATTCTAAGTGAAATAAGTCACACAGAAAAGGACACTTCTCATAAGGTATCACTGATAGAGGGAATGTAAAAACCGTTACACTTGAACTGAATTACAAAACAGAACAGAGTCACACATGCAGAAAACACACTATGGCTGCTTAACGGGAAAGGTGAGGTGGGGTGATACATAAAACAAGGGTATCAAATTAGCTCAGATACCGTTCCATAAACCCAATATGTAATAGACAAGACCTACTCCTTGCTCAGAGAACTGGACTCAACACGCCCTATTCACCGCACAAGAATATATCTGACTAATAATAATCGTAAAACCTATGTATTGATATCTCTCTGTTAGTGTGTCAAGTGGGTGTAAAGCGGCATAAACACAGCAGTGAAAAGCAGCTAAACCCCATTATAAAAATAAATTACTTTGAAACACCCATGAAACAAAGACAGTGAAAGAGAGAGAAATTCTTACACAATGCGTTCAGGGGCTGTGATGCAACCTGGATTGACCATATCTAGATGCACAGCTGGATGAGACATAAGGGTGGACACTCTTGGGGCTGAGAGGTTTGGTGAGGTTGGGTGAGCAAACGCAGACCCTTTAAAGTAATACTGCGTGGTACCCATCGCATGGGTCCCAAATCTCCAGGTTCAAGGGCATCTTCCTACATCAAAAACATGCATGAGAAACCCAGAAGATGGTACACCGTGTGATGGGGAAAGGTTTCTAAAACGCACCTCATTTCTCATCTCCTTGTGCCCGGGTTCGCCATTCCAGCTGCTTTACTAGCAAGCTCCCTACTTGGAGCATCAGCACCTTTAACCTCCTGTTCCATGCAGGTTGCAATTTGTCCTGAGGATAAACGGGAAGACGTGGAACCAACGAGAGACTAGCTCTTGGTGTTGGGACAGGCACAGGTCACTCTATTTTCCCATCAGAAAGAAGAATTAACCACAGGCTCAGCCTGCCCCCCGGAACCAGAACAGGGCCTGAAGCCATTCTGCGATTTTGCGGCCAGCTCCCATAAAAACGAGTTGTAAAATGGAGGTTCAGGGCACTGCAATTCACAAACCTGCAGAGTTATAAATGATAACTCTCGTCCACAAATATATTGAGGGAAGGCAAAGAAGAGGATTTGAAATCAAGGCAGAATTGCAGGAAACAGATTTCAGGAGGTAGATACGAATCGCCTTTAAAGCACATGAAAAGCGGCAAAACGTTGACAATGATGCCCTTGGCCAAAAAGGGCGTATGCGTTTTTTCCTGAATATATTCAGGAAAAAACGCATACGCCCTTTTTGGCCAACCAAGCAACCTGGAAAGGCAAATCAGAGCTACAAAGAAGTCTCGCTTCCCATCGGTCAAAAGGGCCATGCTGAAAAAAGTGTCAAAACCAGAAATGCAGGACAGGCCATGGAGAAATGGGAGCCTTGCTACACTGATGGGCGGGATGTAAATTGCCAAGAGCCACTCCGGAGAAGTGTCCGGTGAGTCCTGAAACATCTGAAAAACACAGCTTAGAGAGCATAGGGCACTTCCACTCATGGGGGTATAAATTGGGAAAATTAAAAATCAGCAAGACACAAGCACCCCAAAGTTTAGGGCTGCTCTGTTGACCAGGACCTCCACTTCATTCCACCTTAAATATCCCAGGAAAGAGAAAAATGGATAAAGAAGTTGTGGTCCTTATGTACAATGGAATATCACTCAGCCATGAAATCAATGTCATAAGGTTAGTAGCAGCATGATGAGTGGATTTAGGTACGACGATTCTAAGTGAAATAAGTCACACAGAAAAGGACACTTCTCATAAGGTATCACTGATAGAGGGAATGTAAAAACCGTTACACTTGAACTGAATTACAAAACAGAACAGAGTCACACATGCAGAAAACACACTATGGCTGCTTAACGGGAAAGGTGAGGTGGGGTGATACATAAAACAAGGGTATCAAATTAGCTCAGATACCGTTCCATAAACCCAATATGTAATAGACAAGACCTACTCCTTGCTCAGAGAACTGGACTCAACACGCCCTATTCACCGCACAAGAATATATCTGACTAATAATAATCGTAAAACCTATGTATTGATATCTCTCTGTTAGTGTGTCAAGTGGGTGTAAAGCGGCATAAGCACAGCAGTGAAAAGCAGCTAAACCCCATTATAAAAATAAATTACTTTGAAACACCCATGAAACAAAGACAGTGAAAGAGAGAGAAATTCTTACACAATGCGTTCAGGGGCTGTGATGCAACCTGGATTGACCATATCTAGACGCACAGCTGGATGAGACATAAGGGTGGACACTCTTGGGGCTGAGAGGTTTGGTGAGGTTGGGTGAGCAAACGCAGACCCTTTAAAGTAATACTGCGTGGTACCCATCGCATGGGTCCCAAATCTCCAGGTTCAAGGGCATCTTCCTACATCAAAAACATGCATGAGAAACCCAGAAGATGGTACACCGTGTGATGGGGAAAGGTTTCTAAAACGCACCTCATTTCTCATCTCCTTGTGCCCGGGTTCGCCATTCCAGCTGCTTTACTAGCAAGCTCCCTACTTGGAGCATCAGCACCTTTAACCTCCTGTTCCATGCAGGTTGCAATTTGTCCTGAGGATAAACGGGAAGACGTGGAACCAACGAGAGACTAGCTCTTGGTGTTGGGACAGGCACAGGTCACTCTATTTTCCCATCAGAAAGAAGAATTAACCACAGGCTCAGCCTGCCCCCCGGAACCAGAACAGGGCCTGAAGCCATTCTGCGATTTTGCGGCCAGCTCCCATAAAAACGAGTTGTAAAATGGAGGTTCAGGGCACTGCAATTCACAAACCTGCAGAGTTATAAATGATAACTCTCGTCCACAAATATATTGAGGGAAGGCAAAGAAGAGGATTTGAAATCAAGGCAGAATTGCAGGAAACAGATTTCAGGAGGTAGATACGAATCGCCTTTAAAGCACATGAAAAGCGGCAAAACGTTGACAATGATGCCCTTGGCCAAAAAGGGCGTATGCGTTTTTTCCTGAATATATTCAGGAAAAAACGCATACGCCCTTTTTGGCCAACCAAGCAACCTGGAAAGGCAAATCAGCGCTACAAAGAAGTCTCGCTTCCCATCGGTCAAAAGGGCCATGCTGAAAAAAGTGTCAAAACCAGAAATGCAGGACAGGCCATGGAGAAATGGGAGCCTTGCTACACTGATGGGCGGGATGTAAATTGCCAAGAGCCACTCTGGAGAAGTGTCCGGTGAGTCCTGAAACATCTGAAAAACACAGCTTAGAGAGCATAGGGCACTTCCACTCATGGGGGTATAAATTGGGAAAATGAAAAATCAGCAAAACACAAGCACCCCAAAGTTTAGGGCTGCTCTGTTGACCAGGACCTCCACTTCATTCCACCTTAAATATCCCAGGAAAGAGAAAAATGGATAAAGAAGTTGTGGTCCTTATGTACAATGGAATATCACTCAGCCATGAAATCAATGTCGTAAGGTTAGTAGCAGCATGATGAGTGGATTTAGGTACGACGATTCTAAGTGAAATAAGTCACACAGAAAAGGACACTTCTCATAAGGTATCACTGATAGAGGGAATGTAAAAACCGTTACACATGAACTGAATTACAAAACAGAACAGAGTCACACATGCAGAAAACACACTATGGCTGCTTAACGGGAAAGGTGAGGTGGGGTGATACATAAAACAAGGGTATCAAATTAGCTCAGATACCGTTCCATAAACCCAATATGTAATAGACAAGACCTACTCCTTGCTCAGAGAACTGGACTCAACACGCCCTATTCACCGCACAAGAATATATCTGACTAATAATAATCGTAAAACCTATGTATTGATAATTCTCTGTTAGTGTGTCAAGTGGGTGTAAAGCGGCATAAGCACAGCAGTGAAAAGCAGCTAAACCCCATTATAAAAATAAATTACTTTGAAACACCCATGAAACAAAGACAGTGAAAGAGAGAGAAATTCTTACACAATGCGTTCAGGGGCTGTGATGCAACCTGGATTGACCATATCTAGACGCACAGCTGGATGAGACATAAGGGTGGACACTCTTGGGGCTGAGAGGTTTGGTGAGGTTGGGTGAGCAAACGCAGACCCTTTAAAGTAATACTGCGTGGTACCCATCGCATGGGTCCCAAATCTCCAGGTTCAAGGGCATCTTCCTACATCAAAAACATGCATGAGAAACCCAGAAGATGGTACACCGTGTGATGGGGAAAGGTTTCTAAAACGCACCTCATTTCTCATCTCCTTGTGCCCGGGTTCGCCATTCCAGCTGCTTTACTAGCAAGCTCCCTACTTGGAGCATCAGCACCTTTAACCTCCTGTTCCATGCAGGTTGCAATTTGTCCTGAGGATAAACGGGAAGACGTGGAACCAACGAGAGACTAGCTCTTGGTGTTGGGACAGGCACAGGTCACTCTATTTTCCCATCAGAAAGAAGAATTAACCACAGGCTCAGCCTGCCCCCCGGAACCAGAACAGGGCCTGAAGCCATTCTGCGATTTTGCGGCCAGCTCCCATAAAAACGAGTTGTAAAATGGAGGTTCAGGGCACTGCAATTCACAAACCTGCAGAGTTATTAATGATAACTCTCGTCCACAAATATATTGAGGGAAGGCAAAGAAGAGGATTTGAAATCAAGGCAGAATTGCAGGAAACAGATTTCAGGAGGTAGATACGAATCGCCTTTAAAGCACATGAAAAGCGGCAAAACGTTGACAATGATGCCCTTGGCCAAAAAGGGCGTATGCGTTTTTTCCTGAATATATTCAGGAAAAAACGCATACGCCCTTTTTGGCCAACCAAGCAACCTGGAAAGGCAAATCAGCGCTACAAAGAAGTCTCGCTTCCCATCGGTCAAAAGGGCCATGCTGAAAAAAGCGTCAAAACCAGAAATGCAGGACAGGCCATGGAGAAATGGGAGCCTTGCTACACTGATGGGCGGGATGTAAATTGCCAAGAGCCACTCCGGAGAAGTGTCCGGTGAGTCCTGAAACATCTGAAAAACACAGCTTAGAGAGCATAGGGCACTTCCACTCATGGGGGTATAAATTGGGAAAATGAAAAATCAGCAAAACACAAGCACCCCAAAGTTTAGGGCTGCTCTGTTGACCAGGACCTCCACTTCATTCCACCTTAAATATCCCAGGAAAGAGAAAAATGGATAAAGAAGTTGTGGTCCTTATGTACAATGGAATATCACTCAGCCATGAAATCAATGTCATAAGGTTAGTAGCAGCATGATGAGTGGATTTAGGTACGACGATTCTAAGTGAAATAAGTCACACAGAAAAGGACACTTCTCATAAGGTATCACTGATAGAGGGAATGTAAAAACCGTTACACTTGAACTGAATTACAAAACAGAACAGAGTCACACATGCAGAAAACACACTATGGCTGCTTAACGGGAAAGGTGAGGTGGGGTGATACATAAAACAAGGGTATCAAATTAGCTCAGATACCGTTCCATAAACCCAATATGTAATAGACAAGACCTACTCCTTGCTCAGAGAACTGGACTCAACACGCCCTATTCACCGCACAAGAATATATCTGACTAATAATAATCGTAAAACCTATGTATTGATATCTCTCTGTTAGTGTGTCAAGTGGGTGTAAAGCGGCATAAACACAGCAGTGAAAAGCAGCTAAACCCCATTATAAAAATAAATTACTTTGAAACACCCATGAAACAAAGACAGTGAAAGAGAGAGAAATTCTTACACAATGCGTTCAGGGGCTGTGATGCAACCTGGATTGACCATATCTAGACGCACAGCTGGATGAGACATAAGGGTGGACACTCTTGGGGCTGAGAGGTTTGGTGAGGTTGGGTGAGCAAACGCAGACCCTTTAAAGTAATACTGCGTGGTACCCATCGCATGGGTCCCAAATCTCCAGGTTCAAGGGCATCTTCCTACATCAAAAACATGCATGAGAAACCCAGAAGATGGTACACCGTGTGATGGGGAAAGGTTTCTAAAACGCACCTCATTTCTCATCTCCTTGTGCCCGGGTTCGCCATTCCAGCTGCTTTACTAGCAAGCTCCCTACTTGGAGCATCAGCACCTTTAACCTCCTGTTCCATGCAGGTTGCAATTTGTCCTGAGGATAAACGGGAAGACGTGGAACCAACGAGAGACTAGCTCTTGGTGTTGGGACAGGCACAGGTCACTCTATTTTCCCATCAGAAAGAAGAATTAACCACAGGCTCAGCCTGCCCCCCGGAACCAGAACAGGGCCTGAAGCCATTCTGCGATTTTGCGGCCAGCTCCCATAAAAACGAGTTGTAAAATGGAGGTTCAGGGCACTGCAATTCACAAACCTGCAGAGTTATTAATGATAACTCTCGTCCACAAATATATTGAGGGAAGGCAAAGAAGAGGATTTGAAATCAAGGCAGAATTGCAGGAAACAGATTTCAGGAGGTAGATACGAATCGCCTTTAAAGCACATGAAAAGCGGCAAAACGTTGACAATGATGCCCTTGGCCAAAAAGGGCGTATGCGTTTTTTCCTGAATATATTCAGGAAAAAACGCATACGCCCTTTTTGGCCAACCAAGCAACCTGGAAAGGCAAATCAGCGCTACAAAGAAGTCTCGCTTCCCATCGGTCAAAAGGGCCATGCTGAAAAAAGTGTCAAAACCAGAAATGCAGGACAGGCCATGGAGAAATGGGAGCCTTGCTACACTGATGGGCGGGATGTAAATTGTCAACAGCCACTCTGGAGAAGTGTACGGTGAGTCCTGAAACGTCTAAAAAGCAAAGCTTAGAGAGCATAGGGCACTTCCACTCATGGGGGTATAAATTGGGAAAATTAAAAATCAGCAAGACACAAGCGCCCCAAAGTTTAGGGCTGCGCTGTTGACAAGGACCTCCACTTCATTCCACCTTCAATATCCCAGGAAAGAGAAAAATGGATAAAGAAGTTGTGGTCCTTATGTACAATGGAATATCACTCAGCCATGAAATCAATGTCATAAGGCTAGTAGCAGCATGATGAGTGGATTTAGGTACAACGATTCTAAGTGAAATAAGTCACACAGAAAAGGACACTTCTCAAAAGGTATCACTGATAGAGGGAATGTAAAAACCGTTACACTTGAAGTGAATCAGAAAACAGAACAGAGTCACACATGTAGAAAACACACTATGGCTGCTTCACGGGAAAGGTGAGGTGGGGTGATACATAAAACAAGGGTTTCAAATTAGCTCAGATACCGTTCCATAAACCCAATATGTAATAGACAAGACCTACTCCTTGCTCAGAGAACTGGACTCAACACGCCCTATTCACCGCACAAGAATATATCTGACTAGTAATAATCTTAAAACCTATGTATTGATATCTCTCTGTTAGTGTGTCAAGTGGGTAAAAAGCGGCATAAACTCAGCAGTGAAAAGCAGCTAAACCCCATTATAAAAATAAATTACTTTGAAAAACCCATGAAACAAAGACAGTGAAAGAGAGAGAAATTCTTACACAATGCGTTCAGGGGCTGTGATGCAACCTGGATTGACCATATCTAGACCCACAGCTGGATGAGACCTAAGGGTGGACACTGTTGCGGCTGAGAGGTTTGGTGAGGTTGGGTGAGCAAACGCAGACCCTTTAAATAATACTGCGTGATACCCATCGCATGGGTCCCAAATCTCCAGGTTCAAGGGTATCTTCCTACATCGAAAACATGCATGAGATACCCAGAAGATGGTACACCGTGTGATGGGGAAAGGTTTCTAAAACGCACCTCATTTCTCATCTGCTTGTGCCCGGGTTCGCCATTCCAGCCACTTTACTAGCAATCTCCCTCCTTGGAGCATCAGCACCTTTAACCTCCTGTTCCGTACAGGTTGCAATTTGTACTGAGGATGAACGGGAAGACGTGGAACCAATGAAAGACTAGCTCTTGGTGTTGGGACAGGCACAGGTCACTCTATTTTCCCATCAGGAAGAAGAATTAACCACAGGCTCAGCCTGCCCCCCGGAACCAGAACAGGGCCTGAAGCCATCCTGCGCTTTTGCGGCCAGCTCCCTAAAAAGCGAGTTGTAAAATGGAGGTTCAGGGCACTGCAGTTCACAAACCTGCAGAGTTATAAATGATAACTCTCATCCACAAATATATTGAGGGAAGGCAAAGAAGAGGATTTGAAATCAAGGCAGAATTGCAGGAAACAGATTTCAGGAGGTAGATTCGAATCGCCTTTAAAGCACATGAAAAGCGGCAAAACGTTGACAATGATGCCCTTGGCCAAAAAGGGCGTATGCGTTTTTTCCTGAATATATTCAGGAAAAAACGCATACGCCCTTTTTGGCCAACCAGGCAACCTGGAAAGGCAAATCAGCGCTACAAAGATGTCTCGCTTCCCATCGGTCAAAAGGGCCATGCTGAAAAAAGTGTCAACACCAGAAATGCAGGACAGGCCATGGAGAAATGGGAGCCTTGCTACACTGATGGGCGGGATGTAAATTGTCAACAGCCACTCTGGAGAAGTGTACGGTGAGTCCTGAAAGGTCTAAAAAGCAAAGCTTAGAGAGCATAGGGCACTTCCACTCCTAGGGGTATAAATTGGGAAAATTAAAAATCAGCAAGACACAAGCACCCCAAAGTTTAGGGCTGCTCTGTTGACAAGGACCTCCACTTCATTCCACCTTCAATATCCCAGGAAAGAGAAAAATGGATAAAGAAGTTGTGGTCCTTATGTACAATGGAATATCACTCAGCCGTGAAATCAATGTCATAAGGCTAGGAGCAGCATGATGAGTGGATTTAGGTACGACGGCTCTAAGTGAAATAAGTCACACAGAAAAGGACACTTCTCATAAGGTATCACTTATAGAGGGAATGTAAAAACCGTTACACTTGAACTGAATTACAAAACAGAACAGAGTCACACATGCAGAAAACACACTATGGCTGCTTAACGGGAAAGGTGAGGTGGGGTGATACATAAAACAAGGGTTTCAAATTAGCTCAGATACCGTTCCATAAACCCAATATGTAATAGACAAGACCTACTCCTTGCTCAGAGAACTGGACTCAACACGCCCTATTCACCGCACAAAAATATATCTGACTAGTAATAATCTTAAAACCTGTGTATTGATATCTCTCTGTTAGTGTGTCAAGTGGGTAAAAAGCGGCATAAACACAGCAGTGAAAAGCAGCTAAACCCCATTATAAAAATAAATTACTTTGAAAAACCCATGAAACAAAGACAGTGAAAGAGAGAGAAATTCTTACACAATGCGTTCAGGGGCTGTGATGCAACCTGGATTGACCATATCTAGACCCACAGCTGGATGAGACCTAAGGGTGGACACTGTTGCGGCTGAGAGGTTTGGTGAGGTTGGGTGAGCAAACGCAGACCCTTTAAATAATACTGCGTGGTACCCATCGCATGGGTCCCAAATCTCCAGGTTCAAGGGTATCTTCCTACATCGAAAACATGCATGAGATACCCAGAAGATGGTACACCGTGTGATGGGGAAAGGTTTCTAAAACGCACCTCATTTCTCATCTGCTTGTGCCCGGGTTCGCCATTCCAGCCACTTTACTAGCAATCTCCCTCCTTGGAGCATCAGCACCTTTAACCTCCTGTTCCGTACAGGTTGCAATTTGTACTGAGGATGAACGGGAAGACGTGGAACCAATGAAAGACTAGCTCTTGGTGTTGGGACAGGCACAGGTCACTCTATTTTCCCATCAGGAAGAAGAATTAACCACAGGCTCAGCCTGTCCCCCGGAACCAGAACAGGGCCTGAAGCCATCCTGCGCTTTTGCGGCCAGCTCCCTAAAAAGCGAGTTGTAAAATGGAGGTTCAGGGCACTGCAGTTCACAAACCTGCAGAGTTATAAATGATAACTCTCATCCACAAATATATTGAGGGAAGGCAAAGAAGAGGATTTCAAATCAAGGCAGAATTGCAGGAAACAGATTTCAGGAGGTAGATTCGAATCGCCTTTAAAGCACATGAAAAGCGGCAAAACGTTGACAATGATGCCCTTGGCCAAAAAGGGCGTATGCGTTTTTTCCTGAATATATTCAGGAAAAAACGCATACGCCCTTTTTGGCCAACCAAGCAACCTGGAAAGGCAAATCAGCGCTACAAAGATGTCTCGCTTCCCATCGGTCAAAAGGGCCATGCTGAAAAAAGTGTCAACACCAGAAATGCAGGACAGGCCATGGAGAAATGGGAGCCTTGCTACACTGATGGGCGGGATGTAAATTGTCAACAGCCACTCTGGAGAAGTGTACGGTGAGTCCTGAAACGTCTAAAAAGCAAAGCTTAGAGAGCATAGGGCACTTCCACACATGGGGGTATAAATTGGGAAAATGAAAAATCAGCAAGACACAAGCACCCCAAAGTTTAGGGCTGCTCTGTTGACAAGGACCTCCACTTCATTCCACCTTCAATATCCCAGGAAAGAGAAAAATGGATAAAGAAGTTGTGGTCCTTATGTACAATGGAATATCACTCAGCCGTGAAATCAATGTCATAAGGCTAGGAGCAGCATGATGAGTGGATTTAGGTACGACGACTCTAAGTGAAATAAGTCACACAGAAAAGAACACTTCTCATAAGGTATCACTTATAGAGGGAATGTAAAAACCGTTACACTTGAACTGAATTACAAAACAGAACAGAGTCACACATGCAGAAAACACACTATGGCTGCTTAACGGGAAAGGTGAGGTGGGGTGATACATAAAACAAGGGTTTCAAATTAGCTCAGATACCGTTCCATAAACCCAATATGTAATAGACAAGACCTACTCCTTGCTCAGAGAACTGGACTCAACACGCCCTATTCACCGCACAAGAATATATCTGACTAGTAATAATCTTAAAACCTATGTATTGATATCTCTCTGTTAGTGTGTCAAGTGGGTAAAAAGCGGCATAAACACAGCAGTGAAAAGCAGCTAAACCCCATTATAAAAATAAATTACTTTGAAAAACCCATGAAACAAAGACAGTGAAAGAGAGAGAAATTCTTACACAATGCGTTCAGGGGCTGTGATGCAACCTGGATTGACCATATCTAGACCCACAGCTGGATGAGACATAAGGGTGGACACTGTTGCGGCTGAGAGGTTTGGTGAGGTTGGGTGAGCAAACGCAGACCCTTTAAAGTAATACTGCGTGGTACCCATCGCATGGGTCCCAAATCTCCAGGTTCAAGGGCATCTTCCTACATCGAAAACATGCATGAGATACCCAGAAGATGGTACACCGTGTGATGGGGAAAGGTTTCTAAAACGCACCTCATTTCTCATCTGCTTGTGCCCGGGTTCGCCATTCCAGCCACTTTACTAGCAATCTCCCTCCTTGGAGCATCAGCACCTTTAACCTCCTGTTCCGTACAGGTTGCAATTTGTCCTGAGGATGAACGGGAAGACGTGGAACCAACGAGAGACTAGCTCTTGGTGTTGGGACAGGCACAGGTCACTCTATTTTCCCATCAGGAAGAAGAATTAACCACAGGCTCAGCCTGCCCCCCGGAACCAGAACCGGGCCTGAAGCCATCCTGCGCTTTTGCAGCCAGCTCCCTAAAAAGCGAGTTGTAAAATGGAGGTTCAGGGCACTGCAATTCACAAACCTGCAGAGTTATAAATGATAACTCTCATCCACAAATATATTGAGGGAAGGCAAAGAAGAGGATTTGAAATCAAGGCAGAATTGCAGGAAACAGATTTCAGGAGGTAGATTCGAATCGCCTTTAAAGCACATGAAAAGCGGCAAAACGTTGACAATGATGCCCTTGGCCAAAAAGGGCGTATGCGTTTTTTCCTGAATATATTCAGGAAAAAACGCATACGCCCTTTTTGGCCAACCAAGCAACCTGGAAAGGCAAATCAGCGCTACAAAGATGTCTCGCTTCCCATCGGTCAAAAGGGCCATGCTGAAAAAAGTGTCAACACCAGAAATGCAGGACAGGCCATGGAGAAATGGGAGCCTTGCTACACTGATGGGCGGGATGTAAATTGTCAACAGCCACTCTGGAGAAGTGTACGGTGAGTCCTGAAACGTCTAAAAAGCAAAGCTTAGAGAGCATAGGGCACTTCCACTCATGGGGGTATAAATTGGGAAAATGAAAAATCAGCAAGACACAAGCACCCCAAAGTTTAGGGCTGCTCTGTTGACAAGGACCTCCACTTCATTCCACCTTCAATATCCCAGGAAAGAGAAAAATGGATAAAGAAGTTGTGGTCCTTATGTACAATGGAATATCACTCAGCCGTGAAATCAATGTCATAAGGCTAGTAGCAGCATGATGAGTGGATTTAGGTACGACGACTCTAAGTGAAATAAGTCACACAGAAAAGGACACTTCTCATAAGGTATCACTTATAGAGGGAATGTAAAAACCGTTACACTTGAACTGAATTACAAAACAGAACAGAGTCACACATGCAGAAAACACACTATGGCTGCTTAACGGGAAAGGTGAGGTGGGGTGATACATAAAACAAGGGTTTCAAATTAGCTCAGATACCGTTCCATAAACCCAATATGTAATAGACAAGACCTACTCCTTGCTCAGAGAACTGGACTCAACACGCCCTATTCACCGCACAAGAATATATCTGACTAGTAATAATCGTAAAGCCTATGTATTGATATCTCTCTGTTAGTGTGTGAAGTGGGTAAAAAGCGGCATAAACACAGCAGTGAAAAGCAGCTAAACCCCATTATAAAAATAAATTACTTTGAAAAACCCATGAAACAAAGACAGTGAAAGAGAGAGAAATTCTTACACAATGCGTTCAGGGGCTGTGATTCAACCTGGATTGACCATATCTAGACCCACAGCTGGATGAGACATAAGGGTGGACACTGTTGCGGCTGAGAGGTTTGGTGAGGTTGGGTGAGCAAACGCAGACCCTTTAAAGTAATACTGCGTGGTACCCATCGCATGGGTCCCAAATCTCCAGGTTCAAGGGCATCTTCCTACATCGAAAACATGCATGAGATACCCAGAAGATGGTACACCGTGTGATGGGGAAAGGTTTCTAAAACGCACCTCATTTCTCATCTGCTTGTGCCCGGGTTCGCCATTCCAGCCACTTTACTAGCAATCTCCCTCCTTGGAGCATCAGCACCTTTAACCTCCTGTTCCGTACAGGTTGCAATTTGTACTGAGGATGAACGGGAAGACGTGGAACCAATGAAAGACTAGCTCTTGGTGTTGGGACAGGCACAGGTCACTCTATTTTCCCATCAGGAAGAAGAATTAACCACAGGCTCAGCCTGCCCCCCGGAACAAGAACAGGGCCTGAAGCCATCCTGCGCTTTTGCGGCCAGCTCCCTAAAAAGCGAGTTGTAAAATGGAGGTTCAGGGCCCTGCAATTCACAAACCTGCAGAGTTATAAATGATAACTCTCATCCACAAATATATTGAGGGCAGGCACAGAAGAGGATTTGAAATCAAGGCAGAATTGCAGGAAACAGATTTCAGGAGGTAGATTCGAATCGCCTTTAAAGCACATGAAAAGCGGCAAAACGTTGACAATGATGCCCTTGGCCAAAAAGGGCGTATGCGTTTTTTCCTGAATATATTCAGGAAAAAACGCATACGCCCTTTTTGGCCAACCAAGCAACCTGGAAAGGCAAATCAGCGCTACAAAGATGTCTCGCTTCCCATCGGTCAAAAGGGCCATGCTGAAAAAAGTGTCAAAACCAGAAATGCAGGACAGGCCATGGAGAAATGGGAGCCTTGCTACACTGATGGGCGGGATGTAAATTGTCAACAGCCACTCTGGAGAAGTGTACGGTGAGTCCTGAAACGTCTAAAAAGCAAAGCTTAGAGAGCATAGGGCACTTCCACTCATGGGGGTATAAATTGGGAAAATTAAAAATCAGCAAGACACAAGCACCCCAAAGTTTAGGGCTGCTCTGTTGACAAGGACCTCCACTTCATTCCACCTTCAATATCCCAGGAAAGAGAAAAATGGATAAAGAAGTTGTGGTCCTTATGTACAATGGAATATCACTCAGCCATGAAATCAATGTCATAAGGCTAGTAGCAGCATGATGAGTGGATTTAGGTACAACGATTCTAAGTGAAATAAGTCACACAGAAAAGGACACTTCTCAAAAGGTATCACTGATAGAGGGAATGTAAAAACCGTTACACTTGAACTGAATTACAAAACAGAACAGAGTCACACATGCAGAAAACACACTATGGCTGCTTAACGGGAAAGGTGAGGTGGGGTGATACATAAAACAAGGGTTTCAAATTAGCTCAGATACCGTTCCATAAAACCAATATGTAATAGACAAGACCTACTCCTTGCTCAGAGAACTGGACTCAACACGCCCAATTCACCGCACAAGAATATATCTGACTAGTAATAATCTTAAAACCTATGTATTGATATCTCTCTGTTAGTGTGTCAAGTGGGTGTAAAGCGGCATAAACACAGCAGTGAAAAGCAGCTAAACCCCATTATAAAAATAAATTACTTTGAAAAACCCATGAAACAAAGACAGTGAAAGAGATAGAAATTCTTACACAATGCGTTCACGAGCTGTGATGCAACCTGGATTGACCATATCTAGACCCACAGCTGGATGAGACATAAGGGTGGACACTGTTGCGGCTGAGAGGTTTGGTGAGGTTGGGTGAGCAAACGCAGACCCTTTAAAGTAATACTGCATGTTGCCCATCGCATGGGTCCCAAATCTCCAGGTTCAAGGGCATCTTCCTACATCGAAAACATGCATGAGAATCCCAGAAGATGGTACACTGTGTGATGTGGAAAGGTTTCTAAAATGCACCTCATTTCTCATCTCCTTGTGCCCGGGTTCGCTATTCCAGCCGCTTTACTAGCAATCTCCCTACTTGGAGCATCAGCACCTTTAACCTCCTGTTCCGTACAGGTTGCAATTTGTCCTGAGGATGAACGGGAAGACGTGGAACCAATGAGAGACTAGCTCTTGGTGTTGGGACAGGCACAGGTCACTCTATTTTCCCATCAGGAAGAAGAATTAACCACAGGCTCAGCCTGCCCCCCGGAACCAGAACAGGGCCTGAAGCCATCCTGCGCTTTTGCGGCCAGCTCCCAAAAAAGCGAGTTGTAAAATGGAGGTTCAGGGCACTGCAATTCACAAACCTGCAGAGTTATAAATGATAACTCTCGTCCACAAATATATTGACGGAAGGCAAAGAAGAGGATTTGAAATCAAGGCAGAATTGCAGGAAACAGATTTCAGGAGGTAGATTCGAGTCGCCTTTAAAGCACATGAAAAGTGGCAAAATGTTGACAATGATGCCCTTGGCCAAAAAGGGCGTATGCGTTTTTTCCTGAATGTATTCAGGAAAAAACGCATACGCCCTTTTTGGCCAACCAAGCAACCTGGAAAGGCAAATCAGCGCTACAAAGATTTCTCGCTTCCCATCAGTTAAAAAGGCCATGCTGAAAAAAATGTCAAAACCAGAAATGCAGGACAGGCCATGGAGAAATGGGAGCCTTCCTACACTGATGGGCGGGATGTAAATTGCCAACAGCCACTCTGGAGAAGCGTACGGTGAGTCCTGAAACATCTAAAAAACAAAGCTTAGAGAGCATAGGGCACTTCCACTCATGGGGTTATAAACTGGGAAAATTAAAAATCAGCAAGACACAAGCACCCCAAAGTTTAGGGCTGCTCTGTTGACAAGGACCTCCACTTCATTCCACCTTCAATATCCCAGGAAAGAGAAAAATGGATAAAGAAGTTGTGGTCCTTATGTACAATGGAATATCACTCAGCCGTGAAATCAATGTCATAAGGCTAGTAGCAGCATGATGAGTGGATTTAGGTATGACGACTCTAAGTGAAATAAGTCACACAGAAAAGGACACTTCTCATAAGGTATCACTTATAGAGGGAATGTAAAAACCGTTACACTTGAACTGAATTACAAAACAGAACAGAGTCACACATGCAGAAAACACACTATGGCTGCTTAACGGGAAAGGTGAGGTGGGGTGATACATAAAACAAGGGTTTCAAATTAGCTCAGATACCGTTCCATAAACCCAATATGTAATAGACAACACCTACTCCTTGCTCAGAGAACTGGACTCAACACGCCCTATTCACCGCACAAGAATATATCTGACAAGTAATAATCTTAAAACCTATGTATTGATATCTCTCTGTTAGTGTGTCAAGTGGGTAAAAAGCGGCATAAACACAGCAGTGAAAAGCAGCTAAACCCCATTATAAAAATAAATTACTTTGAAAAACCCATGAAACAAAGACAGTGAAAGAGAGCGAAATTCTTACACAATGCGTTCAGGGGCTGTGATGCCACCTGTATTGACCATATCCAGACCCACAGCTGGATGAGACCTAAGGGTGGACACTGTTGCGGCTGAGAGGTTTGGTGAGGTTGGGTGAGCAAACGCAGACCCTTTAAAGTAATACTGCGTGGTACCCATCGCATGGGTCCCAAATCTCCAGGTTCAAGGGCATCTTCCTACATCGAAAACATGCATGAGAAACCCAGAAGATGGTACTTCGTGTGATGTGAAAGGTTTCTAAAACGCACCTCATTTCTCATCTCCTTGTGCCCGGGTTCGCTATTCCAGCCACTTTACTAGCAATCTCCCTACTTGGAGCATCAGCACCTTTAACCTCCTGTTCCGTACAGGTTGCAATTTGTCCTGAGGATGAACGGGAAGACGTGGAACCAATGAGAGACTAGCTCTTGGTGTTGGGACAGGCACAGGTCACTCTATTTTCCCATCAGGAAGAAGAATTAACCACAGGCTCAGCCTGCCCCCCGGAACCAGAACAGGGCCTGAAGCCATCCTGCACTTTTGCGGCCAGCTCCCTAAAAAGCGAGTTGTAAAATGGAGGTTCAGGGCACTGCAATTCACAAACCTGCAGAGTTATAAATGATAACTCTCATCCACAAATATATTGAGGGAAGGCAAAGAAGAGGATTTGAAATCAAGGCAGAATTGCAGGAAACAGATTTCAGGAGGTAGATTCGAATCGCCTTTAAAGCACATGAAAAGCGGCAAAACGTTGACAATGATGCCCTTGGCCAAAAAGGGCGTATGCGTTTTTTCCTGAATATATTCAGGAAAAAACGCATACGCCCTTTTTGGCCAACCAAGCAACCTGGAAAGGCAAATCAGCGCTACAAAGATGTCTCGCTTCCCATCGGTCAAAAGGGCCATGCTGAAAAAAGTGTCAACACCAGAAATGCAGGACAGGCCATGGAGAAATGGGAGCCTTGCTACACTGATGGGCGGGATGTAAATTGTCAACAGCCACTCTGGAGAAGTGTACGGTGAGTCCTGAAACGTCTAAAAAGCAAAGCTTAGAGAGCATAGGGCACTTCCACTCATGGGGGTATAAATTGGGAAAATTAAAAATCAGCAAGACACAAGCACCCCAAAGTTTAGGGCTGCTCTGTTGACAAGGACCTCCACTTCATTCCACCTTCAATATCCCAGGAAAGAGAAAAATGGATAAAGAAGTTGTGGTCCTTATGTACAATGGAATATCACTCAGCCATGAAATCAATGTCATAAGGCTAGTAGCAGCATGATGAGTGGATTTAGGTACGACGATTCTAAGTGAAATAAGTCACACAGAAAAGGACACTTCTCATAAGGTATCACTGATAGAGGGAATGTAAAAACCGTTACACTTGAACTGAATTACAAAACAGAACAGAGTCACACATGCAGAAAACACACTATGGCTGCTTAACGGGAAAGGTGAGGTGGGGTGATACATAAAACAAGGGTTTCAAATTAGCTCAGATACCGTTCCATAAAACCAATATGTAATAGACAAGACCTACTCCTTGCTCAGAGAACTGGACTCAACACGCCCTATTCACCGCACAAGAATATATCTGACTAGTAATAATCTTAAAACCTATGTATTGATATCTCTCTGTTAGTGTGTCAAGTGGGTGTAAAGCGGCATAAACACAGCAGTGAAAAGCAGCTAAACCCCATTATAAAAATAAATTACTTTGAAAAACCCATGAAACAAAGACAGTGAAAGAGATAGAAATTCCTACACAATGCGTTCACGGGCTGTGATGCAACCTGGATTGACCATATCTAGACCCACAGCTGGATGAGACATAAGGGTGGACACTCTTGGGGCTGAGAGGTTTGGTGAGGTTGGGTGAGCAAACGCAGACCCTTTAAAGTAATACTGCATGGTAACCATCGCATGGGTCGCAAATCGCCAGGTTCAAGGGCATCTTCCTACATCGAAAACATGCATGAGAAACCCAGAAGATGGTACACCGTGTGATGTGGAAAGGTTTCTAAAACGCACCTCATTTCTCATCTCCTTGTGCCCGGGTTCGCTATTCCAGCCGCTTTACTAGCAATCTCCCTACTTGGAGCATCAGCACCTTTAACCTCCTGTTCCGTACAGGTTGCAATTTGTCCTGAGGATGAACGGGAAGACGTGGAACCAATGAGAGACTAGCTCTTGGTGTTGGGACAGGCACAGGTCACTCTATTTTCCCATCAGGAAGAAGAATTAACCACAGGCTCAGCCTGCCCCCCGGAACCAGAACAGGGCCTGAAGCCATCCTGTGCTTTTGCGGCCAGCTCCCAAAAAAGCGAGTTGTAAAATGGAGGTTCAGGGCACTGCAATTCACAAACCTGCAGAGTTATAAATGATAACTCTCGTCCACAAATATATTGACGGAAGGCAAAGAAGAGGATTTGAAATCAAGGCAGAATTGCAGGAAACAGATTTCAGGAGGTAGATTCGAGTCGCCTTTAAAGCACATGAAAAGTGGCAAAACGTTGACAATGATGCCCTTGGCCAAAAAGGGCGTATGCGTTTTTTCCTGAATGTATTCAGGAAAAAACGCATACGCCCTTTTTGGCCAACCAAGCAACCTGGAAAGGCAAATCAGCGCTACAAAGATTTCTCGCTTCCCATCGGTTAAAAAGGCCATGCTGAAAAAAATGTCAAAACCAGAAATGCAGGACAGGCCATGGAGAAATGGGAGCCTTCCTACACTGATGGGCGGGATGTAAATTGCCAACAGCCACTCTGGAGAAGCGTACGGTGAGTCCTGAAACATCTAAAAAACAAAGCTTAGAGAGCATAGGGCACTTCCACTCATGGGGTTATAAACTGGGAAAATTAAAAATCAGCAAGACACAAGCACCCCAAAGTTTAGGGCTGCTCTGTTGACAAGGACCTCCACTTCATTCCACCTTCAATATCCCAGGAAAGAGAAAAATGGATAAAGAAGTTGTGGTCCTTATGTACAATGGAATATCACTCAGCCGTGAAATCAATGTCATAAGGCTAGTAGCAGCATGATGAGTGGATTTAGGTATGACGACTCTAAGTGAAATAAGTCACACAGAAAAGGACACTTCTCATAAGGTATCACTTATAGAGGGAATGTAAAAACCGTTACACTTGAACTGAATTACAAAACAGAACAGAGTCACACATGCAGAAAACACACTATGGCTGCTTAACGGGAAAGGTGAGGTGGGGTGATACATAAAACAAGGGTTTCAAATTAGCTCAGATACCGTTCCATAAACCCAATATGTAATAGACAACACCTACTCCTTGCTCAGAGAACTGGACTCAACACGCCCTATTCACCGCACAAGAATATATCTGACAAGTAATAATCTTAAAACCTATGTATTGATATCTCTCTGTTAGTGTGTCAAGTGGGTAAAAAGCGGCATAAACACAGCAGTGAAAAGCAGCTAAACCCCATTATAAAAATAAATTACTTTGAAAAACCCATGAAACAAAGACAGTGAAAGAGAGCGAAATTCTTACACAATGCGTTCAGGGGCTGTGATGCCACCTGTATTGACCATATCCAGACCCACAGCTGGATGAGACCTAAGGGTGGACACTGTTGCGGCTGAGAGGTTTGGTGAGGTTGGGTGAGCAAACGCAGACCCTTTAAAGTAATACTGCGTGGTACCCATCGCATGGGTCCCAAATCTCCAGGTTCAAGGGCATCTTCCTACATCGAAAACATGCATGAGAAACCCAGAAGATGGTACTTCGTGTGATGTGGAAAGGTTTCTAAAACGCACCTCATTTCTCATCTCCTTGTGCCCGGGTTCGCTATTCCAGCCGCTTTACTAGCAATCTCCCTACTTGGAGCATCAGCACCTTTAACCTCCTGTTCCGTACAGGTTGCAATTTGTCCTGAGGATGAACGGGAAGACGTGGAACCAATGAGAGACTAGCTCTTGGTGTTGGGACAGGCACAGGTCACTCTATTTTCCCATCAGGAAGAAGAATTAACCACAGGCTCAGCCTGCCCCCCGGAACAAGAACAGGGCCTGAAGCCATCCTGCACTTTTGCGGCCAGCTCCCTAAAAAGCGAGTTGTAAAATGGAGGTTCAGGGCACTGCAATTCACAAACCTGCAGAGTTATAAATGATAACTCTCATCCACAAATATATTGAGGGAAGGCAAAGAAGAGGATTTGAAATCAAGGCAGAATTGCAGGAAACAGATTTCAGGAGGTAGATTCGAATCGCCTTTAAAGCACATGAAAAGCGGCAAAACGTTGACAATGATGCCCTTGGCCAAAAAGGGCGTATGCGTTTTTTCCTGAATATATTCAGGAAAAAACGCATACGCCCTTTTTGGCCAACCAAGCAACCTGGAAAGGCAAATCAGCGCTACAAAGATGTCTCGCTTCCCATCGGTCAAAAGGGCCATGCTGAAAAAAGTGTCAACACCAGAAATGCAGGACAGGCCATGGAGAAATGGGAGCCTTGCTACACTGATGGGCGGGATGTAAATTGTCAACAGCCACTCTGGAGAAGTGTACGGTGAGTCCTGAAACGTCTAAAAAGCAAAGCTTAGAGAGCATAGGGCACTTCCACTCATGGGGGTATAAATTGGGAAAATTAAAAATCAGCAAGACACAAGCACCCCAAAGTTTAGGGCTGCTCTGTTGACAAGGACCTCCACTTCATTCCACCTTCAATATCCCAGGAAAGAGAAAAATGGATAAAGAAGTTGTGGTCCTTATGTACAATGGAATATCACTCAGCCATGAAATCAATGTCATAAGGCTAGTAGCAGCATGATGAGTGGATTTAGGTACGACGATTCTAAGTGAAATAAGTCACACAGAAAAGGACACTTCTCATAAGGTATCACTGATAGAGGGAATGTAAAAACCGTTACACTTGAACTGAATTACAAAACAGAACAGAGTCACACATGCAGAAAACACACTATGGCTGCTTAACGGGAAAGGTGAGGTGGGGTGATACATAAAACAAGGGTTTCAAATTAGCTCAGATACCGTTCCATAAAACCAATATGTAATAGACAAGACCTACTCCTTGCTCAGAGAACTGGACTCAACACGCCCTATTCACCGCACAAGAATATATCTGACTAGTAATAATCTTAAAACCTATGTATTGATATCTCTCTGTTAGTGTGTCAAGTGGGTGTAAAGCGGCATAAACACAGCAGTGAAAAGCAGCTAAACCCCATTATAAAAATAAATTACTTTGAAAAACCCATGAAACAAAGACAGTGAAAGAGATAGAAATTCCTACACAATGCGTTCACGGGCTGTGATGCAACCTGGATTGACCATATCTAGACCCACAGCTGGATGAGACATAAGGGTGGACACTCTTGGGGCTGAGAGGTTTGGTGAGGTTGGGTGAGCAAACGCAGACCCTTTAAAGTAATACTGCATGGTAACCATCGCATGGGTCGCAAATCGCCAGGTTCAAGGGCATCTTCCTACATCGAAAACATGCATGAGAAACCCAGAAGATGGTACACCGTGTGATGTGGAAAGGTTTCTAAAACGCACCTCATTTCTCATCTCCTTGTGCCCGGGTTCGCTATTCCAGCCGCTTTACTAGCAATCTCCCTACTTGGAGCATCAGCACCTTTAACCTCCTGTTCCGTACAGGTTGCAATTTGTCCTGAGGATGAACGGGAAGACGTGGAACCAATGAGAGACTAGCTCTTGGTGTTGGGACAGGCACAGGTCACTCTATTTTCCCATCAGGAAGAAGAATTAACCACAGGCTCAGCCTGCCCCCCGGAACAAGAACAGGGCCTGAAGCCATCCTGCGCTTTTGCGGCCATCTCCCAAAAACGCGTGTTGTAAAATGGAGGTTCAGGGCACTGCAATTCACAAACCTGCAGAGTTATAAATGATAACTCTCGTCCACAAATATATTGAGGGAAGGCAAAGAAGAGGATTTGAAATCAAGGCAGAATTGCACGAAACAGATTTCAGGAGGTAGATTCGAATTGCCTTTAAAGCACATGAAAACCGGCAAAACGTTGACAATGATGCCCTTGGCCAAAAAGGGCGTATGCGTTTTTTCCTGAATATATTCAGGAAAAAACGCATACGCCCTTTTTGGCCAACCAAGCAACCTGGAAAGGCAAATCAGCGCTACAAAGAAGTCTCGCTTCCCATCGGTTAAAAAGGCCATGCTGAAAAAAGTGTCAAAACCAGAAATGCAGGACAGGCCATGGAGAAATGGGAGCCTTGCTACACTGATGGGCGGGATGTAAATTGCCAACAGCCACTCTGGAGAAGAGTACGGTGTGTCCTGAAACATCTAAAAAACACAGCTTAGAGAGCATAGGGCACTTCCACTCATGGGGGTATAAATTGGGAAAATTAAAAATCAGCAAGACACAAGCACCCCAAAGTTTAGGACTGCTCTGTTGACAAGGACCTCCACTTCATTCCACCTTCAATATCCCAGGAAAGAGAAAAATGGATAAAGAAGTTGTGGTCCTTATGTACAATGGAATATCACTCAGCCATGAAATCAATGTCATAAGGCTAGTAGCAGCATGATGAGTGGATTTAGGTACGACGATTCTAAGTGAAATAAGGCACACAGAAAAGGACACTTCTCATAAGGTATCACTGATAGAGGGAATGTAAAAACCGTTACACTTGAACTGAATTACAAAACAGAACAGAGTCACACATGCAGAAAACACACTATGGCTGCTTAACGGGAAAGGTGAGGTGGGGTGATACATAAAACAAGGGTTTCAAATTAGCTCAGATACCGTTCCATAAAACCAATATGTAATAGACAACACCTACTCCTTGCTCAGAGAACTGGACTCAACACGCCCTATTCACCGCACAAGAATATATCTGACTAGTAATAATCTTAAAACCTATGTATTGATATCTCTCTGTTAGTGTGTCAAGTGGGTGAAAAGCGGCATAAACACAGCAGTGAAAAGCAGCTAAACCCATTTATAAAAATAAATTACTTTGAAAAACCCATGAAACAAAGACAGTGAAAGAGAGAGAAATTCTTACACAATGCGTTCAGGGGCTGTGATGCAACCTGGATTGACCATATCTAGACCCACAGCTGGATGAGTCATAAGGGTGGACACTCTTGGGGCTGAGAGGTTTGGTGAGGTTGGGTGAGCAAACGCAGACCCTTTAAAGTAATACTGCGTGGTACCCATCGCATGGGTCCCAAATCTCCAGGTTCAAGGGCATCTTCCTACATCGAAAACATGCATGAGAAACCCAGAAGATGGTACACCGTGTGATGGGGAAAGGTTTCTAAAACGCACCTCATTTCTCATCTGCTTGTGCTCGGGTTCGCGATTCCAGCCACTTTACTAGCAATCTCCCTCCTTGGAGCATCACCACGTTTAACCTCCTGTTCCGTACAGGTTGATATTTGTCCTGAGGATGAACGGGAAGTCGTGGAACCAATGAGAGACTAGCTCTTGGTGTTGGGACAGGCACAGGTCACTCTATTTTCCCATCAGGAAGAAGAATTAACCACAGGCTCAGCCTGCCCCCCGGAACAAGAACAGGGCCTGAAGCCATCCTGCGCTTTTGCGGGCATCTCCCAAAAACGCGAGTTGTAAAATGGAGGTTCAGGGCACTGCAATTCACAAACCTGCAGAGTTATAAATGATAACTCTCGTCCACAAATATATTGAGGGAAGGCAAAGAAGAGGATTTGAAATCAAGGCAGAATTGCAGGAAACAGATTTCAGGAGGTAGATTCGAATCGCCTTTAAAGCACATGAAAAGCGGCAAAACGTTGACAATGATGCCCTTGGCCAAAAAGGGCGTATGCGTTTTTTCCTGAATATATTCAGGAAAAAACGCATACGCCCTTTTTGGCCAACCAAGCAACCTGGAAAGGCAAATCAGCGCTACAAAGAAGTCTCGCTTCCCATCGGTCAAAAGGGCCATGCTGAAAAAAGTGTCAAAACCAGAAATGCAGGACAGGCCATGGAGAAATGGGAGCCTTGCTACACTGATGGGCGGGATGTAAATTGCCAAGAGCCACTCTGGAGAAGTGTCTGGTGAGTCCTGAAACATCTGAAAAACACAGCTTAGAGAGCATAGGGCACTTCCACTCATGGGGGTATAAATTGGGAAAATTAAAAATCAGCAAGACACAAGCACCCCAAAGTTTAGGGCTGCTCTGTTGACCAGGACCTCCACTTCATTCCACCTTAAATATCCCAGGAAAGAGAAAAATGGATAAAGAAGTTGTGGTCCTTATGTACAATGGAATATCACTCAGCCAGGAAATCAATGTCGTAAGGTTAGTAGCAGCATGATGAGTGGATTTAGGTACGACGATTCTAAGTGAAAGAAGTCACACAGAAAAGGACACTTCTCATAAGGTATCACTGTTAGAGGGAATGTAAAAACTGTTACACTTGAACTGAATTACAAAACAGAACAGAGTCACACATGCAGAAAACACACTATGGCTGCTTAACGGGAAAGGTGAGGTGGGGTGATACATAAAACAAGGGTATCAAATTAGCTCAGATACCATTCCATAAACCCAATATGTAATAGACAAGACCTACTCCTTGCTCAGAGAACTGGACTCAACACGCCCTATTCACCGCACAAGAATATATCTGACTAATAATAATCGTAAAACCTATGTATTGATATCTCTCTGTTAGTGTGTCAAGTGGGTGTAAAGCCGCATAAACACAGCAGTGAAAAGCAGCTAAACCCCATTATAAAAATAAATTACTTTGAAACACCCATGAAACAAAGACAGTGAAAGAGAGAGAAATTCTTACACAATGCGTTCAGGGGCTGTGATGCAACCTGGATTGACCATATCTAGACGCACAGCTGGATGAGACATAAGGTTGGACACTCTTGGGGCTGAGAGGTTTGGTGAGGTTGGGTGAGCAAACGCAGACCCTTTAAAGTAATACTGCGTGGTACCCATCGCATGGGTCCCAAATCTCCAGGTTCAAGGGCATCTTCCTACATCAAAAACATGCATGAGAAACCCAGAAGATGGTACACCGTGTGATGGGGAAAGGTTTCTAAAACGCACCTCATTTCTCATCTCCTTGTGCCCGGGTTCGCCATTCCAGCCGCTTTACTAGCAAGCTCCCTACTTGGAGCATCAGCACCTTTAACCTCCTGTTCCGTACAGGTTGCAATTTGTCCTGAGGATAAACGGGAAGACGTGGAACCAACGAGAGACTAGCTCTTGGTGTTGGGACAGGCACAGGTCACTCTATTTTCCCATCAGAAAGAAGAAATAACCACAGGCTCAGCCTGACCCCCGGAACCAGAACAGGGCCTGAAGCCATTCTGCGATTTTGTGGCCAGCTCCCATAAAAACGAGTTGTAAAATGGAGGTTCAGGGCACTGCAATTCACAAACCTGCAGAGTTATAAATGATAACTCTCGTCCACAAATATATTGAGGGAAGGCAAAGAAGAGGATTTGAAATCAAGGCAGAATTGCAGGAAACAGATTTCAGGAGGTAGATACGAATCGCCTTTAAAGCACATGAAAAGCGGCAAAACGTTGACAATGATGCCCTTGGCCAAAAAGGGCGTATGCGTTTTTTCCTGAATATATTCAGGAAAAAACGCATACGCCCTTTTTGGCCAACCAAGCAACCTGGAAAGGCAAATCAGCGCTACAAAGAAGTCTCGCTTCCCATCGGTCAAAAGGGCCATGCTGAAAAAAGTGTCAAAACCAGAAATGCAGGACAGGCCATGGAGAAATGGGAGCCTTGCTACACTGATGGGCGGGATGTAAATTGCCAAGAGCCACTCTGGAGAAGTGTCCGGTGAGTCCTGAAACATCTGAAAAACACAGCTTAGAGAACATAGGGCACTTCCACTCATGGGGGTATAAATTGGGAAAATTAAAAATCAGCAAGACACAAGCACCCCAAAGTTTAGGGCTGCTCTGTTGACCAGGACCTCCACTTCATTCCACCTTAAATATCCCAGGAAAGAGAAAAATGGATAAAGAAGTTGTGGTCCTTATGTACAATGGAATATCACTCAGCCAGGAAATCAATGTCGTAAGGTTAGTAGCAGCATGATGAGTGGATTTAGGTACGACGATTCTAAGTGAAATAAGTCACACAAAAAAGGACACTTCTCATAAGGTATCACTGATAGAGGGAATGTAAAAACCGTTACACTTGAACTGAATTACAAAACAGAAGAGAGTCACACATGCAGAAAACACACTATGGCTGCTTAACGGGAAAGGTGAGGTGGGGTGATACAGAAAACAAGGGTATCAAATTAGCTCAGATACCGTTCCATAAACCCAATATGTAATAGACAAAACCTACTCCTTGCTCAGAGAACTGGACTCAACACGCCCTATTCACCGCACAAGAATATATCTGACTAATAATAATCGTAAAACCTATGCATTGATATCTCTCTGTTAGTGTGTCAAGTGGGTGTAAAGCGGCATAAACACAGCATTGAAAAGCAGCTAAACCCCATTATAAAAATAAATTACTTTGAAACACCCATGAAACAAAGACAGTGAAAGAGAGAGAAATTCTTACACAATGCGTTCAGGGGCTGTGATGCAACCTGGATTGACCATATCTAGACGCACAGCTGGATGAGACATAAGGGTGGACACTCTTGGGGCTGAGAGGTTTGGTGAGGTTGGGTGAGCAAACGCAGACCCTTTAAAGTAATACTGCGTGGTACCCATCGCATGGGTCCCAAATCTCCAGGTTCAAGGGCATCTTCCTACATCAAAAACATGCATGAGAAACCCAGAAGATGGTACACCGTGTGATGGGGAAAGGTTTCTAAAACGCACCTCATTTCTCATCTCCTTGTGCCCGGGTTCGCCATTCCAGCCGCTTTACTAGCAAGCTCCCTACTTGGAGCATCAGCACCTTTAACCTCCTGTTCCGTACAGGTTGCAATTTGTCCTGAGGATAAACGGGAAGACGTGGAACCAACGAGAGACTAGCTCTTGGTGTTGGGACAGGCACAGGTCACTCTATTTTCCCATCAGAAAGAAGAATTAACCACAGGCTCAGCCTGACCCCCGGAACCAGAACAGGGCCTGAAGCCATTCTGCGATTTTGCGGCCAGCTCCCATAAAAACGAGTTGTAAAATGGAGGTTCAGGGCACTGCAATTCACAAACCTGCAGAGTTATAAATGATAACTCTCGTCCACAAATATATTGAGGGAAGGCAAAGAAGAGGATTTGAAATCAAGGCAGAATTGCAGGAAACAGATTTCAGGAGGTAGATACGAATCGCCTTTAAAGCACATGAAAAGCGGCAAAACGTTGACAATGATGCCCTTGGCCAAAAAGGGCGTATGCGTTTTTTCCTGAATATATTCAGGAAAAAACGCATACGCCCTTTTTGGCCAACCAAGCAACCTGGAAAGGCAAATCAGGGCTACAAAGAAGACTCGCTTCCCATTGGTCAAAAGGGCCATGCTGAAAAAAGTGTCAAAACCAGAAATGCAGGACAGGCCATGGAGAAATGGGAGCCTTGCTACACTGATGGGCGGGATGTAAATTGCCAAGAGCCACTCTGGAGAAGTGTCCGGTGAGTCCTGAAACATCTGAAAAACACAGCTTAGAGAGCATAGGGCACTTCCACTCATGGGGGTATAAATTGGGAAAATGAAAAATCAGCAAGACACAAGCACCCCAAAGTTTAGGGCTGCTCTGTTGACCAGGACCTCCACTTCATTCCACCTTAAATATCCCAGGAAAGAGAAAAATGGATAAAGAAGTTGTGGTCCTTATGTACAATGGAATATCACTCAGCCAGGAAATCAATGTCGTAAGGTTAGTAGCAGCATGATGAGTGGATTTAGGTACGACGATTCTAAGTGAAATAAGTCACACAGAAAAGGACACTTCTCATAAGGTATCACTGATAGAGGGAATGTAAAAACCGTTACACTTGAACTGAATTACAAAACAGAACAGAGTCACACATGCAGAAAACACACTATGGCTGCTTAACGGGAAAGGTGAGGTGGGGTGATACATAAAACAAGGGTATCAAATTAGCTCAGATACCGTTCCATAAACCCAATATGTAATAGACAAGACCTACTCCTTGCTCAGAGAACTGGACTCAACACGCCCTATTCACCGCACAAGAATATATCTGACTAATAATAATCGTAAAACCTATGTATTGATATCTCTCTGTTAGTGTGTCAAGTGGGTGTAAAGCGGCATAAACACAGCAGTGAAAAGCAGCTAAACCCCATTATAAAAATAAATTACTTTGAAACACCCATGAAACAAAGACAGTGAAAGAGAGAGATATTCTTACACAATGCGTTCAGGGGCTGTGATGCAACCTGGATTGACCATATCTAGACGCACAGCTGGATGAGACATAAGGGTGGACACTCTTGGGGCTGAGAGGTTTGGTGAGGTTGGGTGAGCAAACGCAGACCCTTTAAAGGAAAACTGCGTGGTACCCATCGCATGGGTCCCAAATCTCCAGGTTCAAGGGCATCTTCCTACATCAAAAACATGCATGAGAAACCCAGAAGACGGTACACCGTGTGATGGGGAAAGGTTTCTAAATCTTACCTCATTTCTCATCTCCTTGTGCCCGGGTTCGCCGTTCCAGCCGCTTTACTAGCAAGCTCCCTACTTGGAGCATCAGCACCTTTAACCTCCTGTTCCGTACAGGTTGCAATTTGTCCTGAGGATAAACGGGAAGACGTGGAACCAACGAGAGACTAGCTCTTGGTGTTGGGACAGGCACAGGTCACTCTATTTTCCCATCAGAAAGAAGAATTAACCACAGGCTCAGCCTGACCCCCGGAACCAGAACAGGGCCTGAAGCCATTCTGCGATTTTGCGGCCAGCTCCCATAAAAACGAGTTGTAAAATGGAGGTTCAGGGCACTGCAATTCACAAACCTGCAGAGTTATAAATGATAACTCTCGTCCACAAATATATTGAGGGAAGGCAAAGAAGAGGATTTGAAATCAAGGCAGAATTGCAGGAAACAGATTTCAGGAGGTAGATACGAATCGCCTTTAAAGCACATGAAAAGCGGCAAAACGTTGACAATGATGCCCTTGGCCAAAAAGGGCGTATGCGTTTTTTCCTGAATATATTCAGGAAAAAACGCATACGCCCTTTTTGGCCAACCAAGCAACCTGGAAAGGCAAATCAGGGCTACAAAGAAGACTCGCTTCCCATTGGTCAAAAGGGCCATGCTGAAAAAAGTGTCAAAACCAGAAATGCAGGACAGGCCATGGAGAAATGGGAGCCTTGCTACACTGATGGGCGGGATGTAAATTGCCAAGAGCCACTCTGGAGAAGTGTCCGGTGAGTCCTGAAACATCTGAAAAACACAGCTTAGAGAACATAGGGCACTTCCACTCATGGGGGTATAAATTGGGAAAATTAAAAATCAGCAAGACACAAGCACCCCAAAGTTTAGGGCTGCTCTGTTGACCAGGACCTCCACTTCATTCCACCTTAAATATCCCAGGAAAGAGAAAAATGGATAAAGAAGTTGTGGTCCTTATGTACAATGGAATATCACTCAGCCAGGAAATCAATGTCGTAAGGTTAGTAGCAGCATGATGAGTGGATTTAGGTACGACGATTCTAAGTGAAATAAGTCACACAGAAAAGGACACTTCTCATAAGGTATCACTGATAGAGGGAATGTAAAAACCGTTACACTTGAACTGAATTACAAAACAGAACAGAGTCACACATGCAGAAAACACACTATGGCTGCTTAACGGGAAAGGTGAGGTGGGGTGATACATAAAACAAGGGTATCAAATTAGCTCAGATACCGTTCCATAAACCCAATATGTAATAGACAAAACCTACTCCTTGCTCAGAGAACTGGACTCAACACGCCCTATTCACCGCACAAGAATATATCTGACTAATAATAATCGTAAAACCTATGTATTGATATCTCTCTGTTAGTGTGTCAAGTGGGTGTAAAGCCGCATAAACACAGCAGTGAAAAGCAGCTAAACCCCATTATAAAAATAAATTACTTTGAAACAACCATGAAACAAAGACAGTGAAAGAGAGAGAAATTCTTACACAATGCGTTCAGGGGCTGTGATGCAACCTGGATTGACCATATCTAGACGCACAGCTGGATGAGACATAAGGGTGGACACTCTTGGGGCTGAGAGGTTTGGTGAGGTTGGGTGAGCAAACGCAGACACTTTAAAGGAATACTGCGTGGTACCCATCGCATGGGTCCCAAATCTCCAGGTTCAAGGGCATCTTCCTACATCAAAAACATGCATGAGAAACCCAGAAGACGGTACACCGTGTGATGGGGAAAGGTTTCTAAAACGCACCTCATTTCTCATCTCCTTGTGCCCGGGTTCGCCGTTCCAGCCGCTTTACTAGCAAGCTCCCTACTTGGAGCATCAGCACCTTTAACCTCCTGTTCCGTACAGGTTGCAATTTGTCCTGAGGATAAACGGGAAGACGTGGAACCAACGAGAGACTAGCTCTTGGTGTTGGGACAGGCACAGGTCACTCTATTTTCCCATCAGAAAGAAGAATTAACCACAGGCTCAGCCTGACCCCCGGAACCAGAACAGGGCCTGAAGCCATTCTGCGATTTTGCGGCCAGCTCCCATAAAAACGAGTTGTAAAATGGAGGTTCAGGGCACTGCAATTCACAAACCTGCAGAGTTATAAATGATAACTCTCGTCCACAAATATATTGAGGGAAGGCAAAGAAGAGGATTTGAAATCAAGGCAGAATTGCAGGAAACAGATTTCAGGAGGTAGATACGAATCGCCTTTAAAGCACATGAAAAGCGGCAAAACGTTGACAATGATACCCTTGGCCAAAAAGGGCGTATGCGTTTTTTCCTGAATATATTCAGGAAAAAACGCATACGCCCTTTTTGGCCAACCAAGCAACCTGGAAAGGCAAATCAGCGCTACAAAGAAGTCTCGCTTCCCATCGGTCAAAAGGGCCATGCTGAAAAAAGTGTCAAAACCAGAAATGCAGGACAGGCCATGGAGAAATGGGAGCCTTGCTACACTGATGGGCGGGATGTAAATTGCCAAGAGCCACTCTGGAGAAGTGTCCGGTGAGTCCTGAAACATCTGAAAAACACAGCTTAGAGAGCATAGGGCACTTCCACTCATGGGGGTATAAATTGGGAAAATTAAAAATCAGCAAGACACAAGCACCCCAAAGTTTAGGGCTGCTCTGTTGACCAGGACCTCCACTTCATTCCACCTTCAATATCCCAGGAAAGAGAAAAATGGATAAAGAAGTTGTGGTCCTTATGTACAATGGAATATCACTCAGCCAGGAAATCAATGTCGTAAGGTTAGTAGCAGCATGATGAGTGGATTTAGGTACGACGATTCTAAGTGAAATAAGTCACACAGAAAAGGACACTTCTCATAAGGTATCACTGATAGAGGGAATGTAAAAACCGTTACACTTGAACTGAATTACAAAACAGAACAGAGTCACACATGCAGAAAACACACTATGGCTGCTTAACGGGAAAGGTGAGGTGGGGTGATACATAAAACAAGGGTATCAAATTAGCTCAGATACCATTCCATAAACCCAATATGTAATAGACAAGACCTACTCCTTGCTCAGAGAACTGGACTCAACACGCCCTATTCACCGCACAAGAATATATCTGACTAATAATAATCGTAAAACCTATGTATTGATATCTCTCTGTTAGTGTGTCAAGTGGGTGTAAAGCGGCATAAACACAGCAGTGAAAAGCAGCTAAACCCCATTATAAAAATAAATTACTTTGAAACAACCATGAAACAAAGACAGTGAAAGAGAGAGAAATTCTTACACAATGCGTTCAGGGGCTGTGATGCAACCTGGATTGACCATATCTAGACGCACAGCTGGATGAGACATAAGGGTGGACACTCTTGGGGCTGAGAGGTTTGGTGAGGTTGGGTGAGCAAACGCAGACCCTTTAAAGTAATACTGCGTGGTCCCCATCGCATGGGTCCCAAATCTCCAGGTTCAAGGGCATCTTCCTACATCAAAAACATGCATGAGAAACCCAGAAGATGGTACACCGTGTGATGGGGAAAGGTTTCTAAAACACACCTCATTTCTCATCTCCTTGTGCCCGGGTTCGCCATTCCAGCCGCTTTACTAGCAAGCTCCCTACTTGGAGCATCAGCACCTTTAACCTCCTGTTCCGTACAGGTTGCAATTTGTCCTGAGGATAAACGGGAAGACGTGGAACCAACGAGAGACTAGCTCTTGGTGTTGGGACAGGCACAGGTCACTCTATTTTCCCATCAGAAAGAAGAATTAACCACAGGCTCAGCCTGACCCCCGGAACCAGAATAGGGCCTGAAGCCATTCTGCGATTTTGCGGCCAGCTCCCATAAAAACGAGTTGTAAAATGGAGGTTCAGGGCACTGCAATTCACAAACCTGCAGAGTTATAAATGATAACTCTCGTCCACAAATATATTGAGGGAAGGCAAAGAAGAGGATTTGAAATCAAGTCAGAATTGCAGGAAACAGATTTCAGGAGGTAGATACGAATCACCTTTAAAGCACATGAAAAGCGGCAAAACGTTGACAATGATGCCCTTGGCCAAAAAGGGCGTATGCGTTTTTTCCTGAATATATTCAGGAAAAAACGCATACGCCCTTTTTGGCCAACCAAGCAACCTGGAAAGGCAAATCAGCGCTACAAAGAAGTCTCGCTTCCCATCGGTCAAAAGGGCCATGCTGAAAAAAGTGTCAAAACCAGAAATGCAGGACAGGCCATGGAGAAATGGGAGCCTTGCTACACTGATGGGCGGGATGTAAATTGCCAAGAGCCACTCTGGAGAAGTGTCTGGTGAGTCCTGAAACATCTGAAAAACACAGCTTAGAGAGCATAGGGCACTTCCACTCATGGGGGTATAAATTGGGAAAATTAAAAATCACCAAGACACAAGCACCCCAAAGTTTAGGGCTGCTCTGTTGACCAGGACCTCCACTTCATTCCACCTTCAATATCCCAGGAAAGAGAAAAATGGATAAAGAAGTTGTGGTCCTTATGTACAATGGAATATCACTCAGCCAGGAAATCAATGTCGTAAGGTTAGTAGCAGCATGATGAGTGGATTTAGGTACGACGATTCTAAGTGAAATAAGTCACACAGAAAAGGACACTTCTCATAAGGTATCACTGTTAGAGGGAATGTAAAAACTGTTACACTTGAACTGAATTACAAAACAGAACAGAGTCACACATGCAGAAAACACACTATGGCTGCTTAACGGGAAAGGTGAGGTGGGGTGATACATAAAACAAGGGTATCAAATTAGCTCAGATACCATTCCATAAACCCAATATGTAATAGACAAGACCTACTCCTTGCTCAGAGAACTGGACTCAACACGCCCTATTCACCACACAAGAATATATCTGACTAATAATAATCGTAAAACCTATGTATTGATATCTCTCTGTTAGTGTGTCAAGTGGGTGTAAAGCCGCATAAACACAGCAGTGAAAAGCAGCTAAACCCCATTATAAAAATAAATTACTTTGAAACACCCATGAAACAAAGACAGTGAAAGAGAGAGAAATTCTTACACAATGCGTTCAGGGGCTGTGATGCAACCTGGATTGACCATATCTAGACGCACAGCTGGATGAGACATAAGGGTGGACACTCTTGGGGCTGAGAGGTTTGGTGAGGTTGGGTGAGCAAACGCAGACCCTTTAAAGTAATACTGCGTGGTACCCATCGCATGGGTCCCAAATCTCCAGGTTCAAGGGCATCTTCCTACATCAAAAACATGCATGAGAAACCCAGAAGATGGTACACCGTGTGATGGGGAAAGGTTTCTAAAACGCACCTCATTTCTCATCTCCTTGTGCCCGGGTTCGCCATTCCAGCCGCTTTACTAGCAAGCTCCCTACTTGGAGCATCAGCACCTTTAACCTCCTGTTCCGTACAGGTTGCAATTTGTCCTGAGGATAAACGGGAAGACGTGGAACCAACGAGAGACTAGCTCTTGGTGTTGGGACAGGCACAGGTCACTCTATTTTCCCATCAGAAAGAAGAAATAACCACAGGCTCAGCCTGACCCCCGGAACCAGAACAGGGCCTGAAGCCATTCTGCGATTTTGTGGCCAGCTCCCATAAAAACGAGTTGTAAAATGGAGGTTCAGGGCACTGCAATTCACAAACCTGCAGAGTTATAAATGATAACTCTCGTCCACAAATATATTGAGGGAAGGCAAAGAAGAGGATTTGAAATCAAGGCAGAATTGCAGGAAACAGATTTGAGGAGGTAGATACGAATCGCCTTTAAAGCACATGAAAAGCGGCAAAACGTTGACAATGATGCCCTTGGCCAAAAAGGGCGTATGCGTTTTTTCCTGAATATATTCAGGAAAAAACGCATACGCCCTTTTTGGCCAACCAAGCAACCTGGAAAGGCAAATCAGCGCTACAAAGAAGTCTCGCTTCCCATCGGTCAAAAGGGCCATGCTGAAAAAAGTATCAAAACCAGAAATGCAGGACAGGCCATGGAGAAATGGGAGCCTTGCTACACTGATGGGCGGGATGTAAATTGCCAAGAGCCACTCTGGAGAAGTGTCCGGTGAGTCCTGAAACATCTGAAAAACACAGCTTAGAGAACATAGGGCACTTCCACTCATGGGGGTATAAATTGGGAAAATTAAAAATCAGCAAGACACAAGCACCCCAAAGTTTAGGGCTGCTCTGTTAACCAGGACCTCCACTTCATTCCACCTTAAATATCCCAGGAAAGAGAAAAATGGATAAAGAAGTTGTGGTCCTTATGTACAATGGAATATCACTCAGCCAGGAAATCAATGTCGTAAGGTTAGTAGCAGCATGATGAGTGGATTTAGGTACGACGATTCTAAGTGAAATAAGTCACACAGAAAAGGACACTTCTCATAAGGTATCACTGATAGAGGGAATGTAAAAACCGTTACACTTGAACTGAATTACAAAACAGAACAGAGTCACACATGCAGAAAATACACTATGGCTGCTTAACGGGAAAGGTGAGGTGGGGTGATACATAAAACAAGGGTATCAAATTAGCTCAGATACCGTTCCATAAACCCAATATGTAATAGACAAAACCTACTCCTTGCTCAGAGAACTGGACTCAACACGCCCTATTCACCGCACAAGAATATATCTGACTAATAATAATCGTAAAACCTATGTATTGATATCTCTCTGTTAGTGTGTCAAGTGGGTGTAAAGCCGCATAAACACAGCAGTGAAAAGCAGCTAAACCCCATTATAAAAATAAATTACTTTGAAACAACCATGAAACAAAGACAGTGAAAGAGAGAGAAATTCTTACACAATGCGTTCAGGGGCTGTGATGCAACCTGGATTGACCATATCTAGACGCACAGCTGGATGAGACATAAGGGTGGACACTCTTGGGGCTGAGAGGTTTGGTGAGGTTGGGTGAGCAAACGCAGACCCTTTAAAGGAATACTGCGTGGTACCCATCGCATGGGTCCCAAATCTCCAGGTTCAAGGGCATCTTCCTACATCAAAAACATGCATGAGAAACCCAGAAGACGGTACACCGTGTGATGGGGAAAGGTTTCTAAAACTTACCTCATTTCTCATCTCCTTGTGCCCGGGTTCGCCGTTCCAGCCGCTTTACTAGCAAGCTCCCTACTTGGAGCATCAGCACCTTTAACCTCCTGTTCCGTACAGGTTGCAATTTGTCCTGAGGATAAACGGGAAGACGTGGAACCAACGAGAGACTAGCTCTTGGTGTTGGGACAGGCACAGGTCACTCTATTTTCCCATCAGAAAGAAGAATTAACCACAGGCTCAGCCTGACCCCCGGAACCAGAACAGGGCCTGAAGCCATTCTGCGATTTTGCGGCCAGCTCCCATAAAAACGAGTTGTAAAATGGAGGTTCAGGGCACTGCAATTCACAAACCTGCAGAGTTATAAATGATAACTCTCGTCCACAAATATATTGAGGGAAGGCAAAGAAGAGGATTTGAAATCAAGGCAGAATTGCAGGAAACAGATTTCAGGAGGTAGATACGAATCGCCTTTAAAGCACATGAAAAGCGGCAAAACGTTGACAATGATGCCCTTGGCCAAAAAGGGCGTATGCGTTTTTTCCTGATTATATTCAGGAAAAAACGCATACGCCCTTTTTGGCCAACCAAGCAACCTGGAAAGGCAAATCAGCGCTACAAAGAAGTCTCGCTTCCCATCGGTCAAAAGGGCCATGCTGAAAAAAGTGTCAAAACCAGAAATGCAGGACAGGCCATGGAGAAATGGGAGCCTTGCTACACTGATGGGCGGGATGTAAATTGCCAAGAGCCACTCTGGAGAAGTGTCCGGTGAGTCCTGAAACATCTGAAAAACACAGCTTAGAGAGCATAGGGCACTTCCACTCATGGGGGTATAAATTGGGAAAATGAAAAATCAGCAAGACACAAGCACCCCAAAGTTTAGGGCTGCTCTGTTGACCAGGACCTCCACTTCATTCCACCTTAAATATCCCAGGAAAGAGAAAAATGGATAAAGAAGTTGTGGTCCTTATGTACAATGGAATATCACTCAGCCATGAAATCAATGTCATAAGGTTAGTAGCAGTATGATGAGTGGATTTAGGTACGACGATTCTAAGTGAAATAAGTCACACAGAAAAGGACACTTCTCCTAAGGTATCACTGATAGAGGGAATGTAAATCCGTTACACTTGAACTGAATTACAAAATAGAAGAGAGTCACACATGCAGAAAACACACTATGGCTGCTTAACGGGAAAGGTGAGGTGGGGTGATACATAAAACAAGGGTATCAAATTAGCTCAGATACCGTTCCATAAACCCAATATGTAATAGACAAGACCTACTCCTTGCTCAGAGAACTGGACTCAACACGCCCTATTCACCGCACAAGAATATATCTGACTAATAATAATCGTAAAAACTATGTATTGATATCTCTCTGTTAGTGTGTCAAGTGGGTGTAAAGCCGCATAAACACAGCAGTGAAAAGCAGCTAAACCCCATTATAAAAATAAATTACTTTGAAACAACCATGAAACAAAGACAGTGAAAGAGAGAGAAATTCTTACACAATGCGTTCAGGGGCTGTGATGCAACCTGGATTGACCATATCTAGACGCACAGCTGGATGAGACATAAGGGTGGACACTCTTGGGGCTGAGAGGTTTGGTGAGGTTGGGTGAGCAAACGCAGACCCTTTAAAGTAATACTGCGTGGTACCCATCGCATGGGTCCCAAATCTCCAGGTTCAAGGGCATCTTCCTACATCAAAAACATGCATGAGAAACCCAGAAGACGGTACACCGTGTGATGGGGAAAGGTTTCTAAAACGTACCTCATTTCTCATCTCCTTGTGCCCGGGTTCGCCGTTCCAGCCGCTTTACTAGCAAGCTCCCTACTTGGAGCATCAGCACTTTTAACCTCCTGTTCCGTACAGGTTGCAATTTGTCCTGAGGATAAACGGGAAGACGTGGAACCAACGAGAGACTAGCTCTTGGTGTTGGGACAGGCACAGGTCACTCTATTTTCCCATCAGAAAGAAGAATTAACCACAGGCTCAGCCTGACCCCCGGAACCAGAACAGGGCCTGAAGCCATTCTGCGATTTTGCGGCCAGCTCCCATAAAAACGAGTTGTAAAATGGAGGTTCAGGGCACTGCAATTCACAAACCTGCAGAGTTATAAATGATAACTCTCGTCCACAAATATATTGAGGGAAGGCAAAGAAGAGGATTTGAAATCAAGGCAGAATTGCAGGAAACAGATTTCAGGAGGTAGATACGAATCGCCTTTAAAGCACATGAAAAGCGGCAAAACGTTGACAATGATGCCCTTGGCCAAAAAGGGCGTATGCGTTTTTTCCTGAATATATTCAGGAAAAAACGCATACGCCCTTTTTGGCCAACCAAGCAACCTGGAAAGGCAAATCAGGGCTACAAAGAAGACTCGCTTCCCATTGGTCAAAAGGGCCATGCTGAAAAAAGTGTCAAAACCAGAAATGCAGGACAGGCCATGGAGAAATGGGAGCCTTGCTACACTGATGGGCGGGATGTAAATTGCCAAGAGCCACTCCGGAGAAGTGTCCGGTGAGTCCTGAAACATCTGAAAAACACAGCTTAGAGAACATAGGGCACTTCCACTCATGGGGGTATAAATTGGGAAAATTAAAAATCAGCAAGACACAAGCACCCCAAAGTTTAGGGCTGCTCTGTTGACCAGGACCTCCACTTCATTCCACCTTAAATATCCCAGGAAAGAGAAAAATGGATAAAGAAGTTGTGGTCCTTATGTACAATGGAATATCACTCAGCCAGGAAATCAATGTCGTAAGGTTAGTAGCAGCATGATGAGTGGATTTAGGTACGACGATTCTAAGTGAAATAAGTCACACAGAAAAGGACACTTCTCATAAGGTATCACTGATAGAGGGAATGTAAAAACCGTTACACTTGAACTGAATTACAAAACAGAACAGAGTCACACATGCAGAAAACACACTATGGCTGCTTAACGGGAAAGGTGAGGTGGGGTGATACATAAAACAAGGGTATCAAATTAGCTCAGATACCATTCCATAAACCCAATATGTAATAGACAAGACCTACTCCTTGCTCAGAGAACTGGACTCAACACGCCCTATTCACCGCACAAGAATATATCTGACTAATAATAATCGTAAAACCTATGTATTGATATCTCTCTGTTAGTGTGTCAAGTGGGTGTAAAGCGGCATAAACACAGCAGTGAAAAGCAGCTAAACCCCATTATAAAAATAAATTACTTTGAAACACCCATGAAACAAAGACAGTGAAAGAGAGAGAAATTCTTACACAATGCGTTCAGGGGCTGTGATGCAACCTGGATTGACCATATCTAGACGCACAGCTGGATGAGACATAAGGGTGGACACTCTTGGGGCTGAGAGGTTTGGTGAGGTTGGGTGAGCAAACGCAGACCCTTTAAAGTAATACTGCGTGGTCCCCATCGCATGGGTCCCAAATCTCCAGGTTCAAGGGCATCTTCCTACATCAAAAACATGCATGAGAAACCCAGAAGATGGTACACCGTGTGATGGGGAAAGGTTTCTAAAACACACCTCATTTCTCATCTCCTTGTGCCCGGGTTCGCCATTCCAGCCGCTTTACTAGCAAGCTCCCTACTTGGAGCATCAGCACCTTTAACCTCCTGTTCCGTACAGGTTGCAATTTGTCCTGAGGATAAACGGGAAGACGTGGAACCAACGAGAGACTAGCTCTTGGTGTTGGGACAGGCACAGGTCACTCTATTTTCCCATCAGAAAGAAGAATTAACCACAGGCTCAGCCTGACCCCCGGAACCAGAATAGGGCCTGAAGCCATTCTGCGATTTTGCGGCCAGCTCCCATAAAAACGAGTTGTAAAATGGAGGTTCAGGGCACTGCAATTCACAAACCTGCAGAGTTATAAATGATAACTCTCGTCCACAAATATATTGAGGGAAGGCAAAGAAGAGGATTTGAAATCAAGTCAGAATTGCAGGAAACAGATTTCAGGAGGTAGACACGAATCACCTTTAAAGCACATGAAAAGCGGCAAAACGTTGACAATGATGCCCTTGGCCAAAAAGGGCGTATGCGTTTTTTCCTGAATATATTCAGGAAAAAACGCATACGCCCTTTTTGGCCAACCAAGCAACCTGGAAAGGCAAATCAGCGCTACAAAGAAGTCTCGCTTCCCATCGGTCAAAAGGGCCATGCTGAAAAAAGTGTCAAAACCAGAAATGCAGGACAGGCCATGGAGAAATGGGAGCCTTGCTACACTGATGGGCGGGATGTAAATTTCCAAGAGCCACTCTGGAGAAGTGTCTGGTGAGTCCTGAAACATCTGAAAAACACAGCTTAGAGAGCATAGGGCACTTCCACTCATGGGGGTATAAATTGGGAAAATTAAAAATCACCAAGACACAAGCACCCCAAAGTTTAGGGCTGCTCTGTTGACCAGGACCTCCACTTCATTCCACCTTAAATATCCCAGGAAAGAGAAAAAAGGATAAAGAAGTTGTGGTCCTTATGTACAATGGAATATCACTCAGCCAGGAAATCAATGTCGTAAGGTTAGTAGCAGCATGATGAGTGGATTTAGGTACGACGATTCTAAGTGAAATAAGTCACACAGAAAAGGACACTTCTCATAAGGTATCACTGTTAGAGGGAATGTAAAAACTGTTACACTTGAACTGAATTACAAAACAGAACAGAGTCACACATGCAGAAAACACACTATGGCTGCTTAACGGGAAAGGTGAGGTGGGGTGATACATAAAACAAGGGTATCAAATTAGCTCAGATACCGTTCCATAAACCCAATATGTAATAGACAAGACCTACTCCTTGCTCAGAGAACTGGACTCAACACGCCCTATTCACCGCACAAGAATATATCTGACTAATAATAATCGTAAAACCTATGTATTGATATCTCTCTGTTAGTGTGTCAAGTGGGTGTAAAGCCGCATAAGCACAGCAGTGAAAAGCAGCTAAACCCCATTATAAAAATAAATTACTTTGAAACACCCATGAAACAAAGACAGTGAAAGAGAGAGAAATTCTTACACAATGCGTTCAGGGGCTGTGATGCAACCTGGATTGACCATATCTAGACGCACAGCTGGATGAGACATAAGGGTGGACACTCTTGGGGCTGAGAGGTTTGGTGAGGTTGGGTGAGCAAACGCAGACCATTTAAAGTAATACTGCGTGGTACCCATCGCATGGGTCCCAAATCTCCAGGTTCAAGGGCATCTTCCTACATCAAAAACATGCATGAGAAACCCAGAAGATGGTACACCGTGTGATGGGGAAAGGTTTCTAAAACGCACCTCATTTCTCATCTCCTTGTGCCCGGGTTCGCCATTCCAGCCGCTTTACTAGCAAGCTCCCTACTTGGAGCATCAGCACCTTTAACCTCCTGTTCCGTACAGGTTGCAATTTGTCCTGAGGATAAACGGGAAGACGTGGAACCAACGAGAGACTAGCTCTTGGTGTTGGGACAGGCACAGGTCACTCTATTTTCCCATCAGAAAGAAGAAATAACCACAGGCTCAGCCTGACCCCCGGAACCAGAACAGGGCCTGAAGCCATTCTGCGATTTTGTGGCCAGTTCCCATAAAAACGAGTTGTAAAATGGAGGTTCAGGGCACTGCAATTCACAAACCTGCAGAGTTATAAATGATAACTCTCGTCCACAAATATATTGAGGGAAGGCAAAGAAGAGGATTTGAAATCAAGGCAGAATTGCAGGAAACATATTTCAGGAGGTAGATACAATCGCCTTTAAAGCACATGAAAAGCGGCAAAACGTTGACAATGATGCCCTTGGCCAAAAAGGGCGTATGCGTTTTTTCCTGAATATATTCAGCAAAAAACGCATACGCCCTTTTTGGCCAACCAAGCAACCTGGAAAGGCAAATCAGCGCTACAAAGAAGTCTCGCTTCCCATCGGTCAAAAGGGCCATGCTGAAAAAAGTGTCAAAACCAGAAATGCAGGACAGGCCATGGAGAAATGGGAGCCTTGCTACACTGATGGGCGGGATGTAAATTGCCAAGAGCCACTCTGGAGAAGTGTCCGGTGAGTCCTGAAACATCTGAAAAACACAGCTTAGAGAACATAGGGCACTTCCACTCATGGGGGTATAAATTGGGAAAATTAAAAATCAGCAAGACACAAGCACCCCAAAGTTTAGGGCTGCTCTGTTAACCAGGACCTCCACTTCATTCCACCTTAAATATCCCAGGAAAGAGAAAAATGGATAAAGAAGTTGTGGTCCTTATGTACAATGGAATATCACTCAGCCAGGAAATCAATGTCGTAAGGTTAGTAGCAGCATGATGAGTGGATTTAGGTACGACGATTCTAAGTGAAATAAGTCACACAGAAAAGGACACTTCTCATAAGGTATCAGTGATAGAGGGAATGTAAAAACCGTTACACTTGAACTGAATTACAAAACAGAACAGAGTCACACATGCAGAAAACACACTATGGCTGCTTAACGGGAAAGGTGAGGTGGGGTGATACATAAAACAACGGTATCAAATTAGCTCAGATACCGTTCCATAAACCCAATATGTAATAGATAAAACCTACTCCTTGCTCAGAGAACTGGACTCAACACGCCCTATTCACGGCACAAGAATATATCTGACTAATAATAATCGTAAAACCTATGTATTGATATCTCTCTGTTAGTGTGTCAAGTGGGTGTAAAGCCGCATAAACACAGCAGTGAAAAGCAGCTAAACCCCATTATAAAAATAAATTACTTTGAAACAACCATGAAACAAAGACAGTGAAAGAGAGAGAAATTCTTACACAATGCGTTCAGGGGCTGTGATGCAACCTGGATTGACCATATCTAGATGCACAGCTGGATGAGACATAAGGGTGGACACTCTTGGGGCTGAGAGGTTTGGTGAGGTTGGGTGAGCAAACGCAGACCCTTTAAAGTAATACTGCTTGGTACCCATCGCATGGGTCCCAAATCTCCAGGTTCAAGGGCATCTTCCTACATCAAAAACATGCATGAGAAACCCAGAAGACGGTACACCGTGTGATGGGGAAAGGTTTCTAAAACTTACCTCATTTCTCATCTCCTTGTGCCCGGGTTCGCCGTTCCAGCCGCTTTACTAGCAAGCTCCCTACTTGGAGCATCAGCACCTTTAACCTCCTGTTCCGTACAGGTTGCAATTTGTCCTGAGGATAAACGGGAAGACGTGGAACCAACGAGAGACTAGCTCTTGGTGTTGGGACAGGCACAGGTCACTCTATTTTCCCATCAGAAAGAAGAATTAACCACAGGCTCAGCCTGACCCCCGGAACCAGAACAGGGCCTGAAGCCATTCTGCGATTTTGCGGCCAGCTCCCATAAAAACGAGTTGTAAAATGGAGGTTCAGGGCACTGCAATTCACAAACCTGCAGAGTTATAAATGATAACTCTCGTCCACAAATATATTGAGGGAAGGCAAAGAAGAGGATTTGAAATCAAGGCAGAATTGCAGGAAACAGATTTCAGGAGGTAGATACGAATCGCCTTTAAAGCACATGAAAAGCGGCAAAACGTTGACAATGATGCCCTTGGCCAAAAAGGGCGTATGCGTTTTTTCCTGAATATATTCAGGAAAAAACGCATACGCCCTTTTTGGCCAACCAAGCAACCTGGAAAGGCAAATCAGGGCTACAAAGAAGACTCGCTTCCCATTGGTCAAAAGGGCCATGCTGAAAAAAGTGTCAAAACCAGAAATGCAGGACAGGCCATGGAGAAATGGGAGCCTTGCTACACTGATGGGCGGGATGTAAATTGCCAAGAGCCACTCTGGAGAAGTGTCCGGTGAGTCCTGAAACATCTGAAAAACACAGCTTAGAGAACATAGGGCACTTCCACTCATGGGGGTATAAATTGGGAAAATTAAAAATCAGCAAGACACAAGCACCCCAAAGTTTAGGGCTGCTCTGTTGACCAGGACCTCCACTTCATTCCACCTTAAATATCCCAGGAAAGAGAAAAATGGATAAAGAAGTTGTGGTCCTTATGTACAATGGAATATCACTCAGCCAGGAAATCAATGTCGTAAGGTTAGTAGCAGCATGATGAGTGGATTTAGGTACGACGATTCTAAGTGAAATAAGTCACACAGAAAAGGACACTTCTCATAAGGTATCACTGATAGAGGGAATGTAAAAACCGTTACACTTGAACTGAATTACAAAACAGAACAGAGTCACACATGCAGAAAACACACTATGGCTGCTTAACGGGAAAGGTGAGGTGGGGTGATACATAAAACAAGGGTATCAAATTAGCTCAGATACCATTCCATAAACCCAATATGTAATAGACAAGACCTACTCCTTGCTCAGAGAACTGGACTCAACACGCCCTATTCACCGCACAAGAATATATCTGACTAATAATAATCGTAAAACCTATGTATTGATATCTCTCTGTTAGTGTGTCAAGTGGGTGTAAAGCGGCATAAACACAGCAGTGAAAAGCAGCTAAACCCCATTATAAAAATAAATTACTTTGAAACACCCATGAAACAAAGACAGTGAAAGAGAGAGAAATTCTTACACAATGCGTTCAGGGGCTGTGATGCAACCTGGACTGACCATATCTAGACGCACAGCTGGATGAGACATAAGGGTGGACACTCTTGGGGCTGAGAGGTTTGGTGAGGTTGGGTGAGCAAACGCAGACCCTTTAAAGTAATACTGCGTGGTCCCCATCGCATGGGTCCCAAATCTCCAGGTTCAAGGGCATCTTCCTACATCAAAAACATGCATGAGAAACCCAGAAGATGGTACACCGTGTGATGGGGAAAGGTTTCTAAAACGCACCTCATTTCTCATCTGCTTGTGCTCGGGTTCGCGATTCCAGCCACTTTACTAGCAATCTCCCTCCTTGGAGCATCACCACGTTTAACCTCCTGTTCCGTACAGGTTGATATTTGTCCTGAGGATGAACGGGAAGTCGTGGAACCAATGAGAGACTAGCTCTTGGTGTTGGGACAGGCACAGGTCACTCTATTTTCCCATCAGGAAGAAGAATTAACCACAGGCTCAGCCTGCCCCCCGGAACAAGAACAGGGCCTGAAGCCATCCTGCGCTTTTGCGGGCATCTCCCAAAAACGCGAGTTGTAAAATGGAGGTTCAGGGCACTGCAATTCACAAACCTGCAGAGTTATAAATGATAACTCTCGTCCACAAATATATTGAGGGAAGGCAAAGAAGAGGATTTGAAATCAAGGCAGAATTGCAGGAAACAGATTTCAGGAGGTAGATTCGAATCGCCTTTAAAGCACATGAAAAGCGGCAAAACGTTGACAATGATGCCCTTGGCCAAAAAGGGCGTATGCGTTTTTTCCTGAATATATTCAGGAAAAAACGCATACGCCCTTTTTGGCCAACCAAGCAACCTGGAAAGGCAAATCAGCGCTACAAAGAAGTCTCGCTTCCCATCGGTCAAAAGGGCCATGCTGAAAAAAGTGTCAAAACCAGAAATGCAGGACAGGCCATGGAGAAATGGGAGCCTTGCTACACTGATGGGCGGGATGTAAATTGCCAAGAGCCACTCTGGAGAAGTGTCTGGTGAGTCCTGAAACATCTGAAAAACACAGCTTAGAGAGCATAGGGCACTTCCACTCATGGGGGTATAAATTGGGAAAATTAAAAATCAGCAAGACACAAGCACCCCAAAGTTTAGGGCTGCTCTGTTGACCAGGACCTCCACTTCATTCCACCTTAAATATCCCAGGAAAGAGAAAAATGGATAAAGAAGTTGTGGTCCTTATGTACAATGGAATATCACTCAGCCAGGAAATCAATGTCGTAAGGTTAGTAGCAGCATGATGAGTGGATTTAGGTACGACGATTCTAAGTGAAAGAAGTCACACAGAAAAGGACACTTCTCATAAGGTATCACTGTTAGAGGGAATGTAAAAACTGTTACACTTGAACTGAATTACAAAACAGAACAGAGTCACACATGCAGAAAACACACTATGGCTGCTTAACGGGAAAGGTGAGGTGGGGTGATACATAAAACAAGGGTATCAAATTAGCTCAGATACCATTCCATAAACCCAATATGTAATAGACAAGACCTACTCCTTGCTCAGAGAACTGGACTCAACACGCCCTATTCACCGCACAAGAATATATCTGACTAATAATAATCGTAAAACCTATGTATTGATATCTCTCTGTTAGTGTGTCAAGTGGGTGTAAAGCCGCATAAACACAGCAGTGAAAAGCAGCTAAACCCCATTATAAAAATAAATTACTTTGAAACACCCATGAAACAAAGACAGTGAAAGAGAGAGAAATTCTTACACAATGCGTTCAGGGGCTGTGATGCAACCTGGATTGACCATATCTAGACGCACAGCTGGATGAGACATAAGGTTGGACACTCTTGGGGCTGAGAGGTTTGGTGAGGTTGGGTGAGCAAACGCAGACCCTTTAAAGTAATACTGCGTGGTACCCATCGCATGGGTCCCAAATCTCCAGGTTCAAGGGCATCTTCCTACATCAAAAACATGCATGAGAAACCCAGAAGATGGTACACCGTGTGATGGGGAAAGGTTTCTAAAACGCACCTCATTTCTCATCTCCTTGTGCCCGGGTTCGCCATTCCAGCCGCTTTACTAGCAAGCTCCCTACTTGGAGCATCAGCACCTTTAACCTCCTGTTCCGTACAGGTTGCAATTTGTCCTGAGGATAAACGGGAAGACGTGGAACCAACGAGAGACTAGCTCTTGGTGTTGGGACAGGCACAGGTCACTCTATTTTCCCATCAGAAAGAAGAAATAACCACAGGGTCAGCCTGACCCCCGGAACCAGAACAGGGCCTGAAGCCATTCTGCGATTTTGTGGCCAGCTCCCATAAAAACGAGTTGTAAAATGGAGGTTCAGGGCACTGCAATTCACAAACCTGCAGAGTTATAAATGATAACTCTCGTCCACAAATATATTGAGGGAAGGCAAAGAAGAGGATTTGAAATCAAGGCAGAATTGCAGGAAACAGATTTCAGGAGGTAGATACGAATCGCCTTTAAAGCACATGAAAAGCGGCAAAACGTTGACAATGATGCCCTTGGCCAAAAAGGGCGTATGCGTTTTTTCCTGAATATATTCAGGAAAAAACGCATACGCCCTTTTTGGCCAACCAAGCAACCTGGAAAGGCAAATCAGCGCTACAAAGAAGTCTCGCTTCCCATCGGTCAAAAGGGCCATGCTGAAAAAAGTGTCAAAACCAGAAATGCAGGACAGGCCATGGAGAAATGGGAGCCTTGCTACACTGATGGGCGGGATGTAAATTGCCAAGAGCCACTCTGGAGAAGTGTCCGGTGAGTCCTGAAACATCTGAAAAACACAGCTTAGAGAACATAGGGCACTTCCACTCATGGGGGTATAAATTGGGAAAATTAAAAATCAGCAAGACACAAGCACCCCAAAGTTTAGGGCTGCTCTGTTGACCAGGACCTCCACTTCATTCCACCTTAAATATCCCAGGAAAGAGAAAAATGGATAAAGAAGTTGTGGTCCTTATGTACAATGGAATATCACTCAGCCAGGAAATCAATGTCGTAAGGTTAGTAGCAGCATGATGAGTGGATTTAGGTACGACGATTCTAAGTGAAATAAGTCACACAAAAAAGGACACTTCTCATAAGGTATCACTGATAGAGGGAATGTAAAAACCGTTACACTTGAACTGAATTACAAAACAGAAGAGAGTCACACATGCAGAAAACACACTATGGCTGCTTAACGGGAAAGGTGAGGTGGGGTGATACAGAAAACAAGGGTATCAAATTAGCTCAGATACCGTTCCATAAACCCAATATGTAATAGACAAAACCTACTCCTTGCTCAGAGAACTGGACTCAACACGCCCTATTCACCGCACAAGAATATATCTGACTAATAATAATCGTAAAACCTATGCATTGATATCTCTCTGTTAGTGTGTCAAGTGGGTGTAAAGCGGCATAAACACAGCATTGAAAAGCAGCTAAACCCCATTATAAAAATAAATTACTTTGAAACACCCATGAAACAAAGACAGTGAAAGAGAGAGAAATTCTTACACAATGCGTTCAGGGGCTGTGATGCAACCTGGATTGACCATATCTAGACGCACAGCTGGATGAGACATAAGGGTGGACACTCTTGGGGCTGAGAGGTTTGGTGAGGTTGGGTGAGCAAACGCAGACCCTTTAAAGTAATACTGCGTGGTACCCATCGCATGGGTCCCAAATCTCCAGGTTCAAGGGCATCTTCCTACATCAAAAACATGCATGAGAAACCCAGAAGATGGTACACCGTGTGATGGGGAAAGGTTTCTAAAACGCACCTCATTTCTCATCTCCTTGTGCCCGGGTTCGCCATTCCAGCCGCTTTACTAGCAATCTCCCTACTTGGAGCATCAGCACCTTTAACCTCCTGTTCCGTACAGGTTGCAATTTGTCCTGAGGATAAACGGGAAGACGTGGAACCAACGAGAGACTAGCTCTTGGTGTTGGGACAGGCACAGGTCACTCTATTTTCCCATCAGAAAGAAGAATTAACCACAGGCTCAGCCTGACCCCCGGAACCAGAACAGGGCCTGAAGCCATTCTGCGATTTTGCGGCCAGCTCCCATAAAAACGAGTTGTAAAATGGAGGTTCAGGGCACTGCAATTCACAAACCTGCAGAGTTATAAATGATAACTCTCGTCCACAAATATATTGAGGGAAGGCAAAGAAGAGGATTTGAAATCAAGGCAGAATTGCAGGAAACAGATTTCAGGAGGTAGATACAAATCGCCTTTAAAGCACATGAAAAGCGGCAAAACGTTGACAATGATGCCCTTGGCCAAAAAGGGCGTATGCGTTTTTTCCTGAATATATTCAGGAAAAAACGCATACGCCCTTTTTGGCCAACCAAGCAACCTGGAAAGGCAAATCAGGGCTACAAAGAAGACTCGCTTCCCATTGGTCAAAAGGGCCATGCTGAAAAAAGTGTCAAAACCAGAAATGCAGGACAGGCCATGGAGAAATGGGAGCCTTGCTACACTGATGGGCGGGATGTAAATTGCCAAGAGCCACTCTGGAGAAGTGTCCGGTGAGTCCTGAAACATCTGAAAAACACAGCTTAGAGAACATAGGGCACTTCCACTCATGGGGGTATAAATTGGGAAAATTAAAAATCAGCAAGACACAAGCACCCCAAAGTTTAGGGCTGCTCTGTTGACCAGGACCTCCACTTCATTCCACCTTAAATATCCCAGGAAAGAGAAAAATGGATAAAGAAGTTGTGGTCCTTATGTACAATGGAATATCACTCAGCCAGGAAATCAATGTCGTAAGGTTAGTAGCAGCATGATGAGTGGATTTAGGTACGACGATTCTAAGTGAAATAAGTCACACAGAAAAGGACACTTCTCATAAGGTATCACTGATAGAGGGAATGTAAAAACCGTTACACTTGAACTGAATTACAAAACAGAACAGAGTCACACATGCAGAAAACACACTATGGCTGCTTAACGGGAAAGGTGAGGTGGGGTGATACATAAAACAAGGGTATCAAATTAGCTCAGATACCGTTCCATAAACCCAATATGTAATAGACAAGACCTACTCCTTGCTCAGAGAACTGGACTCAACACGCCCTATTCACCGCACAAGAATATATCTGACTAATAATAATCGTAAAACCTATGTATTGATATCTCTCTGTTAGTGTGTCAAGTGGGTGTAAAGCGGCATAAACACAGCAGTGAAAAGCAGCTAAACCCCATTATAAAAATAAATTACTTTGAAACACCCATGAAACAAAGACAGTGAAAGAGAGAGAAATTCTTACACAATGCGTTCAGGGGCTGTGATGCATCCTGGATTGACCATATCTAGACGCACAGCTGGATGAGACATAAGGGTGGACACTCTTGGGGCTGAGAGGTTTGGTGAGGTTGGGTGAGCAAACGCAGACCCTTTAAAGGAATACTGCGTGGTACCCATCGCATGGGTCCCAAATCTCCAGGTTCAAGGGCATCTTCCTACATCAAAAACATGCATGAGAAACCCAGAAGATGGTACACCGTGTGATGGGGAAAGGTTTCTAAAACGCACCTCATTTCTCATCTCCTTGTGCCCGGGTTCGCCATTCCAGCCGCTTTACTAGCAAGCTCCCTACTTGGAGCATCAGCACCTTTAACCTCCTGTTCCGTACAGGTTGCAATTTGTCCTGAGGATAAACGGGAAGACGTGGAACCAACGAGAGACTAGCTCTTGGTGTTGGGACAGGCACAGGTCACTCTATTTTCCCATCAGAAAGAAGAATTAACCACAGGCTCAGCCTGACCCCCAGAACCAGAACAGGGCCTGAAGCCATTCTGCGATTTTGCGGCCAGCTCCCATAAAAACGAGTTGTAAAATGGAGGTTCAGGGCACTGCAATTCACAAACCTGCAGAGTTATAAATGATAACTCTCGTCCACAAATATATTGAGGGAAGGCAAAGAAGAGGATTTGAAATCAAGGCAGAATTGCAGGAAACAGATTTCAGGAGGTAGATACGAATCGCCTTTAAAGCACATGAAAAGCGGCAAAACGTTGACAATGATGCCCTTGGCCAAAAAGGGCGTATGCGTTTTTTCCTGAATATATTCAGGAAAAAACGCATACGCCCTTTTTGGCCAACCAAGCAACCTGGAAAGGCAAATCAGGGCTACAAAGAAGACTCGCTTCCCATTGGTCAAAAGGGCCATGCTGAAAAAAGTGTCAAAACCAGAAATGCAGGACAGGCCATGGAGAAATGGGAGCCTTGCTACACTGATGGGCGGGATGTAAATTGCCAAGAGCCACTCTGGAGAAGTGTCCGGTGAGTCCTGAAACATCTGAAAAACACAGCTTAGAGAGCATAGGGCACTTCCACTCATGGGGGTATAAATTGGGAAAATGAAAAATCAGCAAGACACAAGCACCCCAAAGTTTAGGGCTGCTCTGTTGACCAGGACCTCCACTTCATTCCACCTTAAATATCCCAGGAAAGAGAAAAATGGATAAAGAAGTTGTGGTCCTTATGTACAATGGAATATCACTCAGCCAGGAAATCAATGTCGTAAGGTTAGTAGCAGCATGATGAGTGGATTTAGGTACGACGATTCTAAGTGAAATAAGTCACACAGAAAAGGACACTTCTCATAAGGTATCACTGATAGAGGGAATGTAAAAACCGTTACACTTGAACTGAATTACAAAACAGAACAGAGTCACACATGCAGAAAACACACTATGGCTGCTTAACGGGAAAGGTGAGGTGGGGTGATACATAAAACAAGGGTATCAAATTAGCTCAGATACCGTTCCATAAACCCAATATGTAATAGACAAGACCTACTCCTTGCTCAGAGAACTGGACTCAACACGCCCTATTCACCGCACAAGAATATATCTGACTAATAATAATCGTAAAACCTATGTATTGATATCTCTCTGTTAGTGTGTCAAGTGGGTGTAAAGCGGCATAAACACAGCAGTGAAAAGCAGCTAAACCCCATTATAAAAATAAATTACTTTGAAACACCCATGAAACAAAGACAGTGAAAGAGAGAGATATTCTTACACAATGCGTTCAGGGGCTGTGATGCAACCTGGATTGACCATATCTAGACGCACAGCTGGATGAGACATAAGGGTGGACACTCTTGGGGCTGAGAGGTTTGGTGAGGTTGGGTGAGCAAACGCAGACCCTTTAAAGGAAAACTGCGTGGTACCCATCGCATGGGTCCCAAATCTCCAGGTTCAAGGGCATCTTCCTACATCAAAAACATGCATGAGAAACCCAGAAGACGGTACACCGTGTGATGGGGAAAGGTTTCTAAATCTTACCTCATTTCTCATCTCCTTGTGCCCGGGTTCGCCGTTCCAGCCGCTTTACTAGCAAGCTCCCTACTTGGAGCATCAGCACCTTTAACCTCCTGTTCCGTACAGGTTGCAATTTGTCCTGAGGATAAACGGGAAGACGTGGAACCAACGAGAGACTAGCTCTTGGTGTTGGGACAGGCACAGGTCACTCTATTTTCCCATCAGAAAGAAGAATTAACCACAGGCTCAGCCTGACCCCCGGAACCAGAACAGGGCCTGAAGCCATTCTGCGATTTTGCGGCCAGCTCCCATAAAAACGAGTTGTAAAATGGAGGTTCAGGGCACTGCAATTCACAAACCTGCAGAGTTATAAATGATAACTCTCGTCCACAAATATATTGAGGGAAGGCAAAGAAGAGGATTTGAAATCAAGGCAGAATTGCAGGAAACAGATTTCAGGAGGTAGATACGAATCGCCTTTAAAGCACATGAAAAGCGGCAAAACGTTGACAATGATGCCCTTGGCCAAAAAGGGCGTATGCGTTTTTTCCTGAATATATTCAGGAAAAAACGCATACGCCCTTTTTGGCCAACCAAGCAACCTGGAAAGGCAAATCAGGGCTACAAAGAAGACTCGCTTCCCATTGGTCAAAAGGGCCATGCTGAAAAAAGTGTCAAAACCAGAAATGCAGGACAGGCCATGGAGAAATGGGAGCCTTGCTACACTGATGGGCGGGATGTAAATTGCCAAGAGCCACTCTGGAGAAGTGTCCGGTGAGTCCTGAAACATCTGAAAAACACAGCTTAGAGAACATAGGGCACTTCCACTCATGGGGGTATAAATTGGGAAAATTAAAAATCAGCAAGACACAAGCACCCCAAAGTTTAGGGCTGCTCTGTTGACCAGGACCTCCACTTCATTCCACCTTAAATATCCCAGGAAAGAGAAAAATGGATAAAGAAGTTGTGGTCCTTATGTACAATGGAATATCACTCAGCCAGGAAATCAATGTCGTAAGGTTAGTAGCAGCATGATGAGTGGATTTAGGTACGACGATTCTAAGTGAAATAAGTCACACAGAAAAGGACACTTCTCATAAGGTATCACTGATAGAGGGAATGTAAAAACCGTTACACTTGAACTGAATTACAAAACAGAACAGAGTCACACATGCAGAAAACACACTATGGCTGCTTAACGGGAAAGGTGAGGTGGGGTGATACATAAAACAAGGGTATCAAATTAGCTCAGATACCGTTCCATAAACCCAATATGTAATAGACAAAACCTACTCCTTGCTCAGAGAACTGGACTCAACACGCCCTATTCACCGCACAAGAATATATCTGACTAATAATAATCGTAAAACCTATGTATTGATATCTCTCTGTTAGTGTGTCAAGTGGGTGTAAAGCCGCATAAACACAGCAGTGAAAAGCAGCTAAACCCCATTATAAAAATAAATTACTTTGAAACAACCATGAAACAAAGACAGTGAAAGAGAGAGAAATTCTTACACAATGCGTTCAGGGGCTGTGATGCAACCTGGATTGACCATATCTAGACGCACAGCTGGATGAGACATAAGGGTGGACACTCTTGGGGCTGAGAGGTTTGGTGAGGTTGGGTGAGCAAACGCAGACACTTTAAAGGAATACTGCGTGGTACCCATCGCATGGGTCCCAAATCTCCAGGTTCAAGGGCATCTTCCTACATCAAAAACATGCATGAGAAACCCAGAAGACGGTACACCGTGTGATGGGGAAAGGTTTCTAAAACGCACCTCATTTCTCATCTCCTTGTGCCCGGGTTCGCCGTTCCAGCCGCTTTACTAGCAAGCTCCCTACTTGGAGCATCAGCACCTTTAACCTCCTGTTCCGTACAGGTTGCAATTTGTCCTGAGGATAAACGGGAAGACGTGGAACCAACGAGAGACTAGCTCTTGGTGTTGGGACAGGCACAGGTCACTCTATTTTCCCATCAGAAAGAAGAATTAACCACAGGCTCAGCCTGACCCCCGGAACCAGAACAGGGCCTGAAGCCATTCTGCGATTTTGCGGCCAGCTCCCATAAAAACGAGTTGTAAAATGGAGGTTCAGGGCACTGCAATTCACAAACCTGCAGAGTTATAAATGATAACTCTCGTCCACAAATATATTGAGGGAAGGCAAAGAAGAGGATTTGAAATCAAGGCAGAATTGCAGGAAACAGATTTCAGGAGGTAGATACGAATCGCCTTTAAAGCACATGAAAAGCGGCAAAACGTTGACAATGATGCCCTTGGCCAAAAAGGGCGTATGCGTTTTTTCCTGAATATATTCAGGAAAAAACGCATACGCCCTTTTTGGCCAACCAAGCAACCTGGAAAGGCAAATCAGCGCTACAAAGAAGTCTCGCTTCCCATCGGTCAAAAGGGCCATGCTGAAAAAAGTGTCAAAACCAGAAATGCAGGACAGGCCATGGAGAAATGGGAGCCTTGCTACACTGATGGGCGGGATGTAAATTGCCAAGAGCCACTCTGGAGAAGTGTCCGGTGAGTCCTGAAACATCTGAAAAACACAGCTTAGAGAGCATAGGGCACTTCCACTCATGGGGGTATAAATTGGGAAAATTAAAAATCAGCAAGACACAAGCACCCCAAAGTTTAGGGCTGCTCTGTTGACCAGGACCTCCACTTCATTCCACCTTCAATATCCCAGGAAAGAGAAAAATGGATAAAGAAGTTGTGGTCCTTATGTACAATGGAATATCACTCAGCCAGGAAATCAATGTCGTAAGGTTAGTAGCAGCATGATGAGTGGATTTAGGTACGACGATTCTAAGTGAAATAAGTCACACAGAAAAGGACACTTCTCATAAGGTATCACTGATAGAGGGAATGTAAAAACCGTTACACTTGAACTGAATTACAAAACAGAACAGAGTCACACATGCAGAAAACACACTATGGCTGCTTAACGGGAAAGGTGAGGTGGGGTGATACATAAAACAAGGGTATCAAATTAGCTCAGATACCATTCCATAAACCCAATATGTAATAGACAAGACCTACTCCTTGCTCAGAGAACTGGACTCAACACGCCCTATTCACCGCACAAGAATATATCTGACTAATAATAATCGTAAAACCTATGTATTGATATCTCTCTGTTAGTGTGTCAAGTGGGTGTAAAGCGGCATAAACACAGCAGTGAAAAGCAGCTAAACCCCATTATAAAAATAAATTACTTTGAAACAACCATGAAACAAAGACAGTGAAAGAGAGAGAAATTCTTACACAATGCGTTCAGGGGCTGTGATGCAACCTGGATTGACCATATCTAGACGCACAGCTGGATGAGACATAAGGGTGGACACTCTTGGGGCTGAGAGGTTTGGTGAGGTTGGGTGAGCAAACGCAGACCCTTTAAAGTAATACTGCGTGGTCCCCATCGCATGGGTCCCAAATCTCCAGGTTCAAGGGCATCTTCCTACATCAAAAACATGCATGAGAAACCCAGAAGATGGTACACCGTGTGATGGGGAAAGGTTTCTAAAACACACCTCATTTCTCATCTCCTTGTGCCCGGGTTCGCCATTCCAGCCGCTTTACTAGCAAGCTCCCTACTTGGAGCATCAGCACCTTTAACCTCCTGTTCCGTACAGGTTGCAATTTGTCCTGAGGATAAACGGGAAGACGTGGAACCAACGAGAGACTAGCTCTTGGTGTTGGGACAGGCACAGGTCACTCTATTTTCCCATCAGAAAGAAGAATTAACCACAGGCTCAGCCTGACCCCCGGAACCAGAATAGGGCCTGAAGCCATTCTGCGATTTTGCGGCCAGCTCCCATAAAAACGAGTTGTAAAATGGAGGTTCAGGGCACTGCAATTCACAAACCTGCAGAGTTATAAATGATAACTCTCGTCCACAAATATATTGAGGGAAGGCAAAGAAGAGGATTTGAAATCAAGTCAGAATTGCAGGAAACAGATTTCAGGAGGTAGATACGAATCACCTTTAAAGCACATGAAAAGCGGCAAAACGTTGACAATGATGCCCTTGGCCAAAAAGGGCGTATGCGTTTTTTCCTGAATATATTCAGGAAAAAACGCATACGCCCTTTTTGGCCAACCAAGCAACCTGGAAAGGCAAATCAGCGCTACAAAGAAGTCTCGCTTCCCATCGGTCAAAAGGGCCATGCTGAAAAAAGTGTCAAAACCAGAAATGCAGGACAGGCCATGGAGAAATGGGAGCCTTGCTACACTGATGGGCGGGATGTAAATTGCCAAGAGCCACTCTGGAGAAGTGTCTGGTGAGTCCTGAAACATCTGAAAAACACAGCTTAGAGAGCATAGGGCACTTCCACTCATGGGGGTATAAATTGGGAAAATTAAAAATCACCAAGACACAAGCACCCCAAAGTTTAGGGCTGCTCTGTTGACCAGGACCTCCACTTCATTCCACCTTCAATATCCCAGGAAAGAGAAAAATGGATAAAGAAGTTGTGGTCCTTATGTACAATGGAATATCACTCAGCCAGGAAATCAATGTCGTAAGGTTAGTAGCAGCATGATGAGTGGATTTAGGTACGACGATTCTAAGTGAAATAAGTCACACAGAAAAGGACACTTCTCATAAGGTATCACTGTTAGAGGGAATGTAAAAACTGTTACACTTGAACTGAATTACAAAACAGAACAGAGTCACACATGCAGAAAACACACTATGGCTGCTTAACGGGAAAGGTGAGGTGGGGTGATACATAAAACAAGGGTATCAAATTAGCTCAGATACCATTCCATAAACCCAATATGTAATAGACAAGACCTACTCCTTGCTCAGAGAACTGGACTCAACACGCCCTATTCACCACACAAGAATATATCTGACTAATAATAATCGTAAAACCTATGTATTGATATCTCTCTGTTAGTGTGTCAAGTGGGTGTAAAGCCGCATAAACACAGCAGTGAAAAGCAGCTAAACCCCATTATAAAAATAAATTACTTTGAAACACCCATGAAACAAAGACAGTGAAAGAGAGAGAAATTCTTACACAATGCGTTCAGGGGCTGTGATGCAACCTGGATTGACCATATCTAGACGCACAGCTGGATGAGACATAAGGGTGGACACTCTTGGGGCTGAGAGGTTTGGTGAGGTTGGGTGAGCAAACGCAGACCCTTTAAAGTAATACTGCGTGGTACCCATCGCATGGGTCCCAAATCTCCAGGTTCAAGGGCATCTTCCTACATCAAAAACATGCATGAGAAACCCAGAAGATGGTACACCGTGTGATGGGGAAAGGTTTCTAAAACGCACCTCATTTCTCATCTCCTTGTGCCCGGGTTCGCCATTCCAGCCGCTTTACTAGCAAGCTCCCTACTTGGAGCATCAGCACCTTTAACCTCCTGTTCCGTACAGGTTGCAATTTGTCCTGAGGATAAACGGGAAGACGTGGAACCAACGAGAGACTAGCTCTTGGTGTTGGGACAGGCACAGGTCACTCTATTTTCCCATCAGAAAGAAGAAATAACCACAGGCTCAGCCTGACCCCCGGAACCAGAACAGGGCCTGAAGCCATTCTGCGATTTTGTGGCCAGCTCCCATAAAAACGAGTTGTAAAATGGAGGTTCAGGGCACTGCAATTCACAAACCTGCAGAGTTATAAATGATAACTCTCGTCCACAAATATATTGAGGGAAGGCAAAGAAGAGGATTTGAAATCAAGGCAGAATTGCAGGAAACAGATTTGAGGAGGTAGATACGAATCGCCTTTAAAGCACATGAAAAGCGGCAAAACGTTGACAATGATGCCCTTGGCCAAAAAGGGCGTATGCGTTTTTTCCTGAATATATTCAGGAAAAAACGCATACGCCCTTTTTGGCCAACCAAGCAACCTGGAAAGGCAAATCAGCGCTACAAAGAAGTCTCGCTTCCCATCGGTCAAAAGGGCCATGCTGAAAAAAGTATCAAAACCAGAAATGCAGGACAGGCCATGGAGAAATGGGAGCCTTGCTACACTGATGGGCGGGATGTAAATTGCCAAGAGCCACTCTGGAGAAGTGTCCGGTGAGTCCTGAAACATCTGAAAAACACAGCTTAGAGAACATAGGGCACTTCCACTCATGGGGGTATAAATTGGGAAAATTAAAAATCAGCAAGACACAAGCACCCCAAAGTTTAGGGCTGCTCTGTTAACCAGGACCTCCACTTCATTCCACCTTAAATATCCCAGGAAAGAGAAAAATGGATAAAGAAGTTGTGGTCCTTATGTACAATGGAATATCACTCAGCCAGGAAATCAATGTCGTAAGGTTAGTAGCAGCATGATGAGTGGATTTAGGTACGACGATTCTAAGTGAAATAAGTCACACAGAAAAGGACACTTCTCATAAGGTATCACTGATAGAGGGAATGTAAAAACCGTTACACTTGAACTGAATTACAAAACAGAACAGAGTCACACATGCAGAAAATACACTATGGCTGCTTAACGGGAAAGGTGAGGTGGGGTGATACATAAAACAAGGGTATCAAATTAGCTCAGATACCGTTCCATAAACCCAATATGTAATAGACAAAACCTACTCCTTGCTCAGAGAACTGGACTCAACACGCCCTATTCACCGCACAAGAATATATCTGACTAATAATAATCGTAAAACCTATGTATTGATATCTCTCTGTTAGTGTGTCAAGTGGGTGTAAAGCCGCATAAACACAGCAGTGAAAAGCAGCTAAACCCCATTATAAAAATAAATTACTTTGAAACAACCATGAAACAAAGACAGTGAAAGAGAGAGAAATTCTTACACAATGCGTTCAGGGGCTGTGATGCAACCTGGATTGACCATATCTAGACGCACAGCTGGATGAGACATAAGGGTGGACACTCTTGGGGCTGAGAGGTTTGGTGAGGTTGGGTGAGCAAACGCAGACCCTTTAAAGGAATACTGCGTGGTACCCATCGCATGGGTCCCAAATCTCCAGGTTCAAGGGCATCTTCCTACATCAAAAACATGCATGAGAAACCCAGAAGACGGTACACCGTGTGATGGGGAAAGGTTTCTAAAACTTACCTCATTTCTCATCTCCTTGTGCCCGGGTTCGCCGTTCCAGCCGCTTTACTAGCAAGCTCCCTACTTGGAGCATCAGCACCTTTAACCTCCTGTTCCGTACAGGTTGCAATTTGTCCTGAGGATAAACGGGAAGACGTGGAACCAACGAGAGACTAGCTCTTGGTGTTGGGACAGGCACAGGTCACTCTATTTTCCCATCAGAAAGAAGAATTAACCACAGGCTCAGCCTGACCCCCGGAACCAGAACAGGGCCTGAAGCCATTCTGCGATTTTGCGGCCAGCTCCCATAAAAACGAGTTGTAAAATGGAGGTTCAGGGCACTGCAATTCACAAACCTGCAGAGTTATAAATGATAACTCTCGTCCACAAATATATTGAGGGAAGGCAAAGAAGAGGATTTGAAATCAAGGCAGAATTGCAGGAAACAGATTTCAGGAGGTAGATACGAATCGCCTTTAAAGCACATGAAAAGCGGCAAAACGTTGACAATGATGCCCTTGGCCAAAAAGGGCGTATGCGTTTTTTCCTGATTATATTCAGGAAAAAACGCATACGCCCTTTTTGGCCAACCAAGCAACCTGGAAAGGCAAATCAGCGCTACAAAGAAGTCTCGCTTCCCATCGGTCAAAAGGGCCATGCTGAAAAAAGTGTCAAAACCAGAAATGCAGGACAGGCCATGGAGAAATGGGAGCCTTGCTACACTGATGGGCGGGATGTAAATTGCCAAGAGCCACTCTGGAGAAGTGTCCGGTGAGTCCTGAAACATCTGAAAAACACAGCTTAGAGAGCATAGGGCACTTCCACTCATGGGGGTATAAATTGGGAAAATGAAAAATCAGCAAGACACAAGCACCCCAAAGTTTAGGGCTGCTCTGTTGACCAGGACCTCCACTTCATTCCACCTTAAATATCCCAGGAAAGAGAAAAATGGATAAAGAAGTTGTGGTCCTTATGTACAATGGAATATCACTCAGCCATGAAATCAATGTCATAAGGTTAGTAGCAGTATGATGAGTGGATTTAGGTACGACGATTCTAAGTGAAATAAGTCACACAGAAAAGGACACTTCTCCTAAGGTATCACTGATAGAGGGAATGTAAATCCGTTACACTTGAACTGAATTACAAAATAGAAGAGAGTCACACATGCAGAAAACACACTATGGCTGCTTAACGGGAAAGGTGAGGTGGGGTGATACATAAAACAAGGGTATCAAATTAGCTCAGATACCGTTCCATAAACCCAATATGTAATAGACAAGACCTACTCCTTGCTCAGAGAACTGGACTCAACACGCCCTATTCACCGCACAAGAATATATCTGACTAATAATAATCGTAAAAACTATGTATTGATATCTCTCTGTTAGTGTGTCAAGTGGGTGTAAAGCCGCATAAACACAGCAGTGAAAAGCAGCTAAACCCCATTATAAAAATAAATTACTTTGAAACAACCATGAAACAAAGACAGTGAAAGAGAGAGAAATTCTTACACAATGCGTTCAGGGGCTGTGATGCAACCTGGATTGACCATATCTAGACGCACAGCTGGATGAGACATAAGGGTGGACACTCTTGGGGCTGAGAGGTTTGGTGAGGTTGGGTGAGCAAACGCAGACCCTTTAAAGTAATACTGCGTGGTACCCATCGCATGGGTCCCAAATCTCCAGGTTCAAGGGCATCTTCCTACATCAAAAACATGCATGAGAAACCCAGAAGACGGTACACCGTGTGATGGGGAAAGGTTTCTAAAACGTACCTCATTTCTCATCTCCTTGTGCCCGGGTTCGCCGTTCCAGCCGCTTTACTAGCAAGCTCCCTACTTGGAGCATCAGCACTTTTAACCTCCTGTTCCGTACAGGTTGCAATTTGTCCTGAGGATAAACGGGAAGACGTGGAACCAACGAGAGACTAGCTCTTGGTGTTGGGACAGGCACAGGTCACTCTATTTTCCCATCAGAAAGAAGAATTAACCACAGGCTCAGCCTGACCCCCGGAACCAGAACAGGGCCTGAAGCCATTCTGCGATTTTGCGGCCAGCTCCCATAAAAACGAGTTGTAAAATGGAGGTTCAGGGCACTGCAATTCACAAACCTGCAGAGTTATAAATGATAACTCTCGTCCACAAATATATTGAGGGAAGGCAAAGAAGAGGATTTGAAATCAAGGCAGAATTGCAGGAAACAGATTTCAGGAGGTAGATACGAATCGCCTTTAAAGCACATGAAAAGCGGCAAAACGTTGACAATGATGCCCTTGGCCAAAAAGGGCGTATGCGTTTTTTCCTGAATATATTCAGGAAAAAACGCATACGCCCTTTTTGGCCAACCAAGCAACCTGGAAAGGCAAATCAGGGCTACAAAGAAGACTCGCTTCCCATTGGTCAAAAGGGCCATGCTGAAAAAAGTGTCAAAACCAGAAATGCAGGACAGGCCATGGAGAAATGGGAGCCTTGCTACACTGATGGGCGGGATGTAAATTGCCAAGAGCCACTCCGGAGAAGTGTCCGGTGAGTCCTGAAACATCTGAAAAACACAGCTTAGAGAACATAGGGCACTTCCACTCATGGGGGTATAAATTGGGAAAATTAAAAATCAGCAAGACACAAGCACCCCAAAGTTTAGGGCTGCTCTGTTGACCAGGACCTCCACTTCATTCCACCTTAAATATCCCAGGAAAGAGAAAAATGGATAAAGAAGTTGTGGTCCTTATGTACAATGGAATATCACTCAGCCAGGAAATCAATGTCGTAAGGTTAGTAGCAGCATGATGAGTGGATTTAGGTACGACGATTCTAAGTGAAATAAGTCACACAGAAAAGGACACTTCTCATAAGGTATCACTGATAGAGGGAATGTAAAAACCGTTACACTTGAACTGAATTACAAAACAGAACAGAGTCACACATGCAGAAAACACACTATGGCTGCTTAACGGGAAAGGTGAGGTGGGGTGATACATAAAACAAGGGTATCAAATTAGCTCAGATACCATTCCATAAACCCAATATGTAATAGACAAGACCTACTCCTTGCTCAGAGAACTGGACTCAACACGCCCTATTCACCGCACAAGAATATATCTGACTAATAATAATCGTAAAACCTATGTATTGATATCTCTCTGTTAGTGTGTCAAGTGGGTGTAAAGCGGCATAAACACAGCAGTGAAAAGCAGCTAAACCCCATTATAAAAATAAATTACTTTGAAACACCCATGAAACAAAGACAGTGAAAGAGAGAGAAATTCTTACACAATGCGTTCAGGGGCTGTGATGCAACCTGGATTGACCATATCTAGACGCACAGCTGGATGAGACATAAGGGTGGACACTCTTGGGGCTGAGAGGTTTGGTGAGGTTGGGTGAGCAAACGCAGACCCTTTAAAGTAATACTGCGTGGTCCCCATCGCATGGGTCCCAAATCTCCAGGTTCAAGGGCATCTTCCTACATCAAAAACATGCATGAGAAACCCAGAAGATGGTACACCGTGTGATGGGGAAAGGTTTCTAAAACACACCTCATTTCTCATCTCCTTGTGCCCGGGTTCGCCATTCCAGCCGCTTTACTAGCAAGCTCCCTACTTGGAGCATCAGCACCTTTAACCTCCTGTTCCGTACAGGTTGCAATTTGTCCTGAGGATAAACGGGAAGACGTGGAACCAACGAGAGACTAGCTCTTGGTGTTGGGACAGGCACAGGTCACTCTATTTTCCCATCAGAAAGAAGAATTAACCACAGGCTCAGCCTGACCCCCGGAACCAGAATAGGGCCTGAAGCCATTCTGCGATTTTGCGGCCAGCTCCCATAAAAACGAGTTGTAAAATGGAGGTTCAGGGCACTGCAATTCACAAACCTGCAGAGTTATAAATGATAACTCTCGTCCACAAATATATTGAGGGAAGGCAAAGAAGAGGATTTGAAATCAAGTCAGAATTGCAGGAAACAGATTTCAGGAGGTAGACACGAATCACCTTTAAAGCACATGAAAAGCGGCAAAACGTTGACAATGATGCCCTTGGCCAAAAAGGGCGTATGCGTTTTTTCCTGAATATATTCAGGAAAAAACGCATACGCCCTTTTTGGCCAACCAAGCAACCTGGAAAGGCAAATCAGCGCTACAAAGAAGTCTCGCTTCCCATCGGTCAAAAGGGCCATGCTGAAAAAAGTGTCAAAACCAGAAATGCAGGACAGGCCATGGAGAAATGGGAGCCTTGCTACACTGATGGGCGGGATGTAAATTTCCAAGAGCCACTCTGGAGAAGTGTCTGGTGAGTCCTGAAACATCTGAAAAACACAGCTTAGAGAGCATAGGGCACTTCCACTCATGGGGGTATAAATTGGGAAAATTAAAAATCACCAAGACACAAGCACCCCAAAGTTTAGGGCTGCTCTGTTGACCAGGACCTCCACTTCATTCCACCTTAAATATCCCAGGAAAGAGAAAAAAGGATAAAGAAGTTGTGGTCCTTATGTACAATGGAATATCACTCAGCCAGGAAATCAATGTCGTAAGGTTAGTAGCAGCATGATGAGTGGATTTAGGTACGACGATTCTAAGTGAAATAAGTCACACAGAAAAGGACACTTCTCATAAGGTATCACTGTTAGAGGGAATGTAAAAACTGTTACACTTGAACTGAATTACAAAACAGAACAGAGTCACACATGCAGAAAACACACTATGGCTGCTTAACGGGAAAGGTGAGGTGGGGTGATACATAAAACAAGGGTATCAAATTAGCTCAGATACCGTTCCATAAACCCAATATGTAATAGACAAGACCTACTCCTTGCTCAGAGAACTGGACTCAACACGCCCTATTCACCGCACAAGAATATATCTGACTAATAATAATCGTAAAACCTATGTATTGATATCTCTCTGTTAGTGTGTCAAGTGGGTGTAAAGCCGCATAAGCACAGCAGTGAAAAGCAGCTAAACCCCATTATAAAAATAAATTACTTTGAAACACCCATGAAACAAAGACAGTGAAAGAGAGAGAAATTCTTACACAATGCGTTCAGGGGCTGTGATGCAACCTGGATTGACCATATCTAGACGCACAGCTGGATGAGACATAAGGGTGGACACTCTTGGGGCTGAGAGGTTTGGTGAGGTTGGGTGAGCAAACGCAGACCATTTAAAGTAATACTGCGTGGTACCCATCGCATGGGTCCCAAATCTCCAGGTTCAAGGGCATCTTCCTACATCAAAAACATGCATGAGAAACCCAGAAGATGGTACACCGTGTGATGGGGAAAGGTTTCTAAAACGCACCTCATTTCTCATCTCCTTGTGCCCGGGTTCGCCATTCCAGCCGCTTTACTAGCAAGCTCCCTACTTGGAGCATCAGCACCTTTAACCTCCTGTTCCGTACAGGTTGCAATTTGTCCTGAGGATAAACGGGAAGACGTGGAACCAACGAGAGACTAGCTCTTGGTGTTGGGACAGGCACAGGTCACTCTATTTTCCCATCAGAAAGAAGAAATAACCACAGGCTCAGCCTGACCCCCGGAACCAGAACAGGGCCTGAAGCCATTCTGCGATTTTGTGGCCAGTTCCCATAAAAACGAGTTGTAAAATGGAGGTTCAGGGCACTGCAATTCACAAACCTGCAGTGTTATAAATGATAACTCTCGTCCACAAATATATTGAGGGAAGGCAAAGAAGAGGATTTGAAATCAAGGCAGAATTGCAGGAAACATATTTCAGGAGGTAGATACAATCGCCTTTAAAGCACATGAAAAGCGGCAAAACGTTGACAATGATGCCCTTGGCCAAAAAGGGCGTATGCGTTTTTTCCTGAATATATTCAGCAAAAAACGCATACGCCCTTTTTGGCCAACCAAGCAACCTGGAAAGGCAAATCAGCGCTACAAAGAAGTCTCGCTTCCCATCGGTCAAAAGGGCCATGCTGAAAAAAGTGTCAAAACCAGAAATGCAGGACAGGCCATGGAGAAATGGGAGCCTTGCTACACTGATGGGCGGGATGTAAATTGCCAAGAGCCACTCTGGAGAAGTGTCCGGTGAGTCCTGAAACATCTGAAAAACACAGCTTAGAGAACATAGGGCACTTCCACTCATGGGGGTATAAATTGGGAAAATTAAAAATCAGCAAGACACAAGCACCCCAAAGTTTAGGGCTGCTCTGTTAACCAGGACCTCCACTTCATTCCACCTTAAATATCCCAGGAAAGAGAAAAATGGATAAAGAAGTTGTGGTCCTTATGTACAATGGAATATCACTCAGCCAGGAAATCAATGTCGTAAGGTTAGTAGCAGCATGATGAGTGGATTTAGGTACGACGATTCTAAGTGAAATAAGTCACACAGAAAAGGACACTTCTCATAAGGTATCAGTGATAGAGGGAATGTAAAAACCGTTACACTTGAACTGAATTACAAAACAGAACAGAGTCACACATGCAGAAAACACACTATGGCTGCTTAACGGGAAAGGTGAGGTGGGGTGATACATAAAACAACGGTATCAAATTAGCTCAGATACCGTTCCATAAACCCAATATGTAATAGATAAAACCTACTCCTTGCTCAGAGAACTGGACTCAACACGCCCTATTCACGGCACAAGAATATATCTGACTAATAATAATCGTAAAACCTATGTATTGATATCTCTCTGTTAGTGTGTCAAGTGGGTGTAAAGCCGCATAAACACAGCAGTGAAAAGCAGCTAAACCCCATTATAAAAATAAATTACTTTGAAACAACCATGAAACAAAGACAGTGAAAGAGAGAGAAATTCTTACACAATGCGTTCAGGGGCTGTGATGCAACCTGGATTGACCATATCTAGATGCACAGCTGGATGAGACATAAGGGTGGACACTCTTGGGGCTGAGAGGTTTGGTGAGGTTGGGTGAGCAAACGCAGACCCTTTAAAGTAATACTGCTTGGTACCCATCGCATGGGTCCCAAATCTCCAGGTTCAAGGGCATCTTCCTACATCAAAAACATGCATGAGAAACCCAGAAGACGGTACACCGTGTGATGGGGAAAGGTTTCTAAAACTTACCTCATTTCTCATCTCCTTGTGCCCGGGTTCGCCGTTCCAGCCGCTTTACTAGCAAGCTCCCTACTTGGAGCATCAGCACCTTTAACCTCCTGTTCCGTACAGGTTGCAATTTGTCCTGAGGATAAACGGGAAGACGTGGAACCAACGAGAGACTAGCTCTTGGTGTTGGGACAGGCACAGGTCACTCTATTTTCCCATCAGAAAGAAGAATTAACCACAGGCTCAGCCTGACCCCCGGAACCAGAACAGGGCCTGAAGCCATTCTGCGATTTTGCGGCCAGCTCCCATAAAAACGAGTTGTAAAATGGAGGTTCAGGGCACTGCAATTCACAAACCTGCAGAGTTATAAATGATAACTCTCGTCCACAAATATATTGAGGGAAGGCAAAGAAGAGGATTTGAAATCAAGGCAGAATTGCAGGAAACAGATTTCAGGAGGTAGATACGAATCGCCTTTAAAGCACATGAAAAGCGGCAAAACGTTGACAATGATGCCCTTGGCCAAAAAGGGCGTATGCGTTTTTTCCTGAATATATTCAGGAAAAAACGCATACGCCCTTTTTGGCCAACCAAGCAACCTGGAAAGGCAAATCAGGGCTACAAAGAAGACTCGCTTCCCATTGGTCAAAAGGGCCATGCTGAAAAAAGTGTCAAAACCAGAAATGCAGGACAGGCCATGGAGAAATGGGAGCCTTGCTACACTGATGGGCGGGATGTAAATTGCCAAGAGCCACTCTGGAGAACTGTCCGGTGAGTCCTGAAACATCTGAAAAACACAGCTTAGAGAACATAGGGCACTTCCACTCATGGGGGTATAAATTGGGAAAATTAAAAATCAGCAAGACACAAGCACCCCAAAGTTTAGGGCTGCTCTGTTGACCAGGACCTCCACTTCATTCCACCTTAAATATCCCAGGAAAGAGAAAAATGGATAAAGAAGTTGTGGTCCTTATGTACAATGGAATATCACTCAGCCAGGAAATCAATGTCGTAAGGTTAGTAGCAGCATGATGAGTGGATTTAGGTACGACGATTCTAAGTGAAATAAGTCACACAGAAAAGGACACTTCTCATAAGGTATCACTGATAGAGGGAATGTAAAAACCGTTACACTTGAACTGAATTACAAAACAGAACAGAGTCACACATGCAGAAAACACACTATGGCTGCTTAACGGGAAAGGTGAGGTGGGGTGATACATAAAACAAGGGTATCAAATTAGCTCAGATACCATTCCATAAACCCAATATGTAATAGACAAGACCTACTCCTTGCTCAGAGAACTGGACTCAACACGCCCTATTCACCGCACAAGAATATATCTGACTAATAATAATCGTAAAACCTATGTATTGATATCTCTCTGTTAGTGTGTCAAGTGGGTGTAAAGCGGCATAAACACAGCAGTGAAAAGCAGCTAAACCCCATTATAAAAATAAATTACTTTGAAACACCCATGAAACAAAGACAGTGAAAGAGAGAGAAATTCTTACACAATGCGTTCAGGGGCTGTGATGCAACCTGGACTGACCATATCTAGACGCACAGCTGGATGAGACATAAGGGTGGACACTCTTGGGGCTGAGAGGTTTGGTGAGGTTGGGTGAGCAAACGCAGACCCTTTAAAGTAATACTGCGTGGTCCCCATCGCATGGGTCCCAAATCTCCAGGTTCAAGGGCATCTTCCTACATCAAAAACATGCATGAGAAACCCAGAAGATGGTACACCGTGTGATGGGGAAAGGTTTCTAAAACACACCTCATTTCTCATCTCCTTGTGCCCGGGTTCGCCATTCCAGCCGCTTTACTAGCAAGCTCCCTACTTGGAGCATCAGCACCTTTAACCTCCTGTTCCGTACAGGTTGCAATTTGTCCTGAGGATAAACGGGAAGACGTGGAACCAACGAGAGACTAGCTCTTGGTGTTGGGACAGGCACAGGTCACTCTATTTTCCCATCAGAAAGAAGAATTAACCACAGGCTCAGCCTGACCGCCGGAACCAGAATAGGGCCTGAAGCCATTCTGCGATTTTGCGGCCAGCTCCCATAAAAACGAGTTGTAAAATGGAGGTTCAGGGCACTGCAATTCACAAACCTGCAGAGTTATAAATGATAACTCTCGTCCACAAATATATTGAGGGAAGGCAAAGAAGAGGATTTGAAATCAAGTCAGAATTGCAGGAAACAGATTTCAGGAGGTAGACACGAATCACCTTTAAAGCACATGAAAAGCGGCAAAACGTTGACAATGATGCCCTTGGCCAAAAAGGGCGTATGCGTTTTTTCCTGAATATATTCAGGAAAAAACGCATACGCCCTTTTTGGCCAACCAAGCAACCTGGAAAGGCAAATCAGCGCTACAAAGAAGTCTCGCTTCCCATCGGTCAAAAGGGCCATGCTGAAAAAAGTGTCAAAACCAGAAATGCAGGACAGGCCATGGAGAAATGGGAGCCTTGCTACACTGATGGGCGGGATGTAAATTTCCAAGAGCCACTCTGGAGAAGTGTCTGGTGAGTCCTGAAACATCTGAAAAACACAGCTTAGAGAACATAGGGCACTTCCACTCATGGGGGTATAAATTGGGAAAATTAAAAATCACCAAGACACAAGCACCCCAAAGTTTAGGGCTGCTCTGTTGACCAGGACCTCCACTTCATTCCACCTTAAATATCCCAGGAAAGAGAAAAAAGGATAAAGAAGTTGTGGTCCTTATGTACAATGGAATATCACTCAGCCAGGAAATCAATGTCGTAAGGTTAGTAGCAGCATGATGAGTGGATTTAGGTACGACGATTCTAAGTGAAATAAGTCACACAGAAAAGGACACTTCTCATAAGGTATCACTGTTAGAGGGAATGTAAAAACTGTTACACTTGAACTGAATTACAAAACAGAACAGAGTCACACATGCAGAAAACACACTATGGCTGCTTAACGGGAAAGGTGAGGTGGGGTGATACATAAAACAAGGGTATCAAATTAGCTCAGATACCGTTCCATAAACCCAATATGTAATAGACAAGACCTACTCCTTGCTCAGAGAACTGGACTCAACACGCCCTATTCACCGCACAAGAATATATCTGACTAATAATAATCGTAAAACCTATGTATTGATATCTCTCTGTTAGTGTGTCAAGTGGGTGTAAAGCCGCATAAACACAGCAGTGAAAAGCAGCTAAACCCCATTATAAAAATAAATTACTTTGAAACACCCATGAAACAAAGACAGTGAAAGAGAGAGAAATTCTTACACAATGCTTTCAGGGGCTGTGATGCAACCTGGATTGACCATATCTAGACGCACAGCTGGATGAGACATAAGGGTGGACACTCTTGGGGCTGAGAGGTTTGGTGAGGTTGGGTGAGCAAACGCAGACCCTTTAAAGGAATACTGCGTGGTACCCATCGCATGGGTCCCAAATCTCCAGGTTCAAGGGCATCTTCCTACATCAAAAACATGCATGAGAAACCCAGAAGATGGTACACCGTGTGATGGGGAAAGGTTTCTAAAACGTACCTCATTTCTCATCTCCTTGTGCCCGGGTTCGCCGTTCCAGCCGCTTTACTAGCAAGCTCCCTACTTGGAGCAACAGCACCTTTAACCTCCTGTTCCGTACAGGTTGCAATTTGTCCTGAGGATAAACGGGAAGACGTGGAACCAACGAGAGACTAGCTCTTGGTGTTGGGACAGGCACAGGTCACTCTATTTTCCCATCAGAAAGAAGAATTAACCACAGGCTCAGCCTGACCCCCGGAACCAGAACAGGGCCTGAAGCCATTCTGCGATTTTGCGGCCAGCTCCCATAAAAACGAGTTGTAAAATGGAGGTTCAGGGCACTGCAATTCACAAACCTGCAGAGTTATAAATGATAACTCTCGTCCACAAATATATTGAGGGAAGGCAAAGAAGAGGATTTGAAATCAAGGCAGAATTGCAGGAAACAGATTTCAGGAGGTAGATACGAATCGCCTTTAAAGCACATGAAAAGCGGCAAAACGTTGACAATGATGCCCTTGGCCAAAAAGGGCGTATGCGTTTTTTCCTGAATATATTCAGGAAAAAACGCATACGTCCTTTTTGGCCAACCAAGCAACCTGGAAAGGCAAATCAGGGCTACAAAGAAGACTCGCTTCCCATTGGTCAAAAGGGCCATGCTGAAAAAGTGTCAAAACCAGAAATGCAGGACAGGCCATGGAGAAATGGGAGCCTTGCTACACTGATGGGCGGGATGTAAATTGCCAAGAGCCACTCTGGAGAAGTGTCCGGTGAGTCCTGAAACATCTGAAAAACACAGGTTAGAGAACATAGGGCACTTCCACTCATGGGGTTATAAATTGGGAAAATTAAAAATCAGCAAGACACAAGCACCCCAAAGTTTAGGGCTGCTCTGTTGACCAGGACCTCCACTTCATTCCACCTTAAATATCCCAGGAAAGAGAAAAATGGATAAAGAAGTTGTGGTCCTTATGTACAATGGAATATCACTCAGCCAGGAAATCAATGTCGTAAGGTTAGTAGCTGCATGATGAGTGGATTTAGGTACGACGATTCTAAGTGAAATAAGTCACACAGAAAAGGACACTTCTCATATGGTATCACTGATAGAGGGAATGTAAAAACCGTTACACTTGGACTGAATTACAAAACAGAACAGAGTCACACATGCAGAAAACACACTATGGCTGCTTAACGGGAAAGGTGAGGTGGGGTGATACATAAAACAAGGGTATCAAATTAGCTCAGATACCATTCCATAAACCCAATATGTAATAGACAAGACCTACTCCTTGCTCAGAGAACTGGACTCAACACGCCCTATTCACCGCACAAGAATATATCTGACTAATAATAATCGTAAAACCTATGTATTGATATCTCTCTGTTAGTGTGTCAAGTGGGTGTAAAGCGGCATAAACACAGCAGTGAAAAGCAGCTAAACCCCATTATAAAAATAAATTACTTTGAAACACCCATGAAACAAAGACAGTGAAAGAGAGAGAAATTCTTACACAATGCGTTCAGGGGCTGTGATGCAACCTGGATTGACCATATCTAGACGCACAGCTGGATGAGACATAAGGGTGGACACTCTTGGGGCTGAGAGGTTTGGTGAGGTTGGGTGAGCAAACGCAGACCCTTTAAAGTAATACTGCGTGGTACCCATCGCATGGGTCCCAAATCTCCAGGTTCAAGGGCATCTTCCTACATCAAAAACATGCATGAGAAACCCAGAAGATGGTACACCGTGTGATGGGGAAAGGTTTCTAAAACGCACCTCATTTCTCATCTCCTTGTGCCCGGGTTCGCCATTCCAGCTGCTTTACTAGCAAGCTCCCTACTTGGAGCATCAGCACCTTTAACCTCCTGTTCCGTACAGGTTGAAATTTGTCCTGAGGATAAACGGGAAGACGGGGAACCAACGAGAGACTAGCTCTTGGTGTTGGGACAGGCACAGGTCACTCTATTTTCCCATCAGAAAGAAGAATTAACCACAGGCTCAGCCTGACCCCCGGAACCAAAACAGGGCCTGAAGCCATTCTGCGATTTTGTGGCCAGCTCCCATAAAAACGAGTTGTAAAATGGAGGTTCAGGGCACTGCAATTCACAAACCTGCAGAGTTATAAATGATAACTCTCGTCCACAAATATATTGAGGGAAGGCAAAGAAGAGGATTTGAAATCAAGGCAGAATTGCAGGAAACAGATTTCAGGAGGTAGATACGAATCGCCTTTAAAGCACATGAAAAGCGGCAAAACGTTGACAATGATGCCCTTGGCCAAAAAGGGCGTATGCGTTTTTTCCTGAATATATTCAGGAAAAAACGCATACGCCCTTTTTGGCCAACCAAGCAACCTGGAAAGGCAAATCAGCGCTACAAAGAAGTCACGCTTCCCATCGGTCAAAAGGGCCATGCTGAAAAAAGTGTCAAAACCAGAAATGCAGGACAGGCCATGGAGAAATGGGAGCCTTGCTACACTGATGGGCGGGATGTAAATTGCCAAGAGCCACTCTGGAGAAGTGTCCGGTGAGTCCTGAAACATCTGAAAAACACAGCTTAGAGAGCATAGGGCACTTCCACTCATGGGGGTATAAATTGGGAAAATTAAAAATCAGCAAGACACAAGCACCCCAAAGTTTAGGGCTGCTCTGTTGACCAGGACCTCCACTTCATTCCACCTTAAATATCCCAGGAAAGAGAAAAATGGATAAAGAAGTTGTGGTCCTTATGTACAATGGAATATCACTCAGCCAGGAAATCAATGTCGTAAGGTTAGTAGCAGCATGATGAGTGGATTTAGGTACGACGATTCTAAGTGAAATAAGTCACACAAAAAAGGACACTTCTCATAAGGTATCACTGATAGAGGGAATGTAAAAACCGTTACACTTGAACTGAATTACAAAACAGAAGAGAGTCACACATGCAGAAAACACACTATGGCTGCTTAACGGGAAAGGTGAGGTGGGGTGATACAGAAAACAAGGGTATCAAATTAGCTCAGATACCGTTCCATAAACCCAATATGTAATAGACAAAACCTACTCCTTGCTCAGAGAACTGGACTCAACACGCCCTATTCACCGCACAAGAATATATCTGACTAATAATAATCGTAAAACCTATGCATTGATATCTCTCTGTTAGTGTGTCAAGTGGGTGTAAAGCGGCATAAACACAGCATTGAAAAGCAGCTAAACCCCATTATAAAAATAAATTACTTTGAAACACCCATGAAACAAAGACAGTGAAAGAGAGAGAAATTCTTACACAATGCGTTCAGGGGCTGTGATGCAACCTGGATTGACCATATCTAGACGCACAGCTGGATGAGACATAAGGGTGGACACTCTTGGGGCTGAGAGGTTTGGTGAGGTTGGGTGAGCAAACGCAGACCCTTTAAAGTAATACTGCGTGGTACCCATCGCATGGGTCCCAAATCTCCAGGTTCAAGGGCATCTTCCTACATCAAAAACATGCATGAGAAACCCAGAAGATGGTACACCGTGTGATGGGGAAAGGTTTCTAAAACGCACCTCATTTCTCATCTCCTTGTGCCCGGGTTCGCCATTCCAGCCGCTTTACTAGCAATCTCCCTACTTGGAGCATCAGCACCTTTAACCTCCTGTTCCGTACAGGTTGCAATTTGTCCTGAGGATAAACGGGAAGACGTGGAACCAACGAGAGACTAGCTCTTGGTGTTGGGACAGGCACAGGTCACTCTATTTTCCCATCAGAAAGAAGAATTAACCACAGGCTCAGCCTGACCCCCGGAACCAGAACAGGGCCTGAAGCCATTCTGCGATTTTGCGGCCAGCTCCCATAAAAACGAGTTGTAAAATGGAGGTTCAGGGCACTGCAATTCACAAACCTGCAGAGTTATAAATGATAACTCTCGTCCACAAATATATTGAGGGAAGGCAAAGAAGAGGATTTGAAATCAAGGCAGAATTGCAGGAAACAGATTTCAGGAGGTAGATACAAATCGCCTTTAAAGCACATGAAAAGCGGCAAAACGTTGACAATGATGCCCTTGGCCAAAAAGGGCGTATGCGTTTTTTCCTGAATATATTCAGGAAAAAACGCATACGCCCTTTTTGGCCAACCAAGCAACCTGGAAAGGCAAATCAGGGCTACAAAGAAGACTCGCTTCCCATTGGTCAAAAGGGCCATGCTGAAAAAAGTGTCAAAACCAGAAATGCAGGACAGGCCATGGAGAAATGGGAGCCTTGCTACACTGATGGGCGGGATGTAAATTGCCAAGAGCCACTCTGGAGAAGTGTCCGGTGAGTCCTGAAACATCTGAAAAACACAGCTTAGAGAACATAGGGCACTTCCACTCATGGGGGTATAAATTGGGAAAATTAAAAATCAGCAAGACACAAGCACCCCAAAGTTTAGGGCTGCTCTGTTGACCAGGACCTCCACTTCATTCCACCTTAAATATCCCAGGAAAGAGAAAAATGGATAAAGAAGTTGTGGTCCTTATGTACAATGGAATATCACTCAGCCAGGAAATCAATGTCGTAAGGTTAGTAGCAGCATGATGAGTGGATTTAGGTACGACGATTCTAAGTGAAATAAGTCACACAGAAAAGGACACTTCTCATAAGGTATCACTGATAGAGGGAATGTAAAAACCGTTACACTTGAACTGAATTACAAAACAGAACAGAGTCACACATGCAGAAAACACACTATGGCTGCTTAACGGGAAAGGTGAGGTGGGGTGATACATAAAACAAGGGTATCAAATTAGCTCAGATACCGTTCCATAAACCCAATATGTAATAGACAAGACCTACTCCTTGCTCAGAGAACTGGACTCAACACGCCCTATTCACCGCACAAGAATATATCTGACTAATAATAATCGTAAAACCTATGTATTGATATCTCTCTGTTAGTGTGTCAAGTGGGTGTAAAGCGGCATAAACACAGCAGTGAAAAGCAGCTAAACCCCATTATAAAAATAAATTACTTTGAAACACCCATGAAACAAAGACAGTGAAAGAGAGAGAAATTCTTACACAATGCGTTCAGGGGCTGTGATGCATCCTGGATTGACCATATCTAGACGCACAGCTGGATGAGACATAAGGGTGGACACTCTTGGGGCTGAGAGGTTTGGTGAGGTTGGGTGAGCAAACGCAGACCCTTTAAAGGAATACTGCGTGGTACCCATCGCATGGGTCCCAAATCTCCAGGTTCAAGGGCATCTTCCTACATCAAAAACATGCATGAGAAACCCAGAAGATGGTACACCGTGTGATGGGGAAAGGTTTCTAAAACGCACCTCATTTCTCATCTCCTTGTGCCCGGGTTCGCCATTCCAGCCGCTTTACTAGCAAGCTCCCTACTTGGAGCATCAGCACCTTTAACCTCCTGTTCCGTACAGGTTGCAATTTGTCCTGAGGATAAACGGGAAGACGTGGAACCAACGAGAGACTAGCTCTTGGTGTTGGGACAGGCACAGGTCACTCTATTTTCCCATCAGAAAGAAGAATTAACCACAGGCTCAGCCTGACCCCCGGAACCAGAACAGGGCCTGAAGCCATTCTGCGATTTTGCGGCCAGCTCCCATAAAAACGAGTTGTAAAATGGAGGTTCAGGGCACTGCAATTCACAAACCTGCAGAGTTATAAATGATAACTCTCGTCCACAAATATATTGAGGGAAGGCAAAGAAGAGGATTTGAAATCAAGGCAGAATTGCAGGAAACAGATTTCAGGAGGTAGATACGAATCGCCTTTAAAGCACATGAAAAGCGGCAAAACGTTGACAATGATGCCCTTGGCCAAAAAGGGCGTATGCGTTTTTTCCTGAATATATTCAGGAAAAAACGCATACGCCCTTTTTGGCCAACCAAGCAACCTGGAAAGGCAAATCAGGGCTACAAAGAAGACTCGCTTCCCATTGGTCAAAAGGGCCATGCTGAAAAAAGTGTCAAAACCAGAAATGCAGGACAGGCCATGGAGAAATGGGAGCCTTGCTACACTGATGGGCGGGATGTAAATTGCCAAGAGCCACTCTGGAGAAGTGTCCGGTGAGTCCTGAAACATCTGAAAAACACAGCTTAGAGAGCATAGGGCACTTCCACTCATGGGGGTATAAATTGGGAAAATGAAAAATCAGCAAGACACAAGCACCCCAAAGTTTAGGGCTGCTCTGTTGACCAGGACCTCCACTTCATTCCACCTTAAATATCCCAGGAAAGAGAAAAATGGATAAAGAAGTTGTGGTCCTTATGTACAATGGAATATCACTCAGCCAGGAAATCAATGTCGTAAGGTTAGTAGCAGCATGATGAGTGGATTTAGGTACGACGATTCTAAGTGAAATAAGTCACACAGAAAAGGACACTTCTCATAAGGTATCACTGATAGAGGGAATGTAAAAACCGTTACACTTGAACTGAATTACAAAACAGAACAGAGTCACACATGCAGAAAACACACTATGGCTGCTTAACGGGAAAGGTGAGGTGGGGTGATACATAAAACAAGGGTATCAAATTAGCTCAGATACCGTTCCATAAACCCAATATGTAATAGACAAGACCTACTCCTTGCTCAGAGAACTGGACTCAACACGCCCTATTCACCGCACAAGAATATATCTGACTAATAATAATCGTAAAACCTATGTATTGATATCTCTCTGTTAGTGTGTCAAGTGGGTGTAAAGCCGCATAAACACAGCAGTGAAAAGCAGCTAAACCCCATTATAAAAATAAATTACTTTGAAACACCCATGAAACAAAGACAGTGAAAGAGAGAGAAATTCTTACACAATGCTTTCAGGGGCTGTGATGCAACCTGGATTGACCATATCTAGACGCACAGCTGGATGAGACATAAGGGTGGACACTCTTGGGGCTGAGAGGTTTGGTGAGGTTGGGTGAGCAAACGCAGACCCTTTAAAGGAATACTGCGTGGTACCCATCGCATGGGTCCCAAATCTCCAGGTTCAAGGGCATCTTCCTACATCAAAAACATGCATGAGAAACCCAGAAGATGGTACACCGTGTGATGGGGAAAGGTTTCTAAAACGTACCTCATTTCTCATCTCCTTGTGCCCGGGTTCGCCGTTCCAGCCGCTTTACTAGCAAGCTCCCTACTTGGAGCAACAGCACCTTTAACCTCCTGTTCCGTACAGGTTGCAATTTGTCCTGAGGATAAACGGGAAGACGTGGAACCAACGAGAGACTAGCTCTTGGTGTTGGGACAGGCACAGGTCACTCTATTTTCCCATCAGAAAGAAGAATTAACCACAGGCTCAGCCTGACCCCCGGAACCAGAACAGGGCCTGAAGCCATTCTGCGATTTTGCGGCCAGCTCCCATAAAAACGAGTTGTAAAATGGAGGTTCAGGGCACTGCAATTCACAAACCTGCAGAGTTATAAATGATAACTCTCGTCCACAAATATATTGAGGGAAGGCAAAGAAGAGGATTTGAAATCAAGGCAGAATTGCAGGAAACAGATTTCAGGAGGTAGATACGAATCGCCTTTAAAGCACATGAAAAGCGGCAAAACGTTGACAATGATGCCCTTGGCCAAAAAGGGCGTATGCGTTTTTTCCTGAATATATTCAGGAAAAAACGCATACGTCCTTTTTGGCCAACCAAGCAACCTGGAAAGGCAAATCAGGGCTACAAAGAAGACTCGCTTCCCATTGGTCAAAAGGGCCATGCTGAAAAAGTGTCAAAACCAGAAATGCAGGACAGGCCATGGAGAAATGGGAGCCTTGCTACACTGATGGGCGGGATGTAAATTGCCAAGAGCCACTCTGGAGAAGTGTCCGGTGAGTCCTGAAACATCTGAAAAACACAGGTTAGAGAACATAGGGCACTTCCACTCATGGGGTTATAAATTGGGAAAATTAAAAATCAGCAAGACACAAGCACCCCAAAGTTTAGGGCTGCTCTGTTGACCAGGACCTCCACTTCATTCCACCTTAAATATCCCAGGAAAGAGAAAAATGGATAAAGAAGTTGTGGTCCTTATGTACAATGGAATATCACTCAGCCAGGAAATCAATGTCGTAAGGTTAGTAGCTGCATGATGAGTGGATTTAGGTACGACGATTCTAAGTGAAATAAGTCACACAGAAAAGGACACTTCTCATATGGTATCACTGATAGAGGGAATGTAAAAACCGTTACACTTGGACTGAATTACAAAACAGAACAGAGTCACACATGCAGAAAACACACTATGGCTGCTTAACGGGAAAGGTGAGGTGGGGTGATACATAAAACAAGGGTATCAAATTAGCTCAGATACCATTCCATAAACCCAATATGTAATAGACAAGACCTACTCCTTGCTCAGAGAACTGGACTCAACACGCCCTATTCACCGCACAAGAATATATCTGACTAATAATAATCGTAAAACCTATGTATTGATATCTCTCTGTTAGTGTGTCAAGTGGGTGTAAAGCGGCATAAACACAGCAGTGAAAAGCAGCTAAACCCCATTATAAAAATAAATTACTTTGAAACACCCATGAAACAAAGACAGTGAAAGAGAGAGAAATTCTTACACAATGCGTTCAGGGGCTGTGATGCAACCTGGATTGACCATATCTAGACGCACAGCTGGATGAGACATAAGGGTGGACACTCTTGGGGCTGAGAGGTTTGGTGAGGTTGGGTGAGCAAACGCAGACCCTTTAAAGTAATACTGCGTGGTACCCATCGCATGGGTCCCAAATCTCCAGGTTCAAGGGCATCTTCCTACATCAAAAACATGCATGAGAAACCCAGAAGATGGTACACCGTGTGATGGGGAAAGGTTTCTAAAACGCACCTCATTTCTCATCTCCTTGTGCCCGGGTTCGCCATTCCAGCTGCTTTACTAGCAAGCTCCCTACTTGGAGCATCAGCACCTTTAACCTCCTGTTCCGTACAGGTTGAAATTTGTCCTGAGGATAAACGGGAAGACGGGGAACCAACGAGAGACTAGCTCTTGGTGTTGGGACAGGCACAGGTCACTCTATTTTCCCATCAGAAAGAAGAATTAACCACAGGCTCAGCCTGACCCCCGGAACCAAAACAGGGCCTGAAGCCATTCTGCGATTTTGTGGCCAGCTCCCATAAAAACGAGTTGTAAAATGGAGGTTCAGGGCACTGCAATTCACAAACCTGCAGAGTTATAAATGATAACTCTCGTCCACAAATATATTGAGGGAAGGCAAAGAAGAGGATTTGAAATCAAGGCAGAATTGCAGGAAACAGATTTCAGGAGGTAGATACGAATCGCCTTTAAAGCACATGAAAAGCGGCAAAACGTTGACAATGATGCCCTTGGCCAAAAAGGGCGTATGCGTTTTTTCCTGAATATATTCAGGAAAAAACGCATACGCCCTTTTTGGCCAACCAAGCAACCTGGAAAGGCAAATCAGCGCTACAAAGAAGTCACGCTTCCCATCGGTCAAAAGGGCCATGCTGAAAAAAGTGTCAAAACCAGAAATGCAGGACAGGCCATGGAGAAATGGGAGCCTTGCTACACTGATGGGCGGGATGTAAATTGCCAAGAGCCACTCTGGAGAAGTGTCCGGTGAGTCCTGAAACATCTGAAAAACACAGCTTAGAGAGCATAGGGCACTTCCACTCATGGGGGTATAAATTGGGAAAATTAAAAATCAGCAAGACACAAGCACCCCAAAGTTTAGGGCTGCTCTGTTGACCAGGACCTCCACTTCATTCCACCTTAAATATCCCAGGAAAGAGAAAAATGGATAAAGAAGTTGTGGTCCTTATGTACAATGGAATATCACTCAGCCAGGAAATCAATGTCGTAAGGTTAGTAGCAGCATGATGAGTGGATTTAGGTACGACGATTCTAAGTGAAATAAGTCACACAAAAAAGGACACTTCTCATAAGGTATCACTGATAGAGGGAATGTAAAAACCGTTACACTTGAACTGAATTACAAAACAGAAGAGAGTCACACATGCAGAAAACACACTATGGCTGCTTAACGGGAAAGGTGAGGTGGGGTGATACAGAAAACAAGGGTATCAAATTAGCTCAGATACCGTTCCATAAACCCAATATGTAATAGACAAAACCTACTCCTTGCTCAGAGAACTGGACTCAACACGCCCTATTCACCGCACAAGAATATATCTGACTAATAATAATCGTAAAACCTATGCATTGATATCTCTCTGTTAGTGTGTCAAGTGGGTGTAAAGCGGCATAAACACAGCATTGAAAAGCAGCTAAACCCCATTATAAAAATAAATTACTTTGAAACACCCATGAAACAAAGACAGTGAAAGAGAGAGAAATTCTTACACAATGCGTTCAGGGGCTGTGATGCAACCTGGATTGACCATATCTAGACGCACAGCTGGATGAGACATAAGGGTGGACACTCTTGGGGCTGAGAGGTTTGGTGAGGTTGGGTGAGCAAACGCAGACCCTTTAAAGTAATACTGCGTGGTACCCATCGCATGGGTCCCAAATCTCCAGGTTCAAGGGCATCTTCCTACATCAAAAACATGCATGAGAAACCCAGAAGATGGTACACCGTGTGATGGGGAAAGGTTTCTAAAACGCACCTCATTTCTCATCTCCTTGTGCCCGGGTTCGCCATTCCAGCCGCTTTACTAGCAATCTCCCTACTTGGAGCATCAGCACCTTTAACCTCCTGTTCCGTACAGGTTGCAATTTGTCCTGAGGATAAACGGGAAGACGTGGAACCAACGAGAGACTAGCTCTTGGTGTTGGGACAGGCACAGGTCACTCTATTTTCCCATCAGAAAGAAGAATTAACCACAGGCTCAGCCTGCCCCCCGGAACCAGAACAGGGCCTGAAGCCATTCTGCGATTTTGCGGCCAGCTCCCATAAAAACGAGTTGTAAAATGGAGGTTCAGGGCACTGCAATTCACAAACCTGCAGAGTTATAAATGATAACTCTCGTCCACAAATATATTGAGGGAAGGCAAAGAAGAGGATTTGAAATCAAGGCAGAATTGCAGGAAACAGATTTCAGGAGGTAGATACAAATCGCCTTTAAAGCACATGAAAAGCGGCAAAACGTTGACAATGATGCCCTTGGCCAAAAAGGGCGTATGCGTTTTTTCCTGAATATATTCAGGAAAAAACGCATACGCCCTTTTTGGCCAACCAAGCAACCTGGAAAGGCAAATCAGGGCTACAAAGAAGACTCGCTTCCCATTGGTCAAAAGGGCCATGCTGAAAAAAGTGTCAAAACCAGAAATGCAGGACAGGCCATGGAGAAATGGGAGCCTTGCTACACTGATGGGCGGGATGTAAATTGCCAAGAGCCACTCTGGAGAAGTGTCCGGTGAGTCCTGAAACATCTGAAAAACACAGCTTAGAGAACATAGGGCACTTCCACTCATGGGGGTATAAATTGGGAAAATTAAAAATCAGCAAGACACAAGCACCCCAAAGTTTAGGGCTGCTCTGTTGACCAGGACCTCCACTTCATTCCACCTTAAATATCCCAGGAAAGAGAAAAATGGATAAAGAAGTTGTGGTCCTTATGTACAATGGAATATCACTCAGCCAGGAAATCAATGTCGTAAGGTTAGTAGCAGCATGATGAGTGGATTTAGGTACGACGATTCTAAGTGAAATAAGTCACACAGAAAAGGACACTTCTCATAAGGTATCACTGATAGAGGGAATGTAAAAACCGTTACACTTGAACTGAATTACAAAACAGAACAGAGTCACACATGCAGAAAACACACTATGGCTGCTTAACGGGAAAGGTGAGGTGGGGTGATACATAAAACAAGGGTATCAAATTAGCTCAGATACCGTTCCATAAACCCAATATGTAATAGACAAGACCTACTCCTTGCTCAGAGAACTGGACTCAACACGCCCTATTCACCGCACAAGAATATATCTGACTAATAATAATCGTAAAACCTATGTATTGATATCTCTCTGTTAGTGTGTCAAGTGGGTGTAAAGCGGCATAAACACAGCAGTGAAAAGCAGCTAAACCCCATTATAAAAATAAATTACTTTGAAACACCCATGAAACAAAGACAGTGAAAGAGAGAGAAATTCTTACACAATGCGTTCAGGGGCTGTGATGCATCCTGGATTGACCATATCTAGACGCACAGCTGGATGAGACATAAGGGTGGACACTCTTGGGGCTGAGAGGTTTGGTGAGGTTGGGTGAGCAAACGCAGACCCTTTAAAGGAATACTGCGTGGTACCCATCGCATGGGTCCCAAATCTCCAGGTTCAAGGGCATCTTCCTACATCAAAAACATGCATGAGAAACCCAGAAGATGGTACACCGTGTGATGGGGAAAGGTTTCTAAAACGCACCTCATTTCTCATCTCCTTGTGCCCGGGTTCGCCATTCCAGCCGCTTTACTAGCAAGCTCCCTACTTGGAGCATCAGCACCTTTAACCTCCTGTTCCGTACAGGTTGCAATTTGTCCTGAGGATAAACGGGAAGACGTGGAACCAACGAGAGACTAGCTCTTGGTGTTGGGACAGGCACAGGTCACTCTATTTTCCCATCAGAAAGAAGAATTAACCACAGGCTCAGCCTGACCCCCGGAACCAGAACAGGGCCTGAAGCCATTCTGCGATTTTGCGGCCAGCTCCCATAAAAACGAGTTGTAAAATGGAGGTTCAGGGCACTGCAATTCACAAACCTGCAGAGTTATAAATGATAACTCTCGTCCACAAATATATTGAGGGAAGGCAAAGAAGAGGATTTGAAATCAAGGCAGAATTGCAGGAAACAGATTTCAGGAGGTAGATACGAATCGCCTTTAAAGCACATGAAAAGCGGCAAAACGTTGACAATGATGCCCTTGGCCAAAAAGGGCGTATGCGTTTTTTCCTGAATATATTCAGGAAAAAACGCATACGCCCTTTTTGGCCAACCAAGCAACCTGGAAAGGCAAATCAGGGCTACAAAGAAGACTCGCTTCCCATTGGTCAAAAGGGCCATGCTGAAAAAAGTGTCAAAACCAGAAATGCAGGACAGGCCATGGAGAAATGGGAGCCTTGCTACACTGATGGGCGGGATGTAAATTGCCAAGAGCCACTCTGGAGAAGTGTCCGGTGAGTCCTGAAACATCTGAAAAACACAGCTTAGAGAGCATAGGGCACTTCCACTCATGGGGGTATAAATTGGGAAAATGAAAAATCAGCAAGACACAAGCACCCCAAAGTTTAGGGCTGCTCTGTTGACCAGGACCTCCACTTCATTCCACCTTAAATATCCCAGGAAAGAGAAAAATGGATAAAGAAGTTGTGGTCCTTATGTACAATGGAATATCACTCAGCCAGGAAATCAATGTCGTAAGGTTAGTAGCAGCATGATGAGTGGATTTAGGTACGACGATTCTAAGTGAAATAAGTCACACAGAAAAGGACACTTCTCATAAGGTATCACTGATAGAGGGAATGTAAAAACCGTTACACTTGAACTGAATTACAAAACAGAACAGAGTCACACATGCAGAAAACACACTATGGCTGCTTAACGGGAAAGGTGAGGTGGGGTGATACATAAAACAAGGGTATCAAATTAGCTCAGATACCGTTCCATAAACCCAATATGTAATAGACAAGACCTACTCCTTGCTCAGAGAACTGGACTCAACACGCCCTATTCACCGCACAAGAATATATCTGACTAATAATAATCGTAAAACCTATGTATTGATATCTCTCTGTTAGTGTGTCAAGTGGGTGTAAAGCGGCATAAACACAGCAGTGAAAAGCAGCTAAACCCCATTATAAAAATAAATTACTTTGAAACACCCATGAAACAAAGACAGTGAAAGAGAGAGATATTCTTACACAATGCGTTCAGGGGCTGTGATGCAACCTGGATTGACCATATCTAGACGCACAGCTGGATGAGACATAAGGGTGGACACTCTTGGGGCTGAGAGGTTTGGTGAGGTTGGGTGAGCAAACGCAGACCCTTTAAAGGAAAACTGCGTGGTACCCATCGCATGGGTCCCAAATCTCCAGGTTCAAGGGCATCTTCCTACATCAAAAACATGCATGAGAAACCCAGAAGACGGTACACCGTGTGATGGGGAAAGGTTTCTAAATCTTACCTCATTTCTCATCTCCTTGTGCCCGGGTTCGCCGTTCCAGCCGCTTTACTAGCAAGCTCCCTACTTGGAGCATCAGCACCTTTAACCTCCTGTTCCGTACAGGTTGCAATTTGTCCTGAGGATAAACGGGAAGACGTGGAACCAACGAGAGACTAGCTCTTGGTGTTGGGACAGGCACAGGTCACTCTATTTTCCCATCAGAAAGAAGAATTAACCACAGGCTCAGCCTGACCCCCGGAACCAGAACAGGGCCTGAAGCCATTCTGCGATTTTGCGGCCAGCTCCCATAAAAACGAGTTGTAAAATGGAGGTTCAGGGCACTGCAATTCACAAACCTGCAGAGTTATAAATGATAACTCTCGTCCACAAATATATTGAGGGAAGGCAAAGAAGAGGATTTGAAATCAAGGCAGAATTGCAGGAAACAGATTTCAGGAGGTAGATACGAATCGCCTTTAAAGCACATGAAAAGCGGCAAAACGTTGACAATGATGCCCTTGGCCAAAAAGGGCGTATGCGTTTTTTCCTGAATATATTCAGGAAAAAACGCATACGCCCTTTTTGGCCAACCAAGCAACCTGGAAAGGCAAATCAGGGCTACAAAGAAGACTCGCTTCCCATTGGTCAAAAGGGCCATGCTGAAAAAAGTGTCAAAACCAGAAATGCAGGACAGGCCATGGAGAAATGGGAGCCTTGCTACACTGATGGGCGGGATGTAAATTGCCAAGAGCCACTCTGGAGAAGTGTCCGGTGAGTCCTGAAACATCTGAAAAACACAGCTTAGAGAACATAGGGCACTTCCACTCATGGGGGTATAAATTGGGAAAATTAAAAATCAGCAAGACACAAGCACCCCAAAGTTTAGGGCTGCTCTGTTGACCAGGACCTCCACTTCATTCCACCTTAAATATCCCAGGAAAGAGAAAAATGGATAAAGAAGTTGTGGTCCTTATGTACAATGGAATATCACTCAGCCAGGAAATCAATGTCGTAAGGTTAGTAGCAGCATGATGAGTGGATTTAGGTACGACGATTCTAAGTGAAATAAGTCACACAGAAAAGGACACTTCTCATAAGGTATCACTGATAGAGGGAATGTAAAAACCGTTACACTTGAACTGAATTACAAAACAGAAGAGAGTCACACATGCAGAAAACACACTATGGCTGCTTAACGGGAAAGGTGAGGTGGGGTGATACATAAAACAAGGGTATCAAATTAGCTCAGATACCGTTCCATAAACCCAATATGTAATAGACAAAACCTACTCCTTGCTCAGAGAACTGGACTCAACACGCCCTATTCACCGCACAAGAATATATCTGACTAATAATAATCGTAAAACCTATGTATTGATATCTCTCTGTTAGTGTGTCAAGTGGGTGTAAAGCGGCATAAACACAGCAGTGAAAAGCAGCTAAACCCCATTATAAAAATAAATTACTTTGAAACACCCATGAAACAAAGACAGTGAAAGAGAGAGAAATTCTTACACAATGCGTTCAGGGGCTGTGATGCAACCTGGATTGACCATATCTAGACGCACAGCTGGATGAGACATAAGGGTGGACACTCTTGGGGCTGAGAGGTTTGGTGAGGTTGGGTGAGCAAACGCAGACCCTTTAAAGGAATACTGCGTGGTACCCATCGCATGGGTCCCAAATCTCCAGGTTCAAGGGCATCTTCCTACATCAAAAACATGCATGAGAAACCCAGAAGATGGTACACCGTGTGATGGGGAAAGGTTTCTAAAACGTACCTCATTTCTCATCTCCTTGTGCCCGGGTTCGCCGTTCCAGCCGCTTTACTAGCAAGCTCCCTACTTGGAGCAACAGCACCTTTAACCTCCTGTTCCGTACAGGTTGCAATTTGTCCTGAGGATAAACGGGAAGATGTGGAACCAACGAGAGACTAGCTCTTGGTGTTGGGACAGGCACAGGTCACTCTATTTTCCCATCAGAAAGAAGAATTAACCACAGGCTCAGCCTGCCCCCCGGAACCAGAACAGGGCCTGAAGCCATTCTGCGATTTTGCGGCCAGCTCCCATAAAAACGAGTTGTAAAATGGAGGTTCAGGGCACTGCAATTCACAAACCTGCAGAGTTATAAATGATAACTCTCGTCCACAAATATATTGAGGGAAGGCAAAGAAGAGGATTTGAAATCAAGGCAGAATTGCAGGAAACAGATTTCAGGAGGTAGATACGAATCGCCTTTAAAGCACATGAAAAGCGGCAAAACGTTGACAATGATGCCCTTGGCCAAAAAGGGCGTATGCGTTTTTTCCTGAATATATTCAGGAAAAAACGCATACGTCCTTTTTGGCCAACCAAGCAACCTGGAAAGGCAAATCAGGGCTACAAAGAAGACTCGCTTCCCATTGGTCAAAAGGGCCATGCTGAAAAAGTGTCAAAACCAGAAATGCAGGACAGGCCATGGAGAAATGGGAGCCTTGCTACACTGATGGGCGGGATGTAAATTGCCAAGAGCCACTCTGGAGAAGTGTCCGGTGAGTCCTGAAACATCTGAAAAACACAGGTTAGAGAACATAGGGCACTTCCACTCATGGGGTTATAAATTGGGAAAATTAAAAATCAGCAAGACACAAGCACCCCAAAGTTTAGGGCTGCTCTGTTGACCAGGACCTCCACTTCATTCCACCTTAAATATCCCAGGAAAGAGAAAAATGGATAAAGAAGTTGTGGTCCTTATGTACAATGGAATATCACTCAGCCAGGAAATCAATGTCGTAAGGTTAGTAGCTGCATGATGAGTGGATTTAGGTACGACGATTCTAAGTGAAATAAGTCACACAGAAAAGGACACTTCTCATATGGTATCACTGATAGAGGGAATGTAAAAACCGTTACACTTGGACTGAATTACAAAACAGAACAGAGTCACACATGCAGAAAACACACTATGGCTGCTTAACGGGAAAGGTGAGGTGGGGTGATACATAAAACAAGGGTATCAAATTAGCTCAGATACCATTCCATAAACCCAATATGTAATAGACAAGACCTACTCCTTGCTCAGAGAACTGGACTCAACACGCCCTATTCACCGCACAAGAATATATCTGACTAATAATAATCGTAAAACCTATGTATTGATATCTCTCTGTTAGTGTGTCAAGTGGGTGTAAAGCGGCATAAACACAGCAGTGAAAAGCAGCTAAACCCCATTATAAAAATAAATTACTTTGAAACACCCATGAAACAAAGACAGTGAAAGAGAGAGAAATTCTTACACAATGCGTTCAGGGGCTGTGATGCAACCTGGATTGACCATATCTAGACGCACAGCTGGATGAGACATAAGGGTGGACACTCTTGGGGCTGAGAGGTTTGGTGAGGTTGGGTGAGCAAACGCAGACCCTTTAAAGTAATACTGCGTGGTACCCATCGCATGGGTCCCAAATCTCCAGGTTCAAGGGCATCTTCCTACATCAAAAACATGCATGAGAAACCCAGAAGATGGTACACCGTGTGATGGGGAAAGGTTTCTAAAACGCACCTCATTTCTCATCTCCTTGTGCCCGGGTTCGCCATTCCAGCCGCTTTACTAGCAAGCTCCCTACTTGGAGCATCAGCACCTTTAACCTCCTGTTCCGTACAGGTTGAAATTTGTCCTGAGGATAAACGGGAAGACGGGGAACCAACGAGAGACTAGCTCTTGGTGTTGGGACAGGCACAGGTCACTCTATTTTCCCATCAGAAAGAAGAATTAACCACAGGCTCAGCCTGACCCCCGGAACCAAAACAGGGCCTGAAGCCATTCTGCGATTTTGTGGCCAGCTCCCATAAAAACGAGTTGTAAAATGGAGGTTCAGGGCACTGCAATTCACAAACCTGCAGAGTTATAAATGATAACTCTCGTCCACAAATATATTGAGGGAAGGCAAAGAAGAGGATTTGAAATCAAGGCAGAATTGCAGGAAACAGATTTCAGGAGGTAGATACGAATCGCCTTTAAAGCACATGAAAAGCGGCAAAACGTTGACAATGATGCCCTTGGCCAAAAAGGGCGTATGCGTTTTTTCCTGAATATATTCAGGAAAAAACGCATACGCCCTTTTTGGCCAACCAAGCAACCTGGAAAGGCAAATCAGCGCTACAAAGAAGTCACGCTTCCCATCGGTCAAAAGGGCCATGCTGAAAAAAGTGTCAAAACCAGAAATGCAGGACAGGCCATGGAGAAATGGGAGCCTTGCTACACTGATGGGCGGGATGTAAATTGCCAAGAGCCACTCTGGAGAAGTGTCCGGTGAGTCCTGAAACATCTGAAAAACACAGCTTAGAGAGCATAGGGCACTTCCACTCATGGGGGTATAAATTGGGAAAATGAAAAATCAGCAAGACACAAGCACCCCAAAGTTTAGGGCTGCTCTGTTGACCAGGACCTCCACTTCATTCCACCTTAAATATCCCAGGAAAGAGAAAAATGGATAAAGAAGTTGTGGTCCTTATGTACAATGGAATATCACTCAGCCAGGAAATCAATGTCGTAAGGTTAGTAGCAGCATGATGAGTGGATTTAGGTACGACGATTCTAAGTGAAATAAGTCACACAAAAAAGGACACTTCTCATAAGGTATCACTGATAGAGGGAATGTAAAAACCGTTACACTTGAACTGAATTACAAAACAGAAGAGAGTCACACATGCAGAAAACACACTATGGCTGCTTAACGGGAAAGGTGAGGTGGGGTGATACAGAAAACAAGGGTATCAAATTAGCTCAGATACCGTTCCATAAACCCAATATGTAATAGACAAAACCTACTCCTTGCTCAGAGAACTGGACTCAACACGCCCTATTCACCGCACAAGAATATATCTGACTAATAATAATCGTAAAACCTATGCATTGATATCTCTCTGTTAGTGTGTCAAGTGGGTGTAAAGCGGCATAAACACAGCATTGAAAAGCAGCTAAACCCCATTATAAAAATAAATTACTTTGAAACACCCATGAAACAAAGACAGTGAAAGAGAGAGAAATTCTTACACAATGCGTTCAGGGGCTGTGATGCAACCTGGATTGACCATATCTAGACGCACAGCTGGATGAGACATAAGGGTGGACACTCTTGGGGCTGAGAGGTTTGGTGAGGTTGGGTGAGCAAACGCAGACCCTTTAAAGTAATACTGCGTGGTACCCATCGCATGGGTCCCAAATCTCCAGGTTCAAGGGCATCTTCCTACATCAAAAACATGCATGAGAAACCCAGAAGATGGTACACCGTGTGATGGGGAAAGGTTTCTAAAACGCACCTCATTTCTCATCTCCTTGTGCCCGGGTTCGCCATTCCAGCCGCTTTACTAGCAATCTCCCTACTTGGAGCATCAGCACCTTTAACCTCCTGTTCCGTACAGGTTGCAATTTGTCCTGAGGATAAACGGGAAGACGTGGAACCAACGAGAGACTAGCTCTTGGTGTTGGGACAGGCACAGGTCACTCTATTTTCCCATCAGAAAGAAGAATTAACCACAGGCTCAGCCTGACCCCCGGAACCAGAACAGGGCCTGAAGCCATTCTGCGATTTTGCGGCCAGCTCCCATAAAAACGAGTTGTAAAATGGAGGTTCAGGGCACTGCAATTCACAAACCTGCAGAGTTATAAATGATAACTCTCGTCCACAAATATATTGAGGGAAGGCAAAGAAGAGGATTTGAAATCAAGGCAGAATTGCAGGAAACAGATTTCAGGAGGTAGATACAAATCGCCTTTAAAGCACATGAAAAGCGGCAAAACGTTGACAATGATGCCCTTGGCCAAAAAGGGCGTATGCGTTTTTTCCTGAATATATTCAGGAAAAAACGCATACGCCCTTTTTGGCCAACCAAGCAACCTGGAAAGGCAAATCAGGGCTACAAAGAAGACTCGCTTCCCATTGGTCAAAAGGGCCATGCTGAAAAAAGTGTCAAAACCAGAAATGCAGGACAGGCCATGGAGAAATGGGAGCCTTGCTACACTGATGGGCGGGATGTAAATTGCCAAGAGCCACTCTGGAGAAGTGTCCGGTGAGTCCTGAAACATCTGAAAAACACAGCTTAGAGAACATAGGGCACTTCCACTCATGGGGGTATAAATTGGGAAAATTAAAAATCAGCAAGACACAAGCACCCCAAAGTTTAGGGCTGCTCTGTTGACCAGGACCTCCACTTCATTCCACCTTAAATATCCCAGGAAAGAGAAAAATGGATAAAGAAGTTGTGGTCCTTATGTACAATGGAATATCACTCAGCCAGGAAATCAATGTCGTAAGGTTAGTAGCAGCATGATGAGTGGATTTAGGTACGACGATTCTAAGTGAAATAAGTCACACAGAAAAGGACACTTCTCATAAGGTATCACTGATAGAGGGAATGTAAAAACCGTTACACTTGAACTGAATTACAAAACAGAACAGAGTCACACATGCAGAAAACACACTATGGCTGCTTAACGGGAAAGGTGAGGTGGGGTGATACATAAAACAAGGGTATCAAATTAGCTCAGATACCGTTCCATAAACCCAATATGTAATAGACAAGACCTACTCCTTGCTCAGAGAACTGGACTCAACACGCCCTATTCACCGCACAAGAATATATCTGACTAATAATAATCGTAAAACCTATGTATTGATATCTCTCTGTTAGTGTGTCAAGTGGGTGTAAAGCGGCATAAACACAGCAGTGAAAAGCAGCTAAACCCCATTATAAAAATAAATTACTTTGAAACACCCATGAAACAAAGACAGTGAAAGAGAGAGAAATTCTTACACAATGCGTTCAGGGGCTGTGATGCATCCTGGATTGACCATATCTAGACGCACAGCTGGATGAGACATAAGGGTGGACACTCTTGGGGCTGAGAGGTTTGGTGAGGTTGGGTGAGCAAACGCAGACCCTTTAAAGGAATACTGCGTGGTACCCATCGCATGGGTCCCAAATCTCCAGGTTCAAGGGCATCTTCCTACATCAAAAACATGCATGAGAAACCCAGAAGATGGTACACCGTGTGATGGGGAAAGGTTTCTAAAACGCACCTCATTTCTCATCTCCTTGTGCCCGGGTTCGCCATTCCAGCCGCTTTACTAGCAAGCTCCCTACTTGGAGCATCAGCACCTTTAACCTCCTGTTCCGTACAGGTTGCAATTTGTCCTGAGGATAAACGGGAAGACGTGGAACCAACGAGAGACTAGCTCTTGGTGTTGGGACAGGCACAGGTCACTCTATTTTCCCATCAGAAAGAAGAATTAACCACAGGCTCAGCCTGACCCCCGGAACCAGAACAGGGCCTGAAGCCATTCTGCGATTTTGCGGCCAGCTCCCATAAAAACGAGTTGTAAAATGGAGGTTCAGGGCACTGCAATTCACAAACCTGCAGAGTTATAAATGATAACTCTCGTCCACAAATATATTGAGGGAAGGCAAAGAAGAGGATTTGAAATCAAGGCAGAATTGCAGGAAACAGATTTCAGGAGGTAGATACGAATCGCCTTTAAAGCACATGAAAAGCGGCAAAACGTTGACAATGATGCCCTTGGCCAAAAAGGGCGTATGCGTTTTTTCCTGAATATATTCAGGAAAAAACGCATACGCCCTTTTTGGCCAACCAAGCAACCTGGAAAGGCAAATCAGGGCTACAAAGAAGACTCGCTTCCCATTGGTCAAAAGGGCCATGCTGAAAAAAGTGTCAAAACCAGAAATGCAGGACAGGCCATGGAGAAATGGGAGCCTTGCTACACTGATGGGCGGGATGTAAATTGCCAAGAGCCACTCTGGAGAAGTGTCCGGTGAGTCCTGAAACATCTGAAAAACACAGCTTAGAGAGCATAGGGCACTTCCACTCATGGGGGTATAAATTGGGAAAATGAAAAATCAGCAAGACACAAGCACCCCAAAGTTTAGGGCTGCTCTGTTGACCAGGACCTCCACTTCATTCCACCTTAAATATCCCAGGAAAGAGAAAAATGGATAAAGAAGTTGTGGTCCTTATGTACAATGGAATATCACTCAGCCAGGAAATCAATGTCGTAAGGTTAGTAGCAGCATGATGAGTGGATTTAGGTACGACGATTCTAAGTGAAATAAGTCACACAGAAAAGGACACTTCTCATAAGGTATCACTGATAGAGGGAATGTAAAAACCGTTACACTTGAACTGAATTACAAAACAGAACAGAGTCACACATGCAGAAAACACACTATGGCTGCTTAACGGGAAAGGTGAGGTGGGGTGATACATAAAACAAGGGTATCAAATTAGCTCAGATACCGTTCCATAAACCCAATATGTAATAGACAAGACCTACTCCTTGCTCAGAGAACTGGACTCAACACGCCCTATTCACCGCACAAGAATATATCTGACTAATAATAATCGTAAAACCTATGTATTGATATCTCTCTGTTAGTGTGTCAAGTGGGTGTAAAGCGGCATAAACACAGCAGTGAAAAGCAGCTAAACCCCATTATAAAAATAAATTACTTTGAAACACCCATGAAACAAAGACAGTGAAAGAGAGAGATATTCTTACACAATGCGTTCAGGGGCTGTGATGCAACCTGGATTGACCATATCTAGACGCACAGCTGGATGAGACATAAGGGTGGACACTCTTGGGGCTGAGAGGTTTGGTGAGGTTGGGTGAGCAAACGCAGACCCTTTAAAGGAAAACTGCGTGGTACCCATCGCATGGGTCCCAAATCTCCAGGTTCAAGGGCATCTTCCTACATCAAAAACATGCATGAGAAACCCAGAAGATGGTACACCGTGTGATGGGGAAAGGTTTCTAAAACGCACCTCATTTCTCATCTCCTTGTGCCCGGGTTCGCCATTCCAGCCACTTTACTAGCAAGCTCCCTACTTGGAGCATCAGCACCTTTAACCTCCTGTTCCGTACAGGTTGCAATTTGTCCTGAGGATAAACGGGAAGACGTGGAACCAACGAGAGACTAGCTCTTGGTGTTGGGACAGGCACAGGTCACTCTATTTTCCCATCAGAAAGAAGAATTAACCACAGGCTCAGCCTGACCCCCGGAACCAGAACAGGGCCTGAAGCCATTCTGCGATTTTGCGGCCAGCTCCCATAAAAACGAGTTGTAAAATGGAGGTTCAGGGCACTGCAATTCACAAACCTGCAGAGTTATAAATGATAACTCTCGTCCACAAATATATTGAGGGAAGGCAAAGAAGAGGATTTGAAATCAAGGCAGAATTGCAGGAAACAGATTTCAGGAGGTAGATACGAATCGCCTTTAAAGCACATGAAAAGCGGCAAAACGTTGACAATGATGCCCTTGGCCAAAAAGGGCGTATGCGTTTTTTCCTGGATATATTCAGGAAAAAACGCATACGCCCTTTTTGGCCAACCAAGCAACCTGGAAAGGCAAATCAGGGCTACAAAGAAGACTCGCTTCCCATTGGTCAAAAGGGCCATGCTGAAAAAAGTGTCAAAACCAGAAATGCAGGACAGGCCATGGAGAAATGGGAGCCTTGCTACACTGATGGGCGGGATGTAAATTGCCAAGAGCCACTCTGGAGAAGTGTCCGGTGAGTCCTGAAACATCTGAAAAACACAGCTTAGAGAACATAGGGCACTTCCACTCATGGGGGTATAAATTGGGAAAATTAAAAATCAGCAAGACACAAGCACCCCAAAGTTTAGGGCTGCTCTGTTGACCAGGACCTCCACTTCATTCCACCTTAAATATCCCAGGAAAGAGAAAAATGGATAAAGAAGTTGTGGTCCTTATGTACAATGGAATATCACTCAGCCAGGAAATCAATGTCGTAAGGTTAGTAGCAGCATGATGAGTGGATTTAGGTACGACGATTCTAAGTGAAATAAGTCACACAGAAAAGGACACTTCTCATAAGGTATCACTGTTAGAGGGAATGTAAAATCTGTTACACTTGAACTGAATTACAAAACAGAACAGAGTCACACATGCAGAAAACACACTATGGCTGCTTAACGGGAAAGGTGAGGTGGGGTGATACATAAAACAAGGGTATCAAATTAGCTCAGATACCGTTCCATAAACCCAATATGTAATAGACAAGACCTACTCCTTGCTCAGAGAACTGGACTCAACACGCCCTATTCACCGCACAAGAATATATCTGACTAATAATAATCGTAAAACCTATGTATTGATATCTCTCTGTTAGTGTGTCAAGTGGGTGTAAAGCCGCATAAACACAGCATTGAAAAGCAGATAAACCCCATTATAAAAATAAATTACTTTGAAACACCCATGAAACAAAGACAGTGAAAGAGAGAGAAATTCTTACACAATGCGTTCAGGGGCTGTGATGCAACCTGGATTGACCATATCTAGACGCACAGCTGGATGAGACATAAGGGTGGACACTCTTGGGGCTGAGAGGTTTGGTGAGGTTGGGTGAGCAAACGCAGACCCTTTAAAGTAATACTGCGTGGTACCCATCGCATGGGTCCCAAATCTCCAGGTTCAAGGGCATCTTCCTACATCAAAAACATGCATGAGAAACCCAGAAGACGGTACACCGTGTGATGGGGAAAGGTTTCTAAAACGTACCACATTTCTCATCTCCTTGTGCCCGGGTTCGCCGTTCCAGCCACTTTACTAGCAAGCTCCCTACTTGGAGCATCAGCACCTTTAACCTCCTGTTCCGTACAGGTTGCAATTTGTCCTGAGGATAAACGGGAAGACGTGGAACCAACGAGAGACTAGCTCTTGGTGTTGGGACAGGCACAGGTCACTCTATTTTCCCATCAGAAAGAAGAATTAACCACAGGCTCAGCCTGACCCCCGGAACCAGAACAGGGCCTGAAGCCATTCTGCGATTTTGCGGCCATCTCCCATAAAAACGAGTTGTAAAATGGAGGTTCAGGGCACTGCAATTCACAAACCTGCAGAGTTATAAATGATAACTCTCGTCCACAAATATATTGAGGGAAGGCAAAGAAGAGGATTTGAAATCAAGGCAGAATTGCAGGAAACAGATTTCAGGAGGTAGATACGAATCGCCTTTAAAGCACATGAAAAGCGGCAAAACGTTGACAATGATGCCCTTGGCCAAAAAGGGCGTATGCGTTTTTTCCTGAATATATTCAGGAAAAAACGCATACGCCCTTTTTGGCCAACCAAGCAACCTGGAAAGGCAAATCAGGGCTACAAAGAAGACTCGCTTCCCATTGGTCAAAAGGGCCATGCTGATAAAAGTGTCAAAACCAGAAATGCAGGACAGGCCATGGAGAAATGGGAGCCTTGCTACACTGATGGGCGGGATGTAAATTGCCAAGAGCCACTCTGGAGAAGTGTCCGGTGAGTCCTGAAACATCTGAAAAACACAGCTTAGAGAACATAGGGCACTTCCACTCATGGGGGTATAAATTGGGAAAATTAAAAATCAGCAAGACACAAGCACCCCAAAGTTTAGGGCTGCTCTGTTGACCAGGACCTCCACTTCATTCCACCTTCAATATCCCAGGAAAGAGAAAAATGGATAAAGAAGTTGTGGTCCTTATGTACAATGGAATATCACTCAGCCAGGAAATCAATGTCGTAAGGTTAGTAGCAGCATGATGAGTGGATTTAGGTACGACGATTCTAAGTGAAATAAGTCACACAGAAAAGGACACTTCTCATAAGGTATCACTGATAGAGGGAATGTAAAAACCGTTACACTTGAACTGAATTACAAAACAGAACAGAGTCACACATGCAGAAAACACACTATGGCTGCTTAACGGGAAAGGTGAGGTGGGGTGATACATAAAACAAGGGTATCAAATTAGCTCAGATACCATTCCATAAACCCAATATGTAATAGACAAGACCTACTCCTTGCTCAGAGAACTGGACTCAACACGCCCTATTCACCGCACAAGAATATATCTGACTAATAATAATCGTAAAACCTATGTATTGATATCTCTCTGTTAGTGTGTCAAGTGGGTGTAAAGCGGCATAAACACAGCAGTGAAAAGCAGCTAAACCCCATTATAAAAATAAATTACTTTGAAACACCCATGAAACAAAGACAGTGAAAGAGAGAGAAATTCTTACACAATGCGTTCAGGGGCTGTGATGCAACCTGGATTATTGACCATATCTAGACGCACAGCTGGATGAGACATAAGGGTGGACACTCTTGGGACTGAGAGGTTTGGTGAGGTTGGGTGAGCAAACGCAGACCCTTTAAAGTAATACTGCGTTGTACCCATCGCATGGGTCCCAAATCTCCAGGTTCAAGGGCATCTTCCTACATCAAAAACATGCATGAGAAACCCAGAAGATGGTACACCGTGTGATGGGGAAAGGTTTCTAAAACGCACCTCATTTCTCATCTCCTTGTGCCCGGGTTCACCATTCCAGCCGCTTTACTAGCAAGCTCCCTACTTGGAGCATCAGCACCTTTAACCTCCTGTTCCGTACAGGTTGCAATTTGTCCTGAGGATAAACGGGAAGACGTGGAACCAACGAGAGACTAGCTCTTGGTGTTGGGACAGGCACAGGTCACTCTATTTTCCCATCAGAAAGAAGAATTAACCACAGGCTCAGCCTGACCCCCGGAACCAGAACAGGGCCTGAAGCCATTCTGCGATTTTGCGGCCAGCTCCCATAAAAACGAGTTGTAAAATGGAGGTTCAGGGCACTGCAATTCACAAACCTGCAGAGTTATAAATGATAACTCTCGTCCACAAATATATTGAGGGAAGGCAAAGAAGAGGATTTGAAATCAAGGCAGAATTGCAGGAAACAGATTTCAGGAGGTAGATACGAATCGCCTTTAAAGCACATGAAAAGCGGCAAAACGTTGACAATGATGCCCTTGGCCAAAAAGGGCGTATGCGTTTTTTCCTGAATATATTCAGGAAAAAACGCATACGCCCTTTTTGGCCAACCAAGCAACCTGGAAAGGCAAATCAGGGCTACAAAGAAGACTCGCTTCCCATTGGTCAAAAGGGCCATGCTGAAAAAAGTGTCAAAACCAGAAATGCAGGACAGGCCATGGAGAAATGGGAGCCTTGCTACACTGATGGGCGGGATGTAAATTGCCAAGAGCCACTCTGGAGAAGTGTCCGGTGAGTCCTGAAACATCTGAAAAACACAGCTTAGAGAACATAGGGCACTTCCACTCATGGGGGTATAAATTGGGAAAATTAAAAATCAGCAAGACACAAGCACCCCAAAGTTTAGGGCTGCTCTGTTGACCAGGACCTCCACTTCATTCCACCTTAAATATCCCAGGAAAGAGAAAAATGGATAAAGAAGTTGTGGTCCTTATGTACAATGGAATATCACTCAGCCAGGAAATCAATGTCGTAAGGTTAGTAGCAGCATGATGAGTGGATTTAGGTACGACGATTCTAAGTGAAATAAGTCACACAGAAAAGGACACTTCTCATAAGGTATCACTGATAGAGGGAATGTAAAAACCGTTACACTTGAACTGAATTACAAAACAGAAGAGAGTCACACATGCAGAAAACACACTATGGCTGCTTAACGGGAAAGGTGAGGTGGGGTGATACATAAAACAAGGGTATCAAATTAGTTCAGATACCATTCCATAAACCCAATATGTAATAGACAAGACCTACTCCTTGCTCAGAGAACTGGACTCAACACGCCCTATTCACCGCACAAGAATATATCTGACTAATAATAATCGTAAAACCTATGTATTGATATCTCTCTGTTAGTGTGTCAAGTGGGTGTAAAGTGGCATAAACACAGCAGTGAAAAGCAGCTAAACCCCATTATAAAAATAAATTACTTTGAAACACCCATGAAACAAAGACAGTGAAAGAGAGAGAAATTCTTACACAATGCGTTCAGGGGCTGTGATGCAACCTGGATTGACCATATCTAGACCCACAGCTGGATGAGACATAAGGGTGGACACTCTTGGGGCTGAGAGGTTTGGTGAGGTTGGGTGAGCAAACGCACACCCTTTAAAGTAATACTGCGTGGTACCCATCGCATGGGTCCCAAATCTCCAGGTTCAAGGGCATCTTCCTACATCAAAAACATGCATGAGAAACCCAGAAGATGGTACACCGTGTGATGGGGAAAGGTTTCTAAAACGCACCTCATTTCTCATCTCCTTGTGCCCGGGTTCGCCATTCCAGCCGCTTTACTAGCAAGCTCCCTACTTGGAGCATCAGCACCTTTAACCTCCTGTTCCGTACAGGTTGCAATTTGTCCTGAGGATAAACGGGAAGACGTGGAACCAACGAGAGACTAGCTCTTGGTGTTGGGACAGGCACAGGTCACTCTATTTTCCCATCAGAAAGAAGAATTAACCACAGGCTCAGCCTGACCCCCGGAACCAGAACAGGGCCTGAAGCCATTCTGCGATTTTGTGGCCAGCTCCCATAAAAACGAGTTGTAAAATGGAGGTTCAGGGCACTGCAATTCACAAACCTGCAGAGTTATAAATGATAACTCTCGTCCACAAATATATTGAGGGAAGGCAAAGAAGAGGATTTGAAATCAAGGCAGAATTGCAGGAAACAGATTTCAGGAGGTAGATACGAATCGCCTTTAAAGCACATGAAAAGCGGCAAAACGTTGACAATGATGCCCTTGGCCAAAAAGGGCGTATGCGTTTTTTCCTGAATATATTCAGGAAAAAACGCATACGCCCTTTTTGGCCAACCAAGCAACCTGGAAAGGCAAATCAGGGCTACAAAGAAGACTCGCTTCCCATTGGTCAAAAGGGCCATGCTGAAAAAAGTGTCAAAACCAGAAATGCAGGACAGGCCATGGAGAAATGGGAGCCTTGCTACACTGATGGGCGGGATGTAAATTGCCAAGAGCCACTCTGGAGAAGTGTCCGGTGAGTCCTGAAACATCTGAAAAACACAGCTTAGAGAACATAGGGCACTTCCACTCATGGGGGTATAAATTGGGAAAATGAAAAATCAGCAAGACACAAGCACCCCAAAGTTTAGGGCTGCTCTGTTGACCAGGACCTCCACTTCATTCCACCTTCAATATCCCAGGAAAGAGAAAAATGGATAAAGAAGTTGTGGTCCTTATGTACAATGGAATATCACTCAGCCAGGAAATCAATGTCGTAAGGTTAGTAGCAGCATGATGAGTGGATTTAGGTACGACGATTCTAAGTGAAATAAGTCACACAGAAAAGGACACTTCTCATAAGGTATCACTGATAGAGGGAATGTAAAAACCGTTACACTTGAACTGAATTACAAAACAGAACAGAGTCACACATGCAGAAAACACACTATGGCTGCTTAACGGGAAAGGTGAGGTGGGGTGATACAGAAAACAAGGGTATCAAATTAGCTCAGATACCGTTCCATAAACCCAATATGTAATAGACAAGACCTACTCCTTGCTCAGAGAACTGGACTCAAAACGCCCTATTCACCGCACAAGAATATATCTGACTAATAATAATCGTAAAACCTATGCATTGATATCTCTCTGTTAGTGTGTCAAGTGGGTGTAAAGCGGCATAAACACAGCATTGAAAAGCAGCTAAACCCCATTATAAAAATAAATTACTTTGAAACACCCATGAAACAAAGACAGTGAAAGAGAGAGAAATTCTTACACAATGCGTTCAGGGGCTGTGATGCAACCTGGATTGACCATATCTAGACGCACAGCTGGATGAGACATAAGGGTGGACACTCTTGGGGCTGAGAGGTTTGGTGAGGTTGGGTGAGCAAACGCAGACCCTTTAAAGTAATACTGCGTGGTACCCATCGCATGGGTCCCAAATCTCCAGGTTCAAGGGCATCTTCCTACATCAAAAACATGCATGAGAAACCCAGAAGATGGTACACCGTGTGATGGGGAAAGGTTTCTAAAACGCACCTCATTTCTCATCTCCTTGTGCCCGGGTTCGCCATTCCAGCCGCTTTACTAGCAAGCTCCCTACTTGGAGCATCAGCACCTTTAACCTCCTGTTCCGTACAGGTTGCAATTTGTCCTGAGGATAAACGGGAAGACGTGGAACCAACGAGAGACTAGCTCTTGGTGTTGGGACAGGCACAGGTCACTCTATTTTCCCATCAGAAAGAAGAATTAACCACAGGCTCAGCCTGACCCCCGGAACCAGAACAGGGCCTGAAGCCATTCTGCGATTTTGTGGCCAGCTCCCATAAAAACGAGTTGTAAAATGGAGGTTCAGGGCACTGCAATTCACAAACCTGCAGAGTTATAAATGATAACTCTCGTCCACAAATATATTGAGGGAAGGCAAAGAAGAGGATTTGAAATCAAGGCAGAATTGCAGGAAACAGATTTCAGGAGGTAGATACGAATCGCCTTTAAAGCACATGAAAAGCGGCAAAACGTTGACAATGATGCCCTTGGCCAAAAAGGGCGTATGCGTTTTTTCCTGAATATATTCAGGAAAAAACGCATACGCCCTTTTTGGCCAACCAAGCAACCTGGAAAGGCAAATCAGGGCTACAAAGAAGACTCGCTTCCCATTGGTCAAAAGGGCCATGCTGAAAAAAGTGTCAAAACCAGAAATGCAGGACAGGCCATGGAGAAATGGGAGCCTTGCTACACTGATGGGCGGGATGTAAATTGCCAAGAGCCACTCTGGAGAAGTGTCCGGTGAGTCCTGAAACATCTGAAAAACACAGCTTAGAGAACATAGGGCACTTCCACTCATGGGGGTATAAATTGGGAAAATGAAAAATCAGCAAGACACAAGCACCCCAAAGTTTAGGGCTGCTCTGTTGACCAGGACCTCCACTTCATTCCACCTTAAATATCCCAGGAAAGAGAAAAATGGATAAAGAAGTTGTGGTCCTTATGTACAATGGAATATCACTCAGCCAGGAAATCAATGTCGTAAGGTTAGTAGCAGCATGATGAGTGGATTTAGGTACGACGATTCTAAGTGAAATAAGTCACACAGAAAAGGACACTTCTCATAAGGTATCACTGATAGAGGGAATGTAAAAACCGTTACACTTGAACTGAATTACAAAACAGAACAGAGTCACACATGCAGAAAACACACTATGGCTGCTTAACGGGAAAGGTGAGGTGGGGTGATACATAAAACAAGGGTATCAAATTAGCTCAGATACCGTTCCATAAACCCAATATGTAATAGACAAGACCTACTCCTTGCTCAGAGAACTGGACTCAAAACGCCCTATTCACCGCACAAGAATATATCTGACTAATAATAATCGTAAAACCTATGTATTGATATCTCTCTGTTAGTGTGTCAAGTGGGTGTAAAGCGGCATAAACACAGCAGTGAAAAGCAGCTAAACCCCATTATAAAAATAAATTACTTTGAAACAACCATGAAACAAAGACAGTGAAAGAGAGAGAAATTCTTACACAATGCGTTCAGGGGCTGTGATGCAACCTGGATTGACCATATCTAGACGCACAGCTGGATGAGACATAAGGGTGGACACTCTTGGGGCTGAGAGGTTTGGTGAGGTTGGGTGAGCAAACGCAGACCCTTTAAAGTAATACTGCATGGTACCCATCGCATGGGTCCCAAATCTCCAGGTTCAAGGGCATCTTCCTACATCAAAAACATGCATGAGAAACCCAGAAGATGGTACACCGTGTGATGGGGAAAGGTTTCTAAAACGCACCTCATTTCTCATCTCCTTGTGCCCGGGTTCGCCATTCCAGCCGCTTTACTAGCAAGCTCCCTACTTGGAGCATCAGCACCTTTAACCTCCTGTTCCGTACAGGTTGCAATTTGTCCTGAGGATAAACGGGAAGACGTGGAACCAACGAGAGACTAGCTCTTGGTGTTGGGACAGGCACAGGTCACTCTATTTTCCCATCAGAAAGAAGAATTAACCACAGGCTCAGCCTGACCCCCGGAACCAGAACAGGGCCTGAAGCCATTCTGCGATTTTGTGGCCAGCTCCCATAAAAACGAGTTGTAAAATGGAGGTTCAGGGCACTGCAATTCACAAACCTGCAGAGTTATAAATGATAACTCTCGTCCACAAATATATTGAGGGAAGGCAAAGAAGAGGATTTGAAATCAAGGCAGAATTGCAGGAAACAGATTTCAGGAGGTAGATACGAATCGCCTTTAAAGCACATGAAAAGCGGCAAAACGTTGACAATGATGCCCTTGGCCAAAAAGGGCGTATGCGTTTTTTCCTGAATATATTCAGGAAAAAACGCATACGCCCTTTTTGGCCAACCAAGCAACCTGGAAAGGCAAATCAGCGCTACAGAGAAGTCTCGCTTCCCATCGGTCAAAAGGGCCATGCTGAAAAAAGTGTCAACACCAGAAATGCAGGACAGGCCATGGAGAAATGGGAGCCTTGCTACACTGATGGGCGGGATGTAAATTGCCAAGAGCCACTCTGGAGAAGTGTCCGGTGAGTCCTGAAACATCTGAAAAACACAGCTTAGAGAACATAGGGCACTTCCACTCATGGGGGTATAAATTGGGAAAATTAAAAATCAGCAAGACACAAGCACCCCAAAGTTTAGGGCTGCTCTGTAGACCAGGACCTCCACTTCATTCCACCTTAAATATCCCAGGAAATAGAAAAATGGATAAAGAAGTTGTGGTCCTTATGTACAATGGAATATCACTCAGCCAGGAAATCAATGTCATAAGGTTAGTAGCAGCATGATGAGTGGATTTAGGTACGACGATTCTAAGTGAAATAAGTCACACAGAAAAGGACACTTCTCATAAGGTATCACTGATAGAGGGAATGTAAAAACCGTTACACTTGAACTGAATTACAAAACAGAACAGAGTCACACATGCAGAAAACACACTATGGCTGCTTAACGGGAAAGGTGAGGTGGGGTGATACATAAAACAAGGGTATCAAATTAGCTCAGATACCGTTCCATAAACCCAATATGTAATAGACAAGACCTACTCCTTGCTCAGAGAACTGGACTCAAAACGCCCTATTCACCGCACAAGAATATATCTGACTAATAATAATCGTAAAACCTATGTATTGATATCTCTCTGTTAGTGTGTCAAGTGGGTGTAAAGCGGCATAAACACAGCAGTGAAAAGCAGCTAAACCCCATTATAAAAATAAATTACTTTGAAACAACCATGAAACAAAGACAGTGAAAGAGAGAGAAATTCTTACACAATGCGTTCAGGGGCTGTGATGCAACCTGGATTGACCATATCTAGACGCACAGCTGGATGAGACATAAGGGTGGACACTCTTGGGGCTGAGAGGTTTGGTGAGGTTGGGTGAGCAAACGCAGACCCTTTAAAGTAATACTGCGTGGTACCCATCGCATGGGTCCCAAATCTCCAGGTTCAAGGGCATCTTCCTACATCAAAAACATGCATGAGAAACCCAGAAGATGGTACACCGTGTGATGGGGAAAGGTTTCTAAAACGCACCTCATTTCTCATCTCCTTGTGCCCGGGTTCGCCATTCCAGCCGCTTTACTAGCAAGCTCCCTACTTGGAGCATCAGCACCTTTAACCTCCTGTTCCGTACAGGTTGCAATTTGTCCTGAGGATAAACGGGAAGACGTGGAACCAACGAGAGACTAGCTCTTGGTGTTGGGACAGGCACAGGTCACTCTATTTTCCCATCAGAAAGAAGAATTAACCACAGGCTCAGCCTGACCCCCGGAACCAGAACAGGGCCTGAAGCCATTCTGCGATTTTGTGGCCAGCTCCCATAAAAACGAGTTGTAAAATGGAGGTTCAGGGCACTGCAATTCACAAACCTGCAGAGTTATAAATGATAACTCTCGTCCACAAATATATTGAGGGAAGGCAAAGAAGAGGATTTGAAATCAAGGCAGAATTGCAGGAAACAGATTTCAGGAGGTAGATACGAATCGCCTTTAAAGCACATGAAAAGCGGCAAAACGTTGACAATGATGCCCTTGGCCAAAAAGGGCGTATGCGTTTTTTCCTGAATATATTCAGGAAAAAACGCATACGCCCTTTTTGGCCAACCAAGCAACCTGGAAAGGCAAATCAGCGCTACAGAGAAGTCTCGCTTCCCATCGGTCAAAAGGGCCATGCTGAAAAAAGTGTCAACACCAGAAATGCAGGACAGGCCATGGAGAAATGGGAGCCTTGCTACACTGATGGGCGGGATGTAAATTGCCAAGAGCCACTCTGGAGAAGTGTCTGGTGAGTCCTGAAACATCTGAAAAACACAGCTTAGAGAGCATAGGGCACTTCCACTCATGGGGGTATAAATTGGGAAAATTAAAAATCAGCAAGACACAAGCACCCCAAAGTTTAGGGCTGCTCTGTTGACCAGGACCTCCACTTCATTCCACCTTAAATATCCCAGGAAAGAGAAAAATGGATAAAGAAGTTGTGGTCCTTATGTACAATGGAATATCACTCAGCCATGAAATCAATGTCGTAAGGTTAGTAGCAGCATGATGAGTGGATTTAGGTACGACGATTCTAAGTGAAATAAGTCACACAGAAAAGGACACTTCTCATAAGGTATCACTGATAGAGGGAATGTAAAAACTGTTACACTTGAACTGAATTACAAAACAGAACAGAGTCACACATGCAGAAAACACACTATGGCTGCTTAACGGGAAAGGTGAGGTGGGGTGATACATAAAACAAGGGTATCAAATTAGCTCAGATACCGTTCCATAAACCCAATATGTAATAGACAAGACCTACTCCTTGCTCAGAGAACTGGACTCAACACGCCCTATTCACCGCACAAGAATATATCTGACTAATAATAATCGTAAAACCTATGTATTGATATCTCTCTGTTAGTGTGTCAAGTGGGTGTAAAGCCGCATAAACACAGCATTGAAAAGCAGATAAACCCCATTATAAAAATAAATTACTTTGAAACACCCATGAAACAAAGACAGTGAAAGAGAGAGAAATTCTTACACAATGCGTTCACGGGCTGTGATGCAACCTGGATTGACCATATCTAGACGCAAAGCTGGATGAGACATAAGGGTGGACACTCTTGGGGCTGAGAGGTTTGGTGAGGTTGGGTGAGCAAACGCAGACTCTTTAAAGTAATACTGTGTGGTACCCATCGCATGGGTCCCAAATCTCCAGGTTCAAGGGCATCTTCCTACATCAAAAACATGCATGAGAAACCCAGAAGACGGTACACCGTGTGATGGGGAAAGGTTTCTAAAACGTACCTCATTTCTCATCTCCTTGTGCCCGGGTTCGCCGTTCCAGCCGCTTTACTAGCAAGCTCCCTACTTGGAGCATCAGCACCTTTAACCTCCTGTTCCGTACAGGTTGCAATTTGTCCTGAGGATAAACGGGAAGACGTGGAACCAACGAGAGACTAGCTCTTGGTGTTGGGACAGGCACAGGTCACTCTATTTTCCCATCAAAAAGAAGAATTAACCACAGGCTCAGCCTGCCCCCCGGAACCAGAACAGGGCCTGAAGCCATTCTGCGATTTTGCGGCCAGCTCCCATAAAAACGAGTTGTAAAATGGAGGTTCAGGGCACTGCAATTCACAAACCTGCAGAGTTATAAATGATAACTCTCGTCCACAAATATATTGAGGGAAGGCAAAGAAGAGGATTTGAAATCAAGGCAGAATTGCAGGAAACAGATTTCAGGAGGTAGATACGAATCGCCTTTAAAGCACATGAAAAGCGGCAAAACGTTGACAATGATGCCCTTGGCCAAAAAGGGCGTATGCGTTTTTTCCTGAATATATTCAGGAAAAAACGCATACGCCCTTTTTGGCCAACCAAGCAACCTGGAAAGGCAAATCAGGGCTACAAAGAAGACTCGCTTCCCATTGGTCAAAAGGGCCATGCTGAAAAAAGTGTCAAAACCAGAAATGCAGGACAGGCCATGGAGAAATGGGAGCCTTGCTACACTGATGGGCGGGATGTAAATTGCCAAGAGCCACTCTGGAGAAGTGTCCGGTGAGTCCTGAAACATCTGAAAAACACAGCTTAGAGAACATAGGGCACTTCCACTCATGGGGGTATAAATTGGGAAAATTAAAAATCAGCAAGACACAAGCACCCCAAAGTTTAGGGCTGCTCTGTTGACCAGGACCTCCACTTCATTCCACCTTAAATATCCCAGGAAAGAGAAAAATGGATAAAGAAGTTGTGGTCCTTATGTACAATGGAATATCACTCAGCCAGGAAATCAATGTCGTAAGGTTAGTAGCGGCATGATGAGTGGATTTAGGTACGACGATTCTAAGTGAAATAAGTCACACAGAAAAGGACACTTCTCATAAGGTATCACTGATAGAGGGAATGTAAAAACCGTTACACTTGAACTGAATTACAAAACAGAACAGAGTCACACATGCAGAAAACACACTATGGCTGCTTAACGGGAAAGGTGAGGTGGGGTGATACATAAAACAAGGATATCAAATTAGCTCAGATACCGTTCCATAAACCCAATATGTAATAGACAAGACCTACTCCTTGCTCAGAGAACTGGACTCAACACGCCCTATTCACCGCACAAGAATATATCTGACTAATAATAATCGTAAAACCTATGTATTGATATCTCTCTGTTAGTGTGTCAAGTGGGTGTAAAGCCGCATAAACACAGCATTGAAAAGCAGATAAACCCCATTATAAAAATAAATTACTTTGAAACACCCATGAAACAAAGACAGTGAAAGAGAGAGAAATTCTTACACAATGCGTTCAGGGGCTGTGATGCAACCTGGATTGACCATATCTAGACCCACAGCTGGATGAGACATAAGGGTGGACACTCTTGGGGCTGAGAGGTTTGGTGAGGTTGGGTGAGCAAACGCAGACCCTTTAAATTAATACTGCGTGGTACCCATCGCATGGGTCCCAAATCTCAAGGTTCAAGGGCATCTTCCTACATCAAAAACATGCATGAGAAACCCAGAAGACGGTACACCGTGTGATGGGGAAAGGTTTCTAAAACGTACCTCATTTCTCATCTCCTTGTGCCCGGGTTCGCCGTTCCAGCCGCTTTACTAGCAATCTCCCTACTTGGAGCATCAGCACCTTTAACCTCCTGTTCCGTACAGGTTGCAATTTGTCCTGAGGATAAACGGGAAGACGTGGAACCAACGAGAGACTAGCTCTTGGTGTTGGGACAGGCACAGGTCACTCTATTTTCCCATCAGAAAGAAGAATTAACCACAGGCTCAGCCTGCCCCCCGGAACCAGAACAGGGCCTGAAGCCATTCTGCGATTTTGCGGCCAGCTCCCATAAAAACGAGTTGTAAAATGGAGGTTCAGGGCACTGCAATTCACAAACCTGCAGAGTTATAAATGATAACTCTCGTCCACAAATATATTGAGGGAAGGCAAAGAAGAGGATTTGAAATCAAGGCAGAATTGCAGGAAACAGATTTCAGGAGGTAGATACGAATCGCCTTTAAAGCACATGAAAAGCGGCAAAACGTTGACAATGATGCCCTTGGCCAAAAAGGGCGTATGCGTTTTTTCCTGAATATATTCAGGAAAAAACGCATACGCCCTTTTTGGCCAACCAAGCAACCTGGAAAGGCAAATCAGGGCTACAAAGAAGTCTCACTTCCCATTGGTCAAAAGGGCCATGCTGAAAAAAGTGTCAAAACCAGAAATGCAGGACAGGCCATGGAGAAATGGGAGCCTTGCTACACTGATGGGCAGGATGTAAATTGCCAAGAGCCACTCTGGAGAAGTGTCCGGTGAGTCCTGAAACATCTGAAAAACAAAGCTTAGAGAGCATAGGGCACTTCCACTCATGGGGGTATAAATTGGGAAAATGAAAAATCAGCAAGACACAAGCACCCCAAAGTTTAGGGCTGCTCTGTTGACCAGGACCTCCACTTCATTCCACCTTAAATATCCCAGGAAAGAGAAAAATGGATAAAGAAGCTGTGGTCCTTATGTACAATGGAATATCACTCAGCCAGGAAATCAATGTCGTAAGGTTAGTAGCAGCATGATGAGTGGATTTAGGTACGACGATTCTAAGTGAAATAAGTCACACAGAAAAGGACACTTCTCATAAGGTATCACTGATAGAGGGAATGTAAAAACCGTTACACTTGAACTGAATTACAAAACAGAACAGAGTCACACATGCAGAAAACACACTATGGCTGCTTAACGGGAAAGGTGAGGTGGGGTGATACATAAAACAAGGGTATCAAATTAGCTCAGATACCATTCCATAAACCCAATATGTAATAGACAAGACCTACTCCTTGCTCAGAGAACTGGACTCAACACGCCCTATTCACCGCACAAGAATATATCTGACTAATAATAATCGTAAAACCTATGTATTGATATCTCTCTGTTAGTGTGTCAAGTGGGTGTAAAGCGGCATAAACACAGCAGTGAAAAGCAGCTAAACCCCATTATAAAAATAAATTACTTTGAAACACCCATGAAACAAAGACAGTGAAAGAGAGAGAAATTCTTACACAATGCGTTCAGGGGCTGTGATGCAACCTGGAATGACCATATCTAGACGCACAGCTGGATGAGACATAAGGGTGGACACTCTTGGGGCTGAGAGGTTTGGTGAGGTTGGGTGAGCGAACGCAGACCCTTTAAAGTAATACTGCGTGGTACCCATCGCATGGGTCCAAAATCTCCAGGTTCAAGGGCATCTTCCTACATCAAAAACATGCATGAGAAACCCAGAAGATGGTACATCGTGTGATGGGGAAATGTTTCTAAAACGCACCTCATTTCTCATCTCCTTGTGCCCGGGTTCGCCATTCCAGCCGCTTTACTAGCAAGCTCCCTACTTGGGGCATCAGCACCTTTAACCTCCTGTTCCGTACAGGTTGCAATTTGTCCTGAGGATAAACGGGAAGACGTGGAACCAACGAGAGACTAGCTCTTGGTGTTGGGACAGGCACAGGTCACTCTATTTTCCCATCAGAAAGAAGAATTAACCACAGGCTCAGCCTGCCCCCCGGAACCAGAACAGGGCCTGAAGCCATTCTGCGATTTTGCGGCCAGCTCCCATAAAAACGAGTTGTAAAATGGAGGTTCAGGGCACTGCAATTCACAAACCTGCAGAGTTATAAATGATAACTCTCGTCCACAAATATATTGAGGGAAGGCAAAGAAGAGGATTTGAAATCAAGGCAGAATTGCAGGAAACAGATTTCAGGAGGTAGATACAAATCGCCTTTAAAGCACATGAAAAGCGGCAAAACGTTGACAATGATGCCCTTGGCCAAAAAGGGCGTATGCGTTTTTTCCTGAATATATTCAGGAAAAAACGCATACGCCCTTTTTGGCCAACCAAGCAACCTGGAAAGGCAAATCAGCGCTACAAAGAAGTCTCGCTTCCCATCGGTCAAAAGGGCCATGCTGAAAAAAGTGTCAAAACCAGAAATGCAGGACAGGCCATGGAGAAATGGGAGCCTTGCTACACTGATGGGCGGGATGTAAATTGCCAAGAGCCACTCTGGAGAAGTGTCCGGTGAGTCCTGAAACATCTGAAAAACACAGCTTAGAGAGCATAGGGCACATCCACTCATGGGGGTATAAATTGGGAAAATTAAAAATCAGCAAGACACAAGCACCCCAAAGTTTAGGGCTGTTCTGTTGACCAGGACCTCCACTTCATTCCACCTTAAATATCCCAGGAAAGAGAAAAATGGATAAAGAAGTTGTGGTCCTTATGTACAATAGAATATCACTCAGCCAGGAAATCAATGTCGTAAGGTTAGTAGCAGCATGATGAGTGGATTTAGGTACGACGATTCTAAGTGAAATAAGTCACACAGAAAAGGACACTTCTCATAAGGTATCACTTATATAGGGAATGTAAAAACCGTTACACTTGAACTGAATTACAAAACAGAACAGAGTCACACATGCAGAAAACACACTATGGCTGCTTAACGGGAAAGGTGAGGTGGGGTGATACATAAAACAAGGGTATCAAATTAGCTCAGATACCGTTCCATAAACCCAATATGTAATAGACAAGACCTACTCCTTGCTCAGAGAACTGGACTCAACACGCCGTATTCACCGCACAAGAATATATCTGACTAATAATAATCGTAAAACCTATATATTGATATCTCTCTGTTAGTGTGTCAAGTGGGTGTAAAGTGGCATAAACACAGCAGTGAAAAGCAGCTAAACCCCATTATAAAAATAAATTACTTTGAAACACCCATGAAACAAAGACAGTGAAAGAGAGAGAAATTCTTACACAATGCGTTCAGGGGCTGTGATGCAACCTGGATTGACCATATCTAGACGCACAGCTGGATGAGACATAAGGGTGGACACTCTTGGGGATGAGAGGTTTGGTGAGGTTGGGTGAGCAAACGCAGACCCTTTAAAGTAATACTGCGTGGTACCCATCGCATGGGTCCCAAATCTCCAGGTTCAAGGGCATCTTCCTACATCAAAAACATGCATGAGAAACCCAGAAGATGGTACATCATGTGATGGGGAAAGGTTTCTAAAACGCACCTCATTTCTCATCTCCTTGTGCCCGGGTTCGCCATTCCAGCCGCTTTACTAGCAAGCTCCCTACTTGGAGCATCAGCACCTTTAACCTCCTGTTCCGTACAGGTTGCAATTTGTCCTGAGGATAAACGGGAAGACGTGGAACCAACGTGAGACTAGCTCTTGGTGTTGGGACAGGCACAGGTCACTCTATTTTCCCATCAGAAAGAAGAATTAACCACAGGCTCAGCCTGCCCCCCGGAACCAGAACAGGGCCTGAAGCCATTCTGCGATTTTGCGGCCAGCTCCCATAAAAACGAGTTGTAAAATGGAGGTTCAGGGCACTGCAATTCACAAACCTGCAGAGTTATAAATGATAACTCTCGTCCACAAATATATTGAGGGAAGGCAAAGAAGAGGATTTGAAATCAAGGCAGAATTGCAGGAAACAGATTTCAGGAGGTAGATACGAATCGCCTTTAAAGCACATGAAAAGCGGCAAAACGTTGACAATGATGCCCTTGGCCAAAAAGGGCGTATGCGTTTTTTCCTGAATATATTCAGGAAAAAACGCATACGCCCTTTTTGGCCAACCAAGCAACCTGGAAAGGCAAATCAGCGCTACAAAGAAGTCTCGCTTCCCATCGGTCAAAAGGGCCATGCTGAAAAAAGTGTCAAAACCAGAAATGCAGGACAGGCCATGGAGAAATGGGAGCCTTGCTACACTGATGGGCGGGATGTAAATTGCCAAGAGCCACTCTGGAGAAGTGTCCGGTGAGTCCTGAAACATCTGAAAAACACAGCTTAGAGAGCATAGGGCACTTCCACTCATGGGGGTATAAATTGGGAAAATGAAAAATCAGCAAGACACAAGCACCCCAAAGTTTAGGGCTGCTCTGTTGACCAGGACCTCCACTTCATTCCACCTTAAATATCCCAGGAAAGAGAAAAATGGATAAAGAAGTTGTGGTCCTTATGTACAATGGAATATCACTCAGCCAGGAAATCAATGTCGTAAGGTTAGTAGCAGCATGATGAGTGGATTTAGGTACGACGATTCTAAGTGAAATAAGTCACACAGAAAAGGACACTTCTCATAAGGTATCACTGATAGAGGGAATGTAAAAACCGTTACACTTGAACTGAATTACAAAACAGAACAGAGTCACACATGCAGAAAACACACTATGGCTGCTTAACGGGAAAGGTGAGGTGGGGTGATACATAAAACAAGGGTATCAAATTAGCTCAGATACCATTCCATAAACCCAATATGTAATAGACAAGACCTACTCCTTGCTCAGAGAACTGGACTCAACACGCCCTATTCACCGCACAAGAATATATCTGACTAATAATAATCGTAAAACCTATGTATTGATATCTCTCTGTTAGTGTGTCAAGTGGGTGTAAAGTGGCATAAACACAGCAGTGAAAAGCAGCTAAACCCCATTATAAAAATAAATTACTTTGAAACACCCATGAAACAAAGACAGTGAAAGAGAGAGAAATTCTTACACAATGCGTTCAGGGGCTGTGATGCAACCTGGATTGACCATATCTAGACGCACAGCTGGATGAGACATAAGGGTGGACACTCTTGGGGCTGAGAGGTTTGGTGAGGTTGGGTGAGCAAACGCAGACCCTTTAAAGTAATACTGCGTGGTACCCATCGCATGGGTCCCAAATCTCCAGGTTCAAGGGCATCTTCCTACATCAAAAACATGCATGAGAAACCCAGAAGATGGTACATCGTGTGATGGGGAAAGGTTTCTAAAACGCACCTCATTTCTCATCTCCTTGTGCCCGGGTTCGCCATTCCAGCCGCTTTACTAGCAAGCTCCCTACTTGGAGCATCAGCACCTTTAACCTCCTGTTCCGTACAGGTTGCAATTTGTCCTGAGGATAAACGGGAAGACGTGGAACCAACGTGAGACTAGCTCTTGGTGTTGGGAAAGGCACAGGTCACTCTATTTTCCCATCAGAAAGAAGAATTAACCACAGGCTCAGCCTGCCCCCCGGAACCAGAATAGGGCCTGAAGCCATTCTGCGATTTTGCGGCCAGATCCCATAAAAACGAGTTGTAAAATGGAGGTTCAGGGCACTGCAATTCACAAACCTGCAGAGTTATAAATGATAACTCTCGTCGACAAATATATTGAGGGAAGGCAAAGAAGAGGATTTGAAATCAAGGCAGAATTGCAGGAAACAGATTTCAGGAGGTAGATACGAATCGCCTTTAAAGCACATGAAAAGCGGCAAAACGTTGACAATGATGCCCTTGGCCAAAAAGGGCGTATGCGTTTTTTCCTGAATATATTCAGGAAAAAACGCATACGCCCTTTTTGGCCAACCAAGCAACCTGGAAAGGCAAATCAGCGCTACAAAGAAGTCTCGCTTCCCATCGGTCAAAAGGGCCATGCTGAAAAAAGTGTCAAAACCAGAAATGCAGGACAGGCCATGGAGAAATGGGAGCCTTGCTACACTGATGGGCGGGATGTAAATTGCCAAGAGCCACTCTGGAGAAGTGTCCGGTGAGTCCTGAAACATCTGAAAAACACAGCTTAGAGAGCATAGGGCACTTCCACTCATGGGGGTATAAATTGGGAAAATTAAAAATCAGCAAGACACAAGCACCCCAAAGTTTAGGGCTGCTCTGTTGACCAGGACCTCCACTTCATTCCACCTTAAATATCCCAGGAAAGAGAAAAATGGATAAAGAAGTTGTGGTCCTTATGTACAATGGAATATCACTCAGCCAGGAAATCAATGTCGTAAGGTTAGTAGCAGCATGATGAGTGGATTTAGGTACGACGATTCTAAGTGAAATAAGTCACACAGAAAAGGACACTTCTCATAAGGTATCACTTATATAGGGAATGTAAAAACCGTTACACTTGAACTGAATTACAAAACAGAACAGAGTCACACATGCAGAAAACACACTATGGCTGCTTAACGGGAAAGGTGAGGTGGGGTGATACATAAAACAAGGGTATCAAATTAGCTCAGATACCATTCCATAAACCCAATATGTAATAGACAAGACCTACTCCTTGCTCAGAGAACTGGACTCAACACGCCCTATTCACTGCACAAGAATATATCTGACTAATAATAATCGTAAAACCTATATATTGATATCTCTCTGTTAGTGTGTCAAGTGGGTGTAAAGTGGCATAAACACAGCAGTGAAAAGCAGCTAAACCCCATTATAAAAATAAATTACTTTGAAACACCCATGAAACAAAGACAGTGAAAGAGAGAGAAATTCTTACACAATGCGTTCAGGGGCTGTGATGCAACCTGGATTGACCATATCTAGACGCACAGCTGGATGAGACATAAGGGTGGACACTCTTGGGGATGAGAGGTTTGGTGAGGTTGGGTGAGCAAACGCAGACCCTTTAAAGTAATACTGCGTGGTACCCATCGCATGGGTCCCAAATCTCCAGGTTCAAGGGCATCTTCCTACATCAAAAACATGCATGAGAAACCCAGAAGATGGTACATCATGTGATGGGGAAAGGTTTCTAAAACGCACCTCATTTCTCATCTCCTTGTGCCCGGGTTCGCCATTCCAGCCGCTTTACTAGCAAGCTCCCTACTTGGAGCATCAGCACCTTTAACCTCCTGTTCCGTACAGGTTGCAATTTGTCCTGAGGATAAACGGGAAGACGTGGAACCAACGTGAGACTAGCTCTTGGTGTTGGGACAGGCACAGGTCACTCTATTTTCCCATCAGAAAGAAGAATTAACCACAGGCTCAGCCTGCCCCCCGGAACCAGAACAGGGCCTGAAGCCATTCTGCGATTTTGCGGCCAGCTCCCATAAAAACGAGTTGTAAAATGGAGGTTCAGGGCACTGCAATTCACAAACCTGCAGAGTTATAAATGATAACTCTCGTCCACAAATATATTGAGGGAAGGCAAAGAAGAGGATTTGAAATCAAGGCAGAATTGCAGGAAACAGATTTCAGGAGGTAGATACGAATCGCCTTTAAAGCACATGAAAAGCGGCAAAACGTTGACAATGATGCCCTTGGCCAAAAAGGGCGTATGCGTTTTTTCCTGAATATATTCAGGAAAAAACGCATACGCCCTTTTTGGCCAACCAAGCAACCTGGAAAGGCAAATCAGCGCTACAAAGAAGTCTCGCTTCCCATCGGTCAAAAGGGCCATGCTGAAAAAAGTGTCAAAACCAGAAATGCAGGACAGGCCATGGAGAAATGGGAGCCTTGCTACACTGATGGGCGGGATGTAAATTGCCAAGAGCCACTCTGGAGAAGTGTCCGGTGAGTCCTGAAACATCTGAAAAACACAGCTTAGAGAGCATAGGGCACTTCCACTCATGGGGGTATAAATTGGGAAAATTAAAAATCAGCAAGACACAAGCACCCCAAAGTTTAGGGCTGCTCTGTTGACCAGGACCTCCACTTCATTCCACCTTAAATATCCCAGGAAAGAGAAAAATGGATAAAGAAGTTGTGGTCCTTATGTACAATGGAATATCACTCAGCCAGGAAATCAATGTCGTAAGGTTAGTAGCAGCATGATGAGTGGATTTAGGTACGACGATTCTAAGTGAAATAAGTCACACAGAAAAGGACACTTCTCATAAGGTATCACTTATATAGGGAATGTAAAAACCGTTACACTTGAACTGAATTACAAAACAGAACAGAGTCACACATGCAGAAAACACACTATGGCTGCTTAACGGGAAAGGTGAGGTGGGGTGATACATAAAACAAGGGTATCAAATTAGCTCAGATACCATTCCATAAACCCAATATGTAATAGACAAGACCTACTCCTTGCTCAGAGAACTGGACTCAACACGCCCTATTCACCGCACAAGAATATATCTGACTAATAATAATCGTAAAACCTATATATTGATATCTCTCTGTTAGTGTGTCAAGTGGGTGTAAAGTGGCATAAACACAGCAGTGAAAAGCAGCTAAACCCCATTATAAAAATAAATTACTTTGAAACACCCATGAAACAAAGACAGTGAAAGAGAGAGAAATTCTTACACAATGCGTTCAGGGGCTGTGATGCAACCTGGATTGACCATATCTAGACGCACAGCTGGATGAGACATAAGGGTGGACACTCTTGGGGATGAGAGGTTTGGTGAGGTTGGGTGAGCAAACGCAGACCCTTTAAAGTAATACTGCGTGGTACCCATCGCATGGGTCCCAAATCTCCAGGTTCAAGGGCATCTTCCTACATCAAAAACATGCATGAGAAACCCAGAAGATGGTACATCATGTGATGGGGAAAGGTTTCTAAAACGCACCTCATTTCTCATCTCCTTGTGCCCGGGTTCGCCATTCCAGCCGCTTTACTAGCAACGTCCCTACTTGGGGCATCAGCACCTTTAACCTCCTGTTCCGTACAGGTTGCAATTTGTCCTGAGGATAAACGGGAAGACGTGGAACCAACGAGAGACTAGCTCTTGGTGTTGGGACAGGCACAGGTCACTCTATTTTCCCATCAGAAAGAAGAATTAACCACAGGCTCAGCCTGACCCCGGGAACCAGAACAGGGCCTGAAGCCATTCTGCGATTTTGCGGCCAGCTCCCATAAAAACGAGTTGTAAAATGGAGGTTCAGGGCACTGCAATTCACAAACCTGCAGAGTTATAAATGATAACTCTCGTCCACAAATATATTGAGGGAAGGCAAAGAAGAGGATTTGAAATCAAGGCAGAATTGCAGGAAACAGATTTCAGGAGGTAGATACGAATCGCCTTTAAAGCACATGAAAAGCGGCAAAACGTTGACAATGATGCCCTTGGCCAAAAAGGGCGTATGCGTTTTTTCCTGAATATATTCAGGAAAAAACGCATACGCCCTTTTTGGCCAACCAAGCAACCTGGAAAGGCAAATCAGCGCTACAAAGAAGTCTCGCTTCCCATCGGTCAAAAGGGCCATGCTGAAAAAAGTGTCAAAACCAGAAATGCAGGACAGGCCATGGAGAAATGGGAGCCTTGCTACACTGATGGGCGGGATGTAAATTGCCAACAGCCACTCTGGAGAAGTGTCCGGTGAGTCCTGAAACATCTGAAAAACACAGCTTAGAGAGCATAGGGCACTTCCACTCATGGGGGTATAAATTGGGAAAATGAAAAATCAGCAAGACACAAGCACCCCAAAGTTTAGGGCTGCTCTGTTGACCAGGACCTCCACTTCATTCCACCTTAAATATCCCAGGAAAGAGAAAAATGGATAAAGAAGTTGTGGTCCTTATGTACAATGGAATATCACTCAGCCAGGAAATCAATGTCGTAAGGTTAGTAGCAGCATGATGAGTGGATTTAGGTACGACGATTCTAAGTGAAATAAGTCACACAGAAAAGGACACTTCTCATAAGGTATCACTGATAGAGGGAATGTAAAAACCATTACACTTGAACTGAATTACAAAACAGAACTGAGTCACACATGCAGAAAACACACTATGGCTGCTTAACGGGAAAGGTGAGGTGGGGTGATACATAAAACAAGGGTATCAAATTAGCTCACATACCGTTCCATAAACCCAATATGTAATAGACAAAACCTACTCCTTGCTCAGAGAACTGGACTCAACACGCCCTATTCACCGCACAAGAATATATCTGACTAATAATAATCGTAAAACCTATGTATTGATATCTCTCTGTTAGTGTGTCAAGTGGGTGTAAAGCCGCATAAACACAGCAGTGAAAAACAGCTAAACCCCATTATAAAAATAAATTACTTTGAAACACCCATGAAACAAAGACAGTGAAAGAGAGAGAAATTCTTACACAATGCGTTCAGGGGCTGTGATGCAACCTGGATTGACCATATCTAGACCCACAGCTGGATGAGACATAAGGGTGGACACTCCTGGGGCTGAGAGGTTTGGTGAGGTTGGGTGAGCAAACGCAGACCCTTTAAAGTAATACTGCGTGGTACCCATCGCATGGGTCCCAAATCTCCAGGTTCAAGGGCATCTTCCTACATCAAAAACATGCATGAGAAACCCAGAAGATGGTACACCATGTGATGGGGAAAGGTTTCTAAAACGCACCTCATTTCTCATCTCCTTGTGCCCGGGTTCGCCATTCCAGCCGCTTTACTAGCAAGCTCCCTACTTGGAGCATCAGCACCTTTAACCTCCTGTTCCGTACAGGTTGCAATTTGTCCTGAGGATAAACGGGAAGACGTGGAACCAACGTGAGACTAGCTCTTGGTGTTGGGACAGGCACAGGTCACTCTATTTTCCCATCAGAAAGAAGAATTAACCACAGGCTCAGCCTGCCCCCCGGAACCAGAATAGGGCCTGAAGCCATTCTGCGATTTTGCGGCCAGCTCCCATAAAAACGAGTTGTAAAATGGAGGTTCAGGGCACTGCAATTCACAAACCTGCAGAGTTATAAATGATAACTCTCGTCCACAAATATATTGAGGGAAGGCAAAGAAGAGGATTTGAAATCAAGGCAGAATTGCAGGAAACAGATTTCAGGAGGTAGAACGAATCGCCTTTAAAGCACATGAAAAGCGGCAAAACGTTGACAATGATGCCCTTGGCCAAAAAGGGCGTATGCGTTTTTTCCTGAATATATTCAGGAAAAAACGCATACGCCCTTTTTGGCCAACCAAGCAACCTGGAAAGGCAAATCAGCGCTACAAAGAAGTCTCGCTTCCCATCAGTCAAAAGGGCCATGCTGAAAAAAGTGTCAAAACCAGAAATGCAGGACAGGCCATGGAGAAATGGGAGCCTTGCTACACTGATGGGCGGGATGTAAATTGCCAAGAGCCACTCTGGAGAAGTGTCCGGTGAGTCCTGAAACATCTGAAAAACACAGCTTAGAGAGCATAGGGCACTTCCACTCATGGGGGTATAAATTGGGAAAATTAAAAATCAGCAAGACACAAGCACCCCAAAGTTTAGGGCTGCTCTGTTGACCAGGACCTCCACTTCATTCCACCTTAAATATCCCAGGAAAGAGAAAAATGGATAAAGAAGTTGTGGTCCTTATGTACAATGGAATATCACTCAGCCAGGAAATCAATGTCGTAAGGTTAGTAGCAGCATGATGAGTGGATTTAGGTACGACGATTCTAAGTGAAATAAGTCACACAGAAAAGGACACTTCTCATAAGGTATCACTGATAGAGGGAATGTAAAAACCGTTACACTTGAACTGAATTACAAAACAGAACAGAGTCACACATGCAGAAAACACACTATGGCTGCTTAACGGGAAAGGTGAGGTGGGGTGATACATAAAACAAGGGTATCAAATTAGCTCAGATACCATTCCATAAACCCAATATGTAATAGACAAGACCTACTCCTTGCTCAGAGAACTGGACTCAACACGCCCTATTCACCGCACAAGAATATATCTGACTAATAATAATCGTAAAACCTATGTATTGATATCTCTCTGTTAGTGTGTCAAGTGGGTGTAAAGCGGCATAAACACAGCAGTGAAAAGCAGCTAAACCCCATTATAAAAATGAATTACTTTGAAACACCCATGAAACAAAGACAGTGAAAGAGAGAGAAATTCTTACACAATGCGTTCAGGGGCTGTGATGCAACCTGGATTGACCATATCTAGACGCACAGCTGGATGAGACATAAGGGTGGACACCCTTGGGGCTGAGAGGTTTGGTGAGGTTGGGTGAGCAAACGCAGACCCTTTAAAGTAATACTGCGTGGTACCCATCGCATGGGTCCCAAATCTCCAGGTTCAAGGGCATCTTCCTACATCAAAAACATGCATGAGAAACCCAGAAGATGGTACACCGTGTGATGGGGAAAGGTTTCTAAAACGCACCTCATTTCTCATCTCCTTGTGCCCGGGTTCGCCATTCCAGCCGCTTTACTAGCAAGCTCCCTACTTGGAGCATCAGCACCTTTAACCTCCTGTTCCGTACAGGTTGCAATTTGTCCTGAGGATAAACGGGAAGACGTGGAACCAACGAGAGACTAGCTCTTGGTGTTGGGACAGGCACAGGTCACTCTATTTTCCCATCAGAAAGAAGAATTAACCACAGGCTCAGCCTGACCCCCGGAACCAGAACAGGGCCTGAAGCCATTCTGCGATTTTGCGGCCAGCTCCCATAAAAACGAGTTGTAAAATGGAGGTTCAGGGCACTGCAATTCACAAACCTGCAGAGTTATAAATGATAACTCTCGTCCACAAATATATTGAGGGGAGGCAAAGAAGAGGATTTGAAATCAAGGCAGAATTGCAGGAAACAGATTTCAGGAGGTAGATACGAATCGCCTTTAAAGCACATGAAAAGCGGCAAAACGTTGACAATGATGCCCTTGGCCAAAAAGGGCGTATGCGTTTTTTCCTGAATATATTCAGGAAAAAACGCATACGCCCTTTTTGGCCAACCAAGCAACCTGGAAAGGCAAATCAGCGCTACAAAGAAGTCTCGCTTCCCATCGGTCAAAAGGGCCATGCTGAAAAAAGTGTCAAAACCAGAAATGCAGGACAGGCCATGGAGAAATGGGAGCCTTGCTACACTGATGGGCGGGATGTAAATTGCCAAGAGCCACTCTGGAGAAGTGTCCGGTGAGTCCTGAAACATATGAAAAACACAGCTTAGAGAGCATAGGGCACTTCCACTCATGGGGGTATAAATTGGGAAAATGAAAAATCAGCAAGACACAAGCACCCCAAAGTTTAGGGCTGCTCTGTTGACCAGGACCTCCACTTCATTCCACCTTAAATATCCCAGGAAAGAGAAAAATGGATAAAGAAGTTGTGGTCCTTATGTACAATGGAATATCACTCAGCCAGGAAATCAATGTCGTAAGGTTAGTAGCAGCATGATGAGTGGATTTAGGTACGACGATTCTAAGTGAAATAAGTCACACAGAAAAGGACACTTCTCATAAGGTATCACTGATAGAGGGAATGTAAAAACCGTTACACTTGAACTGAATTACAAAACAGAACAGAGTCACACATGCAGAAAACACACTATGGCTGCTTAACGGGAAAGGTGAGGTGGGGTGATACATAAAACAAGGGTATCAAATTAGCTCAGATACCATTCCATAAACCCAATATGTAATAGACAAGACCTACTCCTTGCTCAGAGAACTGGACTCAACACGCCCTATTCACCGCACAAGAATATATCTGACTAATAATAATCGTAAAACCTATGTATTGATATCTCTCTGTTAGTGTGTCAAGTGGGTGTAAAGCGGCATAAACACAGCAGTGAAAAGCAGCTAAACCCCATTATAAAAATAAATTACTTTGAAACAACCATGAAACAAAGACAGTGAAAGAGAGAGAAATTCTTACACAATGCGTTCAGGGGCTGTGATGCAACCTGGATTGACCATATCTAGACCCACAGCTGGATGAGACATAAGGGTGGACACTCTTGGGGCTGAGAGGTTTGGTGAGGTTGGGTGAGCAAACGCAGACCCTTTAAAGTAATACTGCGTGGTACCCATCGCATGGGTCCCAAATCTCCAGGTTCAAGGGCATCTTCCTACATCAAAAGCATGCATGAGAAACCCAGAAGATGGTACACCGTGTGATGGGGAAAGGTTTCTAAAACGCACCTCATTTCTCATCTCCTTGTGCCCGGGTTCGCCATTCCAGCCGCTTTATTAGCAAGCTCCCTACTTGGATCATCAGCACCTTTAACCTCCTGTTCCGTACAGGTTGCAATTTGTCCTGAGGATAAACGGGAAGACGTGGAACCAACGAGAGACTAGCTCTTGGTGTTGGGACAGGCACAGGTCACTCTATTTTCCCATCAGAAAGAAGAATTAACCACAGGCTCAGCCTGACCCCCGGAACCAGAACAGGGCCTGAAGCCATTCTGCGATTTTGCGGCCAGCTCCCATAAAAACGAGTTGTAAAATGGAGGTTCAGGGCACTGCAATTCACAAACCTGCAGAGTTATAAATGATAACTCTCGTCCACAAATATATTGAGGGAAGGCAAAGAAGAGGATTTGAAATCAAGGCAGAATTGCAGGAAACAGATTTCAGGAGGTAGATACGAATCGCCTTTAAAGCACATGAAAAGCGGCAAAACGTTGACAATGATGCCCTTGGCCAAAAAGGGCGTATGCGTTTTTTCCTGAATATATTCAGGAAAAAACGCATACGCCCTTTTTGGCCAACCAAGCAACCTGGAAAGGCAAATCAGCGCTACAAAGAAGTCTCGCTTCCCATCGGTCAAAAGGGCCATGCTGAAAAAAGTGTCAAAACCAGAAATGCAGGACAGGCCATGGAGAAATGGGAGCCTTGCTACACTGATGGGCGGGATGTAAATTGCCAAGAGCCACTCTGGGGAAGTGTCCGGTGAGTCCTGAAACATCTGAAAAACACAGCTTAGAGAGCATAGGGCACTTCCACTCATGGGGGTATAAATTGGGAAAATTAAAAATCAGCAAGACACAAGCACCCCAAAGTTTAGGGCTGCTCTGTTGACCAGGACCTCCACTTCATTCCACCTTAAATATCCCAGGAAAGAGAAAAATGGATAAAGAAGTTGTGGTCCTTATGTACAATGGAATATCACTCAGCCAGGAAATCAATGTCGTAAGGTTAGTAGCAGCATGATGAGTGGATTTAGGTACGACGATTCTAAGTGAAATAAGTCACACAGAAAAGGACACTTCTCATAAGGTATCACTGATAGAGGGAATGTAAATACCATTACACTTGAACTGAATTACAAAACAGAACAGAGTCACACATGCAGAAAACACACTATGGCTGCTTAACGGGAAAGGTGAGGTGGGGTGATACATAAAACAAGGGTATCAAAGTAGCTCAGATACCGTTCCATAAACCCAATATGTAATAGACAAGACCTACTCCTTGCTCAGAGAACTGGACTCAACACGCCCTATTCACCGCACAAGAATATATCTGACTAATAATAATCGTAAAACCTATGTATTGATATCTCTCTGTTAGTGTGTCAAGTGGGTGTAAAGCGGCATAAACACAGCAGTGAAAAGCAGCTAAACCCCATTATAAAAATAAATTACTTTGAAACACCCATGAAACAAAGACAGTGAAAGAGAGAGAAATTCTTACACAATGCGTTCAGGGGCTGTGATGCAACCTGGATTGACCATATCTAGACGCACAGCTGGATGAGACATAAGGGTGGACACTCTTGGGGCTGAGAGGTTTGGTGAGGTTGGGTGAGCAAACACAGACCCTTTAAAGTAATACTGCGTGGTACCCATCGCATGGGTCCCAAATCTCCAGGTTCAAGGGCATCTTCCTACATCAAAAACATGCATGAGAAACCCAGAAGATGGTACACCGTGTGATGGGGAAAGGTTTCTAAAACGCACCTCATTTCTCATCTCCTTGTGCCCGGGTTCGCCATTCCAGCCGCTTTACTAGCAACGTCCCTACTTGGGGCATCAGCACCTTTAACCTCCTGTTCCGTACAGGTTGCAATTTGTCCTGAGGATAAACGGGAAGACGTGGAACCAACGAGAGACTAGCTCTTGGTGTTGGGACAGGCACAGGTCACTCTATTTTCCCATCAGAAAGAAGAATTAACCACAGGCTCAGCCTGACCCCCGGAACCAGAACAGGGCCTGAAGCCATTCTGCGATTTTGCGGCCAGCTCCCATAAAAACGAGTTGTAAAATGGAGGTTCAGGGCACTGCAATTCACAAACCTGCAGAGTTATAAATGATAACTCTCGTCCACAAATATATTGAGGGAAGGCAAAGAAGAGGATTTGAAATCAAGGCAGAATTGCAGGAAACAGATTTCAGGAGGTAGATACGAATCGCCTTTAAAGCACATGAAAAGCGGCAAAACGTTGACAATGATGCCCTTGGCCAAAAAGGGCGTATGCGTTTTTTCCTGAATATATTCAGGAAAAAACGCATACGCCCTTTTTGGCCAACCAAGCAACCTGGAAAGGCAAATCAGCGCTACAAAGAAGTCTCGCTTCCCATCGGTCAAAAGGGCCATGCTGAAAAAAGTGTCAAAACCAGAAATGCAGGACAGGCCATGGAGAAATGGGAGCCTTGCTACACTGATGGGCGGGATGTAAATTGCCAACAGCCACTCTGGAGAAGTGTCCGGTGAGTCCTGAAACATCTGAAAAACACAGCTTAGAGAGCATAGGGCACTTCCACTCATGGGGGTATAAATTGGGAAAATGAAAAATCAGCAAGACACAAGCACCCCAAAGTTTAGGGCTGCTCTGTTGACCAGGACCTCCACTTCATTCCACCTTAAATATCCCAGGAAAGAGAAAAATGGATAAAGAAGTTGTGGTCCTTATGTACAATGGAATATCACTCAGCCAGGAAATCAATGTCGTAAGGTTAGTAGCAGCATGATGAGTGGATTTAGGTACGACGATTCTAAGTGAAATAAGTCACACAGAAAAGGACACTTCTCATAAGGTATCACTGATAGAGGGAATGTAAAAACCGTTACACTTGAACTGAATTACAAAACAGAACAGAGTCACACATGCAGAAAACACACTATGGCTGCTTAACGGGAAAGGTGAGGTGGGGTGATACATAAAACAAGGGTATCAAATTAGCTCAGATACCGTTCCATAAACCCAATATGTAATAGACAAGACCTACTCCTTGCTCAGAGAACTGGACTCAACACGCCCTATTCACCGCACAAGAATATATCTGACTAATAATAGTCGTAAAAACTATGTATTGATATCTCTCTGTTAGTGTGTCAAGTGGGTGTAAAGCGGCATAAACACAGCAGTGAAAAGCAGCTAAACCCCATTATAAAAATAAATTACTTTGAAACACCCATGAAACAAAGACAGTGAAAGAGAGAGAAATTCTTACACAATGCGTTCAGGGGCTGTGATGCAACCTGGATTGACCATATCTAGACGCACAGCTGGATGAGACATAAGGGTGGACACTCTTGGGGCTGAGAGGTTTGGTGAGGTTGGGTGAGCAAACGCAGACCCTTTAAAGTAATACTGCGTGGTACCCATCGCATGGGTCCCAAAACTCCAGGTTCAAGGGCATCTTCCTACATCAAAAACATGCATGAGAAACCCAGAAGATGGTACACCGTGTGATGGGGAAAGGTTTCTAAAACGCACCTCATTTCTCATCTCCTTGTGCCCGGGTTCGCAATTCCAGCCGCTTTACTAGCAAGCTCCCTACTTGGAGCATCAGCACCTTTAACCTCCTGTTCCGTACAGGTTGCAATTTGTCCTGAGGATAAACGGGAAGACGTGGAACCAACGAGAGACTAGCTCTTGGTGTTGGGACAGGCACAGGTCACTCTATTTTCCCATCAGAAAGAAGAATTAACCACAGGCTCAGCCTGACCCCCGGAACCAGAACAGGGCCTGAAGCCATTCTGCGATTTTGCGGCCAGCTCCCATAAAAACGAGTTGTAAAATGGAGGTTCAGGGCACTGCAATTCACAAACCTGCAGAGTTATAAATGATAACTCTCGTCCACAAATATATTGAGGGGAGGCAAAGAAGAGGATTTGAAATCAAGGCAGAATTGCAGGAAACAGATTTCAGGAGGTAGATACGAATCGCCTTTAAAGCACATGAAAAGCGGCAAAACGTTGACAATGATGCCCTTGGCCAAAAAGGGCGTATGCGTTTTTTCCTGAATATATTCAGGAAAAAACGCATACGCCCTTTTTGGCCAACCAAGCAACCTGGAAAGGCAAATCAGCGCTACAAAGAAGTCTCGCTTCCCATCGGTCAAAAGGGCCATGCTGAAAAAAGTGTCAAAACCAGAAATGCAGGACAGGCCATGGAGAAATGGGAGCCTTGCTACACTGATGGGCGGGATGTAAATTGCCAAGAGCCACTCTGGAGAAGTGTCCGGTGAGTCCTGAAACATCTGAAAAACACAGCTTAGAGAGCATAGGGCACTTCCACTCATGGGGGTATAAATTGGGAAAATTAAAAATCAGCAAGACACAAGCACCCCAAAGTTGAGGGCTGCTCTGTTGACCAGGACCTCCACTTCATTCCACCTTAAATATCCCAGGAAAGAGAAAAATGGATAAAGAAGTTGTGGTCCTTATGTACAATGGAATATCACTCAGCCAGGAAATCAATGTCGTAAGGTTAGTAGCAGCATGATGAGTGGATTTAGGTACGACGATTCTAAGTGAAATAAGTCACACAGAAAAGGACACTTCTCATAAGGTATCACTGATAGAGGGAATGTAAAAACCGTTACACTTGAACTGAATTACAAAACAGAACAGAGTCACACATGCAGAAAACACACTATGGCTGCTTAACGGGAAAGGTGAGGTGGGGTGATACATAAAACAAGGGTATCAAATTAGCTCAGATACCATTCCAGAAACCCAATATGTAATAGACAAGACCTACTCCTTGCTCAGAGAACTGGACTCAACACGCCCTATTCACCGCACAAGAATATATCTGACTAATAATAATCGTAAAACCTATGTATTGATATCTCTCTGTTAGTGTGTCAAGTGGGTGTAAAGCGGCATAAACACAGCAGTGAAAAGCAGCTAAACCCCATTATAAAAATAAATTACTTTGAAACACCCATGAAACAAAGACAGTGAAAGAGAGAGAAATTCTTACACAATGCTTTCAGGGGCTGTGATGCAACCTGGATTGACCATATCTAGACGCACAGCTGGATGAGACATAAGGGTGGACACTCTTGGGGCTGAGAGGTTTGGTGAGGTTGCGTGAGCAAACACAGACCCTTTAAAGTAATACTGCGTGGTACCCATCGCATGGGTCCCAAATCTCCAGGTTCAAGGGCATCTTCCTACATCAAAAACATGCATGAGAAACCCAGAAGATGGTACACCGTGTGATGGGGAAAGGTTTCTAAAACGCACCTCATTTCTCATCTCCTTGTGCCCGGGTTCGCCATTCCAGCCGCTTTACTAGCAACCTCCCTACTTGGGGCATCAGCACCTTTAACCTCCTGTTCCGTACAGGTTGCAATTTGTCCTGAGGATAAACGGGAAGACGTGGAACCAACGAGAGACTAGCTCTTGGTGTTGGGACAGGCACAGGTCACTCTATTTTCCCATCAGAAAGAAGAATTAACCACAGGCTCAGCCTGACCCCCGGAACCAGAACAGGGCCTGAAGCCATTCTGCGATTTTGCGGCCAGCTCCCATAAAAACGAGTTGTAAAATGGAGGTTCAGGGCACTGCAATTCACAAACCTGCAGAGTTATTAATCATAACTCTCGTCCACAAATATATTGAGGGAAGGCAAAGAAGAGGATTTGAAATCAAGGCAGAATTGCAGGAAACAGATTTCAGGAGGTAGATACGAATCGCCTTTAAAGCACATGAAAAGCGGCAAAACGTTGACAATGATGCCCTTGGCCAAAAAGGGCGTATGCGTTTTTTCCTGAATATATTCAGGAAAAAACGCATACGCCCTTTTTGGCCAACCAAGCAACCTGGAAAGGCAAATCAGCGCTACAAAGAAGTCTCGCTTCCCATCGGTCAAAAGGGCCATGCTGAAAAAAGTGTCAAAACCAGAAATGCAGGACAGGCCATGGAGAAATGGGAGCCTTGCTACACTGATGGGCGGGATGTAAATTGCCAACAGCCACTCTGGAGAAGTGTGCGGTGAGTCCTGAAACATCTGAAAAACACAGCTTAGAGAGCATAGGGCACTTCCACTCATGGGGGTATAAATTGGGAAAATGAAAAATCAGCAAGACACAAGCACCCCAAAGTTTAGGGCTGCTCTGTTGACCAGGACCTCCACTTCATTCCACCTTAAATATCCCAGGAAAGAGAAAAATGGATAAAGAAGTTGTGGTCCTTATGTACAATGGAATATCACTCAGCCAGGAAATCAATGTCGTAAGGTTAGTAGCAGCATGATGAGTGGATTTAGGTACGACGATTCTAAGTGAAATAAGTCACACAGAAAAGGACACTTCTCATAAGGTATCACTGATAGAGGGAATGTAAAAACCGTTACACTTGAACTGAATTACAAAACAGAACAGAGTCACACATGCAGAAAACACACTATGGCTGCTTAACGGGAAAGGTGAGGTGGGGTGATACATAAAACAAGGGTATCAAATTAGCTCAGATACCATTCCATAAACCCAGTATGTAATAGACAAGACCTACTCCTTGCTCAGAGAACTGGACTCAACACGCCCTATTCACCGCACAAGAATATATCTGACTAATAATAGTCGTAAAACTATGTATTGATATCTCTCTGTTAGTGTGTCAAGTGGGTGTAAAGCGGCATAAACACAGCAGTGAAAAGCAGCTAAACCCCATTATAAAAATAAATTACTTTGAAACACCCATGAAACAAAGACAGTGAAAGAGAGAGAAATTCTTACACAATGCGTTCAGGGGCTGTGATGCAACCTGGATTGACCATATCTAGACGCACAGCTGGATGAGACATAAGGGTGGACACTCTTGGGGCTGAGAGGTTTGGTGAGGTTGGGTGAGCAAACGCAGACCCTTTAAAGTAATACTGCGTGGTACCCAATGCATGGGTCCCAAAACTCCAGGTTCAAGGGCATCTTCCTACATCAAAAACATGCATGAGAAACCCAGAAGATGGTACACCGTGTGATGGGGAAAGGTTTCTAAAACGCACCTCATTTCTCATCTCCTTGTGCCTGGGTTCGCCATTCCAGCCGCTTTACTAGCAAGCTCCCTACTTGGAGCATCAGCACTTTTAACCTCCTGTTCCGTACAGGTTGCAATTTGTCCTGAGGATAAATGGGAAGACGTGGAACCAACGTGAGACTAGCTCTTGGTGTTGGGACAGGCACAGGTCACTCTATTTTCCCATCAGAAAGAAGAATTAACCACAGGCTCAGCCTGCCCCCCGGAACCAGAACAGGGCCTGAAGCCATTCTGCGATTTTGCGGCCAGCTCCCATAAAAACGAGTTGTAAAATGGAGGTTCAGGGCACTGCAATTCACAAACCTGCAGAGTTATAAATGATAACTCTCGTCCACAAATATATTGAGGGAAGGCAAAGAAGAGGATTTGAAATCAAGGCAGAATTGCAGGAAACAGATTTCAGGAGGTAGATACGAATCGCCTTTAAAGCACATGAAAAGCGGCAAAACGTTGACAATGATGCCCTTGGCCAAAAAGGGCGTATGCGTTTTTTCCTGAATATATTCAGGAAAAAACGCATACGCCCTTTTTGGCCAACCAAGCAACCTGGAAAGGCAAATCAGCGCTACAAAGAAGTCTCGCTTCCCATCGGTCAAAAGGGCCATGCTGAAAAAAGTGTCAAAACCAGAAATGCAGGACAGGCCATGGAGAAATGGGAGCCTTGCTACACTGATGGGCGGGATGTAAATTGCCAAGAGCCACTCTGGAGAAGTGTCCGGTGAGTCCTGAAACATCTGAAAAACACAGCTTAGAGAGCATAGGGCACTTCCACTCATGGGGGTATAAATTGGGAAAATTAAAAATCAGCAAAACACAAGCACCCCAAAGTTTAGGGCTGCTCTGTTGACCAGGACCTCCACTTCATTCCACCTTAAATATCCCAGGAAAGAGAAAAATGGATAAAGAAGTTGTGGTCCTTATGTACAATGGAATATCACTCAGCCAGGAAATCAATGTCGTAAGGTTAGTAGCAGCATGATGAGTGGATTTAGGTACGACGATTCTAAGTGAAATAAGTCACACAGAAAAGGACACTTCTCATAAGGTATCACTGATAGAGGGAATGTAAAAACCGTTACATTTGAACTGAATTACAAAACAGAACAGAGTCACACATGCAGAAAACACACTATGGCTGCTTAACGGGAAAGGTGAGGTGGGGTGATACATAAAACAAGGGTATCAAATTAGCTCAGATACCATTCCATAAACCCAATATGTAATAGACAAGACCTACTCCTTGCTCAGAGAACTGGACTCAACACGCCCTATTCACCGCACAAGAATATATCTGACTAATAATAATCGTAAAACCTATGTATTGATATCTCTCTGTTAGTGTGTCAAGTGGGTGTAAAGCGGCATAAACACAGCAGTGAAAAGCAGCTAAACCCCATTATAAAAATAAATTACTTTGAAACACCCATGAAACAAAGACAGTGAAAGAGAGAGAAATTCTTACACAATGCGTTCAGGGGCTGTGATGCAACCTGGACTGACCATATCTAGACGCACAGCTGGATGAGACATAAGGGTGGACACTCTTGGGGCTGAGAGGTTTGGTGAGGTTGGGTGAGCAAACGCAGACCCTTTAAAGTAATACTGCGTGGTACCCAATGCATGGGTCCCAAAACTCCAGGTTCAAGGGCATCTTCCTACATCAAAAACATGCATGAGAAACCCAGAAGATGGTACACCGTGTGATGGGGAAAGGTTTCTAAAACGCACCTCATTTCTCATCTCCTTGTGCCTGGGTTCGCCATTCCAGCCGCTTTACTAGCAAGCTCCCTACTTGGAGCATCAGCACTTTTAACCTCCTGTTCCGTACAGGTTGCAATTTGTCCTGAGGATAAACGGGAAGACGTGGAACCAACGTGAGACTAGCTCTTGGTGTTGGGACAGGCACAGGTCACTCTATTTTCCCATCAGAAAGAAGAATTAACCACAGGCTCAGCCTGCCCCCCGGAACCAGAACAGGGCCTGAAGCCATTCTGCGATTTTGCGGCCAGCTCCCATAAAAACGAGTTGTAAAATGGAGGTTCAGGGCACTGCAATTCACAAACCTGCAGAGTTATAAATGATAACTCTCGTCCACAAATATATTGAGGGAAGGCAAAGAAGAGGATTTGAAATCAAGGCAGAATTGCAGGAAACAGATTTCAGGAGGTAGATACGAATCGCCTTTAAAGCACATGAAAAGCGGCAAAACGTTGACAATGATGCCCTTGGCCAAAAAGGGCGTATGCGTTTTTTCCTGAATATATTCAGGAAAAAACGCATACGCCCTTTTTGGCCAACCAAGCAACCTGGAAAGGCAAATCAGCGCTACAAAGAAGTCTCGCTTCCCATCGGTCAAAAGGGCCATGCTGAAAAAAGTGTCAAAACCAGAAATGCAGGACAGGCCATGGAGAAATGGGAGCCTTGCTACACTGATGGGCGGGATGTAAATTGCCAAGAGCCACTCTGGAGAAGTGTCCGGTGAGTCCTGAAACATCTGAAAAACACAGCTTAGAGAGCATAGGGCACTTCCACTCATGGGGGTATAAATTGGGAAAATTAAAAATCAGCAAGACACAAGCACCCCAAAGTTGAGGGCTGCTCTGTTGACCAGGACCTCCACTTCATTCCACCTTAAATATCCCAGGAAAGAGAAAAATGGATAAAGAAGTTGTGGTCCTTATGTACAATGGAATATCACTCAGCCAGGAAATCAATGTCGTAAGGTTAGTAGCAGCATGATGAGTGGATTTAGGTACGACGATTCTAAGTGAAATAAGTCACACAGAAAAGGACACTTCTCATAAGGTATCACTGATAGAGGGAATGTAAAAACCGTTACATTTGAACTGAATTACAAAACAGAACAGAGTCACACATGCAGAAAACACACTATGGCTGCTTAACGGGAAAGGTGAGGTGGGGTGATACATAAAACAAGGGTATCAAATTAGCTCAGATACCATTCCATAAACCCAATATGTAATAGACAAGACCTACTCCTTGCTCAGAGAACTGGACTCAACACGCCCTATTCACCGCACAAGAATATATCTGACTAATAATAATCGTAAAACCTATGTATTGATATCTCTCTGTTAGTGTGTCAAGTGGGTGTAAAGCGGCATAAACACAGCAGTGAAAAGCAGCTAAACCCCATTATAAAAATAAATTACTTTGAAACACCCATGAAACAAAGACAGTGAAAGAGAGAGAAATTCTTACACAATGCGTTCAGGGGCTGTGATGCAACCTGGATTGACCATATCTAGACGCACAGCTGGATGAGACATAAGGGTGGACACTCTTGGGGCTGAGAGGTTTGGTGAGGTTGGGTGAGCAAACGCAGACCCTTTAAAGTAATACTGCGTGGTACCCATCGCATGGGTCCCAAATCTCCAGGTTCAAGGGCATCTTCCTACATCAAAAACATGCATGAGAAACCCAGAAGATGGTACACCGTGTGATGGGGAAATGTTTCTAAAACGCACCTCATTTCTCATCTCCTTGTGCCCGGGTTCGCAATTCCAGCCGCTTTACTAGCAAGCTCCCTACTTGGAGCATCAGCACCTTTAACCTCCTGTTCCGTACAGGTTGCAATTTGTCCTGAGGATAAACGGGAAGACGTGGAACCAACGAGAGACTAGCTCTTGGTGTTGGGACAGGCACAGGTCACTCTATTTTCCCATCAGAAAGAAGAATTAACCACAGGCTCAGCCTGACCCCCGGAACCAAAACAGGGCCTGAAGCCATTCTGCGATTTTGCGGCCAGCTCCCATAAAAACGAGTTGTAAAATGGAGGTTCAGGGCACTGCAATTCACAAACCTGCAGAGTTATAAATGATAACTCTCGTCCACAAATATATTGAGGGGAGGCAAAGAAGAGGATTTGAAATCAAGGCAGAATTGCAGGAAACAGATTTCAGGAGGTAGATACGAATCGCCTTTAAAGCACATGAAAAGCGGCAAAACGTTGACAATGATGCCCTTGGCCAAAAAGGGCGTATGCGTTTTTTCCTGAATATATTCAGGAAAAAACGCATACGCCCTTTTTGGCCAACCAAGCAACCTGGAAAGGCACATCAGCGCTACAAAGAAGTCTCGCTTCCCATCGGTCAAAAGGGCCATGCTGAAAAAAGTGTCAAAACCAGAAATGCAGGACAGGCCATGGAGAAATGGGAGCCTTGCTACACTGATGGGCGGGATGTAAATTGCCAACAGCCACTCTGGAGAAGTGTCCGGTGAGTCCTGAAACATCTGAAAAACACAGCTTAGAGAGCATAGGGCACTTCCACTCATGGGGGTATAAATTGGGAAAATGAAAAATCAGCAAGACACAAGCACCCCAAAGTTTAGGGCTGCTCTGTTGACCAGGACCTCCACTTCATTCCACCTTAAATATCCCAGGAAAGAGAAAAATGGATAAAGAAGTTGTGGTCCTTATGTACAATGGAATATCACTCAGCCAGGAAATCAATGTCGTAAGGTTAGTAGCAGCATGATGAGTGGATTTAGGTACGACGATTCTAAGTGAAATAAGTCACACAGAAAAGGACACTTCTCATAAGGTATCACTGATAGAGGGAATGTAAAAACCGTTACACTTGAACTGAATTACAAAACAGAACAGAGTCACACATGCAGAAAACACACTATGGCTGCTTAACGGGAAAGGTGAGGTGGGGTGATACATAAAACAAGGGTATCAAATTAGCTCAGATACCATTCCATAAACCCAGTATGTAATAGACAAGACCTACTCCTTGCTCAGAGAACTGGACTCAACACGCCCTATTCACCGCACAAGAATATATCTAATAATAGTCGTAAAAACTATGTATTGATATCTCTCTGTTAGTGTGTCAAGTGGGTGTAAAGCGGCATAAACACAGCAGTGAAAAGCAGCTAAACCCCATTATAAAAATAAATTACTTTGAAACACCCATGAAACAAAGACAGTGAAAGAGAGAGAAATTCTTACACAATGCGTTCAGGGGCTGTGATGCAACCTGGATTGACCATATCTAGACGCACAGCTGGATGAGACATAAGGGTGGACACTCTTGGGGCTGAGAGGTTTGGTGAGGTTGGGTGAGCAAACGCAGACCCTTTAAAGTAATACTGCGTGGTACCCATCGCATGGGTTCCAAAACTCCAGGTTCAAGGGCATCTTCCTACATCAAAAACATGCATGAGAAACCCAGAAGATGGTACACCGTGTGATGGGGAAAGGTTTCTAAAACGCACCTCATTTCTCATCTCCTTGTGCCTGGGTTCGCCATTCCAGCCGCTTTACTAGCAAGCTCCCTACTTGGAGCATCAGCACTTTTAACCTCCTGTTCCGTACAGGTTGCAATTTGTCCTGAGGATAAACGGGAAGACGTGGAACCAACGTGAGACTAGCTCTTGGTGTTGGGACAGGCACAGGTCACTCTATTTTCCCATCAGAAAGAAGAATTAACCACAGGCTCAGCCTGCCCCCCCGAACCAGAACAGGGCCTGAAGCCATTCTGCGATTTTGCGGCCAGCTCCCATAAAAACGAGTTGTAAAATGGAGGTTCAGGGCACTGCAATTCACAAACCTGCAGAGTTATAAATGATAACTCTCGTCCACAAATATATTGAGGGAAGGCAAAGAAGAGGATTTGAAATCAAGGCAGAATTGCAGGAAACAGATTTCAGGAGGTAGATACGAATCGCCTTTAAAGCACATGAAAAGCGGCAAAACGTTGACAATGATGCCCTTGGCCAAAAAGGGCGTATGCGTTTTTTCCTGAATATATTCAGGAAAAAACGCATACGCCCTTTTTGGCCAACCAAGCAACCTGGAAAGGCAAATCAGCGCTACAAATAAGTCTCGCTTCCCATCGGTCAAAAGGGCCATGCTGAAAAAAGTGTCAAAACCAGAAATGCAGGACAGGCCATGGAGAAATGGGAGCCTTGCTACACTGATGGGCGGGATGTAAATTGCCAAGAGCCACTCTGGAGAAGTGTCCGGTGAGTCCTGAAACATCTGAAAAACACAGCTTAGAGAGCATAGGGCACTTCCACTCATGGGGGTATAAATTGGGAAAATTAAAAATCAGCAAAACACAAGCACCCCAAAGTTTAGGGCTGCTCTGTTGACCAGGACCTCCACTTCATTCCACCTTAAATATCCCAGGAAAGAGAAAAATGGATAAAGAAGTTGTGGTCCTTATGTACAATGGAATATCACTCAGCCAGGAAATCAATGTCGTAAGGTTAGTAGCAGCATGATGAGTGGATTTAGGTACGACGATTCTAAGTGAAATAAGTCACACAGAAAAGGACACTTCTCATAAGGTATCACTGATAGAGGGAATGTAAAAACCGTTACATTTGAACTGAATTACAAAACAGAACAGAGTCACACATGCAGAAAACACACTATGGCTGCTTAACGGGAAAGGTGAGGTGGGGTGATACATAAAACAAGGGTATCAAATTAGCTCAGATACCATTCCATAAACCCAATATGTAATAGACAAGACCTACTCCTTGCTCAGAGAACTGGACTCAACACGCCCTATTCACCGCACAAGAATATATCTGACTAATAATAATCGTAAAACCTATGTATTGATATCTCTCTGTTAGTGTGTCAAGTGGGTGTAAAGCGGCATAAACACAGCAGTGAAAAGCAGCTAAACCCCATTATAAAAATAAATTACTTTGAAACACCCATGAAACAAAGACAGTGAAAGAGAGAGAAATTCTTACACAATGCGTTCAGGGGCTGTGATGCAACCTGGACTGACCATATCTAGACGCACAGCTGGATGAGACATAAGGGTGGACACTCTTGGGGCTGAGAGGTTTGGTGAGGTTGGGTGAGCAAACGCAGACCCTTTAAAGTAATACTGCGTGGTACCCATCGCATGGGTCCCAAATCTCCAGGTTCAAGGGCATCTTCCTACATCAAAAACATGCATGAGAAACCCAGAAGATGGTACACCGTGTGATGGGGAAAGGTTTCTAAAACGCACCTCATTTCTCATCTCCTTGTGCCCGGGTTCGCCATTCCAGCCGCTTTACTAGCAATCTCCCTACTTGGAGCATCAGCACCTTTAACCTCCTGTTCCGTACAGGTTGCAATTTGTCCTGAGGATAAACGGGAAGACGTGGAACCAACGAGAGACTAGCTCTTGGTGTTGGGACAGGCACAGGTCACTCTATTTTCCCATCAGAAAGAAGAATTAACCACAGGCTCAGCCTGACCCCCGGAACCAGAACAGGGCCTGAAGCCATTCTGCGATTTTGCGGCCAGCTCCCATAAAAACGAGTTGTAAAATGGAGGTTCAGGGCACTGCAATTCACAAACCTGCAGAGTTATAAATGATAACTCTCGTCCACAAATATATTGAGGGGAGGCAAAGAAGAGGATTTGAAATCAAGGCAGAATTGCAGGAAACAGATTTCAGGAGGTAGATACGAATCGCCTTTAAAGCACATGAAAAGCGGCAAAACGTTGACAATGATGCCCTTGGCCAAAAAGGGCGTATGCGTTTTTTCCTGAATATATTCAGGAAAAAACGCATACGCCCTTTTTGGCCAACCAAGCAACCTGGAAAGGCAAATCAGCGCTACAAAGAAGTCTCACTTCCCATCGGTCAAAAGGGCCATGCTGAAAAAAGTGTCAAAACCAGAAATGCAGGACAGGCCATGGAGAAATGGGAGCCTTGCTACACTGATGGGCGGGATGTAAATTGCCAAGAGCCACTCTGGAGAAGTGTCCGGTGAGTCCTGAAACATCTGAAAAACACAGCTTAGAGAGCATAGGGCACTTCCACTCATGGGGGTATAAATTGGGAAAATGAAAAATCAGCAAGACACAAGCACCCCAAAGTTGAGGGCTGCTCTGTTGACCAGGACCTCCACTTCATTCCACCTTAAATATCCCAGGAAAGAGAAAAATGGATAAAGAAGTTGTGGTCCTTATGTACAATGGAATATCACTCAGCCAGGAAATCAATGTCGTAAGGTTAGTAGCAGCATGATGAGTGGATTTAGGTACGACGATTCTAAGTGAAATAAGTCACACAGAAAAGGACACTTCTCATAAGGTATCACTGATAGAGGGAATGTAAAAACCGTTACACTTGAACTGAATTACAAAACAGAACAGAGTCACACATGCAGAAAACACACTATGGCTGCTTAACGGGAAAGGTGAGGTGGGGTGATACATAAAACAAGGGTATCAAATTAGCTCAGATACCATTCCATAAACCCAATATGTAATAGACAAGACCTACTCCTTGCTCAGAGAACTGGACTCAACACGCCCTATTCACCGCACAAGAATATATCTGACTAATAATAATCGTAAAACCTATGTATTGATATCTCTCTGTTAGTGTGTCAAGTGGGTGTAAAGCGGCATAAACACAGCAGTGAAAAGCAGCTAAACCCCATTATAAAAATAAATTACTTTGAAACACCCATGAAACAAAGACAGTGAAAGAGAGAGAAATTCTTACACAATGCGTTCAGGGGCTGTGATGCAACCTGGATTGACCATATCTAGACGCACAGCTGGATGAGACATAAGGGTGGACACTCTTGGGGCTGAGAGGTTTGGTGAGGTTGGGTGAGCAAACGCAGACCCTTTAAAGTAATACTGCGTGGTACCCATCGCATGGGTCCCAAAACTCCAGGTTCAAGGGCATCTTCCTACATCAAAAACATGCATGAGAAACCCAGAAGATGGTACACCGTGTGATGGGGAAAGGTTTCTAAAACGCACCTCATTTCTCATCTCCTTGTGCCTGGGTTCGCCATTCCAGCCGCTTTACTAGCAAGCTCCCTACTTGGAGCATCAGCACTTTTAACCTCCTGTTCCGTACAGGTTGCAATTTGTCCTGAGGATAAACGGGAAGACGTGGAACCAACGTGAGACTAGCTCTTGGTGTTGGGACAGGCACAGGTCACTCTATTTTCCCATCAGAAAGAAGAATTAACCACAGGCTCAGCCTGCCCCCCGGAACCAGAACAGGGCCTGAAGCCATTCTGCGATTTTGCGGCCAGCTCCCATAAAAACGAGTTGTAAAATGGAGGTTCAGGGCACTGCAATTCACAAACCTGCAGAGTTATAAATGATAACTCTCGTCCACAAATATATTGTGGGAAGGCAAAGAAGAGGATTTGAAATCAAGGCAGAATTGCAGGAAACAGATTTCAGGAGGTAGATACGAATCGCCTTTAAAGCACATGAAAAGCGGCAAAACGTTGACAATGATGCCCTTGGCCAAAAAGGGCGTATGCGTTTTTTCCTGAATATATTCAGGAAAAAACGCATACGCCCTTTTTGGCCAACCAAGCAACCTGGAAAGGCAAATCAGCGCTACAAAGAAGTCTCGCTTCCCATCGGTCAAAAGGGCCATGCTGAAAAAAGTGTCAAAACCAGAAATGCAGGACAGGCCATGGAGAAATGGGAGCCTTGCTACACTGATGGGCGGGATGTAAATTGCCAAGAGCCACTCTGGAGAAGTGTCCGGTGAGTCCTGAAACATCTGAAAAACACAGCTTAGAGAGCATAGGGCACTTCCACTCATGGGGGTATAAATTGGGAAAATTAAAAATCAGCAAAACACAAGCACCCCAAAGTTTAGGGCTGCTCTGTTGACCAGGACCTCCACTTCATTCCACCTTAAATATCCCAGGAAAGAGAAAAATGGATAAAGAAGTTGTGGTCCTTATGTACAATGGAATATCACTCAGCCAGGAAATCAATGTCGTAAGGTTAGTAGCAGCATGATGAGTGGATTTAGGTACGACGATTCTAAGTGAAATAAGTCACACAGAAAAGGACACTTCTCATAAGGTATCACTGATAGAGGGAATGTAAAAACCGTTACATTTGAACTGAATTACAAAACAGAACAGAGTCACACATGCAGAAAACACACTATGGCTGCTTAACGGGAAAGGTGAGGTGGGGTGATACATAAAACAAGGGTATCAAATTAGCTCAGATACCATTCCATAAACCCAATATGTAATAGACAAGACCTACTCCTTGCTCAGAGAACTGGACTCAACACGCCCTATTCACCGCACAAGAATATATCTGACTAATAATAATCGTAAAACCTATGTATTGATATCTCTCTGTTAGTGTGTCAAGTGGGTGTAAAGCGGCATAAACACAGCAGTGAAAAGCAGCTAAACCCCATTATAAAAATAAATTACTTTGAAACACCCATGAAACAAAGACAGTGAAAGAGAGAGAAATTCTTACACAATGCGTTCAGGGGCTGTGATGCAACCTGGACTGACCATATCTAGACGCACAGCTGGATGAGACATAAGGGTGGACACTCTTGGGGCTGAGAGGTTTGGTGAGGTTGGGTGAGCAAACGCAGACCCTTTAAAGTAATACTGCGTGGTACCCATCGCATGGGTCCCAAATCTCCAGGTTCAAGGGCATCTTCCTACATCAAAAACATGCATGAGAAACCCAGAAGATGGTACACCGTGTGATGGGGAAAGGTTTCTAAAACGCACCTCATTTCTCATCTCCTTGTGCCCGGGTTCTCAATTCCAGCCGCTTTACTAGCAAGCTCCCTACTTGGAGCATCAGCACCTTTAACCTCCTGTTCCGTACAGGTTGCAATTTGTCCTGAGGATAAACGGGAAGACGTGGAACCAACGAGAGACTAGCTCTTGGTGTTGGGACAGGCACAGGTCACTCTATTTTCCCATCAGAAAGAAGAATTAACCACAGGCTCAGCCTGACCCCCGGAACCAGAACAGGGCCTGAAGCCATTCTGCGATTTTGCGGCCAGCTCCCATAAAAACGAGTTGTAAAATGGAGGTTCAGGGCACTGCAATTCACAAACCTGCAGAGTTATAAATGATAACTCTCGTCCACAAATATATTGAGGGGAGGCAAAGAAGAGGATTTGAAATCAAGGCAGAATTGCAGGAAACAGATTTCAGGAGGTAGATACGAATCGCCTTTAAAGCACATGAAAAGCGGCAAAACGTTGACAATGATGCCCTTGGCCAAAAAGGGCGTATGCGTTTTTTCCTGAATATATTCAGGAAAAAACGCATACGCCCTTTTTGGCCAACCAAGCAACCTGGAAAGGCAAATCAGCGCTACAAAGAAGTCTCGCTTCCCATCGGTCAAAAGGGCCATGCTGAAAAAAATGTCAAAACCAGAAATGCAGGACAGGCCATGGAGAAATGGGAGCCTTGCTACACTGATGGGCGGGATGTAAATTGCCAAGAGCCACTCTGGAGAAGTGTCCGGTGAGTCCTGAAACATCTGAAAAACACAGCTTAGAGAGCATAGGGCACTTCCACTCATGGGGGTATAAATTGGGAAAATTAAAAATCAGCAAGACACAAGCACCCCAAAGTTGAGGGCTGCTCTGTTGACCAGGACCTCCACTTCATTCCACCTTAAATATCCCAGGAAAGAGAAAAATGGATAAAGAAGTTGTGGTCCTTATGTACAATGGAATATCACTCAGCCAGGAAATCAATGTCGTAAGGTTAGTAGCAGCATGATGAGTGGATTTAGGTACGACGATTCTAAGTGAAATAAGTCACACAGAAAAGGACACTTCTCATAAGGTATCACTGATAGAGGGAATGTAAAAACCGTTACACTTGAACTGAATTACAAAACAGAACAGAGTCACACATGCAGAAAACACACTATGGCTGCTTAACGGGAAAGGTGAGGTGGGGTGATACATAAAACAAGGGTATCAAATTAGCTCAGATACCATTCCATAAACCCAATATGTAATAGACAAGACCTACTCCTTGCTCAGAGAACTGGACTCAACACGCCCTATTCACCGCACAAGAATATATCTGACTAATAATAATCGTAAAACCTATGTATTGATATCTCTCTGTTAGTGTGTCAAGTGGGTGTAAAGCGGCATAAACACAGCAGTGAAAAGCAGCTAAACCCCATTATAAAAATAAATTACTTTGAAACACCCATGAAACAAAGACAGTGAAAGAGAGAGAAATTCTTACACAATGCGTTCAGGGGCTGTGATGCAACCTGGATTGACCATATCTAGACGCACAGCTGGATGAGACATAAGGGTGGACACTCTTGGGGCTGAGAGGTTTGGTGAGGTTGGGTGAGCAAACACAGACCCTTTAAAGTAATACTGCGTGGTACCCATCGCATGGGTCCCAAATCTCCAGGTTCAAGGGCATCTTCCTACATCAAAAACATGCATGAGAAACCCAGAAGATGGTACACCGTGTGATGGGGAAAGGTTTCTAAAACGCACCTCATTTCTCATCTCCTTGTGCCCGGGTTCGCCATTCCAGCCGCTTTACTAGCAACCTCCCTACTTGGGGCATCAGCACCTTTAACCTCCTGTTCCGTACAGGTTGCAATTTGTCCTGAGGATAAACGGGAAGACGTGGAACCAACGAGAGACTAGCTCTTGGTGTTGGGACAGGCACAGGTCACTCTATTTTCCCATCAGAAAGAAGAATTAACCACAGGCTCAGCCTGACCCCCGGAACCAGAACAGGGCCTGAAGCCATTCTGCGATTTTGCGGCCAGCTCCCATAAAAACGAGTTGTAAAATGGAGGTTCAGGGCACTGCAATTCACAAACCTGCAGAGTTATTAATCATAACTCTCGTCCACAAATATATTGAGGGAAGGCAAAGAAGAGGATTTGAAATCAAGGCAGAATTGCAGGAAACAGATTTCAGGAGGTAGATACGAATCGCCTTTAAAGCACATGAAAAGCGGCAAAACGTTGACAATGATGCCCTTGGCCAAAAAGGGCGTATGCGTTTTTTCCTGAATATATTCAGGAAAAAACGCATACGCCCTTTTTGGCCAACCAAGCAACCTGGAAAGGCAAATCAGCGCTACAAAGAAGTCTCGCTTCCCATCGGTCAAAAGGGCCATGCTGAAAAAAGTGTCAAAACCAGAAATGCAGGACAGGCCATGGAGAAATGGGAGCCTTGCTACACTGATGGGCGGGATGTAAATTGCCAACAGCCACTCTGGAGAAGTGTCCGGTGAGTCCTGAAACATCTGAAAAACACAGCTTAGAGAGCATAGGGCACTTCCACTCATGGGGGTATAAATTGGGAAAATGAAAAATCAGCAAGACACAAGCACCCCAAAGTTTAGGGCTGCTCTGTTGACCAGGACCTCCACTTCATTCCACCTTAAATATCCCAGGAAAGAGAAAAATGGATAAAGAAGTTGTGGTCCTTATGTACAATGGAATATCACTCAGCCATGAAATCAATGTCGTAAAGTTAGTAGCAGCATGATGAGTGGATTTAGGTACGACGATTCTAAGTGAAATAAGTCACACAGAAAAGGACACTTCTCATAAGGTATCACTGATAGAGGGAATGTAAAAACCGTTACACTTGAACTGAATTACAAAACAGAACAGAGTCACACATGCAGAAAACACACTATGGCTGCTTAACGGGAAAGGTGAGGTGGGGTGATACATAAAACAAGGGTATCAAATTAGCTCAGATACCATTCCATAAACCCAGTATGTAATAGACAAGACCTACTCCTTGCTCAGAGAACTGGACTCAACACGCCCTATTCACCGCACAAGAATATATCTGACTAATAATAGTCGTAAAAACTATGTATTGATATCTCTCTGTTAGTGTGTCAAGTGGGTGTAAAGCGGCATAAACACAGCAGTGAAAAGCAGCTAAACCCCATTATAAAAATAAATTACTTTGAAACACCCATGAAACAAAGACAGTGAAAGAGAGAGAAATTCTTACACAATGCGTTCAGGGGCTGTGATGCAACCTGGATTGACCATATCTAGACGCACAGCTGGATGAGACATAAGGGTGGACACTCTTGGGGCTGAGAGGTTTGGTGAGGTTGGGTGAGCAAACGCAGACCCTTTAAAGTAATACTGCGTGGTACCCATCACATGGGTCCCAAAACTCCAGGTTCAAGGGCATCTTCCTACATCAAAAACATGCATGAGAAACCCAGAAGATGGTACACCGTGTGATGGGGAAAGGTTTCTAAAACGCACCTCATTTCTCATCTCCTTGTGCCTGGGTTCGCCATTCCAGCCGCTTTACTAGCAAGCTCCCTACTTGGAGCATCAGCACTTTTAACCTCCTGTTCCGTACAGGTTGCAATTTGTCCTGAGGATAAACGGGAAGACGTGGAACCAACGTGAGACTAGCTCTTGGTGTTGGGACAGGCACAGGTCACTCTATTTTCCCATCAGAAAGAAGAATTAACCACAGGCTCAGCCTGCCCCCCGGAACCAGAACAGGGCCTGAAGCCATTCTGCGATTTTGCGGCCAGCTCCCATAAAAACGAGTTGTAAAATGGAGGTTCAGGGCACTGCAATTCACAAACCTGCAGAGTTATAAATGATAACTCTCGTCCACAAATATATTGAGGGGAGGCAAAGAAGAGGATTTGAAATCAAGGCAGAATTGCAGGAAACAGATTTCAGGAGGTAGATACGAATCGCCTTTAAAGCACATGAAAAGCGGCAAAACGTTGACAATGATGCCCTTGGCCAAAAAGGGCGTATGCGTTTTTTCCTGAATATATTCAGGAAAAAACGCATACGCCCTTTTTGGCCAACCAAGCAAGCTGGAAAGGCAAATCAGCGCTACAAAGAAGTCTCGCTTCCCATCGGTCAAAAGGGCCATGCTGAAAAAAGTGTCAAAACCAGAAATGCAGGACAGGCCATGGAGAAATGGGAGCCTTGCTCCACTGATGGGCGGGATGTAAATTGCCAAGAGCCACTCTGGAGAAGTGTCCGGTGAGTCCTGAAACATCTGAAAAACACAGCTTAGAGAGCATAGGGCACTTCCACTCATGGGGGTATAAATTGGGAAAATGAAAAATCAGCAAGACACAAGCACCCCAAAGTTGAGGGCTGCTCTGTTGACCAGGACCTCCACTTCATTCCACCTTAAATATCCCAGGAAAGAGAAAAATGGATAAAGAAGTTGTGGTCCTTATGTACAATGGAATATCACTCAGCCAGGAAATCAATGTCGTAAGGTTAGTAGCAGCATGATGAGTGGATTTAGGTACGACGATTCTAAGTGAAATAAGTCACACAGAAAAGGACACTTCTCATAAGGTATCACTGATAGAGGGAATGTAAAAACCGTTACACTTGAACTGAATTACAAAACAGAACAGAGTCACACATGCAGAAAACACACTATGGCTGCTTAACGGGAAAGGTGAGGTGGGGTGATACATAAAACAAGGGTATCAAATTAGCTCAGATACCATTCCATAAACCCAATATGTAATAGACAAGACCTACTCCTTGCTCAGAGAACTGGACTCAACACGCCCTATTCACCGCACAAGAATATATCTGACTAATAATAATCGTAAAACCTATGTATTGATATCTCTCTGTTAGTGTGTCAAGTGGGTGTAAAGCGGCATAAACACAGCAGTGAAAAGCAGCTAAACCCCATTATAAAAATAAATTACTTTGAAACACCCATGAAACAAAGACAGTGAAAGAGAGAGAAATTCTTACACAATGCGTTCAGGGGCTGTGATGCAACCTGGATTGACCATATCTAGACGCACAGCTGGATGAGACATAAGGGTGGACACCCTTGGGGCTGAGAGGTTTGGTGAGGTTGGGTGAGCAAACGCAGACCCTTTAAAGTAATACTGCGTGGTACCCATCGCATGGGTCCCAAAACTCCAGGTTCAAGGGCATCTTCCTACATCAAAAACATGCATGAGAAACCCAGAAGATGGTACACCATGTGATGGGGAAAGGTTTCTAAAACGCACCTCATTTCTCATCTCCTTGTGCCCGGGTTCGCCATTCCAGCCGCTTTACTAGCAACCTCCCTACTTGGGGCATCAGCACCTTTAACCTCCTGTTCCGTACAGGTTGCAATTTGTCCTGAGGATAAACGGGAAGACGTGGAACCAACGAGAGACTAGCTCTTGGTGTTGGGACAGGCACAGGTCACTCTATTTTCCCATCAGAAAGAAGAATTAACCACAGGCTCAGCCTGCCCCCCGGAACCAGAACAGGGCCTGAAGCCATTCTGCGATTTTGCGGCCAGCTCCCATAAAAACGAGTTGTAAAATGGAGGTTCAGGGCACTGCAATTCACAAACCTGCAGAGTTATAAATGATAACTCTCGTCCACAAATATATTGAGGGAAGGCAAAGAAGAGGATTTGAAATCAAGGCAGAATTGCAGGAAACAGATTTCAGGAGGTAGATACGAATCGCCTTTAAAGCACATGAAAAGCGGCAAAACGTTGACAATGATGCCCTTGGCCAAAAAGGGCGTATGCGTTTTTTCCTGAATATATTCAGGAAAAAACGCATACGCCCTTTTTGGCCAACCAAGCAACCTGGAAAGGCAAATCAGCGCTACAAAGAAGTCTCGCTTCCCATCGGTCAAAAGGGCCATGCTGAAAAAAGTGTCAAAACCAGAAATGCAGGACAGGCCATGGAGAAATGGGAGCCTTGCTACACTGATGGGCGGGATGTAAATTGCCAAGAGCCACTCTGGAGAAGTGTCCGGTGAGTCCTGAAACATCTGAAAAACACAGCTTAGAGAGCATAGGGCACTTCCACTCATGGGGGTATAAATTGGGAAAATTAAAAATCAGCAAGACACAAGCACCCCAAAGTTTAGGGCTGCTCTGTTGACCAGGACCTCCACTTCATTCCACCTTCAATATCCCAGGAAAGAGAAAAATGGATAAAGAAGTTGTGGTCCTTATGTACAATGGAATATCACTCAGCCAGGAAATCAATGTCGTAAGGTTAGTAGCAGCATGATGAGTGGATTTAGGTACGACGATTCTAAGTGAAATAAGTCACACAGAAAAGGACACTTCTCATAAGGTATCACTGATAGAGGGAATGTAAAAACCGTTACATTTGAACTGAATTACAAAACAGAACAGAGTCACACATGCAGAAAACACACTATGGCTGCTTAACGGGAAAGGTGAGGTGGGGTGATACATAAAACAAGGGTATCAAATTAGCTCAGATACCATTCCATAAACCCAATATGTAATAGACAAGACCTACTCCTTGCTCAGAGAACTGGACTCAACACGCCCTATTCACCGCACAAGAATATATCTGACTAATAATAATCGTAAAACCTATGTATTGATATCTCTCTGTTAGTGTGTCAAGTGGGTGTAAAGCGGCATAAACACAGCAGTGAAAAGCAGCTAAACCCCATTATAAAAATAAATTACTTTGAAACACCCATGAAACAAAGACAGTGAAAGAGAGAGAAATTCTTACACAATGCGTTCAGGGGCTGTGATGCAACCTGGATTGACCATATCTAGACGCACAGCTGGATGAGACATAAGGGTGGACACTCTTGGGGCTGAGAGGTTTGGTGAGGTTGGGTGAGCAAACGCAGACCCTTTAAAGTAATACTGCGTGGTACCCATCGCATGGGTCCCAAATCTCCAGGTTCAAGGGCATCTTCCTACATCAAAAACACGCATGAGAAACCCAGAAGATGGTACACCGTGTGATGGGGAAAGGTTTCTAAAACGCACCTCATTTCTCATCTCCTTGTGCCCGGGTTCGCAATTCCAGCCGCTTTACTAGCAAGCTCCCTACTTGGAGCATCAGCACCTTTAACTTCCTGTTCCGTACAGGTTGCAATTTGTCCTGAGGATAAACGGGAAGACGTGGAACCAACGAGAGACTAGCTCTTGGTGTTGGGACAGGCACAGGTCACTCTATTTTCCCATCAGAAAGAAGAATTAACCACAGGCTCAGCCTGCCCCCCGGAACCAGAACAGGGCCTGAAGCCATTCTGCGATTTTGCGGCCAGCTCCCATAAAAACGAGTTGTAAAATGGAGGTTCAGGGCACTGCAATTCACAAACCTGCAGAGTTATAAATGATAACTCTCGTCCACAAATATATTGAGGGGAGGCAAAGAAGAGGATTTGAAATCAAGGCAGAATTGCAGGAAACAGATTTCAGGAGGTAGATACGAATCGCCTTTAAAGCACATGAAAAGCGGCAAAACGTTGACAATGATGCCCTTGGCCAAAAAGGGCGTATGCGTTTTTTCCTGAATATATTCAGGAAAAAACGCATACGCCCTTTTTGGCCAACCAAGCAACCTGGAAAGGCAAATCAGCGCTACAAAGAAGTCTCGCTTCCCATCGGTCAAAAGGGCCATGCTGAAAAAAGTGTCAAAACCAGAAATGCAGGACAGGCCATGGAGAAATGGGAGCCTTGCTACACTGATGGGCGGGATGTAAATTGCCAAGAGCCACTCTGGAGAAGTGTCCGGTGAGTCCTGAAACATCTGAAAAACACAGCTTAGAGAGCATAGGGCACTTCCACTCATGGGGGTATAAATTGGGAAAATGAAAAATCAGCAAGACACAAGCACCCCAAAGTTGAGGGCTGCTCTGTTGACCAGGACCTCCACTTCATTCCACCTTAAATATCCCAGGAAAGAGAAAAATGGATAAAGAAGTTGTGGTCCTTATGTACAATGGAATATCACTCAGCCAGGAAATCAATGTCGTAAGGTTAGTAGCAGCATGATGAGTGGATTTAGGTACGACGATTCTAAGTGAAATAAGTCACACAGAAAAGGACACTTCTCATAAGGTATCACTGATAGAGGGAATGTAAAAACCGTTACACTTGAACTGAATTACAAAACAGAACAGAGTCACACATGCAGAAAACACACTATGGCTGCTTAACGGGAAAGGTGAGGTGGGGTGATACATAAAACAAGGGTATCAAATTAGCTCAGATACCATTCCATAAACCCAATATGTAATAGACAAGACCTACTCCTTGCTCAGAGAACTGGACTCAACACGCCCTATTCACCGCACAAGAATATATCTGACTAATAATAATCGTAAAACCTATGTATTGATATCTCTCTGTTAGTGTGTCAAGTGGGTGTAAAGCGGCATAAACACAGCAGTGAAAAGCAGCTAAACCCCATTATAAAAATAAATTACTTTGAAACACCCATGAAACAAAGACAGTGAAAGAGAGAGAAATTCTTACACAATGCGTTCAGGGGCTGTGATGCAACCTGGATTGACCATATCTAGACGCACAGCTGGATGAGACATAAGGGTGGACACTCTTGGGGCTGAGAGGTTTGGTGAGGTTGGGTGAGCAAACACAGACCCTTTAAAGTAATACTGCGTGGTACCCATCGCATGGGTCCCAAATCTCCAGGTTCAAGGGCATCTTCCTACATCAAAAACATGCATGAGAAACCCAGAAGATGGTACACCGTGTGATGGGGAAAGGTTTCTAAAACGCACCTCATTTCTCATCTCCTTGTGCCCGGGTTCGCCATTCCAGCCGCTTTACTAGCAACCTCCCTACTTGGGGCATCAGCACCTTTAACCTCCTGTTCCGTACAGGTTGCAATTTGTCCTGAGGATAAACGGGAAGACGTGGAACCAACGAGAGACTAGCTCTTGGTGTTGGGACAGGCACAGGTCACTCTATTTTCCCATCAGAAAGAAGAATTAACCACAGGCTCAGCCTGACCCCCGGAACCAGAACAGGGCCTGAAGCCATTCTGCGATTTTGCGGCCAGCTCCCATAAAAACGAGTTGTAAAATGGAGGTTCAGGGCACTGCAATTCACAAACCTGCAGAGTTATTAATCATAACTCTCGTCCACAAATATATTGAGGGAAGGCAAAGAAGAGGATTTGAAATCAAGGCAGAATTGCAGGAAACAGATTTCAGGAGGTAGATACGAATCGCCTTTAAAGCACATGAAAAGCGGCAAAACGTTGACAATGATGCCCTTGGCCAAAAAGGGCGTATGCGTTTTTTCCTGAATATATTCAGGAAAAAACGCATACGCCCTTTTTGGCCAACCAAGCAACCTGGAAAGGCAAATCAGCGCTACAAAGAAGTCTCGCTTCCCATCGGTCAAAAGGGCCATGCTGAAAAAAGTGTCAAAACCAGAAATGCAGGACAGGCCATGGAGAAATGGGAGCCTTGCTACACTGATGGGCGGGATGTAAATTGCCAAGAGCCACTCTGGAGAAGTGTCCGGTGAGTCCTGAAACATCTGAAAAACACAGCTTAGAGAGCATAGGGCACTTCCACTCATGGGGGTATAAATTGGGAAAATTAAAAATCAGCAAGACACAAGCACCCCAAAGTTTAGGGCTGCTCTGTTGACCAGGACCTCCACTTCATTCCACCTTAAATATCCCAGGAAAGAGAAAAATGGATAAAGAAGTTGTGGTCCTTATGTACAATGGAATATCACTCAGCCAGGAAATCAATGTCGTAAGGTTAGTAGCAGCATGATGAGTGGATTTAGGTACGACGATTCTAAGTGAAATAAGTCACACAGAAAAGGACACTTCTCATAAGGTATCACTGATAGAGGGAATGTAAAAACCGTTACATTTGAACTGAATTACAAAACAGAACAGAGTCACACATGCAGAAAACACACTATGGCTGCTTAACGGGAAAGGTGAGGTGGGGTGATACATAAAACAAGGGTATCAAATTAGCTCAGATACCATTCCATAAACCCAATATGTAATAGACAAGACCTACTCCTTGCTCAGAGAACTGGACTCAACACGCCCTATTCACCGCACAAGAATATATCTGACTAATAATAATCGTAAAACCTATGTATTGATATCTCTCTGTTAGTGTGTCAAGTGGGTGTAAAGCGGCATAAACACAGCAGTGAAAAGCAGCTAAACCCCATTATAAAAATAAATTACTTTGAAACACCCATGAAACAAAGACAGTGAAAGAGAGAGAAATTCTTACACAATGCGTTCAGGGGCTGTGATGCAACCTGGATTGACCATATCTAGACGCACAGCTGGATGAGACATAAGGGTGGACACTCTTGGGGCTGAGAGGTTTGGTGAGGTTGGGTGAGCAAACGCAGACCCTTTAAAGTAATACTGCGTGGTACCCATCGCATGGGTCCCAAATCTCCAGGTTCAAGGGCATCTTCCTACATCAAAAACACGCATGAGAAACCCAGAAGATGGTACACCGTGTGATGGGGAAAGGTTTCTAAAACGCACCTCATTTCTCATCTCCTTGTGCCCGGGTTCGCAATTCCAGCCGCTTTACTAGCAAGCTCCCTACTTGGAGCATCAGCACCTTTAACTTCCTGTTCCGTACAGGTTGCAATTTGTCCTGAGGATAAACGGGAAGACGTGGAACCAACGAGAGACTAGCTCTTGGTGTTGGGACAGGCACAGGTCACTCTATTTTCCCATCAGAAAGAAGAATTAACCACAGGCTCAGCCTGCCCCCCGGAACCAGAACAGGGCCTGAAGCCATTCTGCGATTTTGCGGCCAGCTCCCATAAAAACGAGTTGTAAAATGGAGGTTCAGGGCACTGCAATTCACAAACCTGCAGAGTTATAAATGATAACTCTCGTCCACAAATATATTGAGGGGAGGCAAAGAAGAGGATTTGAAATCAAGGCAGAATTGCAGGAAACAGATTTCAGGAGGTAGATACGAATCGCCTTTAAAGCACATGAAAAGCGGCAAAACGTTGACAATGATGCCCTTGGCCAAAAAGGGCGTATGCGTTTTTTCCTGAATATATTCAGGAAAAAACGCATACGCCCTTTTTGGCCAACCAAGCAACCTGGAAAGGCAAATCAGCGCTACAAAGAAGTCTCGCTTCCCATCGGTCAAAAGGGCCATGCTGAAAAAAGTGTCAAAACCAGAAATGCAGGACAGGCCATGGAGAAATGGGAGCCTTGCTACACTGATGGGCGGGATGTAAATTGCCAAGAGCCACTCTGGAGAAGTGTCCGGTGAGTCCTGAAACATCTGAAAAACACAGCTTAGAGAGCATAGGGCACTTCCACTCATGGGGGTATAAATTGGGAAAATGAAAAATCAGCAAGACACAAGCACCCCAAAGTTGAGGGCTGCTCTGTTGACCAGGACCTCCACTTCATTCCACCTTAAATATCCCAGGAAAGAGAAAAATGGATAAAGAAGTTGTGGTCCTTATGTACAATGGAATATCACTCAGCCAGGAAATCAATGTCGTAAGGTTAGTAGCAGCATGATGAGTGGATTTAGGTACGACGATTCTAAGTGAAATAAGTCACACAGAAAAGGACACTTCTCATAAGGTATCACTGATAGAGGGAATGTAAAAACCGTTACACTTGAACTGAATTACAAAACAGAACAGAGTCACACATGCAGAAAACACACTATGGCTGCTTAACGGGAAAGGTGAGGTGGGGTGATACATAAAACAAGGGTATCAAATTAGCTCAGATACCATTCCATAAACCCAATATGTAATAGACAAGACCTACTCCTTGCTCAGAGAACTGGACTCAACACGCCCTATTCACCGCACAAGAATATATCTGACTAATAATAATCGTAAAACCTATGTATTGATATCTCTCTGTTAGTGTGTCAAGTGGGTGTAAAGCGGCATAAACACAGCAGTGAAAAGCAGCTAAACCCCATTATAAAAATAAATTACTTTGAAACACCCATGAAACAAAGACAGTGAAAGAGAGAGAAATTCTTACACAATGCGTTCAGGGGCTGTGATGCAACCTGGATTGACCATATCTAGACGCACAGCTGGATGAGACATAAGGGTGGACACTCTTGGGGCTGAGAGGTTTGGTGAGGTTGGGTGAGCAAACACAGACCCTTTAAAGTAATACTGCGTGGTACCCATCGCATGGGTCCCAAATCTCCAGGTTCAAGGGCATCTTCCTACATCAAAAACATGCATGAGAAACCCAGAAGATGGTACACCGTGTGATGGGGAAAGGTTTCTAAAACGCACCTCATTTCTCATCTCCTTGTGCCCGGGTTCGCCATTCCAGCCGCTTTACTAGCAACCTCCCTACTTGGGGCATCAGCACCTTTAACCTCCTGTTCCGTACAGGTTGCAATTTGTCCTGAGGATAAACGGGAAGACGTGGAACCAACGAGAGACTAGCTCTTGGTGTTGGGACAGGCACAGGTCACTCTATTTTCCCATCAGAAAGAAGAATTAACCACAGGCTCAGCCTGACCCCCGGAACCAGAACAGGGCCTGAAGCCATTCTGCGATTTTGCGGCCAGCTCCCATAAAAACGAGTTGTAAAATGGAGGTTCAGGGCACTGCAATTCACAAACCTGCAGAGTTATTAATCATAACTCTCGTCCACAAATATATTGAGGGAAGGCAAAGAAGAGGATTTGAAATCAAGGCAGAATTGCAGGAAACAGATTTCAGGAGGTAGATACGAATCGCCTTTAAAGCACATGAAAAGCGGCAAAACGTTGACAATGATGCCCTTGGCCAAAACGGGCGTATGCGTTTTTTCCTGAATATATTCAGGATAAAACGCATACGCCCTTTTTGGCCAACCAAGCAACCTGGAAAGGCAAATCAGCGCTACAAAGAAGTCTCGCTTCCCATCGGTCAAAAGGGCCATGCTGAAAAAAGTGTCAAAACCAGAAATGCAGGACAGGCCATGGAGAAATGGGAGCCTTGCTACACTGATGGGCGGGATGTAAATTGCCAAGAGCCACTCTGGAGAAGTGTCCGGTGAGTCCTGAAACATCTGAAAAACACAGCTTAGAGAGCATAGGGCACTTCCACTCATGGGGGTATAAATTGGGAAAATTAAAAATCAGCAAGACACAAGCACCCCAAAGTTTAGGGCTGCTCTGTTGACCAGGACCTCCACTTCATTCCACCTTAAATATCCCAGGAAAGAGAAAAATGGATAAAGAAGTTGTGGTCCTTATGTACAATGGAATATCACTCAGCCAGGAAATCAATGTCGTAAGGTTAGTAGCAGCATGATGAGTGGATTTAGGTACGACGATTCTAAGTGAAATAAGTCACACAGAAAAGGACACTTCTCATAAGGTATCACTGATAGAGGGAATGTAAAAACCGTTACACTTGAACTGAATTACAAAACAGAACAGAGTCACACATGCAGAAAACACACTATGGCTGCTTAACGGGAAAGGTGAGGTGGGGTGATACATAAAACAAGGGTATCAAATTAGCTCAGATACCATTCCATAAACCCAGTATGTAATAGACAAGACCTACTCCTTGCTCAGAGAACTGGACTCAACACGCCCTATTCACCGCACAAGAATATATCTGACTAATAATAGTCGTAAAAACTATGTATTGATATCTCTCTGTTAGTGTGTCAAGTGGGTGTAAAGCGGCATAAACACAGCAGTGAAAAGCAGCTAAACCCCATTATAAAAATAAATTACTTTGAAACACCCATGAAACAAAGACAGTGAAAGAGAGAGAAATTCTTACACAATGCGTTCAGGGGCTGTGATGCAACCTGGATTGACCATATCTAGACGCACAGCTGGATGAGACATAAGGGTGGACACCCTTGGGGCTGAGAGGTTTGGTGAGGTTGGGTGAGCAAACGCAGACCCTTTAAAGTAATACTGCGTGGTACCCATCGCATGGGTCCCAAAACTCCAGGTTCAAGGGCATCTTCCTACATCAAAAACATGCATGAGAAACCCAGAAGATGGTACACCATGTGATGGGGAAAGGTTTCTAAAACGCACCTCATTTCTCATCTCCTTGTGCCCGGGTTCGCCATTCCAGCCGCTTTACTAGCAACCTCCCTACTTGGGGCATCAGCACCTTTAACCTCCTGTTCCGTACAGGTTGCAATTTGTCCTGAGGATAAACGGGAAGACGTGGAACCAACGAGAGACTAGCTCTTGGTGTTGGGACAGGCACAGGTCACTCTATTTTCCCATCAGAAAGAAGAATTAACCACAGGCTCAGCCTGCCCCCCGGAACCAGAACAGGGCCTGAAGCCATTCTGCGATTTTGCGGCCAGCTCCCATAAAAACGAGTTGTAAAATGGAGGTTCAGGGCACTGCAATTCACAAACCTGCAGAGTTATAAATGATAACTCTCGTCCACAAATATATTGAGGGAAGGCAAAGAAGAGGATTTGAAATCAAGGCAGAATTGCAGGAAACAGATTTCAGGAGGTAGATACGAATCGCCTTTAAAGCACATGAAAAGCGGCAAAACGTTGACAATGATGCCCTTGGCCAAAAAGGGCGTATGCGTTTTTTCCTGAATATATTCAGGAAAAAACGCATACGCCCTTTTTGGCCAACCAAGCAACCTGGAAAGGCAAATCAGCGCTACAAAGAAGTCTCGCTTCCCATCGGTCAAAAGGGCCATGCTGAAAAAAGTGTCAAAACCAGAAATGCAGGACAGGCCATGGAGAAATGGGAGCCTTGCTACACTGATGGGCGGGATGTAAATTGCCAAGAGCCACTCTGGAGAAGTGTCCGGTGAGTCCTGAAACATCTGAAAAACACAGCTTAGAGAGCATAGGGCACTTCCACTCATGGGGGTATAAATTGGGAAAATTAAAAATCAGCAAGACACAAGCACCCCAAAGTTTAGGGCTGCTCTGTTGACCAGGACCTCCACTTCATTCCACCTTAAATATCCCAGGAAAGAGAAAAATGGATAAAGAAGTTGTGGTCCTTATGTACAATGGAATATCACTCAGCCAGGAAATCAATGTCGTAAGGTTAGTAGCAGCATGATGAGTGGATTTAGGTACGACGATTCTAAGTGAAATAAGTCACACAGAAAAGGACACTTCTCATAAGGTATCACTGATAGAGGGAATGTAAAAACCGTTACATTTGAACTGAATTACAAAACAGAACAGAGTCACACATGCAGAAAACACACTATGGCTGCTTAACGGGAAAGGTGAGGTGGGGTGATACATAAAACAAGGGTATCAAATTAGCTCAGATACCATTCCATAAACCCAATATGTAATAGACAAGACCTACTCCTTGCTCAGAGAACTGGACTCAACACGCCCTATTCACCGCACAAGAATATATCTGACTAATAATAATCGTAAAACCTATGTATTGATATCTCTCTGTTAGTGTGTCAAGTGGGTGTAAAGCGGCATAAACACAGCAGTGAAAAGCAGCTAAACCCCATTATAAAAATAAATTACTTTGAAACACCCATGAAACAAAGACAGTGAAAGAGAGAGAAATTCTTACACAATGCGTTCAGGGGCTGTGATGCAACCTGGATTGACCATATCTAGACGCACAGCTGGATGAGACATAAGGGTGGACACTCTTGGGGCTGAGAGGTTTGGTGAGGTTGGGTGAGCAAACGCAGACCCTTTAAAGTAATACTGCGTGGTACCCATCGCATGGGTCCCAAATCTCCAGGTTCAAGGGCATCTTCCTACATCAAAAACACGCATGAGAAACCCAGAAGATGGTACACCGTGTGATGGGGAAAGGTTTCTAAAACGCACCTCATTTCTCATCTCCTTGTGCCCGGGTTCGCAATTCCAGCCGCTTTACTAGCAAGCTCCCTACTTGGAGCATCAGCACCTTTAACTTCCTGTTCCGTACAGGTTGCAATTTGTCCTGAGGATAAACGGGAAGACGTGGAACCAACGAGAGACTAGCTCTTGGTGTTGGGACAGGCACAGGTCACTCTATTTTCCCATCAGAAAGAAGAATTAACCACAGGCTCAGCCTGACCCCCGGAACCAGAACAGGGCCTGAAGCCATTCTGCGATTTTGCGGCCAGCTCCCATAAAAACGAGTTGTAAAATGGAGGTTCAGGGCACTGCAATTCACAAACCTGCAGAGTTATAAATGATAACTCTCGTCCACAAATATATTGAGGGGAGGCAAAGAAGAGGATTTGAAATCAAGGCAGAATTGCAGGAAACAGATTTCAGGAGGTAGATACGAATCGCCTTTAAAGCACATGAAAAGCGGCAAAACGTTGACAATGATGCCCTTGGCCAAAAAGGGCGTATGCGTTTTTTCCTGAATATATTCAGGAAAAAACGCATACGCCCTTTTTGGCCAACCAAGCAACCTGGAAAGGCAAATCAGCGCTACAAAGAAGTCTCGCTTCCCATCGGTCAAAAGGGCCATGCTGAAAAAAGTGTCAAAACCAGAAATGAAGGACAGGCCATGGAGAAATGGGAGCCTTGCTACACTGATGGGCGGGATGTAAATTGCCAAGAGCCACTCTGGAGAAGTGTCCGGTGAGTCCTGAAACATCTGAAAAACACAGCTTAGAGAGCATAGGGCACTTCCACTCATGGGGGTATAAATTGGGAAAATTAAAAATCAGCAAGACACAAGCACCCCAAAGTTGAGGGCTGCTCTGTTGACCAGGACCTCCACTTCATTCCACCTTAAATATCCCAGGAAAGAGAAAAATGGATAAAGAAGTTGTGGTCCTTATGTACAATGGAATATCACTCAGCCAGGAAATCAATGTCGTAAGGTTAGTAGCAGCATGATGAGTGGATTTAGGTACGACGATTCTAAGTGAAATAAGTCACACAGAAAAGGACACTTCTCATAAGGTATCACTGATAGAGGGAATGTAAAAACCGTTACACTTGAACTGAATTACAAAACAGAACAGAGTCACACATGCAGAAAACACACTATGGCTGCTTAACGGGAAAGGTGAGGTGGGGTGATACATAAAACAAGGGTATCAAATTAGCTCAGATACCATTCCATAAACCCAATATGTAATAGACAAGACCTACTCCTTGCTCAGAGAACTGGACTCAACACGCCCTATTCACCGCACAAGAATATATCTGACTAATAATAATCGTAAAACCTATGTATTGATATCTCTCTGTTAGTGTGTCAAGTGGGTGAAAAGCGGCATAAACACAGCAGTGAAAAGCAGCTAAACCCCATTATAAAAATAAATTACTTTGAAACACCCATGAAACAAAGACAGTGAAAGAGAGAGAAATTCTTACACAATGCGTTCAGGGGCTGTGATGCAACCTGGATTGACCATATCTAGACGCACAGCTGGATGAGACATAAGGGTGGACACTCTTGGGGCTGAGAGGTTTGGTGAGGTTGGGTGAGCAAACACAGACCCTTTAAAGTAATACTGCGTGGTACCCATCGCATGGGTCCCAAATCTCCAGGTTCAAGGGCATCTTCCTACATCAAAAACATGCATGAGAAACCCAGAAGATGGTACACCGTGTGATGGGGAAAGGTTTCTAAAACGCACCTCATTTCTCATCTCCTTGTGCCCGGGTTCGCCATTCCAGCCGCTTTACTAGCAACCTCCCTACTTGGGGCATCAGCACCTTTAACCTCCTGTTCCGTACAGGTTGCAATTTGTCCTGAGGATAAACGGGAAGACGTGGAACCAACGAGAGACTAGCTCTTGGTGTTGGGACAGGCACAGGTCACTCTATTTTCCCATCAGAAAGAAGAATTAACCACAGGCTCAGCCTGACCCCCGGAACCAGAACAGGGCCTGAAGCCATTCTGCGATTTTGCGGCCAGCTCCCATAAAAACGAGTTGTAAAATGGAGGTTCAGGGCACTGCAATTCACAAACCTGCAGAGTTATTAATCATAACTCTCGTCCACAAATATATTGAGGGAAGGCAAAGAAGAGGATTTGAAATCAAGGCAGAATTGCAGGAAACAGATTTCAGGAGGTAGATACGAATCGCCTTTAAAGCACATGAAAAGCGGCAAAACGTTGACAATGATGCCCTTGGCCAAAAAGGGCGTATGCGTTTTTTCCTGAATATATTCAGGAAAAAACGCATACGCCCTTTTTGGCCAACCAAGCAACCTGGAAAGGCAAATCAGCGCTACAAAGAAGTCTCGCTTCCCATCGGTCAAAAGGGCCATGCTGAAAAAAGTGTCAAAACCAGAAATGCAGGACAGGCCATGGAGAAATGGGAGCCTTGCTACACTGATGGGCGGGATGTAAATTGCCAAGAGCCACTCTGGAGAAGTGTCCGGTGAGTCCTGAAACATCTGAAAAACACAGCTTAGAGAGCATAGGGCACTTCCACTCATGGGGGTATAAATTGGGAAAATGAAAAATCAGCAAGACACAAGCACCCCAAAGTTTAGGGCTGCTCTGTTGACCAGGACCTCCACTTCATTCCACCTTAAATATCCCAGGAAAGAGAAAAATGGATAAAGAAGTTGTGGTCCTTATGTACAATGGAATATCACTCAGCCAGGAAATCAATGTCGTAAGGTTAGTAGCAGCATGATGAGTGGATTTAGGTACGACGATTCTAAGTGAAATAAGTCACACAGAAAAGGACACTTCTCATAAGGTATCACTGATAGAGGGAATGTAAAAACCGTTACACTTGAACTGAATTACAAAACAGAACAGAGTCACACATGCAGAAAACACACTATGGCTGCTTAACGGGAAAGGTGAGGTGGGGTGATACATAAAACAAGGGTATCAAATTAGCTCAGATACCATTCCATAAACCCAGTATGTAATAGACAAGACCTACTCCTTGCTCAGAGAACTGGACTCAACACGCCCTATTCACCGCACAAGAATATATCTGACTAATAATAGTCGTAAAAACTATGTATTGATATCTCTCTGTTAGTGTGTCAAGTGGGTGTAAAGCGGCATAAACACAGCAGTGAAAAGCAGCTAAACCCCATTATAAAAATAAATTACTTTGAAACACCCATGAAACAAAGACAGTGAAAGAGAGAGAAATTCTTACACAATGCGTTCAGGGGCTGTGATGCAACCTGGATTGACCATATCTAGACGCACAGCTGGATGAGACATAAGGGTGGACACTCTTGGGGCTGAGAGGTTTGGTGAGGTTGGGTGAGCAAACGCAGACCCTTTAAAGTAATACTGCGTGGTACCCATCGCATGGGTCCCAAAACTCCAGGTTCAAGGGCATCTTCCTACATCAAAAACATGCATGAGAAACCCAGAAGATGGTACACCGTGTGATGGGGAAAGGTTTCTAAAACGCACCTCATTTCTCATCTCCTTGTGCCTGGGTTCGCCATTCCAGCCGCTTTACTAGCAAGCTCCCTACTTGGAGCATCAGCACTTTTAACCTCCTGTTCCGTACAGGTTGCAATTTGTCCTGAGGATAAACGGGAAGACGTGGAACCAACGTGAGACTAGCTCTTGGTGTTGGGACAGGCACAGGTCACTCTATTTTCCCATCAGAAAGAAGAATTAACCACAGGCTCAGCCTGCCCCCCGGAACCAGAACAGGGCCTGAAGCCATTCTGCGATTTTGCGGCCAGCTCCCATAAAAACGAGTTGTAAAATGGAGGTTCAGGGCACTGCAATTCACAAACCTGCAGAGTTATAAATGATAACTCTCGTCCACAAATATATTGAGGGAAGGCAAAGAAGAGGATTTGAAATCAAGGCAGAATTGCAGGAAACAGATTTCAGGAGGTAGATACGAATCGCCTTTAAAGCACATGAAAAGCGGCAAAACGTTGACAATGATGCCCTTGGCCAAAAAGGGCGTATGCGTTTTTTCCTGAATATATTCAGGAAAAAACGCATACGCCCTTTTTGGCCAACCAAGCAACCTGGAAAGGCAAATCAGCGCTACAAATAAGTCTCGCTTCCCATCGGTCAAAAGGGCCATGCTGAAAAAAGTGTCAAAACCAGAAATGCAGGACAGGCCATGGAGAAATGGGAGCCTTGCTACACTGATGGGCGGGATGTAAATTGCCAAGAGCCACTCTGGAGAAGTGTCCGGTGAGTCCTGAAACATCTGAAAAACACAGCTTAGAGAGCATAGGGCACTTCCACTCATGGGGGTATAAATTGGGAAAATTAAAAATCAGCAAGACACAAGCACCCCAAAGTTTAGGGCTGCTCTGTTGACCAGGACCTCCACTTCATTCCACCTTAAATATCCCAGGAAAGAGAAAAATGGATAAAGAAGTTGTGGTCCTTATGTACAATGGAATATCACTCAGCCAGGAAATCAATGTCGTAAGGTTAGTAGCAGCATGATGAGTGGATTTAGGTACGACGATTCTAAGTGAAATAAGTCACACAGAAAAGGACACTTCTCATAAGGTATCACTGATAGAGGGAATGTAAAAACCGTTACATTTGAACTGAATTACAAAACAGAACAGAGTCACACATGCAGAAAACACACTATGGCTGCTTAACGGGAAAGGTGAGGTGGGGTGATACATAAAACAAGGGTATCAAATTAGCTCAGATACCATTCCATAAACCCAATATGTAATAGACAAGACCTACTCCTTGCTCAGAGAACTGGACTCAACACGCCCTATTCACCGCACAAGAATATATCTGACTAATAATAATCGTAAAACCTATGTATTGATATCTCTCTGTTAGTGTGTCAAGTGGGTGTAAAGCGGCATAAACACAGCAGTGAAAAGCAGCTAAACCCCATTATAAAAATAAATTACTTTGAAACACCCATGAAACAAAGACAGTGAAAGAGAGAGAAATTCTTACACAATGCGTTCAGGGGCTGTGATGCAACCTGGATTGACCATATCTAGACGCACAGCTGGATGAGACATAAGGGTGGACACTCTTGGGGCTGAGAGGTTTGGTGAGGTTGGGTGAGCAAACGCAGACCCTTTAAAGTAATACTGCGTGGTACCCATCGCATGGGTCCCAAATCTCCAGGTTCAAGGGCATCTTCCTACATCAAAAACATGCATGAGAAACCCAGAAGATGGTACACCGTGTGATGGGGAAAGGTTTCTAAAACGCACCTCATTTCTCATCTCCTTGTGCCCGGGTTCGCAATTCCAGCCGCTTTACTAGCAAGCTCCCTACTTGGAGCATCAGCACCTTTAACTTCCTGTTCCGTACAGGTTGCAATTTGTCCTGAGGATAAACGGGAAGACGTGGAACCAACGAGAGACTAGCTCTTGGTGTTGGGACAGGCACAGGTCACTCTATTTTCCCATCAGAAAGAAGAATTAACCACAGGCTCAGCCTGACCCCCGGAACCAGAACGGGGCCTGAAGCCATTCTGCGATTTTGCGGCCAGCTCCCATAAAAACGAGTTGTAAAATGGAGGTTCAGGGCACTGCAATTCACAAACCTGCAGAGTTATAAATGATAACTCTCGTCCACAAATATATTGAGGGGAGGCAAAGAAGAGGATTTGAAATCAAGGCAGAATTGCAGGAAACAGATTTCAGGAGGTAGATACGAATCGCCTTTAAAGCACATGAAAAGCGGCAAAACGTTGACAATGATGCCCTTGGCCAAAAAGGGCGTATGCGTTTTTTCCTGAATATATTCAGGAAAAAACGCATACGCCCTTTTTGGCCAACCAAGCAACCTGGAAAGGCAAATCAGCGCTACAAAGAAGTCTCGCTTCCCATCGGTCAAAAGGGCCATGCTGAAAAAAGTGTCAAAACCAGAAATGCAGGACAGGCCATGGAGAAATGGGAGCCTTGCTACACTGATGGGCGGGATGTAAATTGCCAAGAGCCACTCTGGAGAAGTGTCCGGTGAGTCCTGAAACATCTGAAAAACACAGCTTAGAGAGCATAGGGCACTTCCACTCATGGGGGTATAAATTGGGAAAATGAAAAATCAGCAAGACACAAGCACCGCAAAGTTTAGGGCTGCTCTGTTGACCAGGACCTCCACTTCATTCCACCTTAAATATCCCAGGAAAGAGAAAAATGGATAAAGAAGTTGTGGTCCTTATGTACAATGGAATATCACTCAGCCAGGAAATCAATGTCGTAAGGTTAGTAGCAGCATGATGAGTGGATTTAGGTACGACGATTCTAAGTGAAATAAGTCACACAGAAAAGGACACTTCTCATAAGGTATCACTGATAGAGGGAATGTAAAAACCGTTACACTTGAACTGAATTACAAAACAGAACAGAGTCACACATGCAGAAAACACACTATGGCTGCTTAACGGGAAAGGTGAGGTGGGGTGATACATAAAACAAGGGTATCAAATTAGCTCAGATACCATTCCATAAACCCAATATGTAATAGACAAGACCTACTCCTTGCTCAGAGAACTGGACTCAACACGCCCTATTCACCGCACAAGAATATATCTGACTAATAATAATCGTAAAACCTATGTATTGATATCTCTCTGTTAGTGTGTCAAGTGGGTGTAAAGCGGCATAAACACAGCAGTGAAAAGCAGCTAAACCCCATTATAAAAATAAATTACTTTGAAACACCCATGAAACAAAGACAGTGAAAGAGAGAGAAATTCTTACACAATGCGTTCAGGGGCTGTGATGCAACCTGGATTGACCATATCTAGACGCACAGCTGGATGAGACATAAGGGTGGACACTCTTGGGGCTGAGAGGTTTGGTGAGGTTGGGTGAGCAAACACAGACCCTTTAAAGTAATACTGCGTGGTACCCATCGCATGGGTCCCAAATCTCCAGGTTCAAGGGCATCTTCCTACATCAAAAACATGCATGAGAAACCCAGAAGATGGTACACCGTGTGATGGGGAAAGGTTTCTAAAACGCACCTCATTTCTCATCTCCTTGTGCCCGGGTTCGCCATTCCAGCCGCTTTACTAGCAACCTCCCTACTTGGGGCATCAGCACCTTTAACCTCCTGTTCCGTACAGGTTGCAATTTGTCCTGAGGATAAACGGGAAGACGTGGAACCAACGAGAGACTAGCTCTTGGTGTTGGGACAGGCACAGGTCACTCTATTTTCCCATCAGAAAGAAGAATTAACCACAGGCTCAGCCTGACCCCCGGAACCAGAACAGGGCCTGAAGCCATTCTGCGATTTTGCGGCCAGCTCCCATAAAAACGAGTTGTAAAATGGAGGTTCAGGGCACTGCAATTCACAAACCTGCAGAGTTATTAATCATAACTCTCGTCCACAAATATATTGAGGGAAGGCAAAGAAGAGGATTTGAAATCAAGGCAGAATTGCAGGAAACAGATTTCAGGAGGTAGATACGAATCGCCTTTAAAGCACATGAAAAGCGGCAAAACGTTGACAATGATGCCCTTGGCCAAAAAGGGCGTATGCGTTTTTTCCTGAATATATTCAGGAAAAAACGCATACGCCCTTTTTGGCCAACCAAGCAACCTGGAAAGGCAAATCAGCGCTACAAAGAAGTCTCGCTTCCCATCGGTCAAAAGGGCCATGCTGAAAAAAGTGTCAAAACCAGAAATGCAGGACAGGCCATGGAGAAATGGGAGCCTTGCTACACTGATGGGCGGGATGTAAATTGCCAACAGCCACTCTGGAGAAGTGTCCGGTGAGTCCTGAAACATCTGAAAAACACAGCTTAGAGAGCATAGGGCACTTCCACTCATGGGGGTATAAATTGGGAAAATGAAAAATCAGCAAGACACAAGCACCCCAAAGTTTAGGGCTGCTCTGTTGACCAGGACCTCCACTTCATTCCACCTTAAATATCCCAGGAAAGAGAAAAATGGATAAAGAAGTTGTGGTCCTTATGTACAATGGAATATCACTCAGCCAGGAAATCAATGTCGTAAGGTTAGTAGCAGCATGATGAGTGGATTTAGGTACGACGATTCTAGGTGAAATAAGTCACACAGAAAAGGACACTTCTCATAAGGTATCACTGATAGAGGGAATGTAAAAACCGTTACACTTGAACTGAATTACAAAACAGAACAGAGTCACACATGCAGAAAACACACTATGGCTGCTTAACGGGAAAGGTGAGGTGGGGTGATACATAAAACAAGGGTATCAAATTAGCTCAGATACCGTTCCATAAACCCAATATGTAATAGACAAGACCTACTCCTTGCTCAGAGAACTGGACTCAACACGCCCTATTCACCGCACAAGAATATATCTGACTAATAATAATCGTAAAACCTATGTATTGATATCTCTCTGTTAGTGTGTCAAGTGGGTGTAAAGCGGCATAAACACAGCAGTGAAAAGCAGCTAAACCCCATTATAAAAATAAATTACTTTGAAACACCCATGAAACAAAGACAGTGAAAGAGAGAGAAATTCTTACACAATGCGTTCAGGGGCTGTGATGCAACCTGGATTGACCATATCTAGACGCACAGCTGGATGAGACATAAGGGTGGACACTCTTGGGGCTGAGAGGTTTGGTGAGGTTGGGTGAGCAAACGCAGACCCTTTAAAGTAATACTGCGTGGTACCCATCGCATGGGTCCCAAATCTCCAGGTTCAAGGGCATCTTCCTACATCAAAAACATGCATGAGAAACCCAGAAGATGCTACACCGTGTGATGGGGAAAGGTTTCTGAAACGCACCTCATTTCTCATCTCCTTGTGCCCGGGTTCGCCATTCCAGCTGCTTTACTAGCAAGCTCCCTACTTGGAGCATCAGCACCTTTAACCTCCTGTTCCATACAGGTTGCAATTTGTCCTTAGGATAAACGGGAAGAAGTGGAACCAACGAGAGACTAGCTCTTGGTGTTGGGACAGGCACAGGTCACTCTATTTTCCCATCAGAAAGAAGAATTAACCACAGGCTCAGCCTGACCCCCGGAACCAGAACAGGGCCTGAAGCCATTCTGCGATTTTGCGGCCAGCTCCCATAAAAACGAGTTGTAAAATGGAGGTTCAGGGCACTGCAATTCACAAACCTGCAGAGTTATAAATGATAACTCTCGTCCACAAATATATTGAGGGGAGGCAAAGAAGAGGATTTGAAATCAAGGCAGAATTGCAGGAAACAGATTTCAGGAGGTAGATACGAATCGCCTTTAAAGCACATGAAAAGCGGCAAAACGTTGACAATGATGCCCTTGGCCAAAAAGGGCGTATGCGTTTTTTCCTGAATATATTCAGGAAAAAACGCATACGCCCTTTTTGGCCAACCAAGCAACCTGGAAAGGCAAATCAGCGCTACAAAGAAGTCTCGCTTCCCATCGGTCAAAAGGGCCATGCTGAAAAAAGTGTCAAAACCAGAAATGCAGGACAGGCCATGGAGAAATGGGAGCCTTGCTACACTGATGGGCGGGATGTAAATTGCCAAGAGCCACTCCGGAGAAGTGTTCGGTGAGTCCTGAAACATCTGAAAAACACAGCTTAGAGAGCATAGGGCACTTCCACTCATGGGGGTATAAATTGGGAAAATTAAAAATCAGCAAGACACAAGCACCCCAAAGTTTAGGGCTGCTCTGTTGACCAGGACCTCCACTTCATTCCACCTTCAATATCCCAGGAAAGAGAAAAATGGATAAAGAAGTTGTGGTCCTTATGTACAATGGAATATCACTCAGCCATGAAATCAATGTCGTAAGGTTAGTAGCAGCATGATGAGTGGATTTAGGTACGACGATTCTAAGTGAAATAAGTCACACAGAAAAGGACACTTCTCATAAGGTATCACTGATAGAGGGAATGTAAAAACCGTTACACTTGAACTGAATTACAAAACAGAACAGAGTCACACATGCAGAAAACACACTATGGCTGCTTAACGGGAAAGGTGAGGTGGGGTGATACATAAAACAAGGGTATCAAATTAGCTCAGATACCGTTCCATAAACCCAATATGTAATAGACAAGACCTACTCCTTGCTCAGAGAACTGGACTCAACACGCCCTATTCACCGCACAAGAATATATCTGACTAATAATAATCGTAAAACCTATGTATTGATATCTCTCTGTTAGTGTGTCAAGTGGGTGTAAAGCGGCATAAACACAGCAGTGAAAAGCAGCTAAACCCCATTATAAAAATAAATTACTTTGAAACACCCATGAAACAAAGACAGTGAAAGAGAGAGAAATTCTTACACAATGCGTTCAGGGGCTGTGATGCAACCTGGATTGACCATATCTAGACGCACAGCTGGATGAGACATAAGGGTGGACACTCTTGGGGCTGAGAGGTTTGGTGAGGTTGGGTGAGCAAACGCAGACCCTTTAAAGAAATACTGCGTGGTACCCATCGCATGGGTCCCAAATCTCCAGGTTCAAGGGCATCTTCCTACATCAAAAACATGCATGAGAAACCCAGAAGATGCTACACCGTGTGATGGGGAAAGGTTTCTGAAACGCACCTCATTTCTCATCTCCTTGTGCCCGGGTTCGCCATTCCAGCTGCTTTACTAGCAAGCTCCCTACTTGGAGCATCAGCACCTTTAACCTCCTGTTCCATACAGGTTGCAATTTGTCCTTAGGATAAACGGGAAGAAGTGGAACCAACGAGAGACTAGCTCTTGGTGTTAGGACAGGCACAGGTCACTCTATTTTCCCATCAGAAAGAAGAATTAACCACAGGCTCAGCCTGACCCCCGGAACCAGAACAGGGCCTGAAGCCATTCTGCGATTTTGCGGCCAGCTCCCATAAAAACGAGTTGTAAAATGGAGGTTCAGGGCACTGCAATTCACAAACCTGCAGAGTTATAAATGATAACTCTCGTCCACAAATATATTGAGGGGAGGCAAAGAAGAGGATTTGAAATCAAGGCAGAATTGCAGGAAACAGATTTCAGGAGGTAGATACGAATCGCCTTTAAAGCACATGAAAAGCGGCAAAACGTTGACAATGATGCCCTTGGCCAAAAAGGGCGTATGCGTTTTTTCCTGAATATATTCAGGAAAAAACGCATACGCCCTTTTTGGCCAACCAAGCAACCTGGAAAGGCAAATCAGCGCTACAAAGAAGTCTCGCTTCCCATCGGTCAAAAGGGCCATGCTGAAAAAAGTGTCAAAACCAGAAATGCAGGACAGGCCATGGAGAAATGGGAGCCTTGCTACACTGATGGGCGGGATGTAAATTGCCAAGAGCCACTCTGGAGAAGTGTCCGGTGAGTCCTGAAACATCTGAAAAACACAGCTTAGAGAACATAGGGCACTTCCACTCATGGGGGTATAAATTGGGAAAATTAAAAATCAGCAAGACACAAGCACCCCAAAGTTGAGGGCTGCTCTGTTGACCAGGACCTCCACTTCATTCCACCTTAAATATCCCAGGAAAGAGAAAAATGGATAAAGAAGTTGTGGTCCTTATGTACAATGGAATATCACTCAGCCAGGAAATCAATGTCGTAAGGTTAGTAGCAGCATGATGAGTGGATTTAGGTACGACGATTCTAAGTGAAATAAGTCACACAGAAAAGGACACTTCTCATAAGGTATCACTGATAGAGGGAATGTAAAAACCGTTACACTTGAACTGAATTACAAAACAGAACAGAGTCACACATGCAGAAAACACACTATGGCTGCTTAACGGGAAAGGTGAGGTGGGGTGATACATAAAACAAGGGTATCAAATTAGCTCAGATACCATTCCATAAACCCAATATGTAATAGACAAGACCTACTCCTTGCTCAGAGAACTGGACTCAACACGCCCTATTCACCGCACAAGAATATATCTGACTAATAATAATCGTAAAACCTATGTATTGATATTTCTCTGTTAGTCTGTCAAGTGGGTGTAAAGCGGCATAAACACAGCAGTGAAAAGCAGCTAAACCCCATTATAAAAATAAATTACTTTGAAACACCCATGAAACAAAGACAGTGAAAGAGAGAGAAATTCTTACACAATGCGTTCAGGGGCTGTGATGCAACCTGGATTGACCATATCTAGACGCACAGCTGGATGAGACATAAGGGTGGACACTCTTGGGGCTGAGAGGTTTGGTGAGGTTGGGTGAGCAAACGCAGACCCTTTAAAGTAATACTGCGTGGTACCCATCGCATGGGTCCCAAATCTCCAGGTTCAAGGGCATCTTCCTACATCAAAAACATGCATGAGAAACCCAGAAGATGGTACACCGTGTGATGGGGAAAGGTTTCTAAAACGCACCTCATTTCTCCTCTCCTTGTGCCCGGGTTCGCCATTCCAGCCGCTTTACTAGCAAGCTCCCTACTTGGAGCATCAGCACCTTTAACCTCCTGTTCCGTACAGGTTGCAATTTGTCCTGAGGATAAACGGGAAGACGTGGAACCAACGAGAGACTAGCTCTTGGTGTTGGGACAGGCACAGGTCACTCTATTTTCCCATCAGAAAGAAGAATTAACCACAGGCTCAGCCTGACCCCCGGAACCAGAACAGGGCCTGAAGCCATTCTGCGATTTTGCGGCCAGCTCCCATAAAAACGAGTTGTAAAATGGAGGTTCAGGGCACTGCAATTCACAAACCTGCAGAGTTATAAATGATAACTCTCGTCCACAAATATATTGAGGGGAGGCAAAGAAGAGGATTTGAAATCAAGGCAGAATTGCCGGAAACAGATTTCAGGAGGTAGATACGAATCGCCTTTAAAGCACATGAAAAGCGGCAAAACGTTGACAATGATGCCCTTGGCCAAAAAGGGCGTATGCGTTTTTTCCTGAATATATTCAGGAAAAAACGCATACGCCCTTTTTGGCCAACCAAGCAACCTGGAAAGGCAAATCAGCGCTACAAAGAAGTCTCGCTTCCCATCGGTCAAAAGGGCCATGCTGAAAAAAGTGTCAAAACCAGAAATGCAGGACAGGCCATGGAGAAATGGGAGCCTTGCTACACTGATGGGCGGGATGTAAATTGCCAAGAGCCACTCTGGAGAAGTGTCCGGTGAGTCCTGAAACATCTGAAAAACACAGCTTAGAGAGCATAGGGCACTTCCACTCATGGGGGTATAAATTGGGAAAATTAAAAATCAGCAAGACACAAGCACCCCAAAGTTTAGGGCTGCTCTGTTGACCAGGACCTCCACTTCATTCCACCTTAAATATCCCAGGAAAGAGAAAAATGGATAAAGAAGTTGTGGTCCTTATGTACAATGGAATATCACTCAGCCAGGAAATCAATGTCGTAAGGTTAGTAGCAGCATGATGAGTGGATTTAGGTACGACGATTCTAAGTGAAATAAGTCACACAGAAAAGGACACTTCTCATAAGGTATCACTGATAGAGGGAATGTAAAAACCGTTACACTTGAACTGAATTACAAAACAGAACAGAGTCACACATGCAGAAAACACACTATGGCTGCTTAACGGGAAAGGTGAGGTGGGGTGATACATAAAACAAGGGTATCAAATTAGCTCAGATACCATTCCATAAACCCAATATGTAATAGACAAGACCTACTCCTTGCTCAGAGAACTGGACTCAACACGCCCTATTCACCGCACAAGAATATATCTGACTAATAATAATCGTAAAACCTATGTATTGATATCTCTCTGTTAGTGTGTCAAGTGGGTGTAAAGTGGCATAAACACAGCAGTGAAAAGCAGCTAAACCCCATTATAAAAATAAATTACTTTGAAACACCCATGAAACAAAGACAGTGAAAGAGAGAGAAATTCTTACACAATGCGTTCAGGGGCTGTGATGCAACCTGGATTGACCATATCTAGACGCACAGCTGGATGAGACATAAGGGTGGACACTCTTGGGGCTGAGAGGTTTGGTGAGGTTGGGTGAGCAAACACAGACCCTTTAAAGTAATACTGCGTGGTACCCATCGCATGGGTCCCAAATCTCCGGGTTCAAGGGCATCTTCCTACATCAAAAACATGCATGAGAAACCCAGAAGATGGTACACCGTGTGATGGGGAAAGGTTTCTAAAACGCACCTCATTTCTCATCTCCTTGTGCCCGGGTTCGCCATTCCAGCCGCTTTACTAGCAACCTCCCTACTTGGGGCATCAGCACCTTTAACCTCCTGTTCCGTACAGGTTGCAATTTGTCCTGAGGATAAACGGGAAGACGTGGAACCAACGTGAGACTAGCTCTTGGTGTTGGGACAGGCACAGGTCACTCTATTTTCCCATCAGAAAGAAGAATTAACCACAGGCTCAGCCTGCCCCCCGGAACCAGAACAGGGCCTGAAGCCATTCTGCGATTTTGCGGCCAGCTCCCATAAAAACGAGTTGTAAAATGGAGGTTCAGGGCACTGCAATTCACAAACCTGCAGAGTTATAAATGATAACTCTCGTCCACAAATATATTGAGGGAAGGCAAAGAAGAGGATTTGAAATCAAGGCAGAATTGCAGGAAACAGATTTCAGGAGGTAGATACGAATCGCCTTTAAAGCACATGAAAAGCGGCAAAACGTTGACAATGATGCCCTTGGCCAAAAAGGGCATATGCGTTTTTTCCTGAATATATTCAGGAAAAAACGCATACGCCCTTTTTGGCCAACCAAGCAACCTGGAAAGGCAAATCAGCGCTACAAAGAAGTCTCGCTTCCCATCGGTCAAAAGGGCCATGCTGAAAAAAGTGTCAAAACCAGAAATGCAGGACAGGCCATGGAGAAATGGGAGCCTTGCTACACTGATGGGCGGGATGTAAATTGCCAAGAGCCACTCTGGAGAAGTGTCCGGTGAGTCCTGAAACATCTGAAAAACACAGCTTAGAGAGCATAGGGCACTTCCACTCATGTGGGTATAAATTGGGAAAATTAAAAATCAGCAAGACACAAGCACCCCAAAGTTTAGGGCTGCTCTGTTGACCAGGACCTCCACTTCATTCCACCTTAAATATCCCAGGAAAGAGAAAAATGGATAAAGAAGTTGTGGTCCTTATGTACAATGGAATATCACTCAGCCAGGAAATCAATGTCGTAAGGTTAGTAGCAGCATGATGAGTGGATTTAGGTACGACGATTCTAAGTGAAATAAGTCACACAGAAAAGGACACTTCTCATAAGGTATCACTGATAGAGGGAATGTAAAAACCGTTACACTTGAACTGAATTACAAAACAGAACAGAGTCACACATGCAGAAAACACACTATGGCTGCTTAACGGGAAAGGTGAGGTGGGGTGATACATAAAACAAGGGTATCAAATTAGCTCAGATACCATTCCATAAACCCAATATGTAATAGACAAGACCTACTCCTTGCTCAGAGAACTGGACTCAACACGCCCTATTCACCGCACAAGAATATATCTGACTAATAATAATCGTAAAACCTATGTATTGATATCTCTCTGTTAGTGTGTCAAGTGGGTGTAAAGCGGCATAAACACAGCAGTGAAAAGCAGCTAAACCCCATTATAAAAATAAATTACTTTGAAACACCCATGAAACAAAGACAGTGAAAGAGAGAGAAATTCTTACACAATGCGTTCAGGGGCTGTGATGCAACCTGGATTGACCATATCTAGACCCACAGCTGGATGAGACATAAGGGTGGACACTCTTGGGGCTGAGAGGTTTGGTGAGGTTGGGTGAGCAAACACAGACCTTTTAAAGTAATACTGCGTGGTACCCATCGCATGGGTCCCAAATCTCCGGGTTCAAGGGCATCTTCCTACATCAAAAACATGCATGAGAAACCCAGAAGATGGTACACCGTGTGATGGGGAAAGGTTTCTAAAACGCACCTCATTTCTCATCTCCTTGTGCCCGGGTTCGCCATTCCAGCCGCTTTACTAGCAAGCTCCCTACTTGGGGCATCAGCACCTTTAACCTCCTGTTCCGTACAGGTTGCAATTTGTCCTGAGGATAAACGGGAAGACGTGGAACCAACGAGAGACTAGCTCTTGGTGTTGGGACAGGCACAGGTCACTCTATTTTCCCATCAGAAAGAAGAATTAACCACAGGCTCAGCCTGCCCCCCGGAACCAGAACAGAGCCTGAAGCCATTCTGCGATTTTGCGGCCAGCTCCCATAAAAACGAGTTGTAAAATGGAGGTTCAGGGCACTGCAATTCACAAACCTGCAGAGTTATAAATGATAACTGTCGTCCACAAATATATTGAGGGGAGGCAAAGAAGAGGATTTGAAATCAAGGCAGAATTGCAGGAAACAGATTTCAGGAGGTAGATACGAATCGCCTTTAAAGCACATGAAAAGCGGCAAAACGTTGACAATGATGCCCTTGGCCAAAAAGGGCGTATGCGTTTTTTCCTGAATATATTCAGGAAAAAACGCATACGCCCTTTTTGGCCAACCAAGCAACCTGGAAAGGCAAATCAGCGCTACAAACAAGTCTCGCTTCCCATCGGTCAAAAGGGCCATGCTGAAAAAAGTGTCAAAACCAGAAATGCAGGACAGGCCATGGAGAAATGGGAGCCTTGCTACACTGATGGGCGGGATGTAAATTGCCAAGAGCCACTCTGGAGAAGTGTCCGGTGAGTCCTGAAACATCTGAAAAACACAGCTTAGAGAGCATAGGGCACTTCCACTCATGGGGGTATAAATTGGGAAAATTAAAAATCAGCAAGACACAAGCACCCCAAAGTTTAGGGCTGCTCTGTTGACCAGGACCTCCACTTCATTCCACCTTAAATATCCCAGGAAAGAGAAAAATGGATAAAGAAGTTGTGGTCCTTATGTACAATGGAATATCACTCAGCCAGGAAATCAATGTCGTAAGGTTAGTAGCAGCATGATGAGTGGATTTAGGTACGACGATTCTAAGTGAAATAAGTCACACAGAAAAGGACACTTCTCATAAGGTATCACTGATAGAGGGAATGTAAAAACCGTTACACTTGAACTGAATTACAAAACAGAACAGAGTCACACATGCAGAAAACACACTATGGCTGCTTCACGGGAAAGGTGAGGTGGGGTGATACATAAAACAAGGGTATCAAATTAGCTCAGATACCATTCCATAAACCCAATATGTAATAGACAAGACCTACTCCTTGCTCAGAGAACTGGACTCAACACGCCCTATTCACCGCACAAGAATATATCTGACTAATAATAATCGTAAAACCTATGTATTGATATCTCTCTGTTAGTGTGTCAAGTGGGTGTAAAGCGGCATAAACACAGCAGTGAAAAGCAGCTAAACCCCATTATAAAAATAAATTACTTTGAAACACCCATGAAACAAAGACAGTGAAAGAGAGAGAAATTCTTACACAATGCGTTCAGGGGCTGTGATGCAACCTGGATTGACCATATCTAGACCCACAGCTGGATGAGACATAAGGGTGGACACTCTTGGGGCTGAGAGGTTTGGTGAGGTTGGGTGAGCAAACACAGACCTTTTAAAGTAATACTGCGTGGTACCCATCGCATGGGTCCCAAATCTCCGGGTTCAAGGGCATCTTCCTACATCAAAAACATGCATGAGAAACCCAGAAGATGGTACACCGTGTGATGGGGAAAGGTTTCTAAAACGCACCTCATTTCTCATCTCCTTGTGCCCGGGTTCGCCATTCCAGCCGCTTTACTAGCAAGCTCCCTACTTGGGGCATCAGCACCTTTAACCTCCTGTTCCGTACAGGTTGCAATTTGTCCTGAGGATAAACGGGAAGACGTGGAACCAACGAGAGACTAGCTCTTGGTGTTGGGACAGGCACAGGTCACTCTATTTTCCCATCAGAAAGAAGAATTAACCACAGGCTCAGCCTGCCCCCCGGAACCAGAACAGAGCCTGAAGCCATTCTGCGATTTTGCGGCCAGCTCCCATAAAAACGAGTTGTAAAATGGAGGTTCAGGGCACTGCAATTCACAAACCTGCAGAGTTATAAATGATAACTGTCGTCCACAAATATATTGAGGGGAGGCAAAGAAGAGGATTTGAAATCAAGGCAGAATTGCAGGAAACAGATTTCAGGAGGTAGATACGAATCGCCTTTAAAGCACATGAAAAGCGGCAAAACGTTGACAATGATGCCCTTGGCCAAAAAGGGCGTATGCGTTTTTTCCTGAATATATTCAGGAAAAAACGCATACGCCCTTTTTGGCCAACCAAGCAACCTGGAAAGGCAAATCAGCGCTACAAACAAGTCTCGCTTCCCATCGGTCAAAAGGGCCATGCTGAAAAAAGTGTCAAAACCAGAAATGCAGGACAGGCCATGGAGAAATGGGAGCCTTGCTACACTGATGGGCGGGATGTAAATTGCCAAGAGCCACTCTGGAGAAGTGTCCGGTGAGTCCTGAAACATCTGAAAAACACAGCTTAGAGAGCATAGGGCACTTCCACTCATGGGGGTATAAATTGGGAAAATTAAAAATCAGCAAGACACAAGCACCCCAAAGTTTAGGGCTGCTCTGTTGACCAGGACCTCCACTTCATTCCACCTTAAATATCCCAGGAAAGAGAAAAATGGATAAAGAAGTTGTGGTCCTTATGTACAATGGAATATCACTCAGCCAGGAAATCAATGTCGTAAGGTTAGTAGCAGCATGATGAGTGGATTTAGGTACGACGATTCTAAGTGAAATAAGTCACACAGAAAAGGACACTTCTCATAAGGTATCACTGATAGAGGGAATGTAAAAACCGTTACACTTGAACTGAATTACAAAACAGAACAGAGTCACACATGCAGAAAACACACTATGGCTGCTTCACGGGAAAGGTGAGGTGGGGTGATACATAAAACAAGGGTATCAAATTAGCTCAGATACCATTCCATAAACCCAATATGTAATAGACAAGACCTACTCCTTGCTCAGAGAACTGGACTCAACACGCCCTATTCACCGCACAAGAATATATCTGACTAATAATAATCGTAAAACCTATGTATTGATATCTCTCTGTTAGTGTGTCAAGTGGGTGTAAAGCGGCATAAACACAGCAGTGAAAAGCAGCTAAACCCCATTATAAAAATAAATTACTTTGAAACACCCATGAAACAAAGACAGTGAAAGAGAGAGAAATTCTTACACAATGCGTTCAGGGGCTGTGATGCAACCTGGATTGACCATATCTAGACCCACAGCTGGATGAGACATAAGGGTGGACACTCTTGGGGCTGAGAGGTTTGGTGAGGTTGGGTGAGCAAACACAGACCTTTTAAAGTAATACTGCGTGGTACCCATCGCATGGGTCCCAAATCTCCGGGTTCAAGGGCATCTTCCTACATCAAAAACATGCATGAGAAACCCAGAAGATGGTACACCGTGTGATGGGGAAAGGTTTCTAAAACGCACCTCATTTCTCATCTCCTTGTGCCCGGGTTCGCCATTCCAGCCGCTTTACTAGCAAGCTCCCTACTTGGGGCATCAGCACCTTTAACCTCCTGTTCCGTACAGGTTGCAATTTGTCCTGAGGATAAACGGGAAGACGTGGAACCAACGAGAGACTAGCTCTTGGTGTTGGGACAGGCACAGGTCACTCTATTTTCCCATCAGAAAGAAGAATTAACCACAGGCTCAGCCTGCCCCCCGGAACCAGAACAGAGCCTGAAGCCATTCTGCGATTTTGCGGCCAGCTCCCATAAAAACGAGTTGTAAAATGGAGGTTCAGGGCACTGCAATTCACAAACCTGCAGAGTTATAAATGATAACTGTCGTCCACAAATATATTGAGGGGAGGCAAAGAAGAGGATTTGAAATCAAGGCAGAATTGCAGGAAACAGATTTCAGGAGGTAGATACGAATCGCCTTTAAAGCACATGAAAAGCGGCAAAACGTTGACAATGATGCCCTTGGCCAAAAAGGGCGTATGCGTTTTTTCCTGAATATATTCAGGAAAAAACGCATACGCCCTTTTTGGCCAACCAAGCAACCTGGAAAGGCAAATCAGCGCTACAAAGAAGTCTCGCTTCCCATCGGTCAAAAGGGCCATGCTGAAAAAAGTGTCAAAACCAGAAATGCAGGACAGGCCATGGAGAAATGGGAGCCTTGCTACACTGATGGGCGGGATGTAAATTGCCAAGAGCCACTCTGGAGAAGTGTCCGGTGAGTCCTGAAACATCTGAAAAACACAGCTTAGAGAGCATAGGGCACTTCCACTCATGGGGGTATAAATTGGGAAAATTAAAAATCAGCAAGACACAAGCACCCCAAAGTTTAGGGCTGCTCTGTTGACCAGGACCTCCACTTCATTCCACCTTAAATATCCCAGGAAAGAGAAAAATGGATAAAGAAGTTGTGGTCCTTATGTACAATGGAATATCACTCAGCCAGGAAATCAATGTCGTAAGGTTAGTAGCAGCATGATGAGTGGATTTAGGTACGACGATTCTAAGTGAAATAAGTCACACAGAAAAGGACACTTCTCATAAGGTATCACTGATAGAGGGAATGTAAAAACCGTTACACTTGAACTGAATTACAAAACAGAACAGAGTCACACATGCAGAAAACACACTATGGCTGCTTAACGGGAAAGGTGAGGTGGGGTGATACATAAAACAAGGGTATCAAATTAGCTCAGATACCATTCCATAAACCCAATATGTAATAGACAAGACCTACTCCTTGCTCAGAGAACTGGACTCAACACGCCCTATTCACCGCACAAGAATATATCTGACTAATAATAATCGTAAAACCTATGTATTGATATCTCTCTGTTAGTGTGTCAAGTGGGTGTAAAGTGGCATAAACACAGCAGTGAAAAGCAGCTAAACCCCATTATAAAAATAAATTACTTTGAAACACCCATGAAACAAAGACAGTGAAAGAGAGAGAAATTCTTACACAATGCGTTCAGGGGCTGTGATGCAACCTGGATTGACCATATCTAGACCCACAGCTGGATGAGACATAAGGGTGGACACTCTTGGGGCTGAGAGGTTTGGTGAGGTTGGGTGAGCAAACGCAGACCCTTTAAAGGAATACTGCGTGGTACCCATCGCATGGGTCCCAAATCTCCAGGTTCAAGGGCATCTTCCTACATCAAAAACATGCATGAGAAACCCAGAAGATGGTACACCGTGTGATGGGGAAAGGTTTCTAAAACGCACCTCATTTCTCATCTCCTTGTGCCCGGGTTCGCCATTCCAGCCGCTTTACTAGCAAGCTCCCTACTTGGAGCATCAGCACCTTTAACCTCCTGTTCCGTACAGGTTGCAATTTGTCCTGAGGATAAACGGGAAGACGTGGAACCAACGTGAGACTAGCTCTTGGTGTTGGGAAAGGCACAGGTCACTCTATTTTCCCATCAGAAAGAAGAATTAACCACAGGCTCAGCCTGCCCCCCAGAACCAGAATAGGGCCTGAAGCCATTCTGCGATTTTGCGGCCAGCTCCCATAAAAACGAGTTGTAAAATGGAGGTTCAGGGCACTGCAATTCACAAACCTGCAGAGTTATAAATGATAACTCTCGTCGACAAATATATTGAGGGAAGGCAAAGAAGAGGATTTGAAATCAAGGCAGAATTGCAGGAAACAGATTTCAGGAGGTAGATACGAATCGCCTTTAAAGCACATGAAAAGCGGCAAAACGTTGACAATGATGCCCTTGGCCAAAAAGGGCGTATGCGTTTTTTCCTGAATATATTCAGGAAAAAACGCATACGCCCTTTTTGGCCAACCAAGCAACCTGGAAAGGCAAATCAGCGCTACAAAGAAGTCTCGCTTCCCATCGGTCAAAAGGGCCATGCTGAAAAAAGTGTCAAAACCAGAAATGCAGGACAGGCCATGGAGAAATGGGAGCCTTGCTACACTGATGGGCGGGATGTAAATTGCCAAGAGCCACTCTGGAGAAGTGTCCGGTGAGTCCTGAAACATCTGAAAAACAGAGCTTAGAGAGCATAGGGCACTTGCACTCATGGGGGTATAAATTGGGAAAATTAAAAATCAGCAAGACACAAGCACCCCAAAGTTTAGGGCTGCTCTGTTGACCAGGACCTCCACTTCATTCCACCTTAAATATCCCAGGAAAGAGAAAAATGGATAAAGAAGTTGTGGTCCTTATGTACAATGGAATATCACTCAGCCAGGAAATCAATGTCGTAAGGTTAGTAGCAGCATGATGAGTGGATTTAGGTACGACGATTCTAAGTGAAATAAGTCACACAGAAAAGGACACTTCTCATAAGGTATCACTGATAGAGGGAATGTAAAAACCGTTACACTTGAACTGAATTACAAAACAGAACAGAGTCACACATGCAGAAAACACACTATGGCTGCTTAACGGGAAAGGTGAGGTGGGGTGATACATAAAACAAGGGTATCAAATTAGCTCAGATACCATTCCATAAACCCAATATGTAATAGACAAGACCTACTCCTTGCTCAGAGAACTGGACTCAACACGCCCTATTCACCGCACAAGAATATATCTGACTAATAATAATCGTAAAACCTATGTATTGATATCTCTCTGTTAGTGTGTCAAGTGGGTGTAAAGTGGCATAAACACAGCAGTGAAAAGCAGCTAAACCCCATTATAAAAATAAATTACTTTGAAACACCCATGAAACAAAGACAGTGAAAGAGAGAGAAATTCTTACACAATGCGTTCAGGGGCTGTGATGCAACCTGGAATGACCATATCTAGACCCACAGCTGGATGAGACATAAGGGTGGACACTCTTGGGGATGAGAGGTTTGGTGAGGTTGGGTGAGCAAACGCAGACCCTTTAAAGTAATACTGCGTGGTACCCATCGCATGGGTCCCAAATCTCCAGGTTCAAGGGCATCTTCCTACATCAAAAACATGCATGAGAAACCCAGAAGATGGTACACCGTGTGATGGGGAAAGGTTTCTAAAACGCACCTCATTTCTCATCTCCTTGTGCCCGGGTTCGCCATTCCAGCCGCTTTACTAGCAAGCTCCCTAATTGGAGCATCAGCACCTTTAACCTCCTGTTCCGTACAGGTTGCAATTTGTCCTGAGGATAAACGGGAAGACGTGGAACCAACGAGAGACTAGCTCTTGGTGTTGGGACAGGCACAGGTCACTCTATTTTCCCATCAGAAAGAAGAATTAACCACAGGCTCAGCCTGACCCCCGGAACCAGAACAGAGCCTGAAGCCATTCTGCGATTTTGCGGCCAGCTCCCATAAAAACGAGTTGTAAAATGGAGGTTCAGGGCACTGCAATTCACAAACCTGCAGAGTTATAAATGATAACTCTTGTCCAAAAATATATTGAGGGGAGGCAAAGAAGAGGATTTGAAATCAAGGCAGAATTGCAGGAAACAGATTTCAGGAGGTAGATACGAATCGCCTTTAAAGCACATGAAAAGCGGCAAAACGTTGACAATGATGCCCTTGGTCAAAAAGGGCGTATGCGTTTTTTCCTGAATATATTCAGGAAAAAACGCATACGCCCTTTTTGGCCAACCAAGCAACCTGGAAAGGCAAATCAGCGCTACAAAGAAGTCTCGCTTCCCATCGGTCAAAAGGGCCATGCTGAAAAAAGTGTCAAAACCAGAAATGCAGGACAGGCCATGGAGAAATGGGAGCCTTGCTACACTGATGGGCGGGATGTAAATTGCCAAGAGCCACTCTGGAGAAGTGTCCGGTGAGTCCTGAAACATCTGAAAAACACAGCTTAGAGAGCATAGGGCACTTCCACTCATGGGGGTATAAATTGGGAAAATGAAAAATCAGCAAGACACAAGCACCCCAAAGTTTAGGGCTGCTCTGTTGACCAGGACCTCCACTTCATTCCACCTTAAATATCCCAGGAAAGAGAAAAATGGATAAAGAAGTTGTGGTCCTTATGTACAATGGAATATCACTCAGCCAGGAAATCAATGTCGTAAGGTTAGTAGCAGCATGATGAGTGGATTTAGGTACGACGATTCTAAGTGAAATAAGTCACACAGAAAAGGACACTTCTCATAAGGTATCACTGATAGAGGGAATGTAAAAACCGTTACACTTGAACTGAATTACAAAACAGAACAGAGTCACACATGCAGAAAACACACTATGGCTGCTTAACGGGAAAGGTGAGGTGGGGTGATACATAAAACAAGGGTATCAAATTAGCTCAGATACCGTTCCATAAACCCAATATGTAGTAGACAAGACCTACTCCTTGCTCAGAGAACTGGACTCAACACGCCCTATTCACCGCACAAGAATATATCTGACTAGTAATAATCTTAAAACCTATGTATTGATATCTCTCTGTTAGTGTGTCAAGTGGGTGTAAAGCGGCATAAACACAGCCGTGAAAAGCAGCTAAACCCCATTATGAAAATAAATTACTTTGAAAAACCCATGAAACAACGACAGTGAAAGAGATAGAAATTCTTACACAATGAGTTCAGGGGCTGTGATGCAACCTGGATTGACCATAACTAGACGCACAGCTGGATGAGACATAAGGGTGGACACTCTTGGGTCTGAGAGGTTTGGTGAGGTTGGTTGAGCAAACGCAGACCCTTTAAAGTAATACTGCGTGGTACCCATCGCATGGGTCCCAAATCTCCAGGTTCAAGGGCATCTTCCTACATCAAAAACATGCATGAGAAACCCAGAAGATGGTACACTGTGTGATGGGGAAAGGTTTCTAAAACGCACCTCATTTCTCATCTCCTTGTGCCCGGGTTCGCCATTCCAGCCGCTTTACTAGCAAGCTCCCTACTTGGAGCATCAGCACCTTTAACCTCCTGTTCCGTACAGGATGCAATTTGTCCTGAGGATAAACGGGAAGACGTAGAACCAACGAGAGACTAGCTCTTGGTGTTGGGACAGGCACAGGTCACTCTATTTTCCCATCAGAAAGAAGAATTAACCACAGGCTCAGCCTGCCCCCCGGAACCAGAACAGGGCCTGAAGCCATTCTGCGATTTTGCGGCCAGCTCCCATAAAAACGAGTTGTAAAATGGAGGTTCAGGGCACTGCAATTCACAAACCTGCAGAGTTATAAATGATAACTCTCGTCCACAAATATATTGAGGGGAGGCAAAGAAGAGGATTTGAAATCAAGGCAGAATTGCAGGAAACAGATTTCAGGAGGTAGATACGAATCGCCTTTAAAGCACATGAAAAGCGGCAAAACGTTGACAATGATGCCCTTGGCCAAAAAGGGCGTATGCGTTTTTTCCTGAATATATTCAGGAAAAAACGCATACGCCCTTTTTGGCCAACCAAGCAACCTGGAAAGGCAAATCAGCGCTACAAACAAGTCTCGCTTCCCATCGGTCAAAAGGGCCATGCTGAAAAAAGTGTCAAAACCAGAAATGCAGGACAGGCCATGGAGAAATGGGAGCCTTGCTACACTGATGGGCGGGATGTAAATTGCCAAGAGCCACTCTGGAGAAGTGTCCGGTGAGTCCTGAAACATCTGAAAAACACAGCTTAGAGAGCATAGGGCACTTCCACTCATGAGGGTATAAATTGGGAAAATTAAAAATCAGAAAGACACAAGCACCCCAAAGTTTAGGGCTGCTCTGTTGACCAGGACCTCCACTTCATTCCACCTTAAATATCCCAGGAAAGAAAAAAATGGATAAAGAAGTTGTGGTCCTTATGTACAATGGAATATCACTCAGCCAGGAAATCAATGTCGTAAGGTTAGTAGCAGCATGATGAGTGGATTTAGGTACGACGATTCTAAGTGAAATAAGTCACACAGAAAAGGACACTTCTCATAAGGTATCACTGATAGAGGGAATGTAAAAACCGTTACACTTGAACTGAATTACAAAACAGAACAGAGTCACACATGCAGAAAACACACTATGGCTGCTTAACGGGAAAGGTGAGGTGGGTTGATACATAAAACAAGGGTATCAAATTAGCTCAGATACCATTCCATAAACCCAATATGTAATAGACAAGACCTACTCCTTGCTCAGAGAACTGGACTCAACACGCCCTATTCACCGCACAAGAATATATCTGACTAATAATAATCGTAAAACCTATGTATTGATATCTCTCTGTTAGTGTGTCAAGTGGGTGTAAAGCGGCATAAACACAGCAGTGAAAAGCAGCTAAACCCCATTATAAAAATAAATTACTTTGAAACACCCATGAAACAAAGACAGTGAAAGAGAGAGAAATTCTTACACAATGCGTTCAGGGGCTGTGATGCAACCTGGATTGACCATATCTAGACGCACAGCTGGATGAGACATAAGGGTGGACACTCTTGGGGCTGAGAGGTTTGGTGAGGTTGGGTGAGCAAACACAGACCTTTTAAAGTAATACTGCGTGGTACCCATCGCATGGGTCCCAAATCTCCGGGTTCAAGGGCATCTTCCTACATCAAAAACATGCATGAGAAACCCAGAAGATGGTACACCGTGTGATGGGGAAAGGTTTCTAAAACGCACCTCATTTCTCATCTCCTTGTGCCCGGGTTCGCCATTCCAGCCGCTTTACTAGCAAGCTCCCTACTTGGGGCATCAGCACCTTTAACCTCCTGTTCCGTACAGGTTGCAATTTGTCCTGAGGATAAACGGGAAGACGTGGAACCAACGAGAGACTAGCTCTTGGTGTTGGGACAGGCACAGGTCACTCTATTTTCCCATCAGAAAGAAGAATTAACCACAGGCTCAGCCTGACCCCCGGAACCAGAACAGAGCCTGAAGCCATTCTGCGATTTTGCGGCCAGCTCCCATAAAAACGAGTTGTAAAATGGAGGTTCAGGGCACCGCAATTCACAAACCTGCAGAGTTATAAATGATAACTGTCGTCCACAAATATATTGAGGGGAGGCAAAGAAGAGGATTTGAAATCAAGGCAGAATTGCAGGAAACAGATTTCAGGAGGTAGATACGAATCGCCTTTAAAGCACATGAAAAGCGGCAAAACGTTGACAATGATGCCCTTGGCCAAAAAGGGCGTATGCGTTTTTTCCTGAATATATTCAGGAAAAAACGCATACGCCCTTTTTGGCCAACCAAGCAACCTGGAAAGGCAAATCAGCGCTACAAAGAAGTCTCGCTTCCCATCGGTCAAAAGGGCCATGCTGAAAAAAGTGTCAAAACCAGAAATGCAGGACAGGCCATGGAGAAATGGGAGCCTTGCTACACTGATGGGCGGGATGTAAATTGCCAAGAGCCACTCTGGAGAAGTGTCCGGTGAGTCCTGAAACATCTGAAAAACACAGCTTAGAGAGCATAGGGCACTTCCACTCATGGGGGTATAAATTGGGAAAATTAAAAATCAGCAAGACACAAGCACCCCAAAGTTTAGGGCTGCTCTGTTGACCAGGACCTCCACTTCATTCCACCTTAAATATCCCAGGAAAGAGAAAAATGGATAAAGAAGTTGTGGTCCTTATGTACAATGGAATATCACTCAGCCAGGAAATCAATGTCGTAAGGTTAGTAGCAGCATGATGAGTGGATTTAGGTACGACGATTCTAAGTGAAATAAGTCACACAGAAAAGGACACTTCTCATAAGGTATCACTGATAGAGGGAATGTAAAAACCGTTACACTTGAACTGAATTACAAAACAGAACAGAGTCACACATGCAGAAAACACACTATGGCTGCTTAACGGGAAAGGTGAGGTGGGGTGATACATAAAACAAGGGTATCAAATTAGCTCAGATACCATTCCATAAACCCAATATGTAATAGACAAGACCTACTCCTTGCTCAGAGAACTGGACTCAACACGCCCTATTCACCGCACAAGAATATATCTGACTAATAATAATCGTAAAACCTATGTATTGATATCTCTCTGTTAGTGTGTCAAGTGGGTGTAAAGTGGCATAAACACAGCAGTGAAAAGCAGCTAAACCCCATTATAAAAATAAATTACTTTGAAACACCCATGAAACAAAGACAGTGAAAGAGAGAGAAATTCTTACACAATGCGTTCAGGGGCTGTGATGCAACCTGGAATGACCATATCTAGACGCACAGCTGGATGAGACATAAGGGTGGACACTCTTGGGGATGAGAGGTTTGGTGAGGTTGGGTGAGCAAACGCAGACCATTTAAAGTAATACTGCGTGGTGCCCATCGCATGGGTCCCAAATCTCCAGGTTCAAGGGCATCTTCCTACATCAAAAACATGCATGAGAAACCCAGAAGATGGTACACCGTGTGATGGGGAAAGGTTTCTAAAACGCACCTCATTTCTCATCTCCTTGTGCCCGGGTTCGCCATTCCAGCCGCTTTACTAGCAAGCTCCCTAATTGGAGCATCAGCACCTTTAACCTCCTGTTCCGTACAGGTTGCAATTTGTCCTGAGGATAAACGGGAAGACGTGGAACCAACGAGAGACTAGCTCTTGGTGTTGGGACAGGCACAGGTCACTCTATTTTCCCATCAGAAAGAAGAATTAACCACAGGCTCAGCCTGACCCCCGGAACCAGAACAGAGCCTGAAGCCATTCTGCGATTTTGCGGCCAGCTCCCATAAAAACGAGTTGTAAAATGGAGGTTCAGGGCACTGCAATTCACAAACCTGCAGAGTTATAAATGATAACTGTTGTCCAAAAATATATTGAGGGGAGGCAAAGAAGAGGATTTGAAATCAAGGCAGAATTGCAGGAAACAGATTTCAGGAGGTAGATACGAATCGCCTTTAAAGCACATGAAAAGCGGCAAAACGTTGACAATGATGCCCTTGGTCAAAAAGGGCGTATGCGTTTTTTCCTGAATATATTCAGGAAAAAACGCATACGCCCTTTTTGGCCAACCAAGCAACCTGGAAAGGCAAATCAGCGCTACAAAGAAGTCTCGCTTCCCATCGGTCAAAAGGGCCATGCTGAAAAAAGTGTCAAAACCAGAAATGCAGGACAGGCCATGGAGAAATGGGAGCCTTGCTACACTGATGGGCGGGATGTAAATTGCCAAGAGCCACTCTGGAGAAGTGTCCGGTGAGTCCTGAAACATCTGAAAAACACAGCTTAGAGAGCATAGGGCACTTCCACTCATGGGGGTATAAATTGGGAAAATTAAAAATCAGCAAGACACAAGCACCCCAAAGTTTAGGGCTGCTCTGTTGACCAGGACCTCCACTTCATTCCACCTTAAATATCCCAGGAAAGAGAAAAATGGATAAAGAAGTTGTGGTCCTTATGTACAATGGAATATCACTCAGCCAGGAAATCAATGTCGTAAGGTTAGTAGCAGCATGATGAGTGGATTTAGGTACGACGATTCTAAGTGAAATAAGTCACACAGAAAAGGACACTTCTCATAAGGTATCACTGATAGAGGGAATGTAAAAACCGTTACACTTGAACTGAATTACAAAACAGAACAGAGTCACACATGCAGAAAACACACTATGGCTGCTTAACGGGAAAGGTGAGGTGGGGTGATACATAAAACAAGGGTATCAAATTAGCTCAGATACCGTTCCATAAACCCAATATGTAGTAGACAAGACCTACTCCTTGCTCAGAGAACTGGACTCAACACGCCCTATTCACCGCACAACAATATATCTGACTAGTAATAATCTTAAAACCTATGTATTGATATCTCTCTGTTAGTGTGTCAAGTGGGTGTAAAGCGGCATAAACACAGCCGTGATAAGCAGCTAAACCCCATTATAAAAATAAATTACTTTGAAACAACCATGAAACAAAGACAGTGAAAGAGAGAGAAATTCTTACACAATGCGTTCAGGGGCTGTGATGCAACCTGGATTGACCATATGTAGACGCACAGCTGGATGAGACATAAGGGTGGACACTCTTGGGGCTGAGAGGTTTGGTGAGGTTGGGTGAGCAAACGCAGACCCTTTAAAGGAATACTGCGTGGTACCCATCGCATGGGTCCCAAATCTCCAGGTTCAAGGGCATCTTCCTACATCAAAAACATGCATGAGAAACCCAGAAGATGGTACACCGTGTGATGGGGAAAGGTTTCTAAAACGCACCTCATTTCTCATCTCCTTGTGCCCGGGTTCGCCATTCCAGCCGCTTTACTAGCAAGCTCCCTACTTGGAGCATCAGCACCTTTAACCTCCTGTTCCGTACAGGTTGCAATTTGTCCTGAGGATAAACGAGAAGACGTGGAACCAACGAGAGACTAGCTCTTGGTGTTGGGACAGGCACAGGTCACTCTATTTTCCCATCAGAAAGAAGAATTAACCACAGGCTCAGCCTGCCCCCCGGAACCAGAACAGGGCCTGAAGCCATTCTGCGATTTTGCGGCCAGCTCCCATAAAAACGAGTTGTAAAATGGAGGTTCAGGGCACTGCAATTCACAAACCTGCAGAGTTATAAATGATAACTCTCGTCCACAAATATATTGAGGGGAGGCAAAGAAGAGGATTTGAAATCAAGGCAGAATTGCAGGAAACAGATTTCAGGAGGTAGATACGAATCGCCTTTAAAGCACATGAAAAGCGGCAAAACGTTGACAATGATGCCCTTGGCCAAAAAGGGCGTATGCGTTTTTTCCTGAATATATTCAGGAAAAAACGCATACGCCCTTTTTGGCCAACCAAGCAACCTGGAAAGGCAAATCAGCGCTACAAAGAAGTCTCGCTTCCCATCGGTCAAAAGGGCCATGCTGAAAAAAGTGTCAAAACCAGAAATGCAGGACAGGCCATGGAGAAATGGGAGCCTTGCTACACTGATGGGCGGGATGTAAATTGCCAAGAGTCACTCTGGGGAAGTGTCCGGTGAGTCCTGAAACATCTGAAAAACACAGCTTAGAGAGCATAGGGCACTTCCACTCATGGGGGTATAAATTGGGAAAATTAAAAATCAGCAAGACACAAGCACCCCAAAGTTTAGGGCTGCTCTGTTGACCAGGACCTCCACTTCATTCCACCTTAAATATCCCAGGAAAGAAAAAAATGGATAAAGAAGTTGTGGTCCTTATGTACAATGGAATATCACTCAGCCAGGAAATCAATGTCGTAAGGTTAGTAGCAGCATGATGAGTGGATTTAGGTACGACGATTCTAAGTGAAATAAGTCACACAGAAAAGGACACTTCTCATAAGGTATCACTGATAGAGGGAATGTAAAAACCGTTACACTTGAACTGAATTACAAAACAGAACAGAGTCACACATGCAGAAAACACACTATGGCTGCTTAACGGGAAAGGTGAGGTGGGGTGATACATAAAACAAGGGTATCAAATTAGCTCAGATACCATTCCATAAACCCAATATGTAATAGACAAGACCTACTCCTTGCTCAGAGAACTGGACTCAACACGCCCTATTCACCGCACAAGAATATATCTGACTAATAATAATCGTAAAACCTATGTATTGATATCTCTCTGTTAGTGTGTCAAGTGGGTGTAAAGCGGCATAAACACAGCAGTGAAAAGCAGCTAAACCCCATTATAAAAATAAATTACTTTGAAACACCCATGAAACAAAGACAGTGAAAGAGAGAGAAATTCTTACACAATGCGTTCAGGGGCTGTGATGCAACCTGGATTGACCATATCTAGACGCACAGCTGGATGAGACATAAGGGTGGACACTCTTGGGGCTGAGAGGTTTGGTGAGGTTGGGTGAGCAAACACAGACCTTTTAAAGTAATACTGCGTGGTACCCATCGCATGGGTCCCAAATCTCCGGGTTCAAGGGCATCTTCCTACATCAAAAACATGCATGAGAAACCCAGAAGATGGTACACCGTGTGATGGGGAAAGGTTTCTAAAACGCACCTCATTTCTCATCTCCTTGTGCCCGGGTTCGCCATTCCAGCCGCTTTACTAGCAAGCTCCCTACTTGGGGCATCAGCACCTTTAACCTCCTGTTCCGTACAGGTTGCAATTTGTCCTGAGGATAAACGGGAAGACGTGGAACCAACGAGAGACTAGCTCTTGGTGTTGGGACAGGCACAGGTCACTCTATTTTCCCATCAGAAAGAAGAATTAACCACAGGCTCAGCCTGACCCCCGGAACCAGAACAGAGCCTGAAGCCATTCTGCGATTTTGCGGCCAGCTCCCATAAAAACGAGTTGTAAAATGGAGGTTCAGGGCACTGCAATTCACAAACCTGCAGAGTTATAAATGATAACTGTCGTCCACAAATATATTGAGGGGAGGCAAAGAAGAGGATTTGAAATCAAGGCAGAATTGCAGGAAACAGATTTCAGGAGGTAGATACGAATCGCCTTTAAAGCACATGAAAAGCGGCAAAACGTTGACAATGATGCCCTTGGCCAAAAAGGGCGTATGCGTTTTTTCCTGAATATATTCAGGAAAAAACGCATACGCCCTTTTTGGCCAACCAAGCAGCCTGGAAAGGCAAATCAGCGCTACAAAGAAGTCTCGCTTCCCATCGGTCAAAAGGGCCATGCTGAAAAAAGTGTCAAAACCAGAAATGCAGGACAGGCCATGGAGAAATGGGAGCCTTGCTACACTGATGGGCGGGATGTAAATTGCCAAGAGCCACTCTGGAGAAGTGTCCGGTGAGTCCTGAAACATCTGAAAAACACAGCTTAGAGAGCATAGGGCACTTCCACTCATGGGGGTATAAATTGGGAAAATTAAAAATCAGCAAGACACAAGCACCCCAAAGTTTAGGGCTGCTCTGTTGACCAGGACCTCCACTTCATTCCACCTTAAATATCCCAGGAAAGAGAAAAATGGATAAAGAAGTTGTGGTCCTTATGTACAATGGAATATCACTCAGCCAGGAAATCAATGTCGTAAGGTTAGTAGCAGCATGATGAGTGGATTTAGGTACGACGATTCTAAGTGAAATAAGTCACACAGAAAAGGACACTTCTCATAAGGTATCACTGATAGAGGGAATGTAAAAACCGTTACACTTGAACTGAATTACAAAACAGAACAGAGTCACACATGCAGAAAACACACTATGGCTGCTTAACGGGAAAGGTGAGGTGGGGTGATACATAAAACAAGGGTATCAAATTAGCTCAGATACCATTCCATAAACCCAATATGTAATAGACAAGACCTACTCCTTGCTCAGAGAACTGGACTCAACACGCCCTATTCACCGCACAAGAATATATCTGACTAATAATAATCGTAAAACCTATGTATTGATATCTCTCTGTTAGTGTGTCAAGTGGGTGTAAAGTGGCATAAACACAGCAGTGAAAAGCAGCTAAACCCCATTATAAAAATAAATTACTTTGAAACACCCATGAAACAAAGACAGTGAAAGAGAGAGAAATTCTTACACAATGCGTTCAGGGGCTGTGATGCAACCTGGATTGACCATATCTAGACCCACAGCTGGATGAGACATAAGGGTGGACACTCTTGGGGCTGAGAGGTTTGGTGAGGTTGGGTGAGCAAACGCAGACCCTTTAAAGTAATACTGCGTGGTACCCATCGCATGGGTCCCAAATCTCCAGGTTCAAGGGCATCTTCCTACATCAAAAACATGCATGAGAAACCCAGAAGATGGTACATCGTGTGATGGGGAAAGGTTTCTAAAACGCACCTCATTTCTCATCTCCTTGTGCCCGGGTTCGCCATTCCAGCCGCTTTACTAGCAAGCTCCCTACTTAGAGCATCAGCACCTTTAACCTCCTGTTCCGTACAGGTTGCAATTTGTCCTGAGGATAAACGAGAAGACGTGGAACCAACGTGAGACTAGCTCTTGGTGTTGGGAAAGGCACAGGTCACTCTATTTTCCCATCAGAAAGAAGAATTAACCACAGGCTCAGCCTGCCCCCCGGAACCAGAATAGGGCCTGAAGCCATTCTGCGATTTTGCGGCCAGCTCCCATAAAAACGAGTTGTAAAATGGAGGTTCAGGGCACTGCAATTCACAAACCTGCAGAGTTATAAATGATAACTCTCGTCGACAAATATATTGAGGGAAGGCAAAGAAGAGGATTTGAAATCAAGGCAGAATTGCAGGAAACAGATTTCAGGAGGTAGATACGAATCGCCTTTAAAGCACATGAAAAGCGGCAAAACGTTGACAATGATGCCCTTGGCCAAAAAGGGCGTATGCGTTTTTTCCTGAATATATTCAGGAAAAAACGCATACGCCCTTTTTGGCCAACCAAGCAACCTGGAAAGGCAAATCAGCGCTACAAAGAAGTCTCGCTTCCCATCGGTCAAAAGGGCCATGCTGAAAAAAGTGTCAAAACCAGAAATGCAGGACAGGCCATGGAGAAATGGGAGCCTTGCTACACTGATGGGCGGGATGTAAATTGCCAAGAGCCACTCTGGAGAAGTGTCCGGTGAGTCCTGAAACATCTGAAAAACAGAGCTTAGAGAGCATAGGGCACTTCCACTCATGGGGGTATAAATTGGGAAAATTAAAAATCAGCAAGACACAAGCACCCCAAAGTTTAGGGCTGCTCTGTTGACCAGGACCTCCACTTCATTCCACCTTCAATATCCCAGGAAAGAGAAAAATGGATAAAGAAGTTGTGGTCCTTATGTACAATGGAATATCACTCAGCCAGGAAATCAATGTCGTAAGGTTAGTAGCAGCATGATGAGTGGATTTAGGTACGACGATTCTAAGTGAAATAAGTCACACAGAAAAGGACACTTCTCATAAGGTATCACTGATAGAGGGAATGTAAAAACCGTTACACTTGAACTGAATTACAAAACAGAACAGAGTCACACATGCAGAAAACACACTATGGCTGCTTAACGGGAAAGGTGAGGTGGGGTGATACATAAAACAAGGGTATCAAATTAGCTCAGATACCATTCCATAAACCCAATATGTAATAGACAAGACCTACTCCTTGCTCAGAGAACTGGACTCAACACGCCCTATTCACCACACAAGAATATATCTGACTAATAATAATCGTAAAACCTATGTATTGATATCTCTCTGTTAGTGTGTCAAGTGGGTGTAAAGTGGCATAAACACAGCAGTGAAAAGCAGCTAAACCCCATTATAAAAATAAATTACTTTGAAACACCCATGAAACAAAGACAGTGAAAGAGAGAGAAATTCTTACACAATGCGTTCAGGGGCTGTGATGCAACCTGGAATGACCATATCTAGACCCACAGCTGGATGAGACATAAGGGTGGACACTCTTGGGGATGAGAGGTTTGGTGAGGTTGGGTGAGCAAACGCAGACCCTTTAAAGTAATACTGCGTGGTACCCATCGCATGGGTCCCAAATCTCCAGGTTCAAGGGCATCTTCCTACATCAAAAACATGCATGAGAAACCCAGAAGATGGTACACCGTGTGATGGGGAAAGGTTTCTAAAACGCACCTCATTTCTCATCTCCTTGTGCCCGGGTTCGCCATTCCAGCCGCTTTACTAGCAAGCTCCCTAATTGGAGCATCAGCACCTTTAACCTCCTGTTCCGTACAGGTTGCAATTTGTCCTGAGGATAAACGGGAAGACGTGGAACCAACGAGAGACTAGCTCTTGGTGTTGGGACAGGCACAGGTCACTCTATTTTCCCATCAGAAAGAAGAATTAACCACAGGCTCAGCCTGACCCCCGGAACCAGAACAGAGCCTGAAGCCATTCTGCGATTTTGCGGCCAGCTCCCATAAAAACGAGTTGTAAAATGGAGGTTCAGGGCACTGCAATTCACAAACCTGCAGAGTTATAAATGATAACTCTTGTCCAAAAATATATTGAGGGGAGGCAAAGAAGAGGATTTGAAATCAAGGCAGAATTGCAGGAAACAGATTTCAGGAGGTAGATACGAATCGCCTTTAAAGCACATGAAAAGCGGCAAAACGTTGACAATGATGCCCTTGGTCAAAAAGGGCGTATGCGTTTTTTCCTGAATATATTCAGGAAAAAACGCATACGCCCTTTTTGGCCAACCAAGCAACCTGGAAAGGCAAATCAGCGCTACAAAGAAGTCTCGCTTCCCATCGGTCAAAAGGGCCATGCTGAAAAAAGTGTCAAAACCAGAAATGCAGGACAGGCCATGGAGAAATGGGAGCCTTGCTACACTGATGGGCGGGATGTAAATTGCCAAGAGCCACTCTGGAGAAGTGTCCGGTGAGTCCTGAAACATCTGAAAAACACAGCTTAGAGAGCATAGGGCACTTCCACTCATGGGGGTATAAATTGGGAAAATGAAAAATCAGCAAGACACAAGCACCCCAAAGTTTAGGGCTGCTCTGTTGACCAGGACCTCCACTTCATTCCACCTTAAATATCCCAGGAAAGAGAAAAATGGATAAAGAAGTTGTGGTCCTTATGTACAATGGAATATCACTCAGCCAGGAAATCAATGTCGTAAGGTTAGTAGCAGCATGATGAGTGGATTTAGGTACGACGATTCTAAGTGAAATAAGTCACACAGAAAAGGACACTTCTCATAAGGTATCACTGATAGAGGGAATGTAAAAACCGTTACACTTGAACTGAATTACAAAACAGAACAGAGTCACACATGCAGAAAACACACTATGGCTGCTTAACGGGAAAGGTGAGGTGGGGTGATACATAAAACAAGGGTATCAAATTAGCTCAGATACCGTTCCATAAACCCAATATGTAGTAGACAAGACCTACTCCTTGCTCAGAGAACTGGACTCAACACGCCCTATTCACCGCACAAGAATATATCTGACTAGTAATAATCTTAAAACCTATGTATTGATATCTCTCTGTTAGTGTGTCAAGTGGGTGTAAAGCGGCATAAACACAGCCGTGAAAAGCAGCTAAACCCCATTATGAAAATAAATTACTTTGAAAAACCCATGAAACAACGACAGTGAAAGAGATAGAAATTCTTACACAATGAGTTCAGGGGCTGTGATGCAACCTGGATTGACCATAACTAGACGCACAGCTGGATGAGACATAAGGGTGGACACTCTTGGGTCTGAGAGGTTTGGTGAGGTTGGTTGAGCAAACGCAGACCCTTTAAAGTAATACTGCGTGGTACCCATCGCATGGGTCCCAAATCTCCAGGTTCAAGGGCATCTTCCTACATCAAAAACATGCATGAGAAACCCAGAAGATGGTACACCGTGTGATGGGGAAAGGTTTCTAAAACGCACCTCATTTCTCATCTCCTTGTGCCCGGGTTCGCCATTCCAGCCGCTTTACTAGCAAGCTCCCTACTTGGAGCATCAGCACCTTTAACCTCCTGTTCCGTACAGGATGCAATTTGTCCTGAGGATAAACGGGAAGACGTAGAACCAACGAGAGACTAGCTCTTGGTGTTGGGACAGGCACAGGTCACTCTATTTTCCCATCAGAAAGAAGAATTAACCACAGGCTCAGCCTGCCCCCCGGAACCAGAACAGGGCCTGAAGCCATTCTGCGATTTTGCGGCCAGCTCCCATAAAAACGAGTTGTAAAATGGAGGTTCAGGGCACTGCAATTCACAAACCTGCAGAGTTATAAATGATAACTCTCGTCCACAAATATATTGAGGGGAGGCAAAGAAGAGGATTTGAAATCAAGGCAGAATTGCAGGAAACAGATTTCAGGAGGTAGATACGAATCGCCTTTAAAGCACATGAAAAGCGGCAAAACGTTGACAATGATGCCCTTGGCCAAAAAGGGCGTATGCGTTTTTTCCTGAATATATTCAGGAAAAAACGCATACGCCCTTTTTGGCCAACCAAGCAACCTGGAAAGGCAAATCAGCGCTACAAACAAGTCTCGCTTCCCATCGGTCAAAAGGGCCATGCTGAAAAAAGTGTCAAAACCAGAAATGCAGGACAGGCCATGGAGAAATGGGAGCCTTGCTACACTGATGGGCGGGATGTAAATTGCCAAGAGCCACTCTGGAGAAGTGTCCGGTGAGTCCTGAAACATCTGAAAAACACAGCTTAGAGAGCATAGGGCACTTCCACTCATGAGGGTATAAATTGGGAAAATTAAAAATCAGAAAGACACAAGCACCCCAAAGTTTAGGGCTGCTCTGTTGACCAGGACCTCCACTTCATTCCACCTTAAATATCCCAGGAAAGAAAAAAATGGATAAAGAAGTTGTGGTCCTTATGTACAATGGAATATCACTCAGCCAGGAAATCAATGTCGTAAGGTTAGTAGCAGCATGATGAGTGGATTTAGGTACGACGATTCTAAGTGAAATAAGTCACACAGAAAAGGACACTTCTCATAAGGTATCACTGATAGAGGGAATGTAAAAACCGTTACACTTGAACTGAATTACAAAACAGAACAGAGTCACACATGCAGAAAACACACTATGGCTGCTTAACGGGAAAGGTGAGGTGGGTTGATACATAAAACAAGGGTATCAAATTAGCTCAGATACCATTCCATAAACCCAATATGTAATAGACAAGACCTACTCCTTGCTCAGAGAACTGGACTCAACACGCCCTATTCACCGCACAAGAATATATCTGACTAATAATAATCGTAAAACCTATGTATTGATATCTCTCTGTTAGTGTGTCAAGTGGGTGTAAAGCGGCATAAACACAGCAGTGAAAAGCAGCTAAACCCCATTATAAAAATAAATTACTTTGAAACACCCATGAAACAAAGACAGTGAAAGAGAGAGAAATTCTTACACAATGCGTTCAGGGGCTGTGATGCAACCTGGATTGACCATATCTAGACGCACAGCTGGATGAGACATAAGGGTGGACACTCTTGGGGCTGAGAGGTTTGGTGAGGTTGGGTGAGCAAACACAGACCTTTTAAAGTAATACTGCGTGGTACCCATCGCATGGGTCCCAAATCTCCGGGTTCAAGGGCATCTTCCTACATCAAAAACATGCATGAGAAACCCAGAAGATGGTACACCGTGTGATGGGGAAAGGTTTCTAAAACGCACCTCATTTCTCATCTCCTTGTGCCCGGGTTCGCCATTCCAGCCGCTTTACTAGCAAGCTCCCTACTTGGGGCATCAGCACCTTTAACCTCCTGTTCCGTACAGGTTGCAATTTGTCCTGAGGATAAACGGGAAGACGTGGAACCAACGAGAGACTAGCTCTTGGTGTTGGGACAGGCACAGGTCACTCTATTTTCCCATCAGAAAGAAGAATTAACCACAGGCTCAGCCTGACCCCCGGAACCAGAACAGAGCCTGAAGCCATTCTGCGATTTTGCGGCCAGCTCCCATAAAAACGAGTTGTAAAATGGAGGTTCAGGGCACCGCAATTCACAAACCTGCAGAGTTATAAATGATAACTGTCGTCCACAAATATATTGAGGGGAGGCAAAGAAGAGGATTTGAAATCAAGGCAGAATTGCAGGAAACAGATTTCAGGAGGTAGATACGAATCGCCTTTAAAGCACATGAAAAGCGGCAAAACGTTGACAATGATGCCCTTGGCCAAAAAGGGCGTATGCGTTTTTTCCTGAATATATTCAGGAAAAAACGCATACGCCCTTTTTGGCCAACCAAGCAACCTGGAAAGGCAAATCAGCGCTACAAAGAAGTCTCGCTTCCCATCGGTCAAAAGGGCCATGCTGAAAAAAGTGTCAAAACCAGAAATGCAGGACAGGCCATGGAGAAATGGGAGCCTTGCTACACTGATGGGCGGGATGTAAATTGCCAAGAGCCACTCTGGAGAAGTGTCCGGTGAGTCCTGAAACATCTGAAAAACACAGCTTAGAGAGCATAGGGCACTTCCACTCATGGGGGTATAAATTGGGAAAATTAAAAATCAGCAAGACACAAGCACCCCAAAGTTTAGGGCTGCTCTGTTGACCAGGACCTCCACTTCATTCCACCTTAAATATCCCAGGAAAGAGAAAAATGGATAAAGAAGTTGTGGTCCTTATGTACAATGGAATATCACTCAGCCAGGAAATCAATGTCGTAAGGTTAGTAGCAGCATGATGAGTGGATTTAGGTACGACGATTCTAAGTGAAATAAGTCACACAGAAAAGGACACTTCTCATAAGGTATCACTGATAGAGGGAATGTAAAAACCGTTACACTTGAACTGAATTACAAAACAGAACAGAGTCACACATGCAGAAAACACACTATGGCTGCTTAACGGGAAAGGTGAGGTGGGGTGATACATAAAACAAGGGTATCAAATTAGCTCAGATACCATTCCATAAACCCAATATGTAATAGACAAGACCTACTCCTTGCTCAGAGAACTGGACTCAACACGCCCTATTCACCGCACAAGAATATATCTGACTAATAATAATCGTAAAACCTATGTATTGATATCTCTCTGTTAGTGTGTCAAGTGGGTGTAAAGTGGCATAAACACAGCAGTGAAAAGCAGCTAAACCCCATTATAAAAATAAATTACTTTGAAACACCCATGAAACAAAGACAGTGAAAGAGAGAGAAATTCTTACACAATGCGTTCAGGGGCTGTGATGCAACCTGGAATGACCATATCTAGACGCACAGCTGGATGAGACATAAGGGTGGACACTCTTGGGGATGAGAGGTTTGGTGAGGTTGGGTGAGCAAACGCAGACCCTTTAAAGTAATACTGCGTGGTGCCCATCGCATGGGTCCCAAATCTCCAGGTTCAAGGGCATCTTCCTACATCAAAAACATGCATGAGAAACCCAGAAGATGGTACACCGTGTGATGGGGAAAGGTTTCTAAAACGCACCTCATTTCTCATCTCCTTGTGCCCGGGTTCGCCATTCCAGCCGCTTTACTAGCAAGCTCCCTAATTGGAGCATCAGCACCTTTAACCTCCTGTTCCGTACAGGTTGCAATTTGTCCTGAGGATAAACGGGAAGACGTGGAACCAACGAGAGACTAGCTCTTGGTGTTGGGACAGGCACAGGTCACTCTATTTTCCCATCAGAAAGAAGAATTAACCACAGGCTCAGCCTGACCCCCGGAACCAGAACAGAGCCTGAAGCCATTCTGCGATTTTGCGGCCAGCTCCCATAAAAACGAGTTGTAAAATGGAGGTTCAGGGCACTGCAATTCACAAACCTGCAGAGTTATAAATGATAACTGTTGTCCAAAAATATATTGAGGGGAGGCAAAGAAGAGGATTTGAAATCAAGGCAGAATTGCAGGAAACAGATTTCAGGAGGTAGATACGAATCGCCTTTAAAGCACATGAAAAGCGGCAAAACATTGACAATGATGCCCTTGGTCAAAAAGGGCGTATGCGTTTTTTCCTGAATATATTCAGGAAAAAACGCATACGCCCTTTTTGGCCAACCAAGCAACCTGGAAAGGCAAATCAGCGCTACAAAGAAGTCTCGCTTCCCATCGGTCAAAAGGGCCATGCTGAAAAAAGTGTCAAAACCAGAAATGCAGGACAGGCCATGGAGAAATGGGAGCCTTGCTACACTGATGGGCGGGATGTAAATTGCCAAGAGCCACTCTGGAGAAGTGTCCGGTGAGTCCTGAAACATCTGAAAAACACAGCTTAGAGAGCATAGGGCACTTCCACTCATGGGGGTATAAATTGGGAAAATTAAAAATCAGCAAGACACAAGCACCCCAAAGTTTAGGGCTGCTCTGTTGACCAGGACCTCCACTTCATTCCACCTTAAATATCCCAGGAAAGAGAAAAATGGATAAAGAAGTTGTGGTCCTTATGTACAATGGAATATCACTCAGCCAGGAAATCAATGTCGTAAGGTTAGTAGCAGCATGATGAGTGGATTTAGGTACGACGATTCTAAGTGAAATAAGTCACACAGAAAAGGACACTTCTCATAAGGTATCACTGATAGAGGGAATGTAAAAACCGTTACACTTGAACTGAATTACAAAACAGAACAGAGTCACACATGCAGAAAACACACTATGGCTGCTTAACGGGAAAGGTGAGGTGGGGTGATACATAAAACAAGGGTATCAAATTAGCTCAGATACCGTTCCATAAACCCAATATGTAGTAGACAAGACCTACTCCTTGCTCAGAGAACTGGACTCAACACGCCCTATTCACCGCACAACAATATATCTGACTAGTAATAATCTTAAAACCTATGTATTGATATCTCTCTGTTAGTGTGTCAAGTGGGTGTAAAGCGGCATAAACACAGCCGTGAAAAGCAGCTAAACCCCATTATAAAAATAAATTACTTTGAAACAACCATGAAACAAAGACAGTGAAAGAGAGAGAAATTCTTACACAATGCGTTCAGGGGCTGTGATGCAACCTGGATTGACCATATGTAGACGCACAGCTGGATGAGACATAAGGGTGGACACTCTTGGGGCTGAGAGGTTTGGTGAGGTTGGGTGAGCAAACGCAGACCCTTTAAAGGAATACTGCGTGGTACCCATCGCATGGGTCCCAAATCTCCAGGTTCAAGGGCATCTTCCTACATCAAAAACATGCATGAGAAACCCAGAAGATGGTACACCGTGTGATGGGGAAAGGTTTCTAAAACGCACCTCATTTCTCATCTCCTTGTGCCCGGGTTCGCCATTCCAGCCGCTTTACTAGCAAGCTCCCTACTTGGAGCATCAGCACCTTTAACCTCCTGTTCCGTACAGGTTGCAATTTGTCCTGAGGATAAACGAGAAGACGTGGAACCAACGAGAGACTAGCTCTTGGTGTTGGGACAGGCACAGGTCACTCTATTTTCCCATCAGAAAGAAGAATTAACCACAGGCTCAGCCTGCCCCCCGGAACCAGAACAGGGCCTGAAGCCATTCTGCGATTTTGCGGCCAGCTCCCATAAAAACGAGTTGTAAAATGGAGGTTCAGGGCACTGCAATTCACAAACCTGCAGAGTTATAAATGATAACTCTCGTCCACAAATATATTGAGGGGAGGCAAAGAAGAGGATTTGAAATCAAGGCAGAATTGCAGGAAACAGATTTCAGGAGGTAGATACGAATCGCCTTTAAAGCACATGAAAAGCGGCAAAACGTTGACAATGATGCCCTTGGCCAAAAAGGGCGTATGCGTTTTTTCCTGAATATATTCAGGAAAAAACGCATACGCCCTTTTTGGCCAACCAAGCAACCTGGAAAGGCAAATCAGCGCTACAAAGAAGTCTCGCTTCCCATCGGTCAAAAGGGCCATGCTGAAAAAAGTGTCAAAACCAGAAATGCAGGACAGGCCATGGAGAAATGGGAGCCTTGCTACACTGATGGGCGGGATGTAAATTGCCAAGAGTCACTCTGGGGAAGTGTCCGGTGAGTCCTGAAACATCTGAAAAACACAGCTTAGAGAGCATAGGGCACTTCCACTCATGGGGGTATAAATTGGGAAAATTAAAAATCAGCAAGACACAAGCACCCCAAAGTTTAGGGCTGCTCTGTTGACCAGGACCTCCACTTCATTCCACCTTAAATATCCCAGGAAAGAAAAAAATGGATAAAGAAGTTGTGGTCCTTATGTACAATGGAATATCACTCAGCCAGGAAATCAATGTCGTAAGGTTAGTAGCAGCATGATGAGTGGATTTAGGTACGACGATTCTAAGTGAAATAAGTCACACAGAAAAGGACACTTCTCATAAGGTATCACTGATAGAGGGAATGTAAAAACCGTTACACTTGAACTGAATTACAAAACAGAACAGAGTCACACATGCAGAAAACACACTATGGCTGCTTAACGGGAAAGGTGAGGTGGGGTGATACATAAAACAAGGGTATCAAATTAGCTCAGATACCATTCCATAAACCCAATATGTAATAGACAAGACCTACTCCTTGCTCAGAGAACTGGACTCAACACGCCCTATTCACCGCACAAGAATATATCTGACTAATAATAATCGTAAAACCTATGTATTGATATCTCTCTGTTAGTGTGTCAAGTGGGTGTAAAGCGGCATAAACACAGCAGTGAAAAGCAGCTAAACCCCATTATAAAAATAAATTACTTTGAAACACCCATGAAACAAAGACAGTGAAAGAGAGAGAAATTCTTACACAATGCGTTCAGGGGCTGTGATGCAACCTGGATTGACCATATCTAGACGCACAGCTGGATGAGACATAAGGGTGGACACTCTTGGGGCTGAGAGGTTTGGTGAGGTTGGGTGAGCAAACACAGACCTTTTAAAGTAATACTGCGTGGTACCCATCGCATGGGTCCCAAATCTCCGGGTTCAAGGGCATCTTCCTACATCAAAAACATGCATGAGAAACCCAGAAGATGGTACACCGTGTGATGGGGAAAGGTTTCTAAAACGCACCTCATTTCTCATCTCCTTGTGCCCGGGTTCGCCATTCCAGCCGCTTTACTAGCAAGCTCCCTACTTGGGGCATCAGCACCTTTAACCTCCTGTTCCGTACAGGTTGCAATTTGTCCTGAGGATAAACGGGAAGACGTGGAACCAACGAGAGACTAGCTCTTGGTGTTGGGACAGGCACAGGTCACTCTATTTTCCCATCAGAAAGAAGAATTAACCACAGGCTCAGCCTGACCCCCGGAACCAGAACAGAGCCTGAAGCCATTCTGCGATTTTGCGGCCAGCTCCCATAAAAACGAGTTGTAAAATGGAGGTTCAGGGCACTGCAATTCACAAACCTGCAGAGTTATAAATGATAACTGTCGTCCACAAATATATTGAGGGGAGGCAAAGAAGAGGATTTGAAATCAAGGCAGAATTGCAGGAAACAGATTTCAGGAGGTAGATACGAATCGCCTTTAAAGCACATGAAAAGCGGCAAAACGTTGACAATGATGCCCTTGGCCAAAAAGGGCGTATGCGTTTTTTCCTGAATATATTCAGGAAAAAACGCATACGCCCTTTTTGGCCAACCAAGCAGCCTGGAAAGGCAAATCAGCGCTACAAAGAAGTCTCGCTTCCCATCGGTCAAAAGGGCCATGCTGAAAAAAGTGTCAAAACCAGAAATGCAGGACAGGCCATGGAGAAATGGGAGCCTTGCTACACTGATGGGCGGGATGTAAATTGCCAAGAGCCACTCTGGAGAAGTGTCCGGTGAGTCCTGAAACATCTGAAAAACACAGCTTAGAGAGCATAGGGCACTTCCACTCATGGGGGTATAAATTGGGAAAATTAAAAATCAGCAAGACACAAGCACCCCAAAGTTTAGGGCTGCTCTGTTGACCAGGACCTCCACTTCATTCCACCTTAAATATCCCAGGAAAGAGAAAAATGGATAAAGAAGTTGTGGTCCTTATGTACAATGGAATATCACTCAGCCAGGAAATCAATGTCGTAAGGTTAGTAGCAGCATGATGAGTGGATTTAGGTACGACGATTCTAAGTGAAATAAGTCACACAGAAAAGGACACTTCTCATAAGGTATCACTGATAGAGGGAATGTAAAAACCGTTACACTTGAACTGAATTACAAAACAGAACAGAGTCACACATGCAGAAAACACACTATGGCTGCTTAACGGGAAAGGTGAGGTGGGGTGATACATAAAACAAGGGTATCAAATTAGCTCAGATACCATTCCATAAACCCAATATGTAATAGACAAGACCTACTCCTTGCTCAGAGAACTGGACTCAACACGCCCTATTCACCGCACAAGAATATATCTGACTAGTAATAATCGTAAAACCTATGTATTGATATCTCTCTGTTAGTGTGTCAAGTGGGTGTAAAGCGGCATAAACACAGCAGTGAAAAGCAGCTAAACCCCATTATAAAAATAAATTACTTTGAAACACCCATGAAACAAAGACAGTGAAAGAGAGAGAAATTCTTACACAATGCGTTCAGGGGCTGTGATGCAACCTGGATTGACCATATCTAGACCCACAGCTGGATGAGACATAAGGGTGGACACTCTTGGGGCTGAGAGGTTTGGTGAGGTTGGGTGAGCAAACGCAGACCCTTTAAAGTAATACTGCGTGGTACCCATCGCATGGGTCCCAAATCTCCAGGTTCAAGGGCATCTTCCTACATCAAAAACATGCATGAGAAACCCAGAAGATGGTACATCGTGTGATGGGGAAAGGTTTCTAAAACGCACCTCATTTCTCATCTCCTTGTGCCCGGGTTCGCCATTCCAGCCGCTTTACTAGCAAGCTCCCTACTTAGAGCATCAGCACCTTTAACCTCCTGTTCCGTACAGGTTGCAATTTGTCCTGAGGATAAACGAGAAGACGTGGAACCAACGTGAGACTAGCTCTTGGTGTTGGGAAAGGCACAGGTCACTCTATTTTCCCATCAGAAAGAAGAATTAACCACAGGCTCAGCCTGCCCCCCGGAACCAGAATAGGGCCTGAAGCCATTCTGCGATTTTGCGGCCAGCTCCCATAAAAACGAGTTGTAAAATGGAGGTTCAGGGCACTGCAATTCACAAACCTGCAGAGTTATAAATGATAACTCTCGTCGACAAATATATTGAGGGAAGGCAAAGAAGAGGATTTGAAATCAAGGCAGAATTGCAGGAAACAGATTTCAGGAGGTAGATACGAATCGCCTTTAAAGCACATGAAAAGCGGCAAAACGTTGACAATGATGCCCTTGGCCAAAAAGGGCGTATGCGTTTTTTCCTGAATATATTCAGGAAAAAACGCATACGCCCTTTTTGGCCAACCAAGCAACCTGGAAAGGCAAATCAGCGCTACAAAGAAGTCTCGCTTCCCATCGGTCAAAAGGGCCATGCTGAAAAAAGTGTCAAAACCAGAAATGCAGGACAGGCCATGGAGAAATGGGAGCCTTGCTACACTGATGGGCGGGATGTAAATTGCCAAGAGCCACTCTGGAGAAGTGTCCGGTGAGTCCTGAAACATCTGAAAAACAGAGCTTAGAGAGCATAGGGCACTTCCACTCATGGGGGTATAAATTGGGAAAATTAAAAATCAGCAAGACACAAGCACCCCAAAGTTTAGGGCTGCTCTGTTGACCAGGACCTCCACTTCATTCCACCTTCAATATCCCAGGAAAGAGAAAAATGGATAAAGAAGTTGTGGTCCTTATGTACAATGGAATATCACTCAGCCAGGAAATCAATGTCGTAAGGTTAGTAGCAGCATGATGAGTGGATTTAGGTACGACGATTCTAAGTGAAATAAGTCACACAGAAAAGGACACTTCTCATAAGGTATCACTGATAGAGGGAATGTAAAAACCGTTACACTTGAACTGAATTACAAAACAGAACAGAGTCACACATGCAGAAAACACACTATGGCTGCTTAACGGGAAAGGTGAGGTGGGGTGATACATAAAACAAGGGTATCAAATTAGCTCAGATACCATTCCATAAACCCAATATGTAATAGACAAGACCTACTCCTTGCTCAGAGAACTGGACTCAACACGCCCTATTCACCACACAAGAATATATCTGACTAATAATAATCGTAAAACCTATGTATTGATATCTCTCTGTTAGTGTGTCAAGTGGGTGTAAAGTGGCATAAACACAGCAGTGAAAAGCAGCTAAACCCCATTATAAAAATAAATTACTTTGAAACACCCATGAAACAAAGACAGTGAAAGAGAGAGAAATTCTTACACAATGCGTTCAGGGGCTGTGATGTAACCTGGAATGACCATATCTAGACGCACAGCTGGATGAGACATAAGGGTGGACACTCTTGGGGATGAGAGGTTTGGTGAGGTTGGGTGAGCAAACGCAGACCCTTTAAAGTAATACTGCGTGGTGCCCATCGCATGGGTCCCAAATCTCCAGGTTCAAGGGCATCTTCCTACATCAAAAACATGCATGAGAAACCCAGAAGATGGTACACCGTGTGATGGGGAAAGGTTTCTAAAACGCACCTCATTTCTCATCTCCTTGTGCCCGGGTTCGCCATTCCAGCCGCTTTACTAGCAAGCTCCCTAATTGGAGCATCAGCACCTTTAACCTCCTGTTCCGTACAGGTTGCAATTTGTCCTGAGGATAAACGGGAAGACGTGGAACCAACGAGAGACTAGCTCTTGGTGTTGGGACAGGCACAGGTCACTCTGTTTTCCCATCAGAAAGAAGAATTAACCACAGGCTCAGCCTGACCCCCGGAACCAGAACAGAGCCTGAAGCCATTCTGCGATTTTGCGGCCAGCTCCCATAAAAACGAGTTGTAAAATGGAGGTTCAGGGCACTGCAATTCACAAACCTGCAGAGTTATAAATGATAATTCTTGTCCAAAAATATATTGAGGGGAGGCAAAGAAGAGGATTTGAAATCAAGGCAGAATTGCAGGAAACAGATTTCAGGAGGTAGATACGAATCGCCTTTAAAGCACATGAAAAGCGGCAAAACGTTGACAATGATGCCCTTGGTCAAAAAGGGCGTATGCGTTTTTTCCTGAATATATTCAGGAAAAAACGCATACGCCCTTTTTGGCCAACCAAGCAACCTGGAAAGGCAAATCAGCGCTACAAAGAAGTCTCGCTTCCCATCGGTCAAAAGGGCCATGCTGAAAAAAGTGTCAAAACCAGAAATGCAGGACAGGCCATGGAGAAATGGGAGCCTTGCTACACTGATGGGCGGGATGTAAATTGCCAAGAGCCACTCTGGAGAAGTGTCCGGTGAGTCCTGAAACATCTGAAAAACACAGCTTAGAGAGCATAGGGCACTTCCACTCATGGGGGTATAAATTGGGAAAATGAAAAATCAGCAAGACACAAGCACCCCAAAGTTTAGGGCTGCTCTGTTGACCAGGACCTCCACTTCATTCCACCTTAAATATCCCAGGAAAGAGAAAAATGGATAAAGAAGTTGTGGTCCTTATGTACAATGGAATATCACTCAGCCAGGAAATCAATGTCGTAAGGTTAGTAGCAGCATGATGAGTGGATTTAGGTACGACGATTCTAAGTGAAATAAGTCACACAGAAAAGGACACTTCTCATAAGGTATCACTGATAGAGGGAATGTAAAAACCGTTACACTTGAACTGAATTACAAAACAGAACAGAGTCACACATGCAGAAAACACACTATGGCTGCTTAACGGGAAAGGTGAGGTGGGGTGATACATAAAACAAGGGTATCAAATTAGCTCAGATACCGTTCCATAAACCCAATATGTAGTAGACAAGACCTACTCCTTGCTCAGAGAACTGGACTCAACACGCCCTATTCACCGCACAACAATATATCTGACTAGTAATAATCTTAAAACCTATGTATTGATATCTCTCTGTTAGTGTGTCAAGTGGGTGTAAAGCGGCATAAACACAGCCGTGAAAAGCAGCTAAACCCCATTATGAAAATAAATTACTTTGAAAAACCCATGAAACAACGACAGTGAAAGAGATAGAAATTCTTACACAATGAGTTCAGGGGCTGTGATGCAACCTGGATTGACCATATCTAGACGCACAGCTGGATGAGACATAAGGGTGGACACTCTTGGGGCTGAGAGGTTTGGTGAGGTTGGTTGAGCAAACGCAGACCCTTTAAAGTAATACTGCGTGGTACCCATCGCATGGGTCCCAAATCTCCAGGTTCAAGGGCATCTTCCTACATCAAAAACATGCATGAGAAACCCAGAAGATGGTACACCGTGTGATGGGGAAAGGTTTCTAAAACGCACCTCATTTCTCATCTCCTTGTGCCCTGGTTCGCCATTCCAGCCGCTTTACTAGCAAGCTCCCTACTTGGAGCATCAGCACCTTTAACCTCCTGTTCCGTACAGGATGCAATTTGTCCTGAGGATAAACGGGAAGACGTAGAACCAACGAGAGACTAGCTCTTGGTGTTGGGACAGGCACAGGTCACTCTATTTTCCCATCAGAAAGAAGAATTAACCACAGGCTCAGCCTGCCCCCCGGAACCAGAACAGGGCCTGAAGCCATTCTGCGATTTTGCGGCCAGCTCCCATAAAAACGAGTTGTAAAATGGAGGTTCAGGGCACTGCAATTCACAAACCTGCAGAGTTATAAATGATAACTCTCGTCCACAAATATATTGAGGGGAGGCAAAGAAGAGGATTTGAAATCAAGGCAGAATTGCAGGAAACAGATTTCAGGAGGTAGATACGAATCGCCTTTAAAGCACATGAAAAGCGGCAAAACGTTGACAATGATGCCCTTGGCCAAAAAGGGCGTATGCGTTTTTTCCTGAATATATTCAGGAAAAAACGCATACGCCCTTTTTGGCCAACCAAGCAACCTGGAAAGGCAAATCAGCGCTACAAAGAAGTCTCGCTTCCCATCGGTCAAAAGGGCCATGCTGAAAAAAGTGTCAAAACCAGAAATGCAGGACAGGCCATGGAGAAATGGGAGCCTTGCTACACTGATGGGCGGGATGTAAATTGCCAAGAGCCACTCTGGAGAAGTGTCCGGTGAGTCCTGAAACATCTGAAAAACACAGCTTAGAGAGCATAGGGCACTTCCACTCATGGGGGTATAAATTGGGAAAATTAAAAATCAGCAAGACACAAGCACCCCAAAGTTTAGGGCTGCTCTGTTGACCAGGACCTCCACTTCATTCCACCTTAAATATCCCAGGAAAGAGAAAAATGGATAAAGAAGTTGTGGTCCTTATGTACAATGGAATATCACTCAGCCAGGAAATCAATGTCGTAAGGTTAGTAGCAGCATGATGAGTGGATTTAGGTACGACGATTCTAAGTGAAATAAGTCACACAGAAAAGGACACTTCTCATAAGGTATCACTGATAGAGGGAATGTAAATACCATTACACTTGAACTGAATTACAAAAGAGAACAGAGTCACACATGCAGAAAACACACTATGGCTGCTTAACGGGAAAGGTGAGGTGGGGTGATACATAAAACAAGGGTATCAAATTAGCTCAGATACCGTTCCATAAACCCAATATATAATAGACAAGACCTACTCCTTGCTCAGAGAACTGGACTCAACACGCCCTATTCACCACACAAGAATATATCTGACTAATAATAATCGTAAAACCTATGTATTGATATCTCTCTGTTAGTGTGTCAAGTGGGTGTAAAGCGGCATAAACACAGCAGTGAAAAGCAGCTAAACCCCATTATAAAAATAAATTACTTTGAAACACCCATGAAACAAAGACAGTGAAAGAGAGAGAAATTCTTACACAATGCGTTCAGGGGCTGTGATGCAACCTGGATTGACCATATGTAGACGCACAGCTGGATGAGACATAAGGGTGGACACTCTTGGGGCTGAGAGGTTTGGTGAGGTTGGGTGAGCAAACGCAGACCCTTTAAAGGAATACTGCGTGGTACCCATCGCATGGGTCCCAAATCTCCAGGTTCAAGGGCATCTTCCTACATCAAAAACATGCATGAGAAACCCCGAAGATGGTACACCGTGTGATGGGGAAAGGTTTCTAAAACGCACCTCATTTCTCATCTCCTTGTGCCCGGGTTCGCCATTCCAGCCGCTTTACTAGCAAGCTCCCTACTTGGAGCATCAGCACCTTTAACCTCCTGTTCCGTACAGGTTGCAATTTGTCCTGAGGATAAACGAGAAGACGTGGAACCAACGAGAGACTAGCTCTTGGTGTTGGGACAGGCACAGGTCACTCTATTTTCCCATCAGAAAGAAGAATTAACCACAGGCTCAGCCTGCCCCCCGGAACCAGAACAGGGCCTGAAGCCATTCTGCGATTTTGCGGCCAGCTCCCATAAAAACGAGTTGTAAAATGGAGGTTCAGGGCACTGCAATTCACAAACCTGCAGAGTTATAAATGATAACTCTCGTCCACAAATATATTGAGGGAAGGCAAAGAAGAGGATTTGAAATCAAGGCAGAATTGCAGGAAACAGATTTCAGGAGGTAGATACGAATCGCCTTTAAAGCACATGAAAAGCGGCAAAACGTTGACAATGATGCCCTTGGCCAAAAAGGGCGTATGCGTTTTTTCCTGAATATATTCAGGAAAAAACGCATACGCCCTTTTTGGCCAACCAAGCAGCCTGGAAAGGCAAATCATCGCTACAAAGAAGTCTCGCTTCCCATCGGTCAAAAGGGCCATGCTGAAAAAAGTGTCAAAACCAGAAATGCAGGACAGGCCATGGAGAAATGGGAGCCTTGCTACACTGATGGGCGGGATGTAAATTGCCAAGAGCCACTCTGGAGAAGTGTCCGGTGAGTCCTGAAACATCTGAAAAACACAGCTTAGAGAGCATAGGGCACTTCCACTCATGGGGGTATAAATTGGGAAAATTAAAAATCAGCAAGACACAAGCACCCCAAAGTTTAGGGCTGCTCTGTTGACCAGGACCTCCACTTCATTCCACCTTAAATATCCCAGGAAAGAGAAAAATGGATAAAGAAGTTGTGGTCCTTATGTACAATGGAATATCACTCAGCCAGGAAATCAATGTCGTAAGGTTAGTAGCAGCATGATGAGTGGATTTAGGTACGACGATTCTAAGTGAAATAAGTCACACAGAAAAGGACACTTCTCATAAGGTATCACTGATAGAGGGAATGTAAAAACCGTTACACTTGAACTGAATTACAAAACAGAACAGAGTCACACATGCAGAAAACACACTATGGCTGCTTAACGGGAAAGGTGAGGTGGGGTGATACATAAAACAAGGGTATCAAATTAGCTCAGATACCATTCCATAAACCCAATATGTAATAGACAAGACCTACTCCTTGCTCAGAGAACTGGACTCAACACGCCCTATTCACCGCACAAGAATATATCTGACTAATAATAATCGTAAAACCTATGTATTGATATCTCTCTGTTAGTGTGTCAAGTGGGTGTAAAGTGGCATAAACACAGCAGTGAAAAGCAGCTAAACCCCATTATAAAAATAAATTACTTTGAAACACCCATGAAACAAAGACAGTGAAAGAGAGAGAAATTCTTACACAATGCGTTCAGGGGCTGTGATGCAACCTGGATTGACCATATCTAGACCCACAGCTGGATGAGACATAAGGGTGGACACTCTTGGGGCTGAGAGGTTTGGTGAGGTTGGGTGAGCAAACGCAGACCCTTTAAAGTAATACTGCGTGGTACCCATCGCATGGGTCCCAAATCTCCAGGTTCAAGGGCATCTTCCTACATCAAAAACATGCATGAGAAACCCAGAAGATGGTACATCGTGTGATGGGGAAAGGTTTCTAAAACGCACCTCATTTCTCATCTCCTTGTGCCCGGGTTCGCCATTCCAGCCGCTTTACTAGCAAGCTCCCTACTTAGAGCATCAGCACCTTTAACCTCCTGTTCCGTACAGGTTGCAATTTGTCCTGAGGATAAACGGGAAGACGTGGAACCAACGTGAGACTAGCTCTTGGTGTTGGGAAAGGCACAGGTCACTCTATTTTCCCATCAGAAAGAAGAATTAACCACAGGCTCAGCCTGCCCCCCGGAACCAGAATAGGGCCTGAAGCCATTCTGCGATTTTGCGGCCAGCTCCCATAAAAACGAGTTGTAAAATGGAGGTTCAGGGCACTGCAATTCACAAACCTGCAGAGTTATAAATGATAACTCTCGTCGACAAATATATTGAGGGAAGGCAAAGAAGAGGATTTGAAATCAAGGCAGAATTGCAGGAAACAGATTTCAGGAGGTAGATACGAATCGCCTTTAAAGCACATGAAAAGCGGCAAAACGTTGACAATGATGCCCTTGGCCAAAAAGGGCGTATGCGTTTTTTCCTGAATATATTCAGGAAAAAACGCATACGCCCTTTTTGGCCAACCAAGCAACCTGGAAAGGCAAATCAGCGCTACAAAGAAGTCTCGCTTCCCATCGGTCAAAAGGGCCATGCTGAAAAAAGTGTCAAAACCAGAAATGCAGGACAGGCCATGGAGAAATGGGAGCCTTGCTACACTGATGGGCGGGATGTAAATTGCCAAGAGCCACTCTGGAGAAGTGTCCGGTGAGTCCTGAAACATCTGAAAAACAGAGCTTAGAGAGCATAGGGCACTTCCACTCATGGGGGTATAAATTGGGAAAATTAAAAATCAGCAAGACACAAGCACCCCAAAGTTTAGGGCTGCTCTGTTGACCAGGACCTCCACTTCATTCCACCTTCAATATCCCAGGAAAGAGAAAAATGGATAAAGAAGTTGTGGTCCTTATGTACAATGGAATATCACTCAGCCAGGAAATCAATGTCGTAAGGTTAGTAGCAGCATGATGAGTGGATTTAGGTACGACGATTCTAAGTGAAATAAGTCACACAGAAAAGGACACTTCTCATAAGGTATCACTGATAGAGGGAATGTAAAAACCGTTACACTTGAACTGAATTACAAAACAGAACAGAGTCACACATGCAGAAAACACACTATGGCTGCTTAACGGGAAAGGTGAGGTGGGGTGATACATAAAACAAGGGTATCAAATTAGCTCAGATACCATTCCATAAACCCAATATGTAATAGACAAGACCTACTCCTTGCTCAGAGAACTGGACTCAACACGCCCTATTCACCACACAAGAATATATCTGACTAATAATAATCGTAAAACCTATGTATTGATATCTCTCTGTTAGTGTGTCAAGTGGGTGTAAAGTGGCATAAACACAGCAGTGAAAAGCAGCTAAACCCCATTATAAAAATAAATTACTTTGAAACACCCATGAAACAAAGACAGTGAAAGAGAGAGAAATTCTTACACAATGCGTTCAGGGGCTGTGATGTAACCTGGAATGACCATATCTAGACGCACAGCTGGATGAGACATAAGGGTGGACACTCTTGGGGATGAGAGGTTTGGTGAGGTTGGGTGAGCAAACGCAGACCCTTTAAAGTAATACTGCGTGGTGCCCATCGCATGGGTCCCAAATCTCCAGGTTCAAGGGCATCTTCCTACATCAAAAACATGCATGAGAAACCCAGAAGATGGTACACCGTGTGATGGGGAAAGGTTTCTAAAACGCACCTCATTTCTCATCTCCTTGTGCCCGGGTTCGCCATTCCAGCCGCTTTACTAGCAAGCTCCCTAATTGGAGCATCAGCACCTTTAACCTCCTGTTCCGTACAGGTTGCAATTTGTCCTGAGGATAAACGGGAAGACGTGGAACCAACGAGAGACTAGCTCTTGGTGTTGGGACAGGCACAGGTCACTCTGTTTTCCCATCAGAAAGAAGAATTAACCACAGGCTCAGCCTGACCCCCGGAACCAGAACAGAGCCTGAAGCCATTCTGCGATTTTGCGGCCAGCTCCCATAAAAACGAGTTGTAAAATGGAGGTTCAGGGCACTGCAATTCACAAACCTGCAGAGTTATAAATGATAACTCTTGTCCAAAAATATATTGAGGGGAGGCAAAGAAGAGGATTTGAAATCAAGGCAGAATTGCAGGAAACAGATTTCAGGAGGTAGATACGAATCGCCTTTAAAGCACATGAAAAGCGGCAAAACGTTGACAATGATGCCCTTGGCCAAAAAGGGCGTATGCGTTTTTTCCTGAATATATTCAGGAAAAAACGCATACGCCCTTTTTGGCCAACCAAGCAACCTGGAAAGGCAAATCAGCGCTACAAAGAAGTCTCGCTTCCCATCGGTCAAAAGGGCCATGCTGAAAAAAGTGTCAAAACCAGAAATGCAGGACAGGCCATGGAGAAATGGGAGCCTTGCTACACTGATGGGCGGGATGTAAATTGCCAAGAGCCACTCTGGAGAAGTGTCCGGTGAGTCCTGAAACATCTGAAAAACACAGCTTAGAGAGCATAGGGCACTTCCACTCATGGGGGTATAAATTGGGAAAATGAAAAATCAGCAAGACACAAGCACCCCAAAGTTTAGGGCTGCTCTGTTGACCAGGACCTCCACTTCATTCCACCTTAAATATCCCAGGAAAGAGAAAAATGGATAAAGAAGTTGTGGTCCTTATGTACAATGGAATATCACTCAGCCAGGAAATCAATGTCGTAAGGTTAGTAGCAGCATGATGAGTGGATTTAGGTACGACGATTCTAAGTGAAATAAGTCACACAGAAAAGGACACTTCTCATAAGGTATCACTGATAGAGGGAATGTAAAAACCGTTACACTTGAACTGAATTACAAAACAGAACAGAGTCACACATGCAGAAAACACACTATGGCTGCTTAACGGGAAAGGTGAGGTGGGGTGATACATAAAACAAGGGTATCAAATTAGCTCAGATACCGTTCCATAAACCCAATATGTAGTAGACAAGACCTACTCCTTGCTCAGAGAACTGGACTCAACACGCCCTATTCACCGCACAACAATATATCTGACTAGTAATAATCTTAAAACCTATGTATTGATATCTCTCTGTTAGTGTGTCAAGTGGGTGTAAAGCGGCATAAACACAGCCGTGAAAAGCAGCTAAACCCCATTATGAAAATAAATTACTTTGAAAAACCCATGAAACAACGACAGTGAAAGAGATAGAAATTCTTACACAATGAGTTCAGGGGCTGTGATGCAACCTGGATTGACCATATCTAGACGCACAGCTGGATGAGACATAAGGGTGGACACTCTTGGGGCTGAGAGGTTTGGTGAGGTTGGTTGAGCAAACGCAGACCCTTTAAAGTAATACTGCGTGGTACCCATCGCATGGGTCCCAAATCTCCAGGTTCAAGGGCATCTTCCTACATCAAAAACATGCATGAGAAACCCAGAAGATGGTACACCGTGTGATGGGGAAAGGTTTCTAAAACGCACCTCATTTCTCATCTCCTTGTGCCCGGGTTCGCCATTCCAGCCGCTTTACTAGCAAGCTCCCTACTTGGAGCATCAGCACCTTTAACCTCCTGTTCCGTACAGGATGCAATTTGTCCTGAGGATAAACGGGAAGACGTAGAACCAACGAGAGACTAGCTCTTGGTGTTGGGACAGGCACAGGTCACTCTATTTTCCCATCAGAAAGAAGAATTAACCACAGGCTCAGCCTGCCCCCCGGAACCAGAACAGGGCCTGAAGCCATTCTGCGATTTTGCGGCCAGCTCCCATAAAAACGAGTTGTAAAATGGAGGTTCAGGGCACTGCAATTCACAAACCTGCAGAGTTATAAATGATAACTCTCGTCCACAAATATATTGAGGGGAGGCAAAGAAGAGGATTTGAAATCAAGGCAGAATTGCAGGAAACAGATTTCAGGAGGTAGATACGAATCGCCTTTAAAGCACATGAAAAGCGGCAAAACGTTGACAATGATGCCCTTGGCCAAAAAGGGCGTATGCGTTTTTTCCTGAATATATTCAGGAAAAAACGCATACGCCCTTTTTGGCCAACCAAGCAACCTGGAAAGGCAAATCAGCGCTACAAAGAAGTCTCGCTTCCCATCGGTCAAAAGGGCCATGCTGAAAAAAGTGTCAAAACCAGAAATGCAGGACAGGCCATGGAGAAATGGGAGCCTTGCTACACTGATGGGCGGGATGTAAATTGCCAAGAGCCACTCTGGAGAAGTGTCCGGTGAGTCCTGAAACATCTGAAAAACACAGCTTAGAGAGCATAGGGCACTTCCACTCATGGGGGTATAAATTGGGAAAATTAAAAATCAGCAAGACACAAGCACCCCAAAGTTTAGGGCTGCTCTGTTGACCAGGACCTCCACTTCATTCCACCTTAAATATCCCAGGAAAGAGAAAAATGGATAAAGAAGTTGTGGTCCTTATGTACAATGGAATATCACTCAGCCAGGAAATCAATGTCGTAAGGTTAGTAGCAGCATGATGAGTGGATTTAGGTACGACGATTCTAAGTGAAATAAGTCACACAGAAAAGGACACTTCTCATAAGGTATCACTGATAGAGGGAATGTAAATACCATTACACTTGAACTGAATTACAAAAGAGAACAGAGTCACACATGCAGAAAACACACTATGGCTGCTTAACGGGAAAGGTGAGGTGGGGTGATACATAAAACAAGGGTATCAAATTAGCTCAGATACCGTTCCATAAACCCAATATATAATAGACAAGACCTACTCCTTGCTCAGAGAACTGGACTCAACACGCCCTATTCACCACACAAGAATATATCTGACTAATAATAATCGTAAAACCTATGTATTGATATCTCTCTGTTAGTGTGTCAAGTGGGTGTAAAGCGGCATAAACACAGCAGTGAAAAGCAGCTAAACCCCATTATAAAAATAAATTACTTTGAAACACCCATGAAACAAAGACAGTGAAAGAGAGAGAAATTCTTACACAATGCGTTCAGGGGCTGTGATGCAACCTGGATTGACCATATGTAGACGCACAGCTGGATGAGACATAAGGGTGGACACTCTTGGGGCTGAGAGGTTTGGTGAGGTTGGGTGAGCAAACGCAGACCCTTTAAAGGAATACTGCGTGGTACCCATCGCATGGGTCCCAAATCTCCAGGTTCAAGGGCATCTTCCTACATCAAAAACATGCATGAGAAACCCAGAAGATGGTACACCGTGTGATGGGGAAAGGTTTCTAAAACGCACCTCATTTCTCATCTCCTTGTGCCCGGGTTCGCCATTCCAGCCGCTTTACTAGCAAGCTCCCTACTTGGAGCATCAGCACCTTTAACCTCCTGTTCCGTACAGGTTGCAATTTGTCCTGAGGATAAACGAGAAGACGTGGAACCAACGAGAGACTAGCTCTTGGTGTTGGGACAGGCACAGGTCACTCTATTTTCCCATCAGAAAGAAGAATTAACCACAGGCTCAGCCTGCCCCCCGGAACCAGAACAGGGCCTGAAGCCATTCTGCGATTTTGCGGCCAGCTCCCATAAAAACGAGTTGTAAAATGGAGGTTCAGGGCACTGCAATTCACAAACCTGCAGAGTTATAAATGATAACTCTCGTCCACAAATATATTGAGGGGAGGCAAAGAAGAGGATTTGAAATCAAGGCAGAATTGCAGGAAACAGATTTCAGGAGGTAGATACGAATCGCCTTTAAAGCACATGAAAAGCGGCAAAACGTTGACAATGATGCCCTTGGCCAAAAAGGGCGTATGCGTTTTTTCCTGAATATATTCAGGAAAAAACGCATACGCCCTTTTTGGCCAACCAAGCAACCTGGAAAGGCAAATCAGCGCTACAAAGAAGTCTCGCTTCCCATCGGTCAAAAGGGCCATGCTGAAAAAAGTGTCAAAACCAGAAATGCAGGACAGGCCATGGAGAAATGGGAGCCTTGCTACACTGATGGGCGGGATGTAAATTGCCAAGAGTCACTCTGGGGAAGTGTCCGGTGAGTCCTGAAACATCTGAAAAACACAGCTTAGAGAGCATAGGGCACTTCCACTCATGGGGGTATAAATTGGGAAAATTAAAAATCAGCAAGACACAAGCACCCCAAAGTTTAGGGCTGCTCTGTTGACCAGGACCTCCACTTCATTCCACCTTAAATATCCCAGGAAAGAGAAAAATGGATAAAGAAGTTGTGGTCCTTATGTACAATGGAATATCACTCAGCCAGGAAATCAATGTCGTAAGGTTAGTAGCAGCATGATGAGTGGATTTAGGTACGACGATTCTAAGTGAAATAAGTCACACAGAAAAGGACACTTCTCATAAGGTATCACTGATAGAGGGAATGTAAATACCATTACACTTGAACTGAATTACAAAAGAGAACAGAGTCACACATGCAGAAAACACACTATGGCTGCTTAACGGGAAAGGTGAGGTGGGGTGATACATAAAACAAGGGTATCAAATTAGCTCAGATACCGTTCCATAAACCCAATATGTAATAGACAAGACCTACTCCTTGCTCAGAGAACTGGACTCAAAACGCCCTATTCACCGCACAAGAATATATCTGACTAGTAATAATCTTAAAACCTATGTATTGATATCTCTCTGTTAGTGTGTCAAGTGGGTGTAAAGCGGCATAAACACAGCAGTGAAAAGCAGCTAAACCCCATTATAAAAATAAATTACTTTGAAACACCCATGAAACAAAGACAGTGAAAGAGAGAGAAATTCTTACACAATGCGTTCAGGGGCTGTGATGCAACCTGGATTGACCATATCTAGACCCACAGCTGGATGAGACATAAGGGTGGATACTCTTGGGTATGAGAGGTTTGGTGAGGTTGGGTGAGCAAACGCAGACCCTTTAAAGTAATACTGCGTGGTACCCATCGCATGGGTCCCAAATCTCCAGGTTCAAGGGCATCTTCCTACATCAAAAACATGCATGAGAAACCCAGAAGATGGTACACCGTGTGATGGGGAAAGGTTTCTAAAACGCACCTCATTTCTCATCTCCTTGTGCCCGGGTTCGCCATTCCAGCCGCTTTAGTAGCAAGCTCCCTACTTGGGGCATCAGCACCTTTAACCTCCTGTTCCGTACAGGTTGCAATTTGTCCTGAGGATAAACGGGAAGACGTGGAACCAACGAGAGACTAGCTCTTGGTGTTGGGACAGGCACAGGTCACTCTATTTTCCCATCAGAAAGAAGAATTAACCACAGGCTCAGCCTGCCCCCCGGAACCAGAACAGGGCCTGAAGCCATTCTGCGATTTTGCGGCCAGCTCCCATAAAAACGAGTTGTAAAATGGAGGTTCAGGGCACTGCAATTCACAAACATGCAGAGTTATAAATGATAACTCTCGTCCACAAATATATTGAGGGAAGGAAAAGAAGAGGATTTGAAATCAAGGCAGAATTGCAGGAAACAGATTTCAGGAGGTAGATACGAATCGCCTTTAAAGCACATGAAAAGCGGCAAAACGTTGACAATGATGCCCTTGGCCAAAAAGGGCGTATGCGTTTTTTCCTGAATATATTCAGGAAAAAACGCATACGCCCTTTTTGGCCAACCAAGCAACCTGGAAAGGCAAATCAGCGCTACAAAGAAGTCTCGCTTCCCATCGGTCAAAAGGGCCATGCTGAAAAAAGTGTCAAAACCAGAAATGCAGGACAGGCCATGGAGAAATGGGAGCCTTGCTACACTGATGGGCGGGATGTAAATTGCCAAGAGCCACTCTGGAGAAGTGTCCGGTGAGTCCTGAAACATCTGAAAAACACAGCTTAGAGAGCATAGGGCACTTCCACTCATGGGGGTATAAATTGGGAAAATTAAAAATCAGCAAGACACAAGCACCCCAAAGTTTAGGGCTGCTCTGTTGACCAGGACCTCCACTTCATTCCACCTTAAATATCCCAGGAAAGAGAAAAATGGATAAAGAAGTTGTGGTCCTTATGTACAATGGAATATCACTCAGCCAGGAAATCAATGTCGTAAGGTTAGTAGCAGCATGATGAGTGGATTTAGGTACGACGATTCTAAGTGAAATAAGTCACACAGAAAAGGACACTTCTCATAAGGTATCACTGATAGAGGGAATGTAAATACCATTACACTTGAACTGAATTACAAAAGAGAACAGAGTCACACATGCAGAAAACACACTATGGCTGCTTAACGGGAAAGGTGAGGTGGGGTGATACATAAAACAAGGGTATCAAATTAGCTCAGATACCGTTCCATAAACCCAATATATAATAGACAAGACCTACTCCTTGCTCAGAGAACTGGACTCAACACGCCCTATTCACCGCACAAGAATATATCTGACTAATAATAATCGTAAAACCTATGTATTGATATCTCTCTGTTAGTGTGTCAAGTGGGTGTAAAGCGGCATAAACACAGCAGTGAAAAGCAGCTAAACCCCATTATAAAAATAAATTACTTTGAAACAACCATGAAACAAAGACAGTGAAAGAGAGAGAAATTCTTACACAATGCGTTCAGGGGCTGTGATGCAACCTGGATTGACCATATGTAGACGCACAGCTGGATGAGACATAAGGGTGGACACTCTTGGGGCTGAGAGGTTTGGTGAGGTTGGGTGAGCAAACGCAGACCCTTTAAAGGAATACTGCGTGGTACCCATCGCATGGGTCCCAAATCTCCAGGTTCAAGGGCATCTTCCTACATCAAAAACATGCATGAGAAACCCAGAAGATGGTACACCGTGTGATGGGGAAAGGTTTCTAAAACGCACCTCATTTCTCATCTCCTTGTGCCCGGGTTCGCCATTCCAGCCGCTTTACTAGCAAGCTCCCTACTTGGAGCATCAGCACCTTTAACCTCCTGTTCCGTACAGGTTGCAATTTGTCCTGAGGATAAACGAGAAGACGTGGAACCAACGAGAGACTAGCTCTTGGTGTTGGGACAGGCACAGGTCACTCTATTTTCCCATCAGAAAGAAGAATTAACCACAGGCTCAGCCTGCCCCCCGGAACCAGAACAGGGCCTGAAGCCATTCTGCGATTTTGCGGCCAGCTCCCATAAAAACGAGTTGTAAAATGGAGGTTCAGGGCACTGCAATTCACAAACCTGCAGAGTTATAAATGATAACTCTCGTCCACAAATATATTGAGGGGAGGCAAAGAAGAGGATTTGAAATCAAGGCAGAATTGCAGGAAACAGATTTCAGGAGGTAGATACGAATCGCCTTTAAAGCACATGAAAAGCGGCAAAACGTTGACAATGATGCCCTTGGCCAAAAAGGGCGTATGCGTTTTTTCCTGAATATATTCAGGAAAAAACGCATACGCCCTTTTTGGCCAACCAAGCAACCTGGAAAGGCAAATCAGCGCTACAAAGAAGTCTCGCTTCCCATCGGTCAAAAGGGCCATGCTGAAAAAAGTGTCAAAACCAGAAATGCAGGACAGGCCATGGAGAAATGGGAGCCTTGCTACACTGATGGGCGGGATGTAAATTGCCAAGAGTTACTCTGGGGAAGTGTCCGGTGAGTCCTGAAACATCTGAAAAACACAGCTTAGAGAGCATAGGGCACTTCCACTCATGGGGGTATAAATTGGGAAAATTAAAAATCAGCAAGACACAAGCACCCCAAAGTTTAGGGCTGCTCTGTTGACCAGGACCTCCACTTCATTCCACCTTAAATATCCCAGGAAAGAGAAAAATGGATAAAGAAGTTGTGGTCCTTATGTACAATGGAATATCACTCAGCCAGGAAATCAATGTCGTAAGGTTAGTAGCAGCATGATGAGTGGATTTAGGTACGACGATTCTAAGTGAAATAAGTCACACAGAAAAGGACACTTCTCATAAGGTATCACTGATAGAGGGAATGTAAATACCATTACACTTGAACTGAATTACAAAAGAGAACAGAGTCACACATGCAGAAAACACACTATGGCTGCTTAACGGGAAAGGTGAGGTGGGGTGATACATAAAACAAGGGTATCAAATTAGCTCAGATACCGTTCCATAAACCCAATATGTAATAGACAAGACCTACTCCTTGCTCAGAGAACTGGACTCAAAACGCCCTATTCACCGCACAAGAATATATCTGACTAGTAATAATCTTAAAACCTATGTATTGATATCTCTCTGTTAGTGTGTCAAGTGGGTGTAAAGCGGCATAAACACAGCAGTGAAAAGCAGCTAAACCCCATTATAAAAATAAATTACTTTGAAACACCCATGAAACAAAGACAGTGAAAGAGAGAGAAATTCTTACACAATGCGTTCAGGGGCTGTGATGCAACCTGGATTGACCATATCTAGACCCACAGCTGGATGAGACATAAGGGTGGATACTCTTGGGTATGAGAGGTTTGGTGAGGTTGGGTGAGCAAACGCAGACCCTTTAAAGTAATACTGCGTGGTACCCATCGCATGGGTCCCAAATCTCCAGGTTCAAGGGCATCTTCCTACATCAAAAACATGCATGAGAAACCCAGAAGATGGTACACCGTGTGATGGGGAAAGGTTTCTAAAACGCACCTCATTTCTCATCTCCTTGTGCCCGGGTTCGCCATTCCAGCCGCTTTACTAGCAAGCTCCCTACTTGGGGCATCAGCACCTTTAACCTCCTGTTCCGTACAGGTTGCAATTTGTCCTGAGGATAAACGGGAAGACGTGGAACCAACGAGAGACTAGCTCTTGGTGTTGGGACAGGCACAGGTCACTCTATTTTCCCATCAGAAAGAAGAATTAACCACAGGCTCAGCCTGCCCCCCGGAACCAGAACAGGGCCTGAAGCCATTCTGCGATTTTGCGGCCAGCTCCCATAAAAACGAGTTGTAAAATGGAGGTTCAGGGCACTGCAATTCACAAACATGCAGAGTTATAAATGATAACTCTCGTCCACAAATATATTGAGGGAAGGCAAAGAAGAGGATTTGAAATCAAGGCAGAATTGCAGGAAACAGATTTCAGGAGGTAGATACGAATCGCCTTTAAAGCACATGAAAAGCGGCAAAACGTTGACAATGATGCCCTTGGCCAAAAAGGGCGTATGCGTTTTTTCCTGAATATATTCAGGAAAAAACGCATACGCCCTTTTTGGCCAACCAAGCAACCTGGAAAGGCAAATCAGCGCTACAAACAAGTCTCGCTTCCCATCGGTCAAAAGGGCCATGCTGAAAAAAGTGTCAAAACCAGAAATGCAGGACAGGCCATGGAGAAATGGGAGCCTTGCTACACTGATGGGCGGGATGTAAATTGCCAAGAGCCACTCTGGAGAAGTGTCCGGTGAGTCCTGAAACATCTGAAAAACACAGCTTAGAGAGCATAGGGCACTTCCACTCATGGGGGTAGAAATTGGGAAAATTAAAAATCAGCAAGACACAAGCACCCCAAAGTTTAGGGCTGCTCTGTTGACCAGGACCTCCACTTCATTCCACCTTAAATATCCCAGGAAAGAGAAAAATGGATAAAGAAGTTGTGGTCCTTATGTACAATGGAATATCACTCAGCCAGGAAATCAATGTCGTAAGGTTAGTAGCAGCATGATGAGTGGATTTAGGTACGACGATTCTAAGTGAAATAAGTCACACAGAAAAGGACACTTCTCATAAGGTATCACTGATAGAGGGAATGTAAATACCATTACACTTGAACTGAATTACAAAAGAGAACAGAGTCACACATGCAGAAAACACACTATGGCTGCTTAACGGGAAAGGTGAGGTGGGGTGATACATAAAACAAGGGTATCAAATTAGCTCAGATACCGTTCCATAAACCCAATATATAATAGACAAGACCTACTCCTTGCTCAGAGAACTGGACTCAACACGCCCTATTCACCGCACAAGAATATATCTGACTAATAATAATCGTAAAACCTATGTATTGATATCTCTCTGTTAGTGTGTCAAGTGGGTGTAAAGCGGCATAAACACAGCAGTGAAAAGCAGCTAAACCCCATTATAAAAATAAATTACTTTGAAACAACCATGAAACAAAGACAGTGAAAGAGAGAGAAATTCTTACACAATGCGTTCAGGGGCTGTGATGCAACCTGGATTGACCATATCTAGACGCACAGCTGGATGAGACATAAGGGTGGACACTCTTGGGGCTGAGAGGTTTGGTGAGGTTGGGTGAGCAAACGCAGACCCTTTAAAGGAATACTGCGTGGTACCCATCGCATGGGTCCCAAATCTCCAGGTTCAAGGGCATCTTCCTACATCAAAAACATGCATGAGAAACCCAGAAGATGGTACACCGTGTGATGGGGAAAGGTTTCTAAAACGCACCTCATTTCTCATCTCCTTGTGCCCGGGTTCGCCATTCCAGCCGCTTTACTAGCAAGCTCCCTACTTGGAGCATCAGCACCTTTAACCTCCTGTTCCGTACAGGTTGCAATTTGTCCTGAGGATAAACGAGAAGACGTGGAACCAACGAGAGACTAGCTCTTGGTGTTGGGACAGGCACAGGTCACTCTATTTTCCCATCAGAAAGAAGAATTAACCACAGGCTCAGCCTGCCCCCCGGAACCAGAACAGGGCCTGAAGCCATTCTGCGATTTTGCGGCCAGCTCCCATAAAAACGAGTTGTAAAATGGAGGTTCAGGGCACTGCAATTCACAAACCTGCAGAGTTATAAATGATAACTCTCGTCCACAAATATATTGAGGGGAGGCAAAGAAGAGGATTTGAAATCAAGGCAGAATTGCAGGAAACAGATTTCAGGAGGTAGATACGAATCGCCTTTAAAGCACATGAAAAGCGGCAAAACGTTGACAATGATGCCCTTGGCCAAAAAGGGCGTATGCGTTTTTTCCTGAATATATTCAGGAAAAAACGCATACGCCCTTTTTGGCCAACCAAGCAACCTGGAAAGGCAAATCAGCGCTACAAAGAAGTCTCGCTTCCCATCGGTCAAAAGGGCCATGCTGAAAAAAGTGTCAAAACCAGAAATGCAGGACAGGCCATGGAGAAATGGGAGCCTTGCTACACTGATGGGCGGGATGTAAATTGCCAAGAGTCACTCTGGGGAAGTGTCCGGTGAGTCCTGAAACATCTGAAAAACACAGCTTAGAGAGCATAGGGCACTTCCACTCATGGGGGTATAAATTGGGAAAATTAAAAATCAGCAAGACACAAGCACCCCAAAGTTTAGGGCTGCTCTGTTGACCAGGACCTCCACTTCATTCCACCTTAAATATCCCAGGAAAGAGAAAAATGGATAAAGAAGTTGTGGTCCTTATGTACAATGGAATATCACTCAGCCAGGAAATCAATGTCGTAAGGTTAGTAGCAGCATGATGAGTGGATTTAGGTACGACGATTCTAAGTGAAATAAGTCACACAGAAAAGGACACTTCTCATAAGGTATCACTGATAGAGGGAATGTAAATACCATTACACTTGAACTGAATTACAAAAGAGAACAGAGTCACACATGCAGAAAACACACTATGGCTGCTTAACGGGAAAGGTGAGGTGGGGTGATACATAAAACAAGGGTATCAAATTAGCTCAGATACCGTTCCATAAACCCAATATGTAATAGACAAGACCTACTCCTTGCTCAGAGAACTGGACTCAAAACGCCCTATTCACCGCACAAGAATATATCTGACTAGTAATAATCTTAAAACCTATGTATTGATATCTCTCTGTTAGTGTGTCAAGTGGGTGTAAAGCGGCATAAACACAGCAGTGAAAAGCAGCTAAACCCCATTATAAAAATAAATTACTTTGAAACACCCATGAAACAAAGACAGTGAAAGAGAGAGAAATTCTTACACAATGCGTTCAGGGGCTGTGATGCAACCTGGATTGACCATATCTAGACCCACAGCTGGATGAGACATAAGGGTGGATACTCTTGGGTATGAGAGGTTTGGTGAGGTTGGGTGAGCAAACGCAGACCCTTTAAAGTAATACTGCGTGGTACCCATCGCATGGGTCCCAAATCTCCAGGTTCAAGGGCATCTTCCTACATCAAAAACATGCATGAGAAACCCAGAAGATGGTACACCGTGTGATGGGGAAAGGTTTCTAAAACGCACCTCATTTCTCATCTCCTTGTGCCCGGGTTCGCCATTCCAGCCGCTTTACTAGCAAGCTCCCTACTTGGGGCATCAGCACCTTTAACCTCCTGTTCCGTACAGGTTGCAATTTGTCCTGAGGATAAACGGGAAGACGTGGAACCAACGAGAGACTAGCTCTTGGTGTTGGGACAGGCACAGGTCACTCTATTTTCCCATCAGAAAGAAGAATTAACCACAGGCTCAGCCTGCCCCCCGGAACCAGAACAGGGCCTGAAGCCATTCTGCGATTTTGCGGCCAGCTCCCATAAAAACGAGTTGTAAAATGGAGGTTCAGGGCACTGCAATTCACAAACATGCAGAGTTATAAATGATAACTCTCGTCCACAAATATATTGAGGGAAGGCAAAGAAGAGGATTTGAAATCAAGGCAGAATTGCAGGAAACAGATTTCAGGAGGTAGATACGAATCGCCTTTAAAGCACATGAAAAGCGGCAAAACGTTGACAATGATGCCCTTGGCCAAAAAGGGCGTATGCGTTTTTTCCTGAATATATTCAGGAAAAAACGCATACGCCCTTTTTGGCCAACCAAGCAACCTGGAAAGGCAAATCAGTGCTACAAACAAGTCTCGCTTCCCATCGGTCAAAAGGGCCATGCTGAAAAAAGTGTCAAAACCAGAAATGCAGGACAGGCCATGGAGAAATGGGAGCCTTGCTACACTGATGGGCGGGATGTAAATTGCCAACAGCCACTCTGGAGAAGTGTCCGGTGAGTCCTGAAACATCTGAAAAACACAGCTTAGAGAGCATAGGGCACTTCCACTCATGGGGGTATAAATTGGGAAAATTAAAAATCAGCAAGACACAAGCACCCCAAAGTTTAGGGCTGCTCTGTTGACCGGGAACTCCACTTCATTCCACCTTAAATATCCCAGGAAAGAAAAAAATGGATAAAGAAGTTGTGGTCCTTATGTACAATGGAATATCACTCAGCCAGGAAATCAATGTCGTAAGGTTAGTAGCAGCATGATGAGTGGATTTAGGTACGACGATTCTAAGTGAAATAAGTCACACAGAAAAGGACACTTCTCATAAGGTATCACTGATAGAGGGAATGTAAAAACCGTTACACTTGAACTGAATTACAAAACAGAACAGAGTCACACATGCAGAAAACACACTATGGCTGCTTAACGGGAAAGGTGAGGTGGGGTGATACATAAAACAAGGGTATCAAATTAGCTCAGATACCGTTCCATAAACCCAATATGTAATAGACAAGACCTACTCCTTGCTCAGAGAACTGGACTCAACACGCCCTATTCACCGCACAAGAATATATCTGACTAATAATAATCCTAAAACCTATGCATTGATATCTCTCTGTTAGTGTGTCAAGTGGGTGTAAAGCGGCATAAACACAGCAGTGAAAAGCAGCTAAACCCCATTATAAAAATAAATTACTTTGAAACACCCATGAAACAAAGACAGTGAAAGAGAGAGAAATTCTTACACAATGCTTTCAGGGGCTGTGATGCAACTTGGATTGACCATATCTAGAGGCACAGCTGGATGAGACATAAGGGAAGACACTCTTGGGGCTGAGAGGTTTGGAGAGGTTGGGTGAGCAAACACAGACCCTTTAAAGTAATACTGCGTGGTACCCATCGCATGGGTCCCAAATCTCCAGGTTCAAGGGCATCTTCCTACATCAAAAACATGCATGAGAAACCCAGAAGATGGTACACCGTGTGATGGGGAAAGGTTTCTAAAACGCACCTCATTTCTCATCTCCTTGTGCCCGGGTTCGCCATTCCAGCCGCTTTACTAGCAAGCTCCCTACTTGGAGCATCAGCACCTTTAACCTCCTATTCCGTAGAGGTTGCAATTTGTCCTGAGGATAAACGGGAAGACGTGGAACCAACGAGAGACTAGCTCTTGGTGTTGGGACAGGCACAGGTCACTCTATTTTCCCTTCAGAAAGAAGAATTAACCACAGGCTCAGCCTGCCCCCCGGAACCAGAACAGGGCCTGAATCCATTCTGCGATTTTGCGGCCAGCTCCCATAAAAACGAGTTGTAAAATGGAGGTTCAGGGCACTGCAATTCACAAACCTGCAGTTATAAATGATAACTCTCGTCCACAAATATATTGAGGGAAGGCAACGAAGAGGATTTGAAATCAAGGCAGAATTGCAGGAAACAGATTTCAGGAAGTAGATTCGAATCGCATTTAAAGCACATGAAAAGCGGCAAAACGTTGACAATGATGCCCTTGGCCAAAAAGGGCGTATGCGTTTTTTCCTGAATATATTCAGGAAAAAACGCATACGCCCTTTTTGGCCAACCAAGCAACCTGGAAAGGCAAATCAGTGCTACAAAGCATTCTCGCTTCCCATCGGTCAAACGGACCATGCTGAAAAAAGTGTCAAAACCAGAAATGCAGGACAGGCCATGGAGAAATGGGAGCCTTGCTATGCTGATGGGCGGGATGTAAATTGCCAACAGCCACTCTGGAGAAGTGTACGGTGTGTCCTGAAACATCTAAAAAACACAGCTTAGAGAGCATAGGGCATTTCCACTCATGGGCGTATAAATTGGGAAAACTAAAAATAAGCAAGACACAGGCACACCAAAGTTTAGGGCTGCTCTGTTGACAAGAACCTCCTCTTCATTACACCTTAAATATCCCAGGAAATAGGAAAATGGATAACGATGTTGTGGTCCTTATGTACAAGGGAATATCACTCAGCCATGAAATCAATGTCATAAGGCTATTAGCAGCATGATGAGTGGATTTAGGTACGACGATTCTAAGTGAAATAAGTCACACAGAAAAAGACACTTATCATAAGATATCACTTGTAGAGGGAATGTAAAAACCGTTACACTTGAACTGAATTACAAAACAGAACAGAGTCACACATGCAGAAAACACACTATGGCTGCTTAACGGGAAAGGTGAGGTGGGGTGATGCATAAAACAAGGGTTTCATATTAGCTCAAATACCGATCCATAAACCCAATATGTAATAGACAAGACCTACTCCTTGCTCAGTGAAGTGGATGCAACACCCCCTATTCAACGAACAAGAATATATCTGACTAGTAAAAATCTTAAAACCTATGTATTGATTTCTCTCTGTAAGTGAATCAAGTGGCTGTAAAGGGGCATAAACACAGCAGTGAAAATCAGGTAAACCCCATTATAAAAATAAATTACTTTAAAATCCCAAAAAACAAAGACAGTGATAGAGGGAGAAATTTTTACATAATTCGTTCCGGGGCTGTGATGCAACCTGGTGTGACCATATCTAGACCCACAGCTGGATGAGAAATAAAGCTGGACACTCTTGGGGCTGAAGGTCTCTTTCCCTATATACCAGATTGGGAACGTAGAAAGGCTGCCACCCTCTGGCCGTTACCTGCAAAAGCAGCTTTAAAACCTGTGCTAATGGTCACTTCATATGAACAAGTACTTCAGGGCTGTAAATGAAACGTGCCCTCAAAATGTCTTGAGGGAGGTAATGGCCAAAAATTTTCAAAATGTGACACTTACTTTAAGAAAACACTTTGAAGAACTAAGCTGTAATCACAGTTTGATAAATAAAAAGGGCATGCTTTAAAGCTCAATTTCAACAGATTATGGGACACATGCAAATTCAACCACAGATAGGTATCAGCTCGCACCTGTTAGAATAACCATCAGCAAGAAAACTACAAACAATAAATATTGAAGGTGTTTTGGAGAAATGCATACCCTCAATTTTAAGTGGGACATAACCTGGAAAGAGCCACTAATGAGAACTGAATGGTGGTGCCTTTAAAACATACACACTGAGCTACCATATGATACAGCAAGCCCACTCCTTGGCCTATAACATAAGAAGATATAACTGGAAAGACACAGGCAAGCAAATGTGCATTGCAGCAGTATTACAATAGCCAAGACATGGAGGCAACCAGAAAGTCCATCAAGAGGTGCGTGGCCAAAGAAGAACTGGTACACGTACAGATGGAATATTAGCCAGGGAAAAAAATGAAACAATGCCATTTGCAGCACCATGTATGATTCTTGAGGTAATCAGGCAAATTGTACTAAGTCAGAAAGCAAAAGACACATATCCTATAATATCACTTATAGGTCTTAGCTAAAAATTGATACCAATGAAGATATTTCCACAGAGAAATGCAATCACAGATTCATTAAACAAACTTATGGTTCACCAAATGGAAAGGTGTGAGGATTGGATACATTAGGATATTGGGGTTAAGATAGATATAGAAACACATGTGAAATATGTAATCACCAAAGACCTACGTAATACCAAGACAAGACTACTCAACATCGTGTCATAACCTACATGGGAAAATGATCCAAAGAAGAATAGATATATGTATATGTTTAAAAGAACCACATCTTTCACACCTAGAAGAAACAAAACATTTTAATTAAATTTGCTCTGACAAAAAATAAAAATTAAATTAAAAAAAGAACAAGAAGTAATGAGACATAAACTTAAGGGGCTATTTGCTGGCACATTGCATTCTAATTTACAACCAGAACATGACTTCCATTAAGGCTCTGTCATCACTAATAAAGCAGCTTTATAAGCAATGTTGAAGGTAGCTTAAAAGAAGTCTCACTAATTATTGATAGTAACAAGGAAACAAAGAAAAGTAAAAATCTCACTGCAAAAAGTATACATAGGGTAAGGATAGTAGATCAAACACTTATTAAACTTCTGTAAAGAATAAAAGACAACAGTAGTATGTTTTTTTTTAAAAAGAGAGGGCCCAAATAAATCTGAAATGAAAGAGATGATGTTACAACGGACACCACAGAAATACAAAGTATCCTAAGATACACACAGGGTAACTCAGGGCTCAGACTGGACGGAGCCCACTCTCCAGTCCCCTGTACATGACTTACAGGAGCCTCAGGAACTGAGGAGGGGGTCCCTGAGGAGAGGCTCAAGATAGAATATGGTAGACATTAACATGACTGCATTCATCTTAAACATGCCTGAACTACATTCACACGAGATGATTTTGTCCTGTATGTACATCGGCACCTCTAGTTGGAACTGCAGATCTTTGGCTTCAACACCTCTACTGACAACATTAGCGTCACCTGCTGTGGACCGTCTCCTATAGGATTTCTAGAATCACAAAACATCGAAGCTTCACAGGACCCAGAGTCTGTGCAACTCCACACAGAGTCTCAGAGTCTCAACTCCACTCAGATACTCCACTCTTGGAGGGCACACACAAAGTAGTGTGCACATCAGGACCCAGGGGAAGGAGCAGTGACCCTGTAGGAGAATGACCAGAACTACCTGCTACTTTTAGAGGGTCTCCTGCAGAGGCAGGTGGTGGCTGTGGCTGTGGCTCACCGTGAGGACAACGACACTGGCAGCAGAAGTTCTGGGAAATACTCCTTGGTGTGAGCCCTCCCAGAGTCCGCCATTAGCCCCACCAAGAGCAAGGTAGGCTCCAGGGCTGGGTCGCCTCAGGCCAAACAACCAACAGGGAGGGAACCCAGCCCCATGCATCAGCAGACAAGCGGATTAAACTTTTTATTAAAGTTTTATTTAATCCGTAGACAAGCGGATTAAAGCTCTGCCCACCAAAGCAACACCCAGCTCTACCCACCACCAGTCCTTCCCATCAGGAAGCTTGCACAAGCCTCTAAGATAGACTCATCCACCGGAGAGCAGACAGCAGAAGCAAGAAGAACTACAATTCTGCAGCCTGTGGAAGGAAAACCACATTCACAGAAAGATAGACAAAATGAAAAGGCAGAGGACTTTATACCAGATCAAGGAACAAGATAAAACCCCAGAAAAAAAAAAACAAAATGAGGTGGAGATAGGGAACCTTCCAGAAAAAAAATTCAGAATAATGATAGTGAAGTTGAGCCAAGACCTTGGAAAAAGAAAGGAGGCAAAGATCGAGAAGATGCAAGAAATGTTTAACAAAGACCTAGAAGAATTAAGGAACAAACACCTAGAAGAATTAAAGAACAAACAAACAGAGGTGAACAATGGAATAACTGAAATGAAAAATACACTAGAAGGAATCAGTAGCAGAATAACTGTGGCAGAAGAACGGATAAGTGACCTGGAAGACAGAAAGGTGGAAATCACTGCCATGGAACAGAATAAAGAAAAAGAATGAAAATAAACGAAGACACCCCAAGAGTCCTCTGGGACAACATTAAACGCAACAACATTCGCATTATAGGGGTCCCAGAAGGAGAAGAGAGAGAGAAAGGACCCGAGAATATATTTAAAGAGATAATGGTCAAAAACTTCCCTAGCATGGGAAAAGAAATAGCCACCCAAGTCCAGAAGCACAGAGTGTCCCAGGCAGGATAAACCAAAGGAGAAAAATGACAAGACACATAGTAATCAAATTGACAAAAATTAACGACAAAGAAAAATGATTGAAAGCAGCAAGGGAAAAATGACAAATAACATACAAGGGAACTCCCATAAGGATAACAACTGATTTCTCAGCAGAAAATCTACAAGCCAGAAGGAAGTGGCATGATAAATTTAAAGTGATGAAAGGGAAGAACCTACAACCAAGAGTACTCCACCCTGCAAAGAGCTCATTCAGATTTGATGGAGAAATCAAAAGCCTTACAGACAAGCAAAAGCTAAGAGAATTCAGCACCATGAAACCAGCTCTACACCAAATGCTAAAGGAACTTCTCTAAGTGGGAAACACAAGAGAAGAAAAGGACCCACCAAGACAAACCCATAACAATTAAGAAAATAGTAGTAGGAACATACATATCGATAATTACCTTAAACGTGAATGCACTACATGTTCCAACCAAAAGACACAGGCTCGCTGAATGGATACAAAAACAAGACCCATATATATGCTGTCTACAAGAGATCCATTTCAGACCTAGGGACACATACAGACTCAAAGTGAGGCGATGGAAAAATATATTCTATGCAAATGAAAATCAAAAGAAAGCTGGAGTAGCAATACTCATATCAGATAAAATAGACTTTAAAATAAAGAATGTTACAAGAGACAAGGAAAGGCACTGCATAATGGTCAGGGGATCAATCCAAGAAGAAGATATAACAACTATAAATATATATGTACCCAAAATAGGAGCAGCTCAATGTATAAGGCAACTGCTAACAGCTATAAAAGAGGAAATCGACAGTAACACAATAATAGCGGGGGACTTTAACAGCTCACTTACACCAGTGGAGATCAGCCAGACAGAAAATTAATAAGGAAACACAAGCTTTAAATGACACAATAGACCAGATAGAGTTAATTGATATTTATAGGGCATTCCATCCAAAAACAGCAGATTACACGTTCTTCTCAACTGCACACGGAACATTCTCCAGGATAGATCACATCTTGGGTCACAGATAAAGCCTCAGTAAATTTAAGAAAACTGAAATCATATCAAGCAGCTGTTCCGACCACAATGCTATGAGATTAGAAATCAATTACACGGAAAAAACCGTAAAAAACACAAACACATGGAGGCTAAACAATACGTTACTAAATAACCAAGAGATCACTGAAGAAATCAAAGAGGAAATCAAAAACTACCTAGAGACAAATGACAACAAAAACACGATGATCCAAAACCTATGGGATGCAGCAAAAGGAGTTCTAAGAGGGAAGTTTATAGCAATACAAGCCTACCTCAAGAAACAAGAAAAATCTCAAATAAACAATCTAACCTTACACCTAGAGGAACTAGAGAAAGAAGAACAAAACCCAAAGTTAGTAGAAGGAAAGAAATCATAAAGATCAGAGCAGAAATAAATGAAATAGAAACAAAGAAAACGAAAGCAAAGATCAATAAAACTAAAAGCTGGTTCTTTGAGAAGATAAGCAAAAATGATCAACCTCTAGCCGGACTCCAGAAAAAGAGGGAGAGGACGCAAATCAACAAAATTAGAAGTGAAAAAGCAGAAGTTATAACAGACACCACAGGAATACAAAGCATCCTAAGAGACTACTACAAGCAACTCTAGGCCAATAAAATGGACAATCTGGAAGAAATGGACAAATTCTTAGAAAGGGATAACCTTCTAAGACTGAACCAGGAATAGAAAATATGAACAAACCTATCACAAGCAATGAAATTGAAACTGTGATTAAAAATCTTCCAACAAACAAAAGTCCAGAACCAGATGGCATCACAGGTGAATTCTATCAAACATTTAGAGCAGAGCTAACACCCAACCTTCTCAAATTCTTCAAAACAATTGCAGCGGAAGGAACACTCCCAAACTCATTCTATGAGACCACCATCACCCTGATACCAAAATCAGACAGAGATACTACAAGGAAAGAAAATTATAGACCAATATCACTGATGAATATAGATGTAAAAATCCTCAACAAAATACTAGCAAACAGAATCGAACAACACATGAAAAGGATCATACACCATGATCAAGTGGGGTTTATCCCAGGGATGCGAGGATTCTTCAATATACACAAATCAATGTGATACACCATATTAACAAATTGTAGAATAAAAACATATGATCATCTCAATAGATGAAGGAAAAGATTTTGAGAAAATTCAACACTCATTTACGATAAAAACTCTGCAGAGTGTGGGCATAGAGGGAAACTACCTCAACATAATAAAGGCCATATATGACAAACCCACAGCAAACAACATTCTCAATGGTGAAAAACTGAAAGCGTTTCCTCTAAGATCAGGAACAAGACGAGGATGTCCACTCTCACCACTGCTATTCAACATAGTTTTGGAAGTCCTAGCCATGGCAATCAGAGAAGAAAAAGAAATAAAAGGAATACAAAAAGGAAAAGAAGAAGTAAAATTGTCACTGTTTGCAGATGACATGATATCATAGATAGAGAATCCTAAAGATGCCACCAGAAAACCACTGGAGCTAATCAATGAATTTGGTAAAGTTGCAGGATACAAAATTAATGCACAGAAATTGCTTGCATTCCTATACACTAACAATGAAAGATCAGAAAGAGAAATTAAGGAAACAATCCCATTACCACTGCAACAAAAAGAATAAAATACCTAGGAATAAACCTACCTAAGGAAGTAAAAGACCTGTACTCAGAAAACTATAAGACACTGATGAAAGAAATCAAAGATGATATAAACAGATGGAGACATATACCATGTTCTCGGATTAGAAGAATCAATATTGTGAAAATGACTATACTACCCAAAGCAATCTACAGATTCAATGCAATCCCGATCAAAATACCTTTGGCATTTTCTACAGAACAAGAAAAAAAAATCTTAAAATTTGTAGGGAGACACAAAAGACCCTGGATAGCCAAAGCAGTCTTGAGGGGGGAAAAAAAAAGAGCTGGAGGAATCAGACTTCCAGACTTCAGACTATATTGCAAAGCTACAGTAATCAAGATAATATGGTACTGACACAAGAACAGAAATATAGGTCAATAGAACAGGATAGAAAGCACAGAGATAAACCCACGTACCTATGGTTCACTAATCTATGACAAAGGAGGCAAGGGTATACAATGGAGAAAAGACAGTGTCTTCAGCAAGTGGTGCTGGGAAAACTGGACAGTTACATGTAAAAGAATGAAATTAGTACACTCCCTAACATCATACACAAAAATAAACTCAAAATGGATTAGAGACCTAAATATAAGACCAGCCACTATAAAACTCTTAGAGGAAAACATAAGCAGAACAGTCTATGACATAAATCACAGCAAGATCCTTTTTGACCCACCTCCTAGAGAAATGGAAATAAAAACAAAAATAAAAAAATGGGACCGAATGAAACATAAATTCTTTTGCACAGCAAAGGAAAACATAAGCAAGATGAAAAGACAACCATCAGAATGGGAGAAAATATTTTCAAATGAAGCAAATGGCAAAGGATTAATCTCCAAAAAGCAGCTCATGTAGCTCAATATCACAAAACCAAACAACCCAATCCAAAAATGGGCAGAAGACCTAAATAGACATTTCTCCAAAGAAGATATACAGGTTGCCAACAAACACATGAAAGGATGCTGAACATCACTAATCATTAGAGAAATGCAAATCAAAACTACAGTGAGGTATCACCTCACACCAGTCAGAATGGCCATCATCAAAAAATCTACCAACAATAAATGCTGGAGAGGCATTTATTGGAGCAAAGGGAACCCTCTTGCACTGTTGGTGGGAATGTAAATTGATATAGCCACTAGGGAGAACGGTATGGGGGTTCCTTAAAAACTAAAAATAGAACTACCATACAACCCAGCAAACCCACTCCTGGACATTTACCCTGAGAAAACCATAATTCAAAAAGAGTCATGTACCACAATGTTCACTGTAGCTCTATTTACAATAGCCAGGACATGGAAGCAACCTAAGTGTCCATCAACAGATAAATGGATAAGGAAGATGTGGCACAAATATACAATGGAACATTATTCAGCCATAAAAAGAAACGAAATTGAGTTACTTTTAGTGAGGTGGATGGATCTAGAGTCTGTCCTACAGAGTGAAGTAAGTCAGAAAGAGAAAAACAAATACCGTATGCTAACACATATATATGGAATCTTAAAAAAAAAAGTTTATGAAGAACCTAGGGGCAGGAAAGGATTAAGGACACAGACGTAGAGAAAGGACTTGAGGACATGGGGAGAGGGAAGGGTAAGCTGGGACAAAGTGAGAGAGTGGTATGGACATATATACACTACCAAATGTAAAATTGATAGCTACTGGGAAGCAGCCACATAGCACAGGGAGATCAGCTCTGTGCTTTGTGACCACCTAAAAGGGTGGGATAAGGGAGTGAGAGGGAGTTGCAAGAGGGAGGGGATATGGTGTTATATGTATACGCACAGCTGATTCACTTTTTTATACAGCAGAAACTAACACACAATTGTAAAGCAATTATACTCCAATAAAGATGTAAAAGAAAAAAAAAAGCCCAGAGATAAACCTACACACCTATGGCCCACTAATCTATGACAAAGGAGGCAAGGGTATACAAAGGAGAAAAGACAGTCTCTTCAATAAGTGGTGCTGGGAAAAATGGACAGCTACATGTAAAAGAATGAAATTAGAACACTCCCTAACACCATACACAAAAAATAAACTCAAAATGGATTAGAGACCAAAATGTAAGACCGGACACTATAAAACTCTTAGAGGAAAACATAGGAAGAATACTCTTTGACATAAATCACAGCAAGATCTTTTTTGATCCACCTCCTAGAGTAATGGAATACAAAAAAATAAACATATGGGAGCAAATGAAACCTAAAAGCTTTTGCAAAGCAAAGGAAACTACAAACAAGACGAAAAGACAACCCTCACAATGGGAGAAAATATTTGCAAACGAATCAATGGACAAAGGATTAATCTCCAATGTATATAAACAGCTCATGCAGCTCAACAGTAAAAAAACAAACAACCCAATCCAAAAATGGGCAGATGACGTAAATAGACATTTGTCCCAAGAAGACATACAGATGACCAAGAAGCACATGAAAAGCTGCTCAACATCACTAATTATTAGAGAAATATAAACCAAAACTACAATGAGGTATCGCCTCACACGAGTTAGAATGGGCATCATCAGAAAATCTACAAGCAACAAATGCTGGAGAGGGTGTGGAGAAAAGGGAACCCTCTTACACTATTTGTGGGAATGTAAATTGATACAGTCACGATGGAGAACAGTATGGAGGTTCCTTAAAAAACTAAAAATAGAATTACCATATGACCCAGCAATCCCACTACTGGCCATATACCCAGAGAAAACCATAATTCAAAAAGACATATTCACCACAATATTCATTGCAGCACTATTTACAATAGCCAGGTCATGGAAGCAACCTAAATGCCCATAGACAGACGAACAGAAAAGATGTGCTACATATATAAAATGGAATATTACTCAGTCATAAAAAGGAATGAAATTGGGTCATTTGTAGAGACGTGGATAGATCTAGAGACTGTCATACAGAGTGAAGTAAGTCAGAAAGAGAAAAACAAATATCGTATATTAACGCATACATGTGGAACCTAGAAAAATGGTAAAGATGAACCGGTTTGCAAGGCAGAAATAGAGACACAGATGTAGAGAACAAATGTATGGACACCAAGGGGGGAAAGTGGCAGGGTGGTGGTGGTGGGATGAATTGCGAGCCTGGGATTGACATATATACACTTATATGTATAAAATAGGTTACCAATAAGAGCCTGCTGTATAAAAAAATGAATAAAATAAATTCAAAAATTAAAAAATAAGTAATACTTAAAAAAATAAAACAGAAAAAAAAGTTCTGCCCTTCCCATAGACGTATTTATATGAATGAATTATTTCCATGCTTATATCCATAAATACAAAAAGAGGAATAAAACTTACCTTGAACCAAAAAAGAAAGAAAAAAAAAAACAGAACCCACTGGTCATACAGAGGAAAACCCTATCAGGGCACTTGCTCCAGGGGTAAACAATTCTGAAGTTGGTCACAGGTGGGGAATCATCTTCCATGCAGCCAGCAGCCCCCACACGAGGAGCGTCCTCATTGCAAAGCTGGGGGACCGTGAGGAGGCGTCTCTGAGTAAACGTGAGCTGAGCCCCAGGCCAGCTGCTGCTGAACTTTTCCCACCCTTCCCAGGTAAAACACCTGAATGTGTGCAAAGACTTTCAAAACTAGAGGAAGGGGCTTGGAGTCACACCAGCGACAGCACGCAGGCCGACTTGGTGCCTGCAGGCCAGCCAGGATGGTCCTGGCCCCGGGCGCTCGTCTGGAAGCTTTCCATTTCCCTGCCTGAGGTACCCCTCCTGTCCCGGCCCCCACTGCTTTTTTCCTTCCTCACCTCTGCCCGGGGAGAAATTCCAGCAGCAAGTATGGGTGACACATCCTCTTCTTTAGCAGGTGGCAGCCCGGCAACTCCTGCAGAAAGTCCAGCAGAGCCCCAGTCACACTGGGCCACTCATAGAGCCGTGGGCCCTACTCCCTCCCACCAGCCCAACCCCGAGACTGCTGACGGGGCAGAGAATATGGCGTCAGGCACAGCTGCAGAGGCTTTTGCTGCCTGGAGGGGTGTTTATATTGACCTCAACCCAGGCACACCTGGGAAGGGCTGGCCGGCCGGGTCAGGCTGCCCAGGTCAGCCAATCCTCGCCCCTCAGGGGCTCAGAGTTGCAGAAAATGGGCCTTGCTGCACCGGCCAGATCCAAGGAACAGGTGTAGGGTCCCGAGAGTCAGGATAGATAAGGGGCGGCAGCCCTGGCTTGTTTTCGAATCATTTTATCTGGTCCATGAGTGGGAGACAACTTCAAGAAGACCCTCTGCTAATGAGAGGAACCCAGGAGTCAGGGAGAGGAGGGGTGGTGGGTGGAGACAGAGGCCTGGTGCCCCGGCTGCAGTGGAAGCCCCTGGAAGACCAGGCAGAGGGAGGCCGCACAGAGTGAAGCCTAGGGTCACAGACCTGTTGGAGCTGCTGTTTGTTAGTTCAAGCTCTGCTCTGAGGTGCTCTGTGTCAGCTCTGAGTGACAGGGGTGCTGGGGGTGCTCTGCAATGAGGGCTATGTGCACGGTTCCTGTGTGCCCAGCCCTGCCGGGGTACCTGTCCACGGGAGCTCCATATCCAGGGAGGGGCCTGCCCATGAGAGCCCCGTGGGCTGCTGCGTACCTGCCCAGGTGAGCTCCATATCCTGGGAGGGGCCTGACCACAAGAGCCCCGTGGGCTGCTGGGGACCTGGTAGAGGACGCCAGGACAGTCAGTGAAGCCACAGAGGATATACATCTAGTAGTTCCTAATTCCTACACCCTGCTGGTCATTCTACCATCCACCAGGACATGGCATTCTGTATTAGACTTCAATGATGCCTTCTTCTGTATTCCATTAGTCCCAGAGTCACAAGAAATTTTGGCTGTGAGTGGCAGGACTCAACCTACAACAAAAACAATACTGCTGGGCCGTCCTGCCCCAGGGGTTCAAAAATTCCCACACCATCTTTGGGGAAACGTTAGCTAAAGACCTAAAAGATCTACCTCTGGAGAAGGGAACCCTCCTTCAATATGCAGATGACATTCTGATCACCAGCCCGACTAAGGAGGCCTCTGAACTACCTAGCCAATAAAAGATAGAAGGTGTCCAAGGAAAAGGCTCAAATATCACAAACTAAGGTGGCCTTCCTGGGCTTCATTCGCACAGAAGGTCGGAGAAGCCCACCCCAGGAAAGGGAAGAAGCCATTTGCAGCCTCACCTTTCCTGAAACTAGAAGACAGCTTAGGGGTTCCTGGGGAGACCGGGGTTTGCTGCATCTGGATCCCTAACTACAGTCTAATAGCTGGGCCTCTATATGAAACACTGAAAGGAAAAGATGATGATCCTTTTGAATAGAATCCAGAAGCGGCCTTTCAAGAATGGAAAGAGCAGTCAATTCAGACCCTGGCCCTGGACCTCCCTAAGTTAGCTAAACCCTTTGACCTTTACATTCCTGGTCCAAGGCGAATCGCCCTTGGAGTATTAGTGCAAAAACTGGGACCACTTGAAATGGAACAATGCAAGAATGCCCTCCAGGCATTGGCCAGCCACCCCATCCGACCAGGATACTGGAGGTATCTAAAAACCTGGAAATCAGCAGCCCGCAAAGCCAGCTCCCTCCTAAGGGAAAAGGACGCCACTTGGTGATCCTAACCACCCACCATGCCCTGAAGTTGCAGGGATTGCTCCGTGGGCACAATGACCTCGAGTGAGGAGGCCCTCCAACACCAACCTCCAGAGAGACAACCTGGGGCAATGGGCCCCCATGACGACTCGTGTGACCATCACTTGACCTGGAGCTTCTCTCAGAAAACAACAAGAGTGTGCCCCAAAAGAGCAGACTATTGCTTACAGGACTTACTGCACCCAGAGCGGAGCTAATAAACTTGGCAGGGGAACCGTAAATAACGCTGCCACCATAGAAAAGCCTACAGACACCGCAGTGACGGCGGCCAATGAGACCGGCTGTACTCCTGGCTACTTCAAAAGGCCGTTGACTGAGTGGCCGTCATGGTCCTGGATCACCACCGGCCCTGGACTGTCTGGGAGTTGAGCAAGCAGGGCTCTGACACCTGGTGCTGTTTGTACGTTAATTCAGTGGCCTAACTGAAGAAAGCACAGACTACTGGTCAGAGCATCTAGGCTGGCAGAAACCATCAGCCTAAGGGGGCCGAACCAATGTGGAGCAGGGTAAAACCGCCCACCCCCCCAGCGTCTCTGCACATCTCTTTCCTGGACCCTTAAAGGTCATTAGAATCTATAAAACTTCCAATGCTGGTGCTCAGGCAGACGAGCAGTGAGGGAGGAGGCCTGCAGACAATCAACCTCACCTGGAGGCTGCTGGGGAGAAGTCCTGCCCCTCCCCCCGGGTATGAGGACACCCAACTCAGCATGAAGCATTTACAGAAGACGTGTCTGCACCCTCAGCGCCCCAAGAATGAGGAATGGGACAAAAGGCAGAGGAGGGCTTTGTCACTGGCAAAGCCCATTAAAAATTCCTGGGAGATAAAAATAGAATCTGGGCAATAAAATAAAGTCTAACCATTTTTTCCTTTGTGCTTTGTCTAATTTCACTTGCTCCTAGGTTTCCACATGCAGAGGTCCCACACCCGACACTTCAGACCCGATTTCCTAGTGCAAAATGGCTGGGCCGACACCTCAGCTCGTGGGGCCCCGTGCACACTCTGCGACATAGGAGCCTGAGCTCCAGCCAACCTGGCCCTCGAGAGCTCCGCCCCCTCCCTCCCGCTGATGCTGACAGGATCCCTACACAGCAGCCCGGCCCACAACCCGCAGGGGAGCACACACTCTCACCTCTCCATTCTCTGATCAAAATATAAAGTTTTCCTTTGCTTCTGAACCAAAGTCAGTCTCGATCTGTTGGCTCCAATGACACTGGGCAGGGAGACCCTTGTTGGGGCCCACTCTGCAGGATCAGTAACAGAATTTGAGAACATTGTAACTTCAATGAACAGATGTGTGAGCCAAACTGTAATTAACATAGAGCAGTGTATAAGGCTCGTGTAAAATAAGATGTTTCTAACACTTCCATTTGATATTTCCATCACTTTATTATAAGCAAGTTCAGTGGAGGGGTTTGTCTTATTTGTCAGGTCAACAGTAGAGAAATGCAGTGATTTCTTTCCAAGGATGTACATCTAATAATCTTGGTTGAAGTTTCAACCTTGTTTGGAATGATTTTCCATTGAAAATGATACCTCTCTTTCAGCTCCTAGATTTCTGAGAAGTATAAAATCTTATATTTTTTATTACCAAAGGGGAAAGGTGGGAGGAGGGATAATTTAACAGTTTCAGATTAACATATACACACTGCTATGTATAAAATATATCATCAACAAGGAACTACTGTATAGCACAGGGAACTATACTCAATATTTTGTAATGACCCCTGAGGGGAAATAACCTGAAAAACAATAGATATCTATATCGACATCATCTATCAACTACAGATAAAATGGAAACTAAAGGAGGCCGATGGTGAGCGTTTCTGAACCTAAAGACTTCAATCATCTAAAGTTCGGACTCTGCCTACGGCCCAAGTCCCTTAATGAACACACATGTACCAGTAGCTTAAAAATTCCCCAGATTGGAGTTCGGGGAGACACTGATTTGGAAAAATCCCTTGTGTTCTCCTTACATACACGGGACCTTTCCTACAGCTAAAACATGCCTGTGACACCCAGAAGATGGAACACGGTTGGATCAGGAAGATTTTGGAAAAGGCACCAAAACGCCTAATTTCCTGGTTGTTGGGTTCACCCCTCCAGCCTTTTTCCTTAAAATCTCCCCACTTGAGGATGTCAGCACCTTCAACATCCAGTTGCACAGAAATCGGAATTTGTCCAAAGGAAAAAGGGGAAGGAGGAGAAACAAGGAGAGCCAAGCCCTAGATGTTCGGAGAGGCACATGTCACTCTAATTTCCAGTCAGGAAGAAGAATTAAGCAAAGGCTTAGCCTGCCACCGGGAACCAGAGTAGGGCCAGAAGCAAATGAGAGTTTCTGCGGAAAGCTCCCAAAAAAGCGAGTTGAAAAATGGAGCTCAGGGGCACTGCAATTCACAAATATGCAGAGTTATAAATGATAACTCTCGTCCACAAATATATTGAGGGAAGGCAACGAAGAGGATTTGAAATCAAGGCAGAATTGCAGGAAACAGATTTCAGGAGTTAGATTTGAATCACCCCTAAAGCACATGAAAAACATCAAAACGTCGACAATGATGCACTTGGCCAAAAAGAGCATATGCGTTTTTTTCTGAATGAATTCAGGAAAAAACCCATAGGCCCTTTGTGGCCAACCAAGCAAGCCGGAAATGCAATTCAGCACTACAAAGAAGTCTGACTTCCCATCGGTCAAAATGGCCTTGCTAAAAAAGTGTAAAAACAAGAAATGCAGGTGAGGCCAGGGAGGAAAGGGAGCCTTGTTACACTGATGGGTGGGGTATAAATTGCCAGTGATGACTCTGGAGAAGGGTATGGTGTTTCCTAAAACATCTAAAAAACACAGCTAGAGAGAAAGGGGCACATCCACTCATGGGCGTATAAATTGGGAAAACTAAAAATCAGCAAGACACAGGCACCCCAAACATTAGGGCTGCTCTGTAGACAAGAACCTCCACTTATTTCCACCTTAAATATGCAAGGAAAGAGAAAAATGGATAAAGAAGTTGTGATCCATATGTACAATTGTATATCACTCGGGCGTGAGATAAATATTATAAGGCTGGTAGCAGCATGATGAGTGGATTTAGGTAGGACTATTCTAAGTGAAATAAGTCACACAGAAAAAGACACTTATCATAAGATATCACTAACAGAGGGAATGTAAAAACTGCTACACTTGAACGGAATAACAAAACAGAACAGAGTCACACATTAAGAAAACATACTATGGTTGCTTAACGGGAAAGGTGAGGTGGGGTGATGCATAAAACAAGGATTTCAAATTAGCTCAGATAACGTTCCATAAATCCAATATGTAATAGACAAGACCTACTCCTTGCTCAGTGAACTGGACTCAACACCCCCTATTCACCGCTCAAGAACATATATGACTAGTAAGAATCGTAAAACCTATGTACTGATATCTCTCTGGAAGTGAGTCAAGTGGGTGTAAAGCGGCATAAACACAGCCGTGAAAAGCAGCTAAACCCCATTATAAAAATAAATTACTTTTAAAAACCCGTGAAACGAAGACAGTGAAAGAGAGAGAAATTCTTACAAAATTCGTTCAGGGGCTGTGATGCCACCTGGATTGACCATATCTAGACCCACAGCTGGATGAGACATAAGGGTGGACACTCTCGGGGCTGAGAGGCTTGGTGAGGTTGGGGAGCAAACGCAGAGCCTTTAAAGTAATACTGCCTGTTACCCATCCCATGGGTTCCAAATCTCCAGGTTCAAGGGCATCTTCCTACATCGAAAACATGCATGAGAAACCCAGAAGATAGTACACCGTGTGATGGGGAAAGGTTTCTAAAACGCACCTCATTTCTCCTCTCCTTGTGCTCGGGTTCGCCATTCCAGCCGCTTTAGTAGCAATCGCCCTCAATGGAAAATCAGCACCTTTAACCTCCTGTTCCATACAGCTTGCAATTTGTCCTGAGGATGAACGGAAAGACGGGGAGCCAATGAGAGATTAGCTCTTGGTGTTGGGACAGGCACAGGTCACTCTATTTTCCCATCAGGAAGAAGAATTAACCACAGGCTCAGCCTGCCGCCCGGAACAAGAATAGTGCCTGAGGCCATCCTGCGCTTTTGCGGAGAGCTCCCAAAAAAGCGAGTTGAAAAATGGAGCTCAGGGGCATTGCAATTCACAAACCAGCAGAGTTATAAATGATAACTCTCATCCAAAAATATATTGAGGGAAGGCAACGAAGAGGATTTGAAAGCAAGGCAGAATTGCAGGAAACAGATTTCAGGAGGTCGATTCGAATCGCCTTTAAAGCACATGAAAAGCGGCAAAACGTCGAAAATGATGCCCTTGGCCAAAAAGGGCGTATGCGTTTTTTCCTGAATATATTCAGGAAAAAACGCATACGCCCTTTTTGGCCAACCAAGCAACCTGGAAAGGCAAATCAGCGCTACAGAGAAGTCTCGCTTCCCATCGGTCAAAAGGGCCATGTTGAAAAAAGTGTCAAAACCAGAAATGCAGGACAGGCCATGGAGAAATGGGAGCCTTGCTACACTGATGGGCGGGATGTAAATTGCCAACAGCCACTCAGGAGAAGTGTACGGTGAGTCCTGAAACATCTGAAAAGCACAGCTTAGAGAACATAGGGCACTTCCACTCATGGGGGTATAAATTGGGAAAATGAAAAATCAGCAAGACACAAGCACCCCAAAGTTTAGGGCTGCTCTGTTGACAAGGACCTCCACTTCATTCCACCTTAAATATCCCAGGAAAGAGAAAAATGGATAAAGAAGTTGTGGTCCTTATGTACAATGGAATATCACTCAGCCATGAAATCAATGTCATAAGGCTAGTAGCAGCATGATGAGTGGATTTAGGTATGACGATTCTAAGTGAAATAAGTCACACAGAAAAGGACACTTATCATAAGCTATCACTTATAGAGGGAATGTAAAAACCGCTACACTTGAACTGAATTACAAAGCAGAACAGAGTCACACGTTTAGAAAACACACTATGGCTGCTTAACAGGAAAGGTGAGGTGGGGTGATGCATAAAACAAGGGTTTCAAATTAGCTCAGATACCGTTCCATAAACACAATACGTTACAGAAAGACCTATTCCTTGCTCAGTGAACTGCACTCAACACCCCCTATTCATCGCACAAGAATATATCTGACTAGTAAGAATCTTAAAACCTATGTATTGATATCTCTCTGGAAGTGAGTCAAGTGAGTGTAAAGTGGCATAAACACAGCCGTGAAAAGCAGCTAAACCCCATTATGAAAATAAATTACTTTTAAAAACCCGTGAAACAAAGACAGTGAAAGAGAGAGAAATTCTTAAAAAATTCGTTCAGGGGCTGTGATGCACCCTGGATTGACCATATCTATACCCACAGCTGGATGAGACATAAGGGTGGACACTCTCGGGGCTGAGAGGTTTGGTGAGTTAGGGGGACCAAACGCAGAGCCTTTAAAGTAATACTGCGTGGTACCCATCGCATGGGTCCCAAATCTCCAGGTTCAAGGGCATCTTCCTACATCGAAAACATGCATGAGAAACCCAGAAGATGGTACACCATGTGATGGGGAAATGTTTCTAAAACGCACCTCATTTCTCATCTCCTTGAGCCCGGGTTCGCCATTCCAGCCGCTTTACTAGCAATCTCCCTACTTGGAGCATCAGCACCTTTAACCTCCTGTTTCGTACAGGTTGCAATTTGTCCTGAGGATGAACGGGAAGACTTGGAACCAACGAGAGACTAGCTCTTGGTGTTGGGACAGGCCCAGGTCACTCTATTTTCCCATCAGGAAGAAGAATTAACCACAGGCTCAGCCTGCCCCCCGGAACAAGAACAGGGCCTGAAACCATCCTGCGCTTTTGCGGCCAGCTCCCAAAAAAGCGAGTTGAAAAATGGAGCTCAGGGGCACTGCAACTCAAAACCTGCAGAGTTATAAATGATAACTCTCGTCCACAAATATATTGAGGGAAGGCAACGAAGAGGATTTGAAATCAAGGCAGAATTGCAGGAAACAGATTTCAGGAGGTAGATACGAATCGCTTTTAAAGCACATGAAAAGCGGCAAAACGTCGACAATGATGCCTTTGGCCAAAAAGGGCGTATGCGTTTTTTCCTGAATATATTCAGGAAAAAACGCATACGCCCTTTTTGGCCAACCAAGCAACCTGGAAAGGCAAATCAGCGCTACAAAGAAGTCTCGCTTCCCATCGGTCAAAAGGGCCATGTTGAAAAAAGTGTCAAAACCAGAAATGCAGGACAGGCCATGGAGAAATGGGAGCCTTGCTACACTGATGGGCGGGATGTAAATTGCCAACAGCCACTCTGGAGAAGTGTACGGTGTGTCCTGAAACATCTAAAAAACACAGCTTAGAGAGCATAGGGCATTTCCACTCATGGGCGTATAAATTGGGAAAACTAAAAATCAGCAAGACATAGGCACACCAAAGTTTAGGGCTGCTCTGTTGACAAGAACCTCCTCTTCATTACACCTTAAATATCCCAGGAAATAGGAAAATGGATAACGATGTTGTGGTCCTTATGTACAATGGAATATCACTCAGCCATGAAATCAATGTCATAAGGCTATTAGCAGCATGATGAGTGGATTTATGTTCGACGATTCTAAGTGAAATAAGTCACACAGAAAAAGACACTTATCATAAGATATCACTTGTAGAGGGAATGTAAAAACCGTTACACTTGAACTGAATTACAAAACAGAACAGAGTCACACATTTAGAAAACACACTATGGCTGCTTAACGGGAAAGGTGAGGTGGGGTGATGCATAAAACAAGGGTTTCATATTAGCTCAAACACCGATCCATAAACCCAATATGTAATAGACAAGACCTACTCCTTGCTCAGTGAAGTGGATGCAACACCCCCTATTCAACGAACAAGAATATATCTGACTAGTAAAAATCTTAAAACCTATGTATTGATTTCTCTCTGTAAGTGAATCAAGTGGGTGTAAAGGGGCATAAACACAGCAGTGAAAAGCAGCTAAACCCCATTATAAAAATAAATTACTTCGAAAAACCCATGAAAGAAAGACAGTGAAAGAGAGAGAAATTCTTACACAATGCGTTCAGGGGCTGTGATGCAACCTGGATTGACCATAACTAGAACCAGAGCTGGATGAGACATAAGGGTGGACACTTTTGGGGCTGAGACGTTTGGTGAGGTTGGGTGAGCAAACGCAGACCCTTTAAAGTAATACTGCGTGGTACCCATCGTATGGGTCCCAAATCTCCAGGTTCAAGGGCATCTTCCTACATCGAAAACATGCATGAGAAACCCAGAAGATGGTACACCATGTGATGGGGAAAGGTTTCTAAAACGCACCTCATTTCTCATCTCCTTGTGCCCGGGTTCGCCATTCCAGCCGCCTTACTAGCAATCTCCCTACTTGGAGCATCAGCACCTTTAACCTCCTGTTCCGTACAGGCTTTCAATTTGTCCTGAGGATGAACGGGAAGACGGGGAACCAATGAGAGCCTAGCTCTTGGTGTTGGGACAGGCACAGGTCACTCTACTTTCCCATCAGGAAGAAGAATTAACCACAGGCTCAACCTGTCCCCCGGAACCAGAACAGAGCCTAAAGCCATCCTGCGCTTTTGTGGCCAGCTCCCAAATACACGAGTTGTAAAATGGAGGTTCAGGGCACTGCAATTCACAAACCTGCAGAGTTATAAATGATAAGTCTCGTCCACAAATATATTGAGGGAAGGCAAAGAAGAGGATTTGAAATCAAGGCAGAATTGCAGGAAACAGATTTCAGGAGGTAGATTCGGATCACCTTTAAAGCACATGAAAAGCGGAAAAACGTTGACAAAGATGCCCTAGGCCAAAAAAGGGCGTATGCGTTTTTTCCTGAATATATTCAGGAAAAAACGCATACGCCCTTTTTGGCCAACCAAGCAACCTGGAAAGGCAAATCAGCGCAACAAAGAAGACTCGCTTCCCTTCGGTCAAAAGGGCCATGCTGAAAAAAGTGTCAAAACCAGAAATGCAGGACAGGCCATGGAGAAATGGGAGCCTTGCTACACTGATGGGCGGAATGTAAATTGCCAACAGCCACTCTGCAGAAGTGTACGGTGTGTCCTGAAACATTTAAAAAACACAGCTTAGAGAGCATAGGGCACTTCCACTCATGGGGGTATAAATTGGGAAAATTAAAAATCAGCAAGACACAAGCACCCCAAAGTTTAGGGCTGCTCTGTTGACAAGGACCTCCACTTCATTCCACCTTAAATATCCCAGGAAAGAGAAAAATGGATAAAGAAGTTGTGGTCCTTATGTACAATGGAATATCACTCAGCCATGAAATCAATGTCATAAGGCTAGAAGCAGCATGATGAGTGGATTTAGGTACGACGATTCTAAGTGAAATAAGTCACACAGAAAAGGACACTTATCATAAGCTATCACTTATAGAGGGAATGTAAAAACCGCTACACTTGAACTGAATTACAAAGCAGAACAGAGTCACACGTTTAGAAAACACACTATGGCTGCTTAATGGGAAAGGTGACGTGGGGTGATGCATAAAACAAGGTTTTCAAATTATCTGAGATACCTTTCCATAAACCCAATACGTAATAGACAAGACCTACTCCTTGCTCAGAGAACAGGACTCAACACACCCTATTCACCGCAAAAGAATATATTTGATTAGTAATAATCTTAAAACCTATGTATTGATATCTCTCTGTTAGTGTGTTAAGTGGGTGTAAAGCCGCATAAACACCGTAGTCAAAAGCAGCTAAACCCCATTATAAAAATAAATTAGTTTTAAAAACCCATGATACAAAGACAGTGAAAGAGAGAGAAATTCTTACACAATTCGTTCAGGGGCTGTGATGCAACCTGGATCGACCATATCTAGACCCACAGCTGGGTGAGACATAAGGGTGGACACTCTTGCGGCTGAGAGGTTTGGTGAGGTTGGATGAGCAAACGCAGACCCTTTAAAGTAATACTGCGTGACACCCATCCCATGGGTCCCAAATCTCCAGGTCCAAGGGCATCTTCCTACATCAAAAACATGCATGAGAAACCCAGAAGATGGTACACCATGTGATCGGGAAAGGTTTCTAAAATGCACCTCATTTCTCATCTCCTTGTGCTCGGGTTCGCCATTCCAGCCACTTTCCTAGCAATCTCCCTACTTGGAGCATCAGCACCTTTAACCTCCTGTTCCGTACAGGTTGCAATTTGTACTGAGAATGAACGGGAAGAGGGGGAACCAATGAGAGACTAGATCTAGGTGTTGGGAGAAGCACAGGTCACTCTATTTTCCCTTCAGAAAGAAGAATTAACCACAGGCTCAACCTGCCCCCCGGAAGTAGAACAGGGCCTGAAGCAATCCTGCGCTTTTGTGGCCAACTCCCAAAAAAGCGAGTTGAAAAATGGAGCTCAGGGGCACTGCAATTCACAAACCTGCAGAGTTATCAATGATAACTCTCGTCCACAAATATATTGAGGGAAGGCAACGAAGAGGATTTGAAAGCAAGGCAGAATTTCAGAAACAGACTTAAGGAGGTAGTTTCGAATCGCCTTTAAAGCAGATGAAAAGCGGCAAAACGTTGACAATGATACCCTTGGCCAAAAAGGGCGTATGCGTTTTTTCCTGAATATATTCAGGAAAAAACGCATACGCCCTTTTTGGCCAACCAAGCAACCTGGAAAGGCAAATCAGCGCTACAAAGAAGTCTCGCTTCCCATCGGTCAAAAGGGCCATGCTGAAAAAAGTGTCAAAACCAGAAATGCAGGACAGGCCATGGAGAAATGGGAGCCTTGCTACACTGATGGGCGGGATGTAAATTGCCAACAGCCACTCTGGAGAAGTGTACGGTGTGTCCTGAAACATCTAAAAAACACAGCTTAGAGAGCATAGGTCACTTCCACTCATGGGCGTATAAATTGGGAAAACTAAAAATCAGCAAGACACAGGCACACCAAAGTTTAGGGCTGCTCTGTTGACAAGAACCTCCTCTTCATTACACCTTAAATATCCCAGGAAATAGGAAAATGGATAACGATGTTGTGGTCCTTATGTACAATGGAATATCACTCAGCCATGAAATCAATGTCATAAGGCTATTAGCAGCATGATGAGTGGATTTATGTTCGACGATTCTAAGTGAAATAAGTCACACAGAAAAAGACACTTATCATAAGATATCACTTGTAGAGGGAATGTAAAAACCGTTACACTTGAACTGAATTACAAAACAGAACAGAGTCACACATTTAGAAAACACACTATGGCTGCTTAACGGGAAAGGTGAGGTGGGGTGATGCATAAAACAAGGGTTTCATATTAGCTCAAACACCGATCCATAAACCCAATATGTAATAGACAAGACCTACTCCTTGCTCAGTGAAGTGGATGCAACACCCCCTATTCAACGAACAAGAATATATCTGACTAGTAAAAATCTTAAAACCTATGTATTGATTTCTCTCTGTAAGTGAATCAAGTGGGTGTAAAGGGGCATAAACACAGCAGTGAAAAGCAGCTAAACCCCATTATAAAAATAAATTACTTCGAAAAACCCATGAAAGAAAGACAGTGAAAGAGAGAGAAATTCTTACACAATGCGTTCAGGGGCTGTGATGCAACCTGGATTGACCATAACTAGAACCAGAGCTGGATGAGACATAAGGGTGGACACTTTTGGGGCTGAGACGTTTGGTGAGGTTGGGTGAGCAAACGCAGACCCTTTAAAGTAATACTGCGTGGTACCCATCGTATGGGTCCCAAATCTCCAGGTTCAAGGGCATCTTCCTACATCGAAAACATGCATGAGAAACCCAGAAGATGGTACACCATGTGATGGGGAAAGGTTTCTAAAACGCACCTCATTTCTCCTCTCCTTGTGCTCGGGTTCGCCATTCCAGCCGCTTTAGTAGCAATCGCCCTCAATGGAAAATCAGCACCTTTAACCTCCTGTTCCATACAGCTTGCAATTTGTCCTGAGGATGAACGGAAAGACGGGGAGCCAATGAGAGATTAGCTCTTGGTGTTGGGACAGGCACAGGTCACTCTATTTTCCCATCAGGAAGAAGAATTAACCACAGGCTCAGCCTGCCGCCCGGAACAAGAATAGTGCCTGAGGCCATCCTGCGCTTTTGCGGAGAGCTCCCAAAAAAGCGAGTTGAAAAATGGAGCTCAGGGGCATTGCAATTCACAAACCAGCAGAGTTATAAATGATAACTCTCATCCAAAAATATATTGAGGGAAGGCAACGAAGAGGATTTGAAAGCAAGGCAGAATTGCAGGAAACAGATTTCAGGAGGTCGATTCGAATCGCCTTTAAAGCACATGAAAAGCGGCAAAACGTCGAAAATGATGCCCTTGGCCAAAAAGGGCGTATGCGTTTTTTCCTGAATATATTCAGGAAAAAACGCATACGCCCTTTTTGGCCAACCAAGCAACCTGGAAAGGCAAATCAGCGCTACAGAGAAGTCTCGCTTCCCATCGGTCAAAAGGGCCATGTTGAAAAAAGTGTCAAAACCAGAAATGCAGGACAGGCCATGGAGAAATGGGAGCCTTGCTACACTGATGGGCGGGATGTAAATTGCCAACAGCCACTCAGGAGAAGTGTACGGTGAGTCCTGAAACATCTGAAAAGCACAGCTTAGAGAACATAGGGCACTTCCACTCATGGGGGTATAAATTGGGAAAATGAAAAATCAGCAAGACACAAGCACCCCAAAGTTTAGGGCTGCTCTGTTGACAAGGACCTCCACTTCATTCCACCTTAAATATCCCAGGAAAGAGAAAAATGGATAAAGAAGTTGTGGTCCTTATGTACAATGGAATATCACTCAGCCATGAAATCAATGTCATAAGGCTAGTAGCAGCATGATGAGTGGATTTAGGTATGACGATTCTAAGTGAAATAAGTCACACAGAAAAGGACACTTATCATAAGCTATCACTTATAGAGGGAATGTAAAAACCGCTACACTTGAACTGAATTACAAAGCAGAACAGAGTCACACGTTTAGAAAACACACTATGGCTGCTTAACAGGAAAGGTGAGGTGGGGTGATGCATAAAACAAGGGTTTCAAATTAGCTCAGATACCGTTCCATAAACACAATACGTTACAGAAAGACCTATTCCTTGCTCAGTGAACTGCACTCAACACCCCCTATTCATCACACAAGAATATATCTGACTAGTAAGAATCTTAAAACCTATGTATTGATATCTCTCTGGAAGTGAGTCAAGTGAGTGTAAAGTGGCATAAACACAGCCGTGAAAAGCAGCTAAACCCCATTATGAAAATAAATTACTTTTAAAAACCCGTGAAACAAAGACAGTGAAAGAGAGAGAAATTCTTAAAAAATTCGTTCAGGGGCTGTGATGCACCCTGGATTGACCATATCTATACCCACAGCTGGATGAGACATAAGGGTGGACACTCTCGGGGCTGAGAGGTTTGGTGAGTTAGGGGGACCAAACGCAGAGCCTTTAAAGTAATACTGCGTGGTACCCATCGCATGGGTCCCAAATCTCCAGGTTCAAGGGCATCTTCCTACATCGAAAACATGCATGAGAAACCCAGAAGATGGTACACCATGTGATGGGGAAATGTTTCTAAAACGCACCTCATTTCTCATCTCCTTGAGCCCGGGTTCGCCATTCCAGCCGCTTTACTAGCAATCTCCCTACTTGGAGCATCAGCACCTTTAACCTCCTGTTCCGTACAGGTTGCAATTTGTACTGAGAATGAACGGGAAGAGGGGGAACCAATGAGAGACTAGATCTAGGTGTTGGGAGAAGCACAGGTCACTCTATTTTCCCTTCAGAAAGAAGAATTAACCACAGGCTCAACCTGCCCCCCGGAAGTAGAACAGGGCCTGAAGCAATCCTGCGCTTTTGTGGCCAACTCCCAAAAAAGCGAGTTGAAAAATGGAGCTCAGGGGCACTGCAATTCACAAACCTGCAGAGTTATCAATGATAACTCTCGTCCACAAATATATTGAGGGAAGGCAACGAAGAGGATTTGAAAGCAAGGCAGAATTTCAGAAACAGACTTAAGGAGGTAGTTTCGAATCGCCTTTAAAGCAGATGAAAAGCGGCAAAACGTTGACAATGATACCCTTGGCCAAAAAGGGCGTATGCGTTTTTTCCTGAATATATTCAGGAAAAAACGCATACGCCCTTTTTGGCCAACCAAGCAACCTGGAAAGGCAAATCAGCGCTACAAAGAAGTCTCGCTTCCCATCGGTCAAAAGGGCCATGCTGAAAAAAGTGTCAAAACCAGAAATGCAGGACAGGCCATGGAGAAATGGGAGCCTTGCTACACTGATGGGCGGGATGTAAATTGCCAACAGCCACTCTGGAGAAGTGTACGGTGTGTCCTGAAACATCTAAAAAACACAGCTTAGAGAGCATAGGTCACTTCCACTCATGGGCGTATAAATTGGGAAAACTAAAAATCAGCAAGACACAGGCACACCAAAGTTTAGGGCTGCTCTGTTGACAAGAACCTCCTCTTCATTACACCTTAAATATCCCAGGAAATAGGAAAATGGATAACGATGTTGTGGTCCTTATGTACAATGGAATATCACTCAGCCATGAAATCAATGTCATAAGGCTATTAGCAGCATGATGAGTGGATTTATGTTCGACGATTCTAAGTGAAATAAGTCACACAGAAAAAGACACTTATCATAAGATATCACTTGTAGAGGAAATGTAAAAACCGTTACACTTGAACTGAATTACAAAACAGAACAGAGTCACACATTTAGAAAACACACTATGGCTGCTTAAAGGGAAAGGTGAGGTGGGGTGATGCATAAAACAAGGGTTTCATATTAGCTCAAACACCGATCCATAAACCCAATATGTAATAGACAAGACCTACTCCTTGCTCAGTGAAGTGGATGCAACACCCCCTATTCAACGAACAAGAATATATCTGACTAGTAAAAATCTTAAAACCTATGTATTGATTTCTCTCTGTAAGTGAATCAAGTGGGTGTAAAGGGGCATAAACACAGCAGTGAAAAGCAGCTAAACCCCATTATAAAAATAAATTACTTCGAAAAACCCATGAAAGAAAGACAGTGAAAGAGAGAGAAATTCTTACACAATGCGTTCAGGGGCTGTGATGCAACCTGGATTGACCATAACTAGAACCAGAGCTGGATGAGACATAAGGGTGGACACTTTTGGGGCTGAGACGTTTGGTGAGGTTGGGTGAGCAAACGCAGACCCTTTAAAGTAATACTGCGTGGTACCCATCGTATGGGTCCCAAATCTCCAGGTTCAAGGGCATCTTCCTACATCGAAAACATGCATGAGAAACCCAGAAGATGGTACACCATGTGATGGGGAAAGGTTTCTAAAACGCACCTCATTTCTCATCTCCTTGTGCCCGGGTTCGCCATTCCAGCCGCCTTACTAGCAATCTCCCTACTTGGAGCATCAGCACCTTTAACCTCCTGTTCCGTACAGGCTTTCAATTTGTCCTGAGGATGAACGGGAAGACGGGGAACCAATGAGAGCCTAGCTCTTGGTGTTGGGACAGGCACAGGTCACTCTACTTTCCCATCAGGAAGAAGAATTAACCACAGGCTCAACCTGTCCCCCGGAACCAGAACAGGGCCTAAAGCCATCCTGCGCTTTTGTGGCCAGCTCCCAAATACACGAGTTGTAAAATGGAGGTTCAGGGCACTGCAATTCACAAACCTGCAGAGTTATAAATGATAAGTCTCGTCCACAAATATATTGAGGGAAGGCAAAGAAGAGGATTTGAAATCAAGGCAGAATTGCAGGAAACAGATTTCAGGAGGTAGATTCGGATCACCTTTAAAGCACATGAAAAGCGGAAAAACGTTGACAATGATGCCCTAGGCCAAAAAAGGGCGTATGCGTTTTTTCCTGAATATATTCAGGAAAAAACGCATACGCCCTTTTTGGCCAACCAAGCAACCTGGAAAGGCAAATCAGCGCAACAAAGAAGACTCGCTTCCCTTCGGTCAAAAGGGCCATGCTGAAAAAAGTGTCAAAACCAGAAATGCAGGACAGGCCATGGAGAAATGGGAGCCTTGCTACACTGATGGGCGGAATGTAAATTGCCAACAGCCACTCTGCAGAAGTGTACGGTGTGTCCTGAAACATTTAAAAAACACAGCTTAGAGAGCATAGGGCACTTCCACTCATGGGGGTATAAATTGGGAAAATTAAAAATCAGCAAGACACAAGCACCCCAAAGTTTAGGGCTGCTCTGTTGACAAGGACCTCCACTTCATTCCACCTTAAATATCCCAGGAAAGAGAAAAATGGATAAAGAAGTTGTGGTCCTTATGTACAATGGAATATCACTCAGCCATGAAATCAATGTCATAAGGCTAGAAGCAGCATGATGAGTGGATTTAGGTACGACGATTCTAAGTGAAATAAGTCACACAGAAAAGGACACTTATCATAAGCTATCACTTATAGAGGGAATGTAAAAACCGCTACACTTGAACTGAATTACAAAGCAGAACAGAGTCACACGTTTAGAAAACACACTATGGCTGCTTAATGGGAAAGGTGACGTGGGGTGATGCATAAAACAAGGTTTTCAAATTATCTGAGATACCTTTCCATAAACCCAATACGTAATAGACAAGACCTACTCCTTGCTCAGAGAACAGGACTCAACACACCCTATTCACCGCAAAAGAATATATTTGATTAGTAATAATCTTAAAACCTATGTATTGATATCTCTCTGTTAGTGTGTTAAGTGGGTGTAAAGCCGCATAAACACCGTAGTCAAAAGCAGCTAAACCCCATTATAAAAATAAATTAGTTTTAAAAACCCATGATACAAAGACAGTGAAAGAGAGAGAAATTCTTACACAATTCGTTCAGGGGCTGTGATGCAACCTGGATCGACCATATCTAGACCCACAGCTGGGTGAGACATAAGGGTGGACACTCTTGCGGCTGAGAGGTTTGGTGAGGTTGGATGAGCAAACGCAGACCCTTTAAAGTAATACTGCGTGACACCCATCCCATGGGTCCCAAATCTCCAGGTCCAAGGGCATCTTCCTACATCAAAAACATGCATGAGAAACCCAGAAGATGGTACACCATGTGATCGGGAAAGGTTTCTAAAATGCACCTCATTTCTCATCTCCTTGTGCTCGGGTTCGCCATTCCAGCCACTTTCCTAGCAATCTCCCTACTTGGAGCATCAGCACCTTTAACCTCCTGTTCCGTACAGGTTGCAATTTGTACTGAGAATGAACGGGAAGAGGGGGAACCAATGAGAGACTAGATCTAGGTGTTGGGAGAAGCACAGGTCACTCTATTTTCCCTTCAGAAAGAAGAATTAACCACAGGCTCAACCTGCCCCCCGGAAGTAGAACAGGGCCTGAAGCAATCCTGCGCTTTTGTGGCCAACTCCCAAAAAAGCGAGTTGAAAAATGGAGCTCAGGGGCACTGCAATTCACAAACCTGCAGAGTTATCAATGATAACTCTCGTCCACAAATATATTGAGGGAAGGCAACGAAGAGGATTTGAAAGCAAGGCAGAATTTCAGAAACAGACTTAAGGAGGTAGTTTCGAATCGCCTTTAAAGCAGATGAAAAGCGGCAAAACGTTGACAATGATACCCTTGGCCAAAAAGGGCGTATGCGTTTTTTCCTGAATATATTCAGGAAAAAACGCATACGCCCTTTTTGGCCAACCAAGCAACCTGGAAAGGCAAATCAGCGCTACAAAGAAGTCTCGCTTCCCATCGGTCAAAAGGGCCATGCTGAAAAAAGTGTCAAAACCAGAAATGCAGGACAGGCCATGGAGAAATGGGAGCCTTGCTACACTGATGGGCGGGATGTAAATTGCCAACAGCCACTCTGGAGAAGTGTACGGTGTGTCCTGAAACATCTAAAAAACACAGCTTAGAGAGCATAGGTCACTTCCACTCATGGGCGTATAAATTGGGAAAACTAAAAATCAGCAAGACACAGGCACACCAAAGTTTAGGGCTGCTCTGTTGACAAGAACCTCCTCTTCATTACACCTTAAATATCCCAGGAAATAGGAAAATGGATAACGATGTTGTGGTCCTTATGTACAATGGAATATCACTCAGCCATGAAATCAATGTCATAAGGCTATTAGCAGCATGATGAGTGGATTTATGTTCGACGATTCTAAGTGAAATAAGTCACACAGAAAAAGACACTTATCATAAGATATCACTTGTAGAGGGAATGTAAAAACCGTTACACTTGAACTGAATTACAAAACAGAACAGAGTCACACATTTAGAAAACACACTATGGCTGCTTAACGGGAAAGGTGAGGTGGGGTGATGCATAAAACAAGGGTTTCATATTAGCTCAAACACCGATCCATAAACCCAATATGTAATAGACAAGACCTACTCCTTGCTCAGTGAAGTGGATGCAACACCCCCTATTCAACGAACAAGAATATATCTGACTAGTAAAAATCTTAAAACCTATGTATTGATTTCTCTCTGTAAGTGAATCAAGTGGGTGTAAAGGGGCATAAACACAGCAGTGAAAAGCAGCTAAACCCCATTATAAAAATAAATTACTTCGAAAAACCCATGAAAGAAAGACAGTGAAAGAGAGAGAAATTCTTACACAATGCGTTCAGGGGCTGTGATGCAACCTGGATTGACCATAACTAGAACCAGAGCTGGATGAGACATAAGGGTGGACACTTTTGGGGCTGAGACGTTTGGTGAGGTTGGGTGAGCAAACGCAGACCCTTTAAAGTAATACTGCGTGGTACCCATCGTATGGGTCCCAAATCTCCAGGTTCAAGGGCATCTTCCTACATCGAAAACATGCATGAGAAACCCAGAAGATGGTACACCATGTGATGGGGAAAGGTTTCTAAAACGCACCTCATTTCTCATCTCCTTGTGCCCGGGTTCGCCATTCCAGCCGCCTTACTAGCAATCTCCCTACTTGGAGCATCAGCACCTTTAACCTCCTGTTCCGTACAGGCTTTCAATTTGTCCTGAGGATGAACGGGAAGACGGGGAACCAATGAGAGCCTAGCTCTTGGTGTTGGGACAGGCACAGGTCACTCTACTTTCCCATCAGGAAGAAGAATTAACCACAGGCTCAACCTGTCCCCCGGAACCAGAACAGAGCCTAAAGCCATCCTGCGCTTTTGTGGACAGCTCCCAAATACACGAGTTGTAAAATGGAGGTTCAGGGCACTGCAATTCACAAACCTGCAGAGTTATAAATGATAAGTCTCGTCCACAAATATATTGAGGGAAGGCAAAGAAGAGGATTTGAAATCAAGGCAGAATTGCAGGAAACAGATTTCAGGAGGTAGATTCGGATCACCTTTAAAGCACATGAAAAGCGGAAAAACGTTGACAATGATGCCCTAGGCCAAAAAAGGGCGTATGCGTTTTTTCCTGAATATATTCAGGAAAAAACGCATACGCCCTTTTTGGCCAACCAAGCAACCTGGAAAGGCAAATCAGCGCAACAAAGAAGACTCGCTTCCCTTCGGTCAAAAGGGCCATGCTGAAAAAAGTGTCAAAACCAGAAATGCAGGACAGGCCATGGAGAAATGGGAGCCTTGCTACACTGATGGGCGGAATGTAAATTGCCAACAGCCACTCTGCAGAAGTGTACGGTGTGTCCTGAAACATTTAAAAAACACAGCTTAGAGAGCATAGGGCACTTCCACTCATGGGGGTATAAATTGGGAAAATTAAAAATCAGCAAGACACAAGCACCCCAAAGTTTAGGGCTGCTCTGTTGACAAGGACCTCCACTTCATTCCACCTTAAATATCCCAGGAAAGAGAAAAATGGATAAAGAAGTTGTGGTCCTTATGTACAATGGAATATCACTCAGCCATGAAATCAATGTCATAAGGCTAGAAGCAGCATGATGAGTGGATTTAGGTACGACGATTCTAAGTGAAATAAGTCACACAGAAAAGGACACTTATCATAAGCTATCACTTATAGAGGGAATGTAAAAACCGCTACACTTGAACTGAATTACAAAGCAGAACAGAGTCACACGTTTAGAAAACACACTATGGCTGCTTAATGGGAAAGGTGACGTGGGGTGATGCATAAAACAAGGTTTTCAAATTATCTGAGATACCTTTCCATAAACCCAATACGTAATAGACAAGACCTACTCCTTGCTCAGAGAACAGGACTCAACACACCCTATTCACCGCAAAAGAATATATTTGATTAGTAATAATCTTAAAACCTATGTATTGATATCTCTCTGTTAGTGTGTTAAGTGGGTGTAAAGCCGCATAAACACCGTAGTCAAAAGCAGCTAAACCCCATTATAAAAATAAATTAGTTTTAAAAACCCATGATACAAAGACAGTGAAAGAGAGAGAAATTCTTACACAATTCGTTCAGGGGCTGTGATGCAACCTGGATCGACCATATCTAGACCCACAGCTGGGTGAGACATAAGGGTGGACACTCTTGCGGCTGAGAGGTTTGGTGAGGTTGGATGAGCAAACACAGACCCTTTAAAGTAATACTGCGTGACACCCATCCCATGGGTCCCAAATCTCCAGGTCCAAGGGCATCTTCCTACATCAAAAACATGCATGAGAAACCCAGAAGATGGTACAGCATGTGATCGGGAAAGGTTTCTAAAATGCACCTCATTTCTCATCTCCTTGTGCTCGGGTTCGCCATTCCAGCCACTTTCCTAGCAATCTCCCTACTTGGAGCATCAGCACCTTTAACCTCCTGTTCCGTACAGGTTGCAATTTGTACTGAGAATGAACGGGAAGAGGGGGAACCAATGAGAGACTAGATCTAGGTGTTGGGAGAAGCACAGGTCACTCTATTTTCCCTTCAGAAAGAAGAATTAACCACAGGCTCAACCTGCCCCCCGGAAGTAGAACAGGGCCTGAAGCAATCCTGCGCTTTTGTGGCCAACTCCCAAAAAAGCGAGTTGAAAAATGGAGCTCAGGGGCAGTGCAATTCACAAACCTGCAGAGTTATCAATGATAACTCTCGTCCACAAATATATTGAGGGAAGGCAACGAAGAGGATTTGAAAGCAAGGCAGAATTTCAGAAACAGACTTAAGGAGGTAGTTTCGAATCGCCTTTAAAGCAGATGAAAAGCGGCAAAACGTTGACAATGATACCCTTGGCCAAAAAGGGCGTATGCGTTTTTTCCTGAATATATTCAGGAAAAAACGCATACGCCCTTTTTGGCCAACCAAGCAACCTGGAAAGGCAAATCAGCGCTACAAAGAAGTCTCGCTTCCCATCGGTCAAAAGGGCCATGCTGAAAAAAGTGTCAAAACCAGAAATGCAGGACAGGCCATGGAGAAATGGGAGCCTTGCTACACTGATGGGCGGGATGTAAATTGCCAACAGCCACTCTGGAGAAGTGTACGGTGTGTCCTGAAACATCTAAAAAACACAGCTTAGAGAGCATAGGTCACTTCCACTCATGGGCGTATAAATTGGGAAAACTAAAAATCAGCAAGACACAGGCACACCAAAGTTTAGGGCTGCTCTGTTGACAAGAACCTCCTCTTCATTACACCTTAAATATCCCAGGAAATAGGAAAATGGATAACGATGTTGTGGTCCTTATGTACAATGGAATATCACTCAGCCATGAAATCAATGTCATAAGGCTATTAGCAGCATGATGAGTGGATTTATGTTCGACGATTCTAAGTGAAATAAGTCACACAGAAAAAGACACTTATCATAAGATATCACTTGTAGAGGGAATGTAAAAACCGTTACACTTGAACTGAATTACAAAACAGAACAGAGTCACACATTTAGAAAACACACTATGGCTGCTTAACGGGAAAGGTGAGGTGGGGTGATGCATAAAACAAGGGTTTCATATTAGCTCAAACACCGATCCATAAACCCAATATGTAATAGACAAGACCTACTCCTTGCTCAGTGAAGTGGATGCAACACCCCCTATTCAACGAACAAGAATATATCTGACTAGTAAAAATCTTAAAACCTATGTATTGATTTCTCTCTGTAAGTGAATCAAGTGGGTGTAAAGGGGCATAAACACAGCAGTGAAAAGCAGCTAAACCCCATTATAAAAATAAATTACTTTAAAATCCCAAAGAACAAAGACAGTGATAGAGGGAGAAATTTTTACATAATTCGTTCCGGGGCTGTGATGCAACCTGGTGTGACCATATCTAGACCCACAGCTGGATGAGAAATAAAGCTGGACACTCTTGGGGCTGAAGGTCTCTTTCCCTATATACCAGATTGGGAACGTAGAAAGGCTGCCACCCTCTGGCCGTTACCTGCAAAAGCAGCTTTAAAACCTGTGCTAATGGTCACTTCATATGAACAAGTACTTCAGGGCTGTAAATGAAACGTGCCCTCAAAATGTCTTGAGGGAGGTAATGGCCAAAAATTTTCAAAATGTGACACTTACTTTAAGAAAACACTTTGAAGAACTAAGCTGTAATCACAGTTTGATAAATAAAAAGGGCATGCTTTAAAGCTCAATTTCAACAGATTATGGGACACATGCAAATTCAACCACAGATAGGTATCAGCTCGCACCTGTTAGAATAACCATCAGCAAGAAAACTACAAACAATAAATATTGAAGGTGTTTTGGAGAAATGCATACCCTCAATTTTAAGTGGGACGTAACCTGGAAAGAGCCACTAATGAGAACTGAATGGTGGTGCCTTTAAAACATACACACTGAGCTACCATATGATACAGCAAGCCCACTCCTTGGCCTATAACATAAGAAGATATAACTGGAAAGACACAGGCAAGCAAATGTGCATTGCAGCAGTATTACAATAGCCAAGACATGGAGGCAACCAGAAAGTCCATCAAGAGGTGCGTGGCCAAAGAAGAACTGGTACACGTACAGATGGAATATTAGCCAGGGAAAAAAATGAAACAATGCCATTTGCAGCACCATGTATGATTCTTGAGGTAATCAGGCAAATTGTACTAAGTCAGAAAGCAAAAGACACATATCCTATAATATCACTTATAGGTCTTAGCTAAAAATTGATACCAATGAAGATATTTCCACAGAGAAATGCAATCACAGATTCATTAAACAAACTTATGGTTCACCAAATGGAAAGGTGTGAGGATTGGATACATTAGGATATTGGGGTTAAGATAGATATAGAAACACATGTGAAATATGTAATCACCAAAGACCTACGTAATACCAAGACAAGACTACTCAACATCGTATCATAACCTACATGGGAAAATGATCCAAAGAAGAATAGATATATGTATATGTTTAAAAGAACCACATCTTTCACACCTAGAAGAAACAAAACATTTTAATTAAATTTGCTCTGACAAAAAATAAAAATTAAATTAAAAAAAGAACAAGAAGTAATGAGACATAAACTTAAGGGGCTATTTGCTGGCACATTGCATTCTAATTTACAACCAGAACATGACTTCCATTAAGGCTCTGTCATCACTAATAAAGCAGCTTTATAAGCAATGTTGAAGGTAGCTTAAAAGAAGTCTCACTAATTATTGATAGTAACAAGGAAACAAAGAAAAGTAAAAATCTCACTGCAAAAAGTATACATAGGGTAAGGATAGTAGATCAAACACTTATTAAACTTCTGTAAAGAATAAAAGACAACAGTAGTATGTTTTTTTTAAAAAGAGAGGGCCCAAATAAATCTGAAATGAAAGAGATGATGTTACAACGGACACCACAGAAATACAAAGTATCCTAAGATACACACAGGGTAACTCAGGGCTCAGACTGGACGGAGCCCACTCTCCAGTCCCCTGTACATGACTTACAGGAGCCTCAGGAACTGAGGAGGGGGTCCCTGAGGAGAGGCTCAAGATAGAATATGGTAGACATTAACATGACTGCATTCATCTTAAACATGCCTGAACTACATTCACACGAGATGATTTTGTCCTGTATGTACATCGGCACCTCTAGTTGGAACTGCAGATCTTTGGCTTCAACACCTCTACTGACAACATTAGCGTCACCTGCTGTGGACCGTCTCCTATAGGATTTCTAGAATCACAAAACATCGAAGCTTCACAGGACCCAGAGTCTGTGCAACTCCACACAGAGTCTCAGAGTCTCAACTCCACTCAGATACTCCACTCTTGGAGGGCACACACAAAGTAGTGTGCACATCAGGACCCAGGGGAAGGAGCAGTGACCCTGTAGGAGAATGACCAGAACTACCTGCTACTTTTAGAGGGTCTCCTGCAGAGGCAGGTGGTGGCTGTGGCTGTGGCTCACCGTGAGGACAACGACACTGGCAGCAGAAGTTCTGGGAAATACTCCTTGGTGTGAGCCCTCCCAGAGTCCGCCATTAGCCCCACCAAGAGCAAGGTAGGCTCCAGGGCTGGGTCGCCTCAGGCCAAACAACCAACAGGGAGGGAACCCAGCCCCATGCATCAGCAGACAAGCGGATTAAACTTTTTATTAAAGTTTTATTTAATCCGTAGACAAGCGGATTAAAGCTCTGCCCACCAAAGCAACACCCAGCTCTACCCACCACCAGTCCTTCCCATCAGGAAGCTTGCACAAGCCTCTAAGATAGACTCATCCACCGGAGAGCAGACAGCAGAAGCAAGAAGAACTACAATTCTGCAGCCTGTGGAAGGAAAACCACATTCACAGAAAGATAGACAAAATGAAAAGGCAGAGGACTTTATACCAGATCAAGGAAGAAGATAAAACCCCAGAAAAAAAACAAAATGAGGTGGAGATAGGGAACCTTCCAGAAAAAAAATTCAGAATAATGATAGTGAAGTTGAGCCAAGACCTTGGAAAAAGAAAGGAGGCAAAGATCGAGAAGATGCAAGAAATGTTTAACAAAGACCTAGAAGAATTAAGGAACAAACACCTAGAAGAATTAAAGAACAAACAAACAGAGGTGAACAATGGAATAACTGAAATGAAAAATACACTAGAAGGAATCAGTAGCAGAATAACTGTGGCAGAAGAACGGATAAGTGACCTGGAAGACAGAAAGGTGGAAATCACTGCCATGGAACAGAATAAAGAAAAAGAATGAAAATAAACGAAGACACCCCAAGAGTCCTCTGGGACAACATTAAACGCAACAACATTCGCATTATAGGGGTCCCAGAAGGAGAAGAGAGAGAGAAAGGACCCGAGAATATATTTAAAGAGATAATGGTCAAAAACTTCCCTAGCATGGGAAAAGAAATAGCCACCCAAGTCCAGAAGCACAGAGTGTCCCAGGCAGGATAAACCAAAGGAGAAAAATGACAAGACACATAGTAATCAAATTGACAAAAATTAACGACAAAGAAAAATGATTGAAAGCAGCAAGGGAAAAATGACAAATAACATACAAGGGAACTCCCATAAGGATAACAACTGATTTCTCAGCAGAAAATCTACAAGCCAGAAGGAAGTGGCATGATAAATTTAAAGTGATGAAAGGGAAGAACCTACAACCAAGAGTACTCCACCCTGCAAAGAGCTCATTCAGATTTGATGGAGAAATCAAAAGCCTTACAGACAAGCAAAAGCTAAGAGAATTCAGCACCATGAAACCAGCTCTACACCAAATGCTAAAGGAACTTCTCTAAGTGGGAAACACAAGAGAAGAAAAGGACCCACCAAGACAAACCCATAACAATTAAGAAAATAGTAGTAGGAACATACATATCGATAATTACCTTAAACGTGAATGCACTACATGTTCCAACCAAAAGACACAGGCTCGCTGAATGGATACAAAAACAAGACCCATATATATGCTGTCTACAAGAGATCCATTTCAGACCTAGGGACACATACAGACTCAAAGTGAGGCGATGGAAAAATATATTCTATGCAAATGAAAATCAAAAGAAAGCTGGAGTAGCAATACTCATATCAGATAAAATAGACTTTAAAATAAAGAACGTTACAAGAGACAAGGAAAGGCACTGCATAATGGTCAGGGGATCAATCCAAGAAGAAGATATAACAATTATAAATATATATGTACCCAAAATAGGAGCAGCTCAATGTATAAGGCAACTGCTAACAGCTATAAAAGAGGAAATCGACAGTAACACAATAATAGCGGGGGACTTTAACAGCTCACTTACACCAGTGGAGATCAGCCAGACAGAAAATTAATAAGGAAACACAAGCTTTAAATGACACAATAGACCAGATAGAGTTAATTGATATTTATAGGACATTCCATCCAAAAACAGCAGATTACACGTTCTTCTCAACTGCACACGGAACATTCTCCAGGATAGATCACATCTTGGGTCACAGATAAAGCCTCAGTAAATTTAAGAAAACTGAAATCATATCAAGCAGCTGTTCCGACCACAATGCTATGAGATTAGAAATCAATTACACGGAAAAAACCGTAAAAAACACAAACACATGGAGGCTAAACAATACGTTACTAAATAACCAAGAGATCACTGAAGAAATCAAAGAGGAAATCAAAAACTACCTAGAGACAAATGACAACAAAAACACGATGATCCAAAACCTATGGGATGCAGCAAAAGGAGTTCTAAGAGGGAAGTTTATAGCAATACAAGCCTACCTCAAGAAACAAGAAAAATCTCAAATAAACAATCTAACCTTACACCTAGAGGAACTAGAGAAAGAAGAACAAAACCCAAAGTTAGTAGAAGGAAAGAAATCATAAAGATCAGAGCAGAAATAAATGAAATAGAAACAAAGAAAACGAAAGCAAAGATCAATAAAACTAAAAGCTGGTTCTTTGAGAAGATAAGCAAAAATGATCAAACTTTAGCCGGACTCCAGAAAAAGAGGGAGAGGACGCAAATCAACAAAATTAGAAGTGAAAAAGCAGAAGTTATAACAGACACCACAGGAATACAAAGCATCCTAAGAGACTACTACAAGCAACTCTAGGCCAATAAAATGGACAATCTGGAAGAAATGGACAAATTCTTAGAAAGGGATAACCTTCTAAGACTGAACCAGGAAGAAATAGAAAATATGAACAAACCTATCACAAGCAATGAAATTGAAACTGTGATTAAAAATCTTCCAACAAACAAAAGTCCAGAACCAGATGGCATCACAGGTGAATTCTATCAAACATTTAGAGCAGAGCTAACACCCAACCTTCTCAAATTCTTCAAAACAATTGCAGCGGAAGGAACACTCCCAAACTCATTCTATGAGACCACCATCACCCTGATACCAAAATCAGACAGAGATACTACAAGGAAAGAAAATTATAGACCAATATCACTGATGAATATAGATGTAAAAATCCTCAACAAAATACTAGCAAACAGAATCGAACAACACATGAAAAGGATCATACACCATGATCAAGTGGGGTTTATCCCAGGGATGCGAGGATTCTTCAATATACACAAATCAATGTGATACACCATATTAACAAATTGTAGAATAAAAGCATATGATCATCTCAATAGATGAAGGAAAAGATTTTGAGAAAATTCAACACTCATTTACGATAAAAACTCTGCAGAGTGTGGGCATAGAGGGAAACTACCTCAACATAATAAAGGCCATATATGACAAACCCACAGCAAACAACATTCTCAATGGTGAAAAACTGAAAGCGTTTCCTCTAAGATCAGGAACAAGACGAGGATGTCCACTCTCACCACTGCTATTCAACATAGTTTTGGAAGTCCTAGCCATGGCAATCAGAGAAGAAAAAGAAATAAAAGGAATACAAAAAGGAAAAGAAGAAGTAAAATTGTCACTGTTTGCAGATGACATGATATCATAGATAGAGAATCCTAAAGATGCCACCAGAAAACCACTGGAGCTAATCAATGAATTTGGTAAAGTTGCAGGATACAAAATTAATGCACAGAAATTGCTTGCATTCCTATACACTAACAATGAAAGATCAGAAAGAGAAATTAAGGAAACAATCCCATTACCACTGCAACAAAAAGAATAAAATACCTAGGAATAAACCTACCTAAGGAAGTAAAAGACCTGTACTCAGAAAACTATAAGACACTGATGAAAGAAATCAAAGATGATATAAACAGATGGAGACATATACCATGTTCTCGGATTAGAAGAATCAATATTGTGAAAATGACTATACTACCCAAAGCAATCTACAGATTCAATGCAATCCCGATCAAAATACCTTTGGCATTTTCTACAGAACAAGAAAAAAAAATCTTAAAATTTGTAGGGAGACACAAAAGACCCTGGATAGCCAAAGCAGTCTTGAGGGGGGAAAAAAAAAGAGCTGGAGGAATCAGACTTCCAGACTTCAGACTATATTGCAAAGCTACAGTAATCAAGATAATATGGTACTGACACAAGAACAGAAATATAGGTCAATAGAACAGGATAGAAAGCACAGAGATAAACCCACGTACCTATGGTTCACTAATCTATGACAAAGGAGGCAAGGGTATACAATGGAGAAAAGACAGTGTCTTCAGCAAGTGGTGCTGGGAAAACTGGACAGTTACATGTAAAAGAATGAAATTAGTACACTCCCTAACACCATACACAAAAATAAACTCAAAATGGATTAGAGACCTAAATATAAGACCAGCCACTATAAAACTCTTAGAGGAAAACATAAGCAGAACAGTCTATGACATAAATCACAGCAAGATCCTTTTTGACCCACCTCCTAGAGAAATGGAAATAAAAACAAAAATAAAAAAATGGGACCGAATGAAACATAAATTCTTTTGCACAGCAAAGGAAAACATAAGCAAGATGAAAAGACAACCATCAGAATGGGAGAAAATATTTTCAAATGAAGCAAATGGCAAAGGATTAATCTCCAAAAAGCAACTCATGTAGCTCAATATCACAAAACCAAACAACCCAATCCAAAAATGGGCAGAAGACCTAAATAGACATTTCTCCAAAGAAGATATACAGGTTGCCAACAAACACATGAAAGGATGCTGAACATCACTAATCATTAGAGAAATGCAAATCAAAACTACAGTGAGGTATCACCTCACACCAGTCAGAATGGCCATCATCAAAAAATCTACCAACAATAAATGCTGGAGAGGCATTTATTGGAGCAAAGGGAACCCTCTTGCACTGTTGGTGGGAATGTAAATTGATATAGCCACTAGGGAGAACGGTATGGGGGTTCCTTAAAAACTAAAAATAGAACTACCATACAACCCAGCAAACCCACTCCTGGACATTTACCCTGAGAAAACCATAATTCAAAAAGAGTCATGTACCACAATGTTCACTGTAGCTCTATTTACAATAGCCAGGACATGGAAGCAACCTAAGTGTCCATCAACAGATAAATGGATAAGGAAGATGTGGCACAAATATACAATGGAACATTATTCAGCCATAAAAAGAAACGAAATTGAGTTACTTTTAGTGAGGTGGATGGATCTAGAGTCTGTCCTACAGAGTGAAGTAAGTCAGAAAGAGAAAAACAAATACCGTATGCTAACACATATATATGGAATCTTAAAAAAAAAGTTTATGAAGAACCTAGGGGCAGGAAAGGATTAAGGACACAGACGTAGAGAAAGGACTTGAGGACATGGGGAGAGGGAAGGGTAAGCTGGGACAAAGTGAGAGAGTGGTATGGACATATATACCCTACCAAATGTAAAATTGATAGCTACTGGGAAGCAGCCACATAGCACAGGGAGATCAGCTCTGTGCTTTGTGACCACCTAAAAGGGTGGGATAAGGGAGTGAGAGGGAGTTGCAAGAGGGAGGGGATATGGTGTTATATGTATACGCACAGCTGATTCACTTTTTTATACAGCAGAAACTAACACACAATTGTAAAGCAATTATACTCCAATAAAGATGTAAAAGAAAAAAAAAAGCCCAGAGATAAACCTACACACCTATGGCCCACTAATCTATGACAAAGGAGGCAAGGGTATACAAAGGAGAAAAGACAGTCTCTTCAATAAGTGGTGCTGGGAAAAATGGACAGCTACATGTAAAAGAATGAAATTAGAACACTCCCTAACACCATACACAAAAAATAAACTCAAAATGGATTAGAGACCAAAATGTAAGACCGGACACTATAAAACTCTTAGAGGAAAACATAGGAAGAATACTCTTTGACATAAATCACAGCAAGATCTTTTTTGATCCACCTCCTAGAGTAATGGAATACAAAAAAATAAACATATGGGAGCAAATGAAACCTAAAAGCTTTTGCAAAGCAAAGGAAACTACAAACAAGACGAAAAGACAACCCTCACAATGGGAGAAAATATTTGCAAACGAATCAATGGACAAAGGATTAATCTCCAATGTATATAAACAGCTCATGCAGCTCAACAGTAAAAAAACAAACAACCCAATCCAAAAATGGGCAGATGACGTAAATAGACATTTGTCCCAAGAAGACATACAGATGACCAAGAAGCACATGAAAAGCTGCTCAACATCACTAATTATTAGAGAAATATAAACCAAAACTACAATGAGGTATCGCCTCACACGAGTTAGAATGGGCATCATCAGAAAATCTACAAGCAACAAATGCTGGAGAGGGTGTGGAGAAAAGGGAACCCTCTTACACTATTTGTGGGAATGTAAATTGATACAGTCACGATGGAGAACAGTATGGAGGTTCCTTAAAAAACTAAAAATAGAATTACCATATGACCCAGCAATCCCACTACTGGCCATATACCCAGAGAAAACCATAATTCAAAAAGACATATTCACCACAATATTCATTGCAGCACTATTTACAATAGCCAGGTCATGGAAGCAACCTAAATGCCCATAGACAGACGAACAGAAAAGATGTGCTACATATATAAAATGGAATATTACTCAGTCATAAAAAGGAATGAAATTGGGTCATTTGTAGAGACGTGGATAGATCTAGAGACTGTCATACAGAGTGAAGTAAGTCAGAAAGAGAAAAACAAATATCGTATATTAACGCATACATGTGGAACCTAGAAAAATGGTAAAGATGAACCGGTTTGCAAGGCAGAAATAGAGACACAGATGTAGAGAACAAATGTATGGACACCAAGGGGGGAAAGTGGCAGGGTGGTGGTGGTGGGATGAATTGCGAGCCTGGGATTGACATATATACACTTATATGTATAAAATAGGTTACCAATAAGAGCCTGCTGTATAAAAAAATGAATAAAATAAATTCAAAAATTAAAAAATAAGTAATACTTAAAAAAATAAAACAGAAAAAAAAGTTCTGCCCTTCCCATAGACGTATTTATATGAATGAATTATTTCCATGCTTATATCCATAAATACAAAAAGAGGAATAAAACTTACCTTGAACCAAAAAAGAAAGAAAAAAAAAAAACAGAACCCACTGGTCATACAGAGGAAAACCCTATCAGGGCACTTGCTCCAGGGGTAAACAATTCTGAAGTTGGTCACAGGTGGGGAATCATCTTCCATGCAGCCAGCAGCCCCCACACGAGGAGCGTCCTCATTGCAAAGCTGGGGGACCGTGAGGAGGCGTCTCTGAGTAAACGTGAGCTGAGCCCCAGGCCAGCTGCTGCTGAACTTTTCCCACCCTTCCCAGGTAAAACACCTGAATGTGTGCAAAGACTTTAAAAACTAGAGGAAGGGGCTTGGAGTCACACCAGCGACAGCACGCAGGCCGACTTGGTGCCTGCAGGCCAGCCAGGATGGTCCTGGCCCCGGGCGCTCGTCTGGAAGCTTTCCATTTCCCTGCCTGAGGTACCCCTCCTGTCCCGGCCCCCACTGCTTTTTTCCTTCCTCACCTCTGCCCGGGGAGAAATTCCAGCAGCAAGTATGGGTGACACATCCTCTTCTTTAGCAGGTGGCAGCCCGGCAACTCCTGCAGAAAGTCCAGCAGAGCCCCAGTCACACTGGGCCACTCATAGAGCCGTGGGCCCTACTCCCTCCCACCAGCCCAACCCCGAGACTGCTGACGGGGCAGAGAATATGGCGTCAGGCACAGCTGCAGAGGCTTTTGCTGCCTGGAGGGGTGTTTATATTGACCTCAACCCAGGCACACCTGGGAAGGGCTGGCCGGCCGGGTCAGGCTGCCCAGGTCAGCCAATCCTCGCCCCTCAGGGGCTCAGAGTTGCAGAAAATGGGCCTTGCTGCACCGGCCAGATCCAAGGAACAGGTGTAGGGTCCCGAGAGTCAGGATAGATAAGGGGCGGCAGCCCTGGCTTGTTTTCGAATCATTTTATCTGGTCCATGAGTGGGAGACAACTTCAAGAAGACCCTCTGCTAATGAGAGGAACCCAGGAGTCAGGGAGAGGAGGGGTGGTGGGTGGAGACAGAGGCCTGGTGCCCCGGCTGCAGTGGAAGCCCCTGGAAGACCAGGCAGAGGGAGGCCGCACAGAGTGAAGCCTAGGGTCACAGACCTGTTGGAGCTGCTGTTTGTTAGTTCAAGCTCTGCTCTGAGGTGCTCTGTGTCAGCTCTGAGTGACAGGGGTGCTGGGGGTGCTCTGCAATGAGGGCTATGTGCACGGTTCCTGTGTGCCCAGCCCTGCCGGGGTACCTGTCCACGGGAGCTCCATATCCAGGGAGGGGCCTGCCCATGAGAGCCCCGTGGGCTGCTGCGTACCTGCCCAGGTGAGCTCCATATCCTGGGAGGGGCCTGACCACAAGAGCCCCGTGGGCTGCTGGGGACCTGGTAGAGGACGCCAGGACAGTCAGTGAAGCCACAGAGGATATACATCTAGTAGTTCCTAATTCCTACACCCTGCTGGTCATTCTACCATCCACCAGGACATGGCATTCTGTATTAGACTTCAATGATGCCTTCTTCTGTATTCCATTAGTCCCAGAGTCACAAGAAATTTTGGCTGTGAGTGGCAGGACTCAACCTACAACAAAAACAATACTGCTGGGCCGTCCTGCCCCAGGGGTTCAAAAATTCCCACACCATCTTTGGGGAAACGTTAGCTAAAGACCTAAAAGATCTACCTCTGGAGAAGGGAACCCTCCTTCAATATGCAGATGACATTCTGATCACCAGCCCGACTAAGGAGGCCTCCGAACTACCTAGCCAATAACAGATAGAAGGTGTCCAAGGAAAAGGCTCAAATATCACAAACTAAGGTGGCCTTCCTGGGCTTCATTCGCACAGAAGGTCGGAGAAGCCCACCCCAGGAAAGGGAAGAAGCCATTTGCAGCCTCACCTTTCCTGAAACTAGAAGACAGCTTAGGGGTTCCTGGGGAGACCGGGGTTTGCTGCATCTGGATCCCTAACTACAGTCTAATAGCTGGGCCTCTATATGAAACACTGAAAGGAAAAGATGATGATCCTTTTGAATAGAATCCAGAAGCGGCCTTTCAAGAATGGAAAGAGCAGTCAGTTCAGACCCTGGCCCTGGACCTCCCTAAGTTAGCTAAACCCTTTGACCTTTACATTCCTGGTCCAAGGCGAATCGCCCTTGGAGTATTAGTGCAAAAACTGGGACCACTTGAAATGGAACAATGCAAGAATGCCCTCCAGGCATTGGCCAGCCACCCCATCCGACCAGGATACTGGGGGTATCTAAAAACCTGGAAATCAGCAGCCCGCAAGGCCAGCTCCCTCCTAAGGGAAAAGGACGCCACTTGGTGATCCTAACCACCCACCATGCCCTGAAGTTGCAGGGATTGCTCCGTGGGCACAATGACCTCGAGTGAGGAGGCCCTCCAACACCAACCTCCAGAGAGACAACCTGGGGCAATGGGCCCCCATGACGACTCGTGTGACCATCACTTGACCTGGAGCTTCTCTCAGAAAACAACAAGAGTGTGCCCCAAAAGAGCAGACTATTGCTTACAGGACTTACTGCACCCAGAGCGGAGCTAATAAACTTGGCAGGGAAACCGTAAATAACGCTGCCACCATAGAAAAGCCTACAGACACCGCAGTGACGGCGGCCAATGAGACCGGCTGTACTCCTGGCTACTTCAAAAGGCCGTTGACTGAGTGGCCGTCATGGTCCTGGATCACCACCGGCCCTGGACTGTCTGGGAGTTGAGCAAGCAGGGCTCTGACACCTGGTGCTGTTTGTACGTTAATTCAGTGGCCTAACTGAAGAAAGCACAGACTACTGGTCAGAGCATCTAGGCTGGCAGAAACCATCAGCCTAAGGGGGCCGAACCAATGTGGAGCAGGGTAAAACCGCCCACCCCCCCCAGCGTCTCTGCACATCTCTTTCCTGGACCCTTAAAGGTCATTAGAATCTATAAAACTTCCAATGCTGGTGCTCAGGCAGACGAGCAGTGAGGGAGGAGGCCTGCGGACAATCAACCTCACCTGGAGGCTGCTGGGGAGAAGTCCTGCCCCTCCCCCCGGGTATGAGGACACCCAACTCAGCATGAAGCATTTACAGAAGACGTGTCTGCACCCTCAGCGCCCCAAGAATGAGGAATGGGACAAAAGGCAGAGGAGGGCTTTGTCACTGGCAAAGCCCATTAAAAATTCCTGGGAGATAAAAATAGAATCTGGGCAATAAAATAAAGTCTAACCATTTTTTCCTTTGTGCTTTCTCTAATTTCACTTGCTCCTAGGTTTCCACATGCAGAGGTCCCACACCCGACACTTCAGACCCGATTTCCTAGTGCAAAATGGCTGGGCCGACACCTCAGCTCGTGGGGCCCCGTGCAGACTCTGCGACATAGGAGCCTGAGCTCCAGCCAACCTGGCCCTCGAGAGCTCCGCCCCCTCCCTCCCGCTGATGCTGACAGGATCCCTACACAGCAGCCCGGCCCACAACCCGCAGGGGAGCACACACTCTCACCTCTCCATTCTCTGATCAAAATATAAAGTTTTCCTTTGCTTCTGAACCAAAGTCAGTCTCGATCTGCTGGCTCCAATGACACTGGGCAGGGAGACCCTTGTTGGGGCCCACTCTGCAGGATCAGTAACAGAATTTGAGAACATTGTAACTTCAATGAACAGATGTGTGAGCCAAACTGTAATTAACATAGAGCAGTGTATAAGGCTCGTGTAAAATAAGATGTTTCTAACACTTCCATTTGATATTTCCATCACTTTATTATAAGCAAGTTCAGTGGAGGGGTTTGTCTTATTTGTCAGGTCAAGAGTAGAGAAATGCAGTGATTTCTTTCCAAGGATGTACATCTAATAATCTTGGTTGAAGTTTCAACCTTGTTTGGAATGATTTTCCATTGAAAATGATACCTCTCTTTCAGCTCCTAGATTTCTGAGAAGTATAAAATCTTATATTTTTTATTACCAAAGGGGAAAGGTGGGAGGAGGGATAATTTAACAGTTTCAGATTAACATATACACACTGCTATGTATAAAATATATCATCAACAAGGAACTACTGTATAGCACAGGGAACTATACTCAATATTTTGTAATGACCCCTGAGGGGAAATAACCTGAAAAACAATAGATATCTATATCGACATCATCTATCAACTACAGATAAAATGGAAACTAAAGGAGGCCGATGGTGAGCGTTTCTGAACCTAAAGACTTCAATCATCTAAAGTTCGGACTCTGCCTACGGCCCAAGTCCCTTAATGAACACACATGTACCAGTAGCTTAAAAATTCCCCAGATTGGAGTTCGGGGAGACACTGATTTGGAAAAATCCCTTGTGTTCTCCTTACATACACGGGACCTTTCCTACAGCTAAAACATGCCTGTGACACCCAGAAGATGGAACACGGTTGGATCAGGAAGATTTTGGAAAAGGCACCAAAACGCCTAATTTCCTGGTTGTTGGGTTCACCCCTCCAGCCTTTTTCCTTAAAATCTCCCCACTTGAGGATGTCAGCACCTTCAACATCCAGTTGCACAGAAATCGGAATTTGTCCAAAGGAAGAAGGGGAAGGGGGAGAAACAAGGAGAGCCAAGCCCTAGATGTTCGGAGAGGCACATGTCACTCTACTGTCCAGTCAGGAAGAAGAATTAAGCAAAGGCTTAGCCTGCCACCGGGAACCAGAGTAGGGCCAGAAGCAAACGAGCAGTTCTGCGGAAAGCACCCAAAAAAGCGAGTTGAAAAATGGAGCTCAGGGGCACTGCAATTCACAAATATGCAGAGTTATAAATGATAACTCTCGTCCACAAATATATTGAGGGAAGGCAACGAAGAGGATTTGAAATCAAGGCAGAATTGCAGGAAACAGATTTCAGGAGTTAGATTCGAATCACCCCTAAAGCACATGAAAAACATCAAAACGTCGACAATGATGCACTTGGCCAAAAAGAGCATATGCGTTTTTTTCTGAATGAATTCAGGAAAAAACCCATAGGCCCTTTGTGGCCAACCAAGCAAGCCGGAAATGCAATTCAGCACTACAAAGAAGTCTGACTTCCCATCGGTCAAAATGGCCTTGCTAAAAAAGTGTAAAAACAAGAAATGCAGGTGAGGCCAGGGAGGAAAGGGAGCCTTGTTACACTGATGGGTGGGGTATAAATTGCCAGTGATGACTCTGGAGAAGGGTATGGTGTTTCCTAAAACATCTAAAAAACACAGCTAGAGAGAAAGGGGCACATCCACTCATGGGCGTATAAATTGGGAAAACTAAAAATCAGCAAGACACAGGCACCCCAAACATTAGGGCTGCTCTGTAGACAAGAACCTCCACTTATTTCCACCTTAAATATGCAAGGAAAGAGAAAAATGGATAAAGAAGTTGTGATCCATATGTACAATTGTATATCACTCGGGCGTGAGATAAATATTATAAGGCTGGTAGCAGCATGATGAGTGGATTTAGGTAGGACTATTCTAAGTGAAATAAGTCACACAGAAAAAGACACTTATCATAAGATATCACTAACAGAGGGAATGTAAAAACTGCTACACTTGAACGGAATAACAAAACAGAACAGAGTCACACATTAAGAAAACATACTATGGTTGCTTAACGGGAAAGGTGAGGTGGGGTGATGCATAAAACAAGGATTTCAAATTAGCTCAGATAACGTTCCATAAATCCAATATGTAATAGACAAGACCTACTCCTTGCTCAGTGAACTGGACTCAACACCCCCTATTCACCGCTCAAGAACATATATGACTAGTAAGAATCGTAAAACCTATGTACTGATATCTCTCTGGAAGTGAGTCAAGTGGGTGTAAAGCGGCATAAACACAGCCGTGAAAAGCAGCTAAACCCCATTATAAAAATAAATTACTTTTAAAAACCCGTGAAACGAAGACAGTGAAAGAGAGAGAAATTCTTACAAAATTCGTTCAGGGGCTGTGATGCCACCTGGATTGACCATATCTAGACCCACAGCTGGATGAGACATAAGGGTGGACACTCTCGGGGCTGAGAGGCTTGGTGAGGTTGGGGAGCAAACGCAGAGCCTTTAAAGTAATACTGCCTGTTACCCATCCCATGGGTTCCAAATCTCCAGGTTCAAGGGCATCTTCCTACATCGAAAACATGCATGAGAAACCCAGAAGATAGTACACCGTGTGATGGGGAAAGGTTTCTAAAACGCACCTCATTTCTCCTCTCCTTGTGCTCGGGTTCGCCATTCCAGCCGCTTTAGTAGCAATCGCCCTCAATGGAAAATCAGCACCTTTAACCTCCTGTTCCATACAGCTTGCAATTTGTCCTGAGGATGAACGGAAAGACGGGGAGCCAATGAGAGATTAGCTCTTGGTGTTGGGACAGGCACAGGTCACTCTATTTTCCCATCAGGAAGAAGAATTAACCACAGGCTCAGCCTGCCGCCCGGAACAAGAATAGTGCCTGAGGCCATCCTGCGCTTTTGCGGAGAGCTCCCAAAAAAGCGAGTTGAAAAATGGAGCTCAGGGGCATTGCAATTCACAAACCAGCAGAGTTATAAATGATAACTCTCGTCCAAAAATATATTGAGGGAAGGCAACGAAGAGGATTTGAAAGCAAGGCAGAATTGCAGGAAACAGATTTCAGGAGGTCGATTCGAATCGCCTTTAAAGCACATGAAAAGCGGCAAAACGTCGAAAATGATGCCCTTGGCCAAAAAGGGCGTATGCGTTTTTTCCTGAATATATTCAGGAAAAAACGCATACGCCCTTTTTGGCCAACCAAGCAACCTGGAAAGGCAAATCAGCGCTACAGAGAAGTCTCGCTTCCCATCGGTCAAAAGGGCCATGTTGAAAAAAGTGTCAAAACCAGAAATGCAGGACAGGCCATGGAGAAATGGGAGCCTTGCTACACTGATGGGCGGGATGTAAATTGCCAACAGCCACTCAGGAGAAGTGTACGGTGAGTCCTGAAACATCTGAAAAGCACAGCTTAGAGAACATAGGGCACTTCCACTCATGGGGGTATAAATTGGGAAAATGAAAAATCAGCAAGACACAAGCACCCCAAAGTTTAGGGCTGCTCTGTTGACAAGGACCTCCACTTCATTCCACCTTAAATATCCCAGGAAAGAGAAAAATGGATAAAGAAGTTGTGGTCCTTATGTACAATGGAATATCACTCAGCCATGAAATCAATGTCATAAGGCTAGTAGCAGCATGATGAGTGGATTTAGGTATGACGATTCTAAGTGAAATAAGTCACACAGAAAAGGACACTTATCATAAGCTATCACTTATAGAGGGAATGTAAAAACCGCTACACTTGAACTGAATTACAAAGCAGAACAGAGTCACACGTTTAGAAAACACACTATGGCTGCTTAACAGGAAAGGTGAGGTGGGGTGATGCATAAAACAAGGGTTTCAAATTAGCTCAGATACCGTTCCATAAACACAATACGTTACAGAAAGACCTATTCCTTGCTCAGTGAACTGCACTCAACACCCCCTATTCATCGCACAAGAATATATCTGACTAGTAAGAATCTTAAAACCTATGTATTGATATCTCTCTGGAAGTGAGTCAAGTGAGTGTAAAGTGGCATAAACACAGCCGTGAAAAGCAGCTAAACCCCATTATGAAAATAAATTACTTTTAAAAACCCGTGAAACAAAGACAGTGAAAGAGAGAGAAATTCTTAAAAAATTCGTTCAGGGGCTGTGATGCACCCTGGATTGACCATATCTATACCCACAGCTGGATGAGACATAAGGGTGGACACTCTCGGGGCTGAGAGGTTTGGTGAGTTAGGGGGACCAAACGCAGACCCTTTAAAGTAATACTGCGTGGTACCCATCGCATGGGTCCCAAATCTCCAGGTTCAAGGGCATCTTCCTACATCGAAAACATGCATGAGAAACCCAGAAGATGGTACACCATGTGATGGGGAAATGTTTCTAAAACGCACCTCATTTCTCATCTCCTTGAGCCCGGGTTCGCCATTCCAGCCGCTTTACTAGCAATCTCCCTACTTGGAGCATCAGCACCTTTAACCTCCTGTTTCGTACAGGTTGCAATTTGTCCTGAGGATGAACGGGAAGACTTGGAACCAACGAGAGACTAGCTCTTGGTGTTGGGACAGGCCCAGGTCACTCTATTTTCCCATCAGGAAGAAGAATTAACCACAGGCTCAGCCTGCCCCCCGGAACCAGAACAGGGCCTGAAGCCATTCTGCGATTTTGCGGCCAGCTCCCAAAAAAGCGAGTTGAAAAATGGAGCTCAGGGGCACTGCAACTCAAAACCTGCAGAGTTATAAATGATAACTCTCGTCCACAAATATATTGAGGGAAGGCAAAGAAGAGGATTTGAAATCAAGGCAGAATTGCAGGAAACAGATTTCATGAGGTAGATACGAATCGCCTTTAAAGCACATGAAAAGCGGCAAAACGTTGACAATGATGCCCTTGGCCAAAAAGGGCGTATGCGTTTTTTCCTGAATATATTCAGGAAAAAACGCATACGCCCTTTTTGGCCAACCAAGCAACCTGGAAAGGCAAATCAGCGCTACAAAGAAGTCTCGCTTCCCATCGGTCAAAAGGGCCATGCTGAAAAAAGTGTCAAAACCAGAAATGCAGGACAGGCCATGGAGAAATGGGAGCCTTGCTACACTGATGGGCGGGATGTAAATTGCCAAGAGCCACTCTGGAGAAGTGTCCGGTGTGTCCTGAAACATCTAAAAAACACAGCTTAGAGAGCATAGGGCATTTCCACTCATGGGCGTATAAATTGGGAAAACTAAAAATCAGCAAGACATAGGCACACCAAAGTTTAGGGCTGCTCTGTTGACAAGAACCTCCTCTTCATTACACCTTAAATATCCCAGGAAATAGGAAAATGGATAACGATGTTGTGGTCCTTATGTACAATGGAATATCACTCAGCCATGAAATCAATGTCATAAGGCTATTAGCAGCATGATGAGTGGATTTATGTTCGACGATTCTAAGTGAAATAAGTCACACAGAAAAAGACACTTATCATAAGATATCACTTGTAGAGGGAATGTAAAAACCGTTACACTTGAACTGAATTACAAAACAGAACAGAGTCACACATTTAGAAAACACACTATGGCTGCTTAACGGGAAAGGTGAGGTGGGGTGATGCATAAAACAAGGGTTTCATATTAGCTCAAACACCGATCCATAAACCCAATATGTAATAGACAAGACCTACTCCTTGCTCAGTGAAGTGGATGCAACACCCCCTATTCAACGAACAAGAATATATCTGACTAGTAAAAATCTTAAAACCTATGTATTGATTTCTCTCTGTAAGTGAATCAAGTGGGTGTAAAGGGGCATAAACACAGCAGTGAAAAGCAGCTAAACCCCATTATAAAAATAAATTACTTCGAAAAACCCATGAAAGAAAGACAGTGAAAGAGAGAGAAATTCTTACACAATGCGTTCAGGGGCTGTGATGCAACCTGGATTGACCATAACTAGAACCAGAGCTGGATGAGACATAAGGGTGGACACTTTTGGGGCTGAGACGTTTGGTGAGGTTGGGTGAGCAAACGCAGACCCTTTAAAGTAATACTGCGTGGTACCCATCGTATGGGTCCCAAATCTCCAGGTTCAAGGGCATCTTCCTACATCGAAAACATGCATGAGAAACCCAGAAGATGGTACACCATGTGATGGGGAAAGGTTTCTAAAACGCACCTCATTTCTCATCTCCTTGTGCCCGGGTTCGCCATTCCAGCCGCCTTACTAGCAATCTCCCTACTTGGAGCATCAGCACCTTTAACCTCCTGTTCCGTACAGGCTTTCAATTTGTCCTGAGGATGAACGGGAAGACGGGGAACCAATGAGAGCCTAGCTCTTGGTGTTGGGACAGGCACAGGTCACTCTACTTTCCCATCAGGAAGAAGAATTAACCACAGGCTCAACCTGTCCCCCGGAACCAGAACAGAGCCTAAAGCCATCCTGCGCTTTTGTGGCCAGCTCCCAAATACACGAGTTGTAAAATGGAGGTTCAGGGCACTGCAATTCACAAACCTGCAGAGTTATAAATGATAAGTCTCGTCCACAAATATATTGAGGGAAGGCAAAGAAGAGGATTTGAAATCAAGGCAGAATTGCAGGAAACAGATTTCAGGAGGTAGATTCGGATCACCTTTAAAGCACATGAAAAGCGGAAAAACGTTGACAAAGATGCCCTAGGCCAAAAAAGGGTGTATGCGTTTTTTCCTGAATATATTCAGGAAAAAACGCATACGCCCTTTTTGGCCAACCAAGCAACCTGGAAAGGCAAATCAGCGCAACAAAGAAGACTCGCTTCCCTTCGGTCAAAAGGGCCATGCTGAAAAAAGTGTCAAAACCAGAAATGCAGGACAGGCCATGGAGAAATGGGAGCCTTGCTACACTGATGGGCGGAATGTAAATTGCCAACAGCCACTCTGCAGAAGTGTACGGTGTGTCCTGAAACATTTAAAAAACACAGCTTAGAGAGCATAGGGCACTTCCACTCATGGGGGTATAAATTGGGAAAATTAAAAATCAGCAAGACACAAGCACCCCAAAGTTTAGGGCTGCTCTGTTGACAAGGACCTCCACTTCATTCCACCTTAAATATCCCAGGAAAGAGAAAAATGGATAAAGAAGTTGTGGTCCTTATGTACAATGGAATATCACTCAGCCATGAAATCAATGTCATAAGGCTAGAAGCAGCATGATGAGTGGATTTAGGTACGACGATTCTAAGTGAAATAAGTCACACAGAAAAGGACACTTATCATAAGCTATCACTTATAGAGGGAATGTAAAAACCGCTACACTTGAACTGAATTACAAAGCAGAACAGAGTCACACGTTTAGAAAACACACTATGGCTGCTTAATGGGAAAGGTGACGTGGGGTGATGCATAAAACAAGGTTTTCAAATTATCTGAGATACCTTCCCATAAACCCAATACGTAATAGACAAGACCTACTCCTTGCTCAGAGAACAGGACTCAACACACCCTATTCACCGCAAAAGAATATATTTGATTAGTAATAATCTTAAAACCTATGTATTGATATCTCTCTGTTAGTGTGTTAAGTGGGTGTAAAGCTGCATAAACACCGTAGTCAAAAGCAGCTAAACCCCATTATAAAAATAAATTAGTTTTAAAAACCCATGATACAAAGACAGTGAAAGAGAGAGAAATTCTTACACAATTCGTTCAGGGGCTGTGATGCAACCTGGATCGACCATATCTAGACCCACAGCTGGGTGAGACATAAGGGTGGACACTCTTGCGGCTGAGAGGTTTGGTGAGGTTGGATGAGCAAACGCAGACCCTTTAAAGTAATACTGCGTGACACCCATCCCATGGGTCCCAAATCTCCAGGTCCAAGGGCATCTTCCTACATCAAAAACATGCATGAGAAACCCAGAAGATGGTACACCATGTGATCGGGAAAGGTTTCTAAAATGCACCTCATTTCTCATCTCCTTGTGCTCGGGTTCGCCATTCCAGCCACTTTCCTAGCAATCTCCCTACTTGGAGCATCAGCACCTTTAACCTCCTGTTCCGTACAGGTTGCAATTTGTACTGAGAATGAACGGGAAGAGGGGGAACCAATGAGAGACTAGATCTAGGTGTTGGGAGAAGCACAGGTCACTCTATTTTCCCTTCAGAAAGAAGAATTAACCACAGGCTCAACCTGCCCCCCGGAAGTAGAACAGGGCCTGAAGCAATCCTGCGCTTTTGTGGCCAACTCCCAAAAAAGCGAGTTGAAAAATGGAGCTCAGGGGCACTGCAATTCACAAACCTGCAGAGTTATCAATGATAACTCTCGTCCACAAATATATTGAGGGAAGGCAACGAAGAGGATTTGAAAGCAAGGCAGAATTTCAGAAACAGACTTAAGGAGGTAGTTTCGAATCGCCTTTAAAGCAGATGAAAAGCGGCAAAACGTTGACAATGATACCCTTGGCCAAAAAGGGCGTATGCGTTTTTTCCTGAATATATTCAGGAAAAAACGCATACGCCCTTTTTGGCCAACCAAGCAACCTGGAAAGGCAAATCAGCGCTACAAAGAAGTCTCGCTTCCCATCGGTCAAAAGGGCCATGCTGAAAAAAGTGTCAAAACCAGAAATGCAGGACAGGCCATGGAGAAATGGGAGCCTTGCTACACTGATGGGCGGGATGTAAATTGCCAACAGCCACTCTGGAGAAGTGTACGGTGTGTCCTGAAACATCTAAAAAACACAGCTTAGAGAGCATAGGTCACTTCCACTCATGGGCGTATAAATTGGGAAAACTAAAAATCAGCAAGACACAGGCACACCAAAGTTTAGGGCTGCTCTGTTGACAAGAACCTCCTCTTCATTCCACCTTAAATATCCCAGGAAATAGGAAAATGGATAACGATGTTGTGGTCCTTATGTACAATGGAATATCACTCAGCCATGAAATCAATGTCATAAGGCTATTAGCAGCATGATGAGTGGATTTATGTTCGACGATTCTAAGTGAAGTAAGTCACACAGAAAAGGACACTTCTCATAAGGTATCACTGATAGAGGGAATGTAAAAACCGTTACACTTGAACTGAATTACAAAACAGAACAGAGTCACACATGCAGAAAACACACTATGGCTGCTTAACGGGAAAGGTGAGGTGGGGTGATACATAAAACAAGGGTATCAAATTAGCTCAGATACCGTTCCATAAACCCAATATGTAATAGACAAGACCTACTCCTTGCTCAGATAACTGGACTCAACACGCCCTATTCACCGCACAAGAATATATCTGACTAATAATAATCGTAAAACCTATGTATTGATATCTCTCTGTTAGTGTGTCAAGTGGGTGTAAAGCGGCATAAGCACAGCAGTGAAAAGCAGCTAAACCCCATTATAAAAATAAATTACTTTGAAACAGCCATGAAACAAAGACAGTGAAAGAGAGAGAAATTCTTACACAATGCGTTCAGGGGCTGTGATGCAACCTGGATTGACCATATCTAGACGCACAGCTGGATGAGACATAAGGGTGGACACTCTTGGGGCTGAGAGGTTTGGTGAGGTTGGGTGAGCAAACGCAGACCCTTTAAAGTAATACTGCGTGGTACCCATCGCATGGGTCCCAAATCTCCAGGTTCAAGGGCATCTTCCTACATCAAAAACATGCATGAGAAACCCAGAAGATGGTACACCGTGTGATGGGGAAAGGTTTCTAAAACGCACCTCATTTCTCATCTCCTTGTGCCCGGGTTCGCCATTCCAGCTGCTTTACTAGCAAGCTCCCTACTTGGAGCATCAGCACCTTTAACCTCCTGTTCCATGCAGGTTGCAATTTGTCCTGAGGATAAACGGGAAGACGTGGAACCAACGAGAGACTAGCTCTTGGTGTTGGGACAGGCACAGGTCACTCTATTTTCCCATCAGAAAGAAGAATTAACCACAGGCTCAGCCTGCCCCCCGGAACCAGAACAGGGCCTGAAGCCATTCTGCGATTTTGTGGCCAGCTCCCATAAAAACGAGTTGTAAAATGGAGGTTCAGGGCACTGCAATTCACAAACCTGCAGAGTTATTAATGATAACTCTCGTCCACAAATATATTGAGGGAAGGCAAAGAAGAGGATTTGAAATCAAGGCAGAATTGCAGGAAACAGATTTCAGGAGGTAGATACGAATCGCCTTTAAAGCACATGAAAAGCGGCAAAACGTTGACAATGATGCCCTTGGCCAAAAAGGGCGTATGCGTTTTTTCCTGAATATATTCAGGAAAAAACGCATACGCCCTTTTTGGCCAACCAAGCAACCTGGAAAGGCAAATCAGCGCTACAAAGAAGTCTCGCTTCCCATCGGTCAAAAGGGCCATGCTGAAAAAAGTGTCAAAACCAGAAATGCAGGACAGGCCATGGAGAAATGGGAGCCTTGCTACACTGATGGGCGGGATGTAAATTGCCAAGAGCCACTCCGGAGAAGTGTCCGGTGAGTCCTGAAACATCTGAAAAACACAGCTTAGAGAGCATAGGGCACTTCCACTCATGGGGGTATAAATTGGGAAAATGAAAAATCAGCAAAACACAAGCACCCCAAAGTTTAGGGCTGCTCTGTTGACCAGGACCTCCACTTCATTCCACCTTAAATATCCCAGGAAAGAGAAAAATGGATAAAGAAGTTGTGGTCCTTATGTACAATGGAATATCACTCAGCCATGAAATCAATGTCGTAAGGTTAGTAGCAGCATGATGAGTGGATTTAGGTACGACGATTCTAAGTGAAATAAGTCACACAGAAAAGGACACTTCTCATAAGGTATCACTGATAGAGGGAATGTAAAAACCGTTACACTTGAACTGAATTACAAAACAGAACAGAGTCACACATGCAGAAAACACACTATGGCTGCTTAACGGGAAAGGTGAGGTGGGGTGATACATAAAACAAGGGTATCAAATTAGCTCAGATACCGTTCCATAAACCCAATATGTAATAGACAAGACCTACTCCTTGCTCAGAGAACTGGACTCAACACGCCCTATTCACCGCACAAGAATATATCTGACTAATAATAATCGTAAAACCTATGTATTGATATCTCTCTGTTAGTGTGTCAAGTGGGTGTAAAGCGGCATAAACACAGCAGTGAAAAGCAGCTAAACCCCATTATAAAAATAAATTACTTTGAAACAGCCATGAAACAAAGACAGTGAAAGAGAGAGAAATTCTTACACAATGCGTTCAGGGGCTGTGATGCAACCTGGATTGACCATATCTAGACGCACAGCTGGATGAGACATAAGGGTGGACACTCTTGGGGCTGAGAGGTTTGGTGAGGTTGGGTGAGCAAACGCAGACCCTTTAAAGTAATACTGCGTGGTACCCATCGCATGGGTCCCAAATCTCCAGGTTCAAGGGCATCTTCCTACATCAAAAACATGCATGAGAAACCCAGAAGATGGTACACCGTGTGATGGGGAAAGGTTTCTAAAACGCACCTCATTTCTCATCTCCTTGTGCCCGGGTTTGCCATTCCAGCTGCTTTACTAGCAAGCTCCCTACTTGGAGCATCAGCACCTTTAACCTCCTGTTCCATGCAGGTTGCAATTTGTCCTGAGGATAAACGGGAAGACGTGGAACCAACGAGAGACTAGCTCTTGGTGTTGGGACAGGCACAGGTCACTCTATTTTCCCATCAGAAAGAAGAATTAACCACAGGCTCAGCCTGCCCCCCGGAACCAGAACAGGGCCTGAAGCCATTCTGCGATTTTGCGGCCAGCTCCCATAAAAACGAGTTGTAAAATGGAGGTTCAGGGCACTGCAATTCACAAACCTGCAGAGTTATTAATAATAACTCTCGTCCACAAATATATTGAGGGAAGGCAAAGAAGAGGATTTGAAATCAAGGCAGAATTGCAGGAAACAGATTTCAGGAGGTAGATACGAATCGCCTTTAAAGCACATGAAAAGCGGCAAAACGTTGACAATGATGCCCTTGGCCAAAAAGGGCGTATGCGTTTTTTCCTGAATATATTCAGGAAAAAACGCATACGCCCTTTTTGGCCAACCAAGCAACCTGGAAAGGCAAATCAGCGCTACAAAGAAGTCTCGCTTCCCATCGGTCAAAAGGGCCATGCTGAAAAAAGTGTCAAAACCAGAAATGCAGGACAGGCCATGGAGAAATGGGAGCCTTGCTACACTGATGGGCGGGATGTAAATTGCCAAGAGCCACTCCGGAGAAGTGTCCGGTGAGTCCTGAAACATCTGAAAAACACAGCTTAGAGAGCATAGGGCACTTCCACTCATGGGGGTATAAATTGGGAAAATGAAAAATCAGCAAAACACAAGCACCCCAAAGTTTAGGGCTGCTCTGTTGACCAGGACCTCCACTTCATTCCACCTTAAATATCCCAGGAAAGAGAAAAATGGATAAAGAAGTTGTGGTCCTTATGTACAATGGAATATCACTCAGCCATGAAATCAATGTCGTAAGGTTAGTAGCAGCATGATGAGTGGATTTAGGTACGACGATTCTAAGTGAAATAAGTCACACAGAAAAGGACACTTCTCATAAGGTATCACTGATAGAGGGAATGTAAAAACCGTTACACTTGAACTGAATTACAAAACAGAACAGAGTCACACATGCAGAAAACACACTATGGCTGCTTAACGGGAAAGGTGAGGTGGGGTGATACATAAAACAAGGGTATCAAATTAGCTCAGATACCGTTCCATAAACCCAATATGTAATAGACAAGACCTACTCCTTGCTCAGAGAACTGGACTCAACACGCCCTATTCACCGCACAAGAATATATCTGACTAATAATAATCGTAAAACCTATGTATTGATATCTCTCTGTTAGTGTGTCAAGTGGGTGTAAAGCGGCATAAACACAGCAGTGAAAAGCAGCTAAACCCCATTATAAAAATAAATTACTTTGAAACACCCATGAAACAAAGACAGTGAAAGAGAGAGAAATTCTTACACAATGCGTTCAGGGGCTGTGATGCAACCTGGATTGACCATATCTAGACACACAGCTGGATGAGACATAAGGGTGGACACTCTTGGGGCTGAGAGGTTTGGTGAGGTTGGGTGAGCCAACGCAGACCCTTTAAAGTAATACTGCGTGGTACCCATCGCATGGGTCCCAAATCTCCAGGTTCAAGGGCATCTTCCTACATCAAAAACATGCATGAGAAACCCAGAAGATGGTACACCGTGTGATGGGGAAAGGTTTCTAAAACGCACCTCATTTCTCATCTCCTTGTGCCCGGGTTTGCCATTCCAGCTGCTTTACTAGCAAGCTCCCTACTTGGAGCATCAGCACCTTTAACCTCCTGTTCCATGCAGGTTGCAATTTGTCCTGAGGATAAACGGGAAGACGTGGAACCAACGAGAGACTAGCTCTTGGTGTTGGGACAGGCACAGGTCACTCTATTTTCCCATCAGAAAGAAGAATTAACCACAGGCTCAGCCTGCCCCCCGGAACCAGAACAGGGCCTGAAGCCATTCTGCGATTTTGCGGCCAGCTCCCATAAAAACGAGTTGTAAAATGGAGGTTCAGGGCACTGCAATTCACAAACCTGCAGAGTTATTAATGATAACTCTCGTCCACAAATATATTGAGGGAAGGCAAAGAAGAGGATTTGAAATCAAGGCAGAATTGCAGGAAACAGATTTCAGGAGGTAGATACGAATCGCCTTTAAAGCACATGAAAAGCGGCAAAACGTTGACAATGATGCCCTTGGCCAAAAAGGGCGTATGCGTTTTTTCCTGAATATATTCAGGAAAAAACGCATACGCCCTTTTTGGCCAACCAAGCAACCTGGAAAGGCAAATCAGCGCTACAAAGAAGTCTCGCTTCCCATCGGTCAAAAGGGCCATGCTGAAAAAAGTGTCAAAACCAGAAATGCAGGACAGGCCATGGAGAAATGGGAGCCTTGCTACACTGATGGGCGGGATGTAAATTGCCAAGAGCCACTCCGGAGAAGTGTCCGGTGAGTCCTGAAACATCTGAAAAACACAGCTTAGAGAGCATAGGGCACTTCCACTCATGGGGGTATAAATTGGGAAAATGAAAAATCAGCAAAACACAAGCACCCCAAAGTTTAGGGCTGCTCTGTTGACCAGGACCTCCACTTCATTCCACCTTAAATATCCCAGGAAAGAGAAAAATGGATAAAGAAGTTGTGGTCCTTATGTACAATGGAATATAACTCAGCCATGAAATCAATGTCGTAAGGTTAGTAGCAGCATGATGAGTGGATTTAGGTACGACGATTCTAAGTGAAATAAGTCACACAGAAAAGGACACTTCTCATAAGGTATCACTGATAGAGGGAATGTAAAAACCGTTACACTTGAACTGAATTACAAAACAGAACAGAGTCACACATGCAGAAAACACACTATGGCTGCTTAACGGGAAAGGTGAGGTGGGGTGATACATAAAACAAGGGTATCAAATTAGCTCAGATACCGTTCCATAAACCCAATATGTAATAGACAAGACCTACTCCTTGCTCAGAGAACTGGACTCAACACGCCCTATTCACCGCACAAGAATATATCTGACTAATAATAATCGTAAAACCTATGTATTGATATCTCTCTGTTAGTGTGTCAAGTGGGTGTAAAGCGGCATAAACACAGCAGTGAAAAGCAGCTAAACCGCATTATAAAAATAAATTACTTTGAAACACCCATGAAACAAAGACAGTGAAAGAGAGAGAAATTCTTACACAATGCGTTCAGGGGCTGTGATGCAACCTGGATTGACCATATCTAGACGCACAGCTGGATGAGACATAAGGGTGGACACTCTTGGGGCTGAGAGGTTTGGTGAGGTTGGGTGAGCAAACGCAGACCCTTTAAAGTAATACTGCGTGGTACCCATCGCATGGGTCCCAAATCTCCAGGTTCAAGGGCATCTTCCTACATCAAAAACATGCATGAGAAACCCAGAAGATGGTACACCGTGTGATGGGGAAAGGTTTCTAAAACGCACCTCATTTCTCATCTCCTTGTGCCCGGGTTCGCCATTCCAGCTGCTTTACTAGCAAGCTCCCTACTTGGAGCATCAGCACCTTTAACCTCCTGTTCCATGCAGGTTGCAATTTGTCCTGAGGATAAACGGGAAGACGTGGAACCAACGAGAGACTAGCTCTTGGTGTTGGGACAGGCACAGGTCACTCTATTTTCCCATCAGAAAGAAGAATTAACCACAGGCTCAGCCTGCCCCCCGGAACCAGAACAGGGCCTGAAGCCATTCTGCGATTTTGCGGCCAGCTCCCATAAAAACGAGTTGTAAAATGGAGGTTCAGGGCACTGCAATTCACAAACCTGCAGAGTTATTAATGATAACTCTCGTCCACAAATATATTGAGGGAAGGCAAAGAAGAGGATTTGAAATCAAGGCAGAATTGCAGGAAACAGATTTCAGGAGGTAGATACGAATCGCCTTTAAAGCACATGAAAAGCGGCAAAACGTTGACAATGATGCCCTTGGCCAAAAAGGGCGTATGCGTTTTTTCCTGAATATATTCAGGAAAAAACGCATACGCCCTTTTTGGCCAACCAAGCAACCTGGAAAGGCAAATCAGCGCTACAAAGAAGTCTCGCTTCCCATCGGTCAAAAGGGCCATGCTGAAAAAAGTGTCAAAACCAGAAATGCAGGACAGGCCATGGAGAAATGGGAGCCTTGCTACACTGATGGGCGGGATGTAAATTGCCAAGAGCCACTCCGGAGAAGTGTCCGGTGAGTCCTGAAACATCTGAAAAACACAGCTTAGAGAGCATAGGGCACTTCCACTCACGGGGGTATAAATTGGGAAAATGAAAAATCAGCAAAACACAAGCACCCCAAAGTTTAGGGCTGCTCTGTTGACCAGGACCTCCACTTCATTCCACCTTAAATATCCCAGGAAAGAGAAAAATGGATAAAGAAGTTGTGGTCCTTATGTACAATGGAATATAACTCAGCCATGAAATCAATGTCGTAAGGTTAGTAGCAGCATGATGAGTGGATTTAGGTACGACGATTCTAAGTGAAATAAGTCACACAGAAAAGGACACTTCTCATAAGGTATCACTGATAGAGGGAATGTAAAAACCGTTACACTTGAATTGAATTACAAAACAGAACAGAGTCACACATGCAGAAAACACACTATGGCTGCTTAACGGGAAAGGTGAGGTGGGGTGATACATAAAACAAGGGTATCAAATTAGCTCAGATACCGTTCCATAAACCCAATATGTAATAGACAAGACCTACTCCTTGCTCAGAGAACTGGACTCAACACGCCCTATTCACCGCACAAGAATATATCTGACTAATAATAATCGTAAAACCTATGTATTGATATCTCTCTGTTAGTGTGTCAAGTGGGTGTAAAGCGGCATAAACACAGCAGTGAAAAGCAGCTAAACCCCATTATAAAAATAAATTACTTTGAAACACCCATGAAACAAAGACAGTGAAAGAGAGAGAAATTCTTACACAATGCGTTCAGGGGCTGTGATGCAACCTGGATTGACCATATCTAGACGCACAGCTGGATGAGACATAAGGGTGGACACTCTTGGGGCTGAGAGGTTTGGTGAGGTTGGGTGAGCAAACGCAGACCCTTTAAAGTAATACTGCGTGGTACCCATCGCATGGGTCCCAAATCTCCAGGTTCAAGGGCATCTTCCTACATCAAAAACATGCATGAGAAACCCAGAAGATGGTACACCGTGTGATGGGGAAAGGTTTCTAAAACGCACCTCATTTCTCATCTCCTTGTGCCCGGGTTCGCCATTCCAGCTGCTTTACTAGCAAGCTCCCTACTTGGAGCATCAGCACCTTTAACCTCCTGTTCCATGCAGGTTGCAATTTGTCCTGAGGATAAACGGGAAGACGTGGAACCAACGAGAGACTAGCTCTTGGTGTTGGGACAGGCACAGGTCACTCTATTTTCCCATCAGAAAGAAGAATTAACCACAGGCTCAGCCTGCCCCCCGGAACCAGAACAGGGCCTGAAGCCATTCTGCGATTTTGCGGCCAGCTCCCATAAAAACGAGTTGTAAAATGGAGGTTCAGGGCACTGCAATTCACAAACCTGCAGAGTTATAAATGATAACTCTCGTCCACAAATATATTGAGGGAAGGCAAAGAAGAGGATTTGAAATCAAGGCAGAATTGCAGGAAACAGATTTCAGTAGGTAGATACGAATCGCCTTTAAAGCACATGAAAAGCGGCAAAACGTTGACAATGATGCCCTTGGCCATAAAGGGCGTATGCGTTTTTTCCTGAATATATTCAGGAAAAAACGCATACGCCCTTTTTGGCCAACCAAGCAACCTGGAAAGGCAAATCAGCGCTACAAAGAAGTCTCGCTTCCCATCGGTCAAAAGGGCCATGCTGAAAAAAGTGTCAAAACCAGAAATGCAGGACAGGCCATGGAGAAATGGGAGCCTTGCTACACTGATGGGCGGGATGTAAATTGCCAAGAGCCACTCCGGAGAAGTGTCCGGTGAGTCCTGAAACATCTGAAAAACACAGCTTAGAGAGCATAGGGCACTTCCACTCATGGGGGTATAAATTGGGAAAATTAAAAATCAGCAAGACACAAGCACCCCAAAGTTTAGGGCTGCTCTGTTGACCAGGACCTCCACTTCATTCCACCTTAAATATCCCAGGAAAGAGAAAAATGGATAAAGAAGTTGTGGTCCTTATGTACAATGGAATATCACTCAGCCATGAAATCAATGTCGTAAGGTTAGTAGCAGTATGATGAGTGGATTTAGGTACGACGATTCTAAGTGAAGTAAGTCACACAGAAAAGGACACTTCTCATAAGGTATCACTGATAGAGGGAATGTAAAAACCGTTACACTTGAACTGAATTACAAAACAGAACAGAGTCACACATGCAGAAAACACACTATGGCTGCTTAACGGGAAAGGTGAGGTGGGGTGATACATAAAACAAGGGTATCAAATTAGCTCAGATACCGTTCCATAAACCCAATATGTAATAGACAAGACCTACTCCTTGCTCAGAGAACTGGACTCAACACGCCCTATTCACCGCACAAGAATATATCTGACTAATAATAATCGTAAAACCTATGTATTGATATCTCTCTGTTAGTGTGTCAAGTGGGTGTAAAGTGGCATAAGCACAGCAGTGAAAAGCAGCTAAACCCCATTATAAAAATAAATTACTTTGAAACACCCATGAAACAAAGACAGTGAAAGAGAGAGAAATTCTTACACAATGCGTTCAGGGGCTGTGATGCAACCTGGATTGACCATATCTAGACGCACAGCTGGATGAGACATAAGGGTGGACACTCTTGGGGCTGAGAGGTTTGGTGAGGTTGGGTGAGCAAACGCAGACCCTTTAAAGTAATACTGCGTGGTACCCATCGCATGGGTCCCAAATCTCCAGGTTCAAGGGCATCTTCCTACATCAAAAACATGCATGAGAAACCCAGAAGATGGTACACCGTGTGATGGGGAAAGGTTTCTAAAACGCACCTCATTTCTCATCTCCTTGTGCCCGGGTTCGCCATTCCAGCTGCTTTACTAGCAAGCTCCCTACTTGGAGCATCAGCACCTTTAACCTCCTGTTCCATGCAGGTTGCAATTTGTCCTGAGGATAAACGGGAAGACGTGGAACCAACGAGAGACTAGCTCTTGGTGTTGGGACAGGCACAGGTCACTCTATTTTCCCATCAGAAAGAAGAATTAACCACAGGCTCAGCCTGCCCCCCGGAACCAGAACAGGGCCTGAAGCCATTCTGCGATTTTGCGGCCAGCTCCCATAAAAACGAGTTGTAAAATGGAGGTTCAGGGCACTGCAATTCACAAACCTGCAGAGTTATTAATGATAACTCTCGTCCACAAATATATTGAGGGAAGGCAAAGAAGAGGATTTGAAATCAAGGCAGAATTGCAGGAAACAGATTTCAGGAGGTAGATACGAATCGCCTTTAAAGCACATGAAAAGCGGCAAAACGTTGACAATGATGCCCTTGGCCAAAAAGGGCGTATGCGTTTTTTCCTGAATATATTCAGGAAAAAACGCATACGCCCTTTTTGGCCAACCAAGCAACCTGGAAAGGCAAATCAGCGCTACAAAGAAGTCTCGCTTCCCATCGGTCAAAAGGGCCATGCTGAAAAAAGTGTCAAAACCAGAAATGCAGGACAGGCCATGGAGAAATGGGAGCCTTGCTACACTGATGGGCGGGATGTAAATTGCCAAGAGCCACTCCGGAGAAGTGTCCGGTGAGTCCTGAAACATCTGAAAAACACAGCTTAGAGAGCATAGGGCACTTCCACTCATGGGGGTATAAATTGGGAAAATGAAAAATCAGCAAAACACAAGCACCCCAAAGTTTAGGGCTGCTCTGTTGACCAGGACCTCCACTTCATTCCACCTTAAATATCCCAGGAAAGAGAAAAATGGATAAAGAAGTTGTGGTCCTTATGTACAATGGAATATAACTCAGCCATGAAATCAATGTCGTAAGGTTAGTAGCAGCATGATGAGTGGATTTAGGTACGACGATTCTAAGTGAAATAAGTCACACAGAAAAGGACACTTCTCATAAGGTATCACTGATAGAGGGAATGTAAAAACCGTTACACTTGAACTGAATTACAAAACAGAACAGAGTCACACATGCAGAAAACACACTATGGCTGCTTAACGGGAAAGGTGAGGTGGGGTGATACATAAAACAAGGGTATCAAATTAGCTCAGATACCGTTCCATAAACCCAATATGTAATAGACAAGACCTACTCCTTGCTCAGAGAACTGGACTCAACACGCCCTATTCACCGCACAAGAATATATCTGACTAATAATAATCGTAAAACCTATGTATTGATATCTCTCTGTTAGTGTGTCAAGTGGGTGTAAAGCGGCATAAACACAGCAGTGAAAAGCAGCTAAACCGCATTATAAAAATAAATTACTTTGAAACACCCATGAAACAAAGACAGTGAAAGAGAGAGAAATTCTTACACAATGCGTTCAGGGGCTGTGATGCAACCTGGATTGACCATATCTAGACGCACAGCTGGATGAGACATAAGGGTGGACACTCTTGGGGCTGAGAGGTTTGGTGAGGTTGGGTGAGCAAACGCAGACCCTTTAAAGTAATACTGCGTGGTACCCATCGCATGGGTCCCAAATCTCCAGGTTCAAGGGCATCTTCCTACATCAAAAACATGCATGAGAAACCCAGAAGATGGTACACCGTGTGATGGGGAAAGGTTTCTAAAACGCACCTCATTTCTCATCTCCTTGTGCCCGGGTTCGCCATTCCAGCTGCTTTACTAGCAAGCTCCCTACTTGGAGCATCAGCACCTTTAACCTCCTGTTCCATGCAGGTTGCAATTTGTCCTGAGGATAAACGGGAAGACGTGGAACCAACGAGAGACTAGCTCTTGGTGTTGGGACAGGCACAGGTCACTCTATTTTCCCATCAGAAAGAAGAATTAACCACAGGCTCAGCCTGCCCCCCGGAACCAGAACAGGGCCTGAAGCCATTCTGCGATTTTGCGGCCAGCTCCCATAAAAACGAGTTGTAAAATGGAGGTTCAGGGCACTGCAATTCACAAACCTGCAGAGTTATTAATGATAACTCTCGTCCACAAATATATTGAGGGAAGGCAAAGAAGAGGATTTGAAATCAAGGCAGAATTGCAGGAAACAGATTTCAGGAGGTAGATACGAATCGCCTTTAAAGCACATGAAAAGCGGCAAAACGTTGACAATGATGCCCTTGGCCAAAAAGGGCGTATGCGTTTTTTCCTGAATATATTCAGGAAAAAACGCATACGCCCTTTTTGGCCAACCAAGCAACCTGGAAAGGCAAATCAGCGCTACAAAGAAGTCTCGCTTCCCATCGGTCAAAAGGGCCATGCTGAAAAAAGTGTCAAAACCAGAAATGCAGGACAGGCCATGGAGAAATGGGAGCCTTGCTACACTGATGGGCGGGATGTAAATTGCCAAGAGCCACTCCGGAGAAGTGTCCGGTGAGTCCTGAAACATCTGAAAAACACAGCTTAGAGAGCATAGGGCACTTCCACTCACGGGGGTATAAATTGGGAAAATGAAAAATCAGCAAAACACAAGCACCCCAAAGTTTAGGGCTGCTCTGTTGACCAGGACCTCCACTTCATTCCACCTTAAATATCCCAGGAAAGAGAAAAATGGATAAAGAAGTTGTGGTCCTTATGTACAATGGAATATAACTCAGCCATGAAATCAATGTCGTAAGGTTAGTAGCAGCATGATGAGTGGATTTAGGTACGACGATTCTAAGTGAAATAAGTCACACAGAAAAGGACACTTCTCATAAGGTATCACTGATAGAGGGAATGTAAAAACCGTTACACTTGAATTGAATTACAAAACAGAACAGAGTCACACATGCAGAAAACACACTATGGCTGCTTAACGGGAAAGGTGAGGTGGGGTGATACATAAAACAAGGGTATCAAATTAGCTCAGATACCGTTCCATAAACCCAATATGTAATAGACAAGACCTACTCCTTGCTCAGAGAACTGGACTCAACACGCCCTATTCACCGCACAAGAATATATCTGACTAATAATAATCGTAAAACCTATGTATTGATATCTCTCTGTTAGTGTGTCAAGTGGGTGTAAAGCGGCATAAACACAGCAGTGAAAAGCAGCTAAACCCCATTATAAAAATAAATTACTTTGAAACACCCATGAAACAAAGACAGTGAAAGAGAGAGAAATTCTTACACAATGCGTTCAGGGGCTGTGATGCAACCTGGATTGACCATATCTAGACGCACAGCTGGATGAGACATAAGGGTGGACACTCTTGGGGCTGAGAGGTTTGGTGAGGTTGGGTGAGCAAACGCAGACCCTTTAAAGTAATACTGCGTGGTACCCATCGCATGGGTCCCAAATCTCCAGGTTCAAGGGCATCTTCCTACATCAAAAACATGCATGAGAAACCCAGAAGATGGTACACCGTGTGATGGGGAAAGGTTTCTAAAACGCACCTCATTTCTCATCTCCTTGTGCCCGGGTTCGCCATTCCAGCTGCTTTACTAGCAAGCTCCCTACTTGGAGCATCAGCACCTTTAACCTCCTGTTCCATGCAGGTTGCAATTTGTCCTGAGGATAAACGGGAAGACGTGGAACCAACGAGAGACTAGCTCTTGGTGTTGGGACAGGCACAGGTCACTCTATTTTCCCATCAGAAAGAAGAATTAACCACAGGCTCAGCCTGCCCCCCGGAACCAGAACAGGGCCTGAAGCCATTCTGCGATTTTGCGGCCAGCTCCCATAAAAACGAGTTGTAAAATGGAGGTTCAGGGCACTGCAATTCACAAACCTGCAGAGTTATAAATGATAACTCTCGTCCACAAATATATTGAGGGAAGGCAAAGAAGAGGATTTGAAATCAAGGCAGAATTGCAGGAAACAGATTTCAGTAGGTAGATACGAATCGCCTTTAAAGCACATGAAAAGCGGCAAAACGTTGACAATGATGCCCTTGGCCATAAAGGGCGTATGCGTTTTTTCCTGAATATATTCAGGAAAAAACGCATACGCCCTTTTTGGCCAACCAAGCAACCTGGAAAGGCAAATCAGCGCTACAAAGAAGTCTCGCTTCCCATCGGTCAAAAGGGCCATGCTGAAAAAAGTGTCAAAACCAGAAATGCAGGACAGGCCATGGAGAAATGGGAGCCGTGCTACACTGATGGGCGGGATGTAAATTGCCAAGAGCCACTCCGGAGAAGTGTCCGGTGAGTCCTGAAACATCTGAAAAACACAGCTTAGAGAGCATAGGGCACTTCCACTCATGGGGGTATAAATTGGGAAAATTAAAAATCAGCAAGACACAAGCACCCCAAAGTTTAGGGCTGCTCTGTTGACCAGGACCTCCACTTCATTCCACCTTAAATATCCCAGGAAAGAGAAAAATGGATAAAGAAGTTGTGGTCCTTATGTACAATGGAATATCACTCAGCCATGAAATCAATGTCGTAAGGTTAGTAGCAGTATGATGAGTGGATTTAGGTACGACGATTCTAAGTGAAGTAAGTCACACAGAAAAGGACACTTCTCATAAGGTATCACTGATAGAGGGAATGTAAAAACCGTTACACTTGAACTGAATTACAAAACAGAACAGAGTCACACATGCAGAAAACACACTATGGCTGCTTAACGGGAAAGGTGAGGTGGGGTGATACATAAAACAAGGGTATCAAATTAGCTCAGATACCGTTCCATAAACCCAATATGTAATAGACAAGACCTACTCCTTGCTCAGAGAACTGGACTCAACACGCCCTATTCACCGCACAAGAATATATCTGACTAATAATAATCGTAAAACCTATGTATTGATATCTCTCTGTTAGTGTGTCAAGTGGGTGTAAAGTGGCATAAGCACAGCAGTGAAAAGCAGCTAAACCCCATTATAAAAATAAATTACTTTGAAACACCCATGAAACAAAGACAGTGAAAGAGAGAGAAATTCTTACACAATGCGTTCAGGGGCTGTGATGCAACCTGGATTGACCATATCTAGACGCACAGCTGGATGAGACATAAGGGTGGACACTCTTGGGGCTGAGAGGTTTGGTGAGGTTGGGTGAGCAAACGCAGACCCTTTAAAGTAATACTGCGTGGTACCCATCGCATGGGTCCCAAATCTCCAGGTTCAAGGGCATCTTCCTACATCAAAAACATGCATGAGAAACCCAGAAGATGGTACACCGTGTGATGGGGAAAGGTTTCTAAAACGCACCTCATTTCTCATCTCCTTGTGCCCGGGTTCGCCATTCCAGCTGCTTTACTAGCAAGCTCCCTACTTGGAGCATCAGCACCTTTAACCTCCTGTTCCATGCAGGTTGCAATTTGTCCTGAGGATAAACGGGAAGACGTGGAACCAACGAGAGACTAGCTCTTGGTGTTGGGACAGGCACAGGTCACTCTATTTTCCCATCAGAAAGAAGAATTAACCACAGGCTCAGCCTGCCCCCCGGAACCAGAACAGGGCCTGAAGCCATTCTGCGATTTTGTGGCCAGCTCCCATAAAAACGAGTTGTAAAATGGAGGTTCAGGGCACTGCAATTCACAAACCTGCAGAGTTATTAATGATAACTCTCGTCCACAAATATATTGAGGGAAGGCAAAGAAGAGGATTTGAAATCAAGGCAGAATTGCAGGAAACAGATTTCAGGAGGTAGATACGAATCGCCTTTAAAGCACATGAAAAGCGGCAAAACGTTGACAATGATGCCCTTGGCCAAAAAGGGCGTATGCGTTTTTTCCTGAATATATTCAGGAAAAAACGCATACGCCCTTTTTGGCCAACCAAGCAACCTGGAAAGGCAAATCAGCGCTACAAAGAAGTCTCGCTTCCCATCGGTCAAAAGGGCCATGCTGAAAAAAGTGTCAAAACCAGAAATGCAGGACAGGCCATGGAGAAATGGGAGCCTTGCTACACTGATGGGCGGGATGTAAATTGCCAAGAGCCACTCCGGAGAAGTGTCCGGTGAGTCCTGAAACATCTGAAAAACACAGCTTAGAGAGCATAGGGCACTTCCACTCATGGGGGTATAAATTGGGAAAATGAAAAATCAGCAAAACACAAGCACCCCAAAGTTTAGGGCTGCTCTGTTGACCAGGACCTCCACTTCATTCCACCTTAAATATCCCAGGAAAGAGAAAAATGGATAAAGAAGTTGTGGTCCTTATGTACAATGGAATATCACTCAGCCATGAAATCAATGTCGTAAGGTTAGTAGCAGCATGATGAGTGGATTTAGGTACGACGATTCTAAGTGAAATAAGTCACACAGAAAAGGACACTTCTCATAAGGTATCACTGATAGAGGGAATGTAAAAACCGTTACACTTGAACTGAATTACAAAACAGAACAGAGTCACACATGCAGAAAACACACTATGGCTGCTTAACGGGAAAGGTGAGGTGGGGTGATACATAAAACAAGGGTATCAAATTAGCTCAGATACCGTTCCATAAACCCAATATGTAATAGACAAGACCTACTCCTTGCTCAGAGAACTGGACTCAACACGCCCTATTCACCGCACAAGAATATATCTGACTAATAATAATCGTAAAACCTATGTATTGATATCTCTCTGTTAGTGTGTCAAGTGGGTGTAAAGCGGCATAAACACAGCAGTGAAAAGCAGCTAAACCCCATTATAAAAATAAATTACTTTGAAACACCCATGAAACAAAGACAGTGAAAGAGAGAGAAATTCTTACACAATGCGTTCAGGGGCTGTGATGCAACCTGGATTGACCATATCTAGACGCACAGCTGGATGAGACATAAGGGTGGACACTCTTGGGGCTGAGAGGTTTGGTGAGGTTGGGTGAGCAAACGCAGACCCTTTAAAGTAATACTGCGTGGTACCCATCGCATGGGTCCCAAATCTCCAGGTTCAAGGGCATCTTCCTACATCAAAAACATGCATGAGAAACCCAGAAGATGGTACACCGTGTGATGGGGAAAGGTTTCTAAAACGCACCTCATTTCTCATCTCCTTGTGCCCGGGTTTGCCATTCCAGCTGCTTTACTAGCAAGCTCCCTACTTGGAGCATCAGCACCTTTAACCTCCTGTTCCATGCAGGTTGCAATTTGTCCTGAGGATAAACGGGAAGACGTGGAACCAACGAGAGACTAGCTCTTGGTGTTGGGACAGGCACAGGTCACTCTATTTTCCCATCAGAAAGAAGAATTAACCACAGGCTCAGCCTGCCCCCCAGAACCAGAACAGGGCCTGAAGCCATTCTGCGATTTTGCGGCCAGCTCCCATAAAAACGAGTTGTAAAATGGAGGTTCAGGGCACTGCAATTCACAAACCTGCAGAGTTATTAATGATAACTCTCGTCCACAAATATATTGAGGGAAGGCAAAGAAGAGGATTTGAAATCAAGGCAGAATTGCAGGAAACAGATTTCAGGAGGTAGATACGAATCGCCTTTAAAGCACATGAAAAGCGGCAAAACGTTGACAATGATGCCCTTGGCCAAAAAGGGCGTATGCGTTTTTTCCTGAATATATTCAGGAAAAAACGCATACGCCCTTTTTGGCCAACCAAGCAACCTGGAAAGGCAAATCAGCGCTACAAAGAAGTCTCGCTTCCCATCGGTCAAAAGGGCCATGCTGAAAAAAGCGTCAAAACCAGAAATGCAGGACAGGCCATGGAGAAATGGGAGCCTTGCTACACTGATGGGCGGGATGTAAATTGCCAAGAGCCACTCCGGAGAAGTGTCCGGTGAGTCCTGAAACATCTGAAAAACACAGCTTAGAGAGCATAGGGCACTTCCACTCATGGGGGTATAAATTGGGAAAATGAAAAATCAGCAAAACACAAGCACCCCAAAGTTTAGGGCTGCTCTGTTGACCAGGACCTCCACTTCATTCCACCTTAAATATCCCAGGAAAGAGAAAAATGGATAAAGAAGTTGTGGTCCTTATGTACAATGGAATATCACTCAGCCATGAAATCAATGTCGTAAGGTTAGTAGCAGCATGATGAGTGGATTTAGGTACGACGATTCTAAGTGAAATAAGTCACACAGAAAAGGACACTTCTCATAAGGTATCACTGATAGAGGGAATGTAAAAACCGTTACACTTGAACTGAATTACAAAACAGAACAGAGTCACACATGCAGAAAACACACTATGGCTGCTTAACGGGAAAGGTGAGGTGGGGTGATACATAAAACAAGGGTATCAAATTAGCTCAGATACCGTTCCATAAACCCAATATGTAATAGACAAGACCTACTCCTTGCTCAGAGAACTGGACTCAACACGCCCTATTCACCGCACAAGAATATATCTGACTAATAATAATCGTAAAACCTATGTATTGATATCTCTCTGTTAGTGTGTCAAGTGGGTGTAAAGCGGCATAAACACAGCAGTGAAAAGCAGCTAAACCCCATTATAAAAATAAATTACTTTGAAACACCCATGAAACAAAGACAGTGAAAGAGAGAGAAATTCTTACACAATGCGTTCAGGGGCTGTGATGCAACCTGGATTGACCATATCTAGACGCACAGCTGGATGAGACATAAGGGTGGACACTCTTGGGGCTGAGAGGTTTGGTGAGGTTGGGTGAGCAAACGCAGACCCTTTAAAGTAATACTGCGTGGTACCCATCGCATGGGTCCCAAATCTCCAGGTTCAAGGGCATCTTCCTACATCAAAAACATGCATGAGAAACCCAGAAGATGGTACACCGTGTGATGGGGAAAGGTTTCTAAAACGCACCTCATTTCTCATCTCCTTGTGCCCGGGTTTGCCATTCCAGCTGCTTTACTAGCAAGCTCCCTACTTGGAGCATCAGCACCTTTAACCTCCTGTTCCATGCAGGTTGCAATTTGTCCTGAGGATAAACGGGAAGACGTGGAACCAACGAGAGACTAGCTCTTGGTGTTGGGACAGGCACAGGTCACTCTATTTTCCCATCAGGAAGAAGAATTAACCACAGGCTCAGCCTGCCCCCCGGAACCAGAACAGGGCCTGAAGCCATTCTGCGATTTTGCGGCCAGCTCCCATAAAAACGAGTTGTAAAATGGAGGTTCAGGGCACTGCAATTCACAAACCTGCAGAGTTATTAATGATAACTCTCGTCCACAAATATATTGAGGGAAGGCAAAGAAGAGGATTTGAAATCAAGGCAGAATTGCAGGAAACAGATTTCAGGAGGTAGATACGAATCGCCTTTAAAGCACATGAAAAGCGGCAAAACGTTGACAATGATGCCCTTGGCCAAAAAGGGCGTATGCGTTTTTTCCTGAATATATTCAGGAAAAAACGCATACGCCCTTTTTGGCCAACCAAGCAACCTGGAAAGGCAAATCAGCGCTACAAAGAAGTCTCGCTTCCCATCGGTCAAAAGGGCCATGCTGAAAAAAGTGTCAAAACCAGAAATGCAGGACAGGCCATGGAGAAATGGGAGCCTTGCTACACTGATGGGCGGGATGTAAATTGCCAAGAGCCACTCCGGAGAAGTGTCCGGTGAGTCCTGAAACATCTGAAAAACACAGCTTAGAGAGCATAGGGCACTTCCACTCATGGGGGTATAAATTGGGAAAATGAAAAATCAGCAAAACACAAGCACCCCAAAGTTTAGGGCTGCTCTGTTGACCAGGACCTCCACTTCATTCCACCTTAAATATCCCAGGAAAGAGAAAAATGGATAAAGAAGTTGTGGTCCTTATGTACAATGGAATATCACTCAGCCATGAAATCAATGTCGTAAGGTTAGTAGCAGCATGATGAGTGGATTTAGGTACGACGATTCTAAGTGAAATAAGTCACACAGAAAAGGACACTTCTCATAAGGTATCACTGATAGAGGGAATGTAAAAACCGTTACACTTGAACTGAATTACAAAACAGAACAGAGTCACACATGCAGAAAACACACTATGGCTGCTTAACGGGAAAGGTGAGGTGGGGTGATACATAAAACAAGGGTATCAAATTAGCTCAGATACCGTTCCATAAACCCAATATGTAATAGACAAGACCTACTCCTTGCTCAGAGAACTGGACTCAACACGCCCTATTCACCGCACAAGAATATATCTGACTAATAATAATCGTAAAACCTATGTATTGATATCTCTCTGTTAGTGTGTCAAGTGGGTGTAAAGCGGCATAAACACAGCAGTGAAAAGCAGCTAAACCCCATTATAAAAATAAATTACTTTGAAACACCCATGAAACAAAGACAGTGAAAGAGAGAGAAATTCTTACACAATGCGTTCAGGGGCTGTGATGCAACCTGGATTGACCATATCTAGACGCACAGCTGGATGAGACATAAGGGTGGACACTCTTGGGGCTGAGAGGTTTGGTGAGGTTGGGTGAGCAAACGCAGACCCTTTAAAGTAATACTGCGTGGTACCCATCGCATGGGTCCCAAATCTCCAGGTTCAAGGGCATCTTCCTACATCAAAAACATGCATGAGAAACCCAGAAGATGGTACACCGTGTGATGGGGAAAGGTTTCTAAAACGCACCTCATTTCTCATCTCCTTGTGCCCGGGTTCGCCATTCCAGCTGCTTTACTAGCAAGCTCCCTACTTGGAGCATCAGCACCTTTAACCTCCTGTTCCATGCAGGTTGCAATTTGTCCTGAGGATAAACGGGAAGACGTGGAACCAACGAGAGACTAGCTCTTGGTGTTGGGACAGGCACAGGTCACTCTATTTTCCCATCAGAAAGAAGAATTAACCACAGGCTCAGCCTGCCCCCCGGAACCAGAACAGGGCCTGAAGCCATTCTGCGATTTTGCGGCCAGCTCCCATAAAAACGAGTTGTAAAATGGAGGTTCAGGGCACTGCAATTCACAAACCTGCAGAGTTATTAATGATAACTCTCGTCCACAAATATATTGAGGGAAGGCAAAGAAGAGGATTTGAAATCAAGGCAGAATTGCAGGAAACAGATTTCAGGAGGTAGATACGAATCGCCTTTAAAGCACATGAAAAGCGGCAAAACGTTGACAATGATGCCCTTGGCCAAAAAGGGCGTATGCGTTTTTTCCTGAATATATTCAGGAAAAAACGCATACGCCCTTTTTGGCCAACCAAGCAACCTGGAAAGGCAAATCAGCGCTACAAAGAAGTCTCGCTTCCCATCGGTCAAAAGGGCCATGCTGAAAAAAGTGTCAAAACCAGAAATGCAGGACAGGCCATGGAGAAATGGGAGCCTTGCTACACTGATGGGCGGGATGTAAATTGCCAAGAGCCACTCCGGAGAAGTGTCCGGTGAGTCCTGAAACATCTGAAAAACACAGCTTAGAGAGCATAGGGCACTTCCACTCACGGGGGTATAAATTGGGAAAATGAAAAATCAGCAAAACACAAGCACCCCAAAGTTTAGGGCTGCTCTGTTGACCAGGACCTCCACTTCATTCCACCTTAAATATCCCAGGAAAGAGAAAAATGGATAAAGAAGTTGTGGTCCTTATGTACAATGGAATATAACTCAGCCATGAAATCAATGTCGTAAGGTTAGTAGCAGCATGATGAGTGGATTTAGGTACGACGATTCTAAGTGAAATAAGTCACACAGAAAAGGACACTTCTCATAAGGTATCACTGATAGAGGGAATGTAAAAACCGTTACACTTGAATTGAATTACAAAACAGAACAGAGTCACACATGCAGAAAACACACTATGGCTGCTTAACGGGAAAGGTGAGGTGGGGTGATACATAAAACAAGGGTATCAAATTAGCTCAGATACCGTTCCATAAACCCAATATGTAATAGACAAGACCTACTCCTTGCTCAGAGAACTGGACTCAACACGCCCTATTCACCGCACAAGAATATATCTGACTAATAATAATCGTAAAACCTATGTATTGATATCTCTCTGTTAGTGTGTCAAGTGGGTGTAAAGCGGCATAAACACAGCAGTGAAAAGCAGCTAAACCCCATTATAAAAATAAACTACTTTGAAACACCCATGAAACAAAGACAGTGAAAGAGAGAGAAATTCTTACACAATGCGTTCAGGGGCTGTGATGCAACCTGGATTGACCATATCTAGACGCACAGCTGGATGAGACATAAGGGTGGACACTCTTGGGGCTGAGAGGTTTGGTGAGGTTGGGTGAGCAAACGCAGACCCTTTAAAGTAGTACTGCGTGGTACCCATCGCATGGGTCCCAAATCTCCAGGTTCAAGGGCATCTTCCTACATCGAAAACATGCATGAGAAACCCAGAAGATGGTACACCGTGTGATGGGGAAAGGTTTCTAAAACGCACCTCATTTCTCATCTCCTTGTGCCCGGGTTCGCCATTCCAGCCGCTTTACTAGCAATCTCCCTACTTGGAGCATCAGCACCTTTAACCTCCTGTTCCGTACAGGTTGCAATTTGTCCTGAGGATGAACGGGAAGACGGGGAACCAACGAGAGACTAGCTCTTGGTGTCGGGACAGGCACAGGTCACTCTATTTTCCCATCAGGAAGAAGAATTAACCACAGGCTCAGCCTGCCCCCCGGAACCAGAACAGGGCCTGAAGCCATCCTGCAATTTTGCGGCCAGCTCCCAAAAAAGCGAGTTGTAAAATGGAGGTTCAGGGCACTGCAATTCACAAACCTGCAGAGTTATAAATGATAACTCTCGTCCACAAATATATTGAGGGAAGGCATAGAAGAGGATTTGAAATCAAGGCAGAATTGCACGAAACAGATTTCAGGAGGTAGATTCGAATCGCCTTTAAAGCACATGAAAAGCGGAAAAACGTTGACAATGATGCCCTTGGCCAAAAAGGGCGTATGCGTTTTTTCCTGAATATATTCAGGAAAAAACGCATACGCCCTTTTTGGCCAACCAAGCAACCTGGAAAGCAAATCAGCGCTACAGAGAAGTCTCGCTTCCCATCGGTCAAAAGGGCCATGCTGAAAAAAGTGTCAAAACCAGAAATGCAGTACAGGCCATGGAGAAATGGGAGCCTTGCTACACTGATGGGCGGGATGTAAATTGCCAACAGCCACTCTGGAGAAGTGTACGGTGTGTCCTGAAACACCTGAAAAACACAGCTTAGAGAGCATAGGGCACTTCCACTCATGGGTGTATAAATTGGGAAAATTAAAAATCAGCAAGACACAAGCACCCCAAAGTTGAGGGCTGCTCTGTTGACAAGGACCTCCACTTCATTCCACCTTAAATATCCCAGGAAAGAGAAAAATGGATAAAGAAGTTGTGGTCTTTATGTACAATGGAATATCACTCAGCCATGAAATCAATGTCATAAGGTTAGTAGCAGCATGATGAGTGGATTTAGATACGACGATTCTAAGTGAAATAAGTCACACAGAAAAGGACCCTTCTCCTAAGGTATCACTTATAGAGGGAATGTAAAAACTGTTACACTTGAACTGAATTACAAAACAGAACAGAGTCACACATGCAGAAAACACACTATGGCTGCTTAACGGGAAAGGTGAGGTGGGGTGATACATAAAACAAGGGTTTCAAATTAGCTCAGATACCGTTCCATAAAACCAATATGTAATAGACAAGACCTACTCCTTGCTCAGAGAACTGGACTCAACACGCCCTATTCACCGCACAAGAATATATCTGACTAGTAATAATCTTAAAACCTATGTACTGATATCTCTCTGTTAGTGTGTCAAGTGGGTGTAAAGCGGCATAAACACAGCAGTGAAAAGCAGCTAAACGCCATTATAAAAATAAATTACTTTGAAACACCCATGAAACAAAGACAGTGAAAGAGAGAGTAATTCTTACACAATGCGTTCAGGGGTTGTGATGCAACCTGGATTGACCATATCTAGACCCACAGCTGGATGAGACATAAGGGTGGACACTCTTGGGGCTGAGAGGTTTGGTGAGGTTGGGTGAGCAAACTCAGACCCTTTAAAGTAATACTGCGTGGTACCCATCACATGGGTCCCAAATCTCCAGGTTCAAGGGCATCTTCCTACATCGAAAACATGCATGAGAAACCCAGAAGATGGTACACCGTGTGATGGGGAAAGGTTTCTAAAACGCACCTCATTTCTCATCTCCTTGTGCCCGGGTTCGCCATTCCAGCCGCTTTACTAGCAATCTCCCTACTTGGAGCATCAGCACCTTTAACCTCCGGTTCCGTACAGGTTGCAATTTGTCCTGAGGATGAACGGGAAGATGGGGAACCAACGAGAGACTAGCTCTTGGTGTCGGGACAGGCACAGGTCACTCTATTTTCCCATCACGAAGAAGAATTAACCACAGGCTCAGCCTGCCCCACGGAACTAGAACAGGGCCTGAAGCCATCCTGCGCTTTTGCGGCCAGCTCCCTAAAAAGCGAGTTGTACAATGGAGCTTCAGGGCACTGCAATTCACAGACCTGCAGAGTTATAAATGATAACTCTCGTCCACAAATATATTGAGGGAAGGCAAAGAAGAGGATTTGAAATCAAGGCAGAATTGCAGGAAACAAATTTCAGGAGGTAGATTCGATTCGCTTTAAAGCACACGAAAAGCGGTAAAACGTTGACAATGATGCCCTTGGCAAAAAAGGGCGTATGCGTTTTTTCTTGAATATATTCAGGAAAAAACGCATACGCCCTTTTTGGCCAACCAAGCAACCTGGAAAGGCAAATCAGCGCTACAAAGAAGTCTCGCTTCCCATCGGTCAAAAGGGCCATGCTGAAAAAAGTGTCAAAACCAGAAATGCAGGACAGGCCATGGAGAAATGGGAGCCTTGCTACACTGATGGGCGGGATGTAAATTGCCAACAGCCACTCTGGAGAAGTGTACGGTGTGCCCTGAAACATCTAAAAAACACAGCTTAGAGAGCATAGGGCACTTCCACTCATGGGGATATAAATTGGCAAAATGAAAAATCAGCAAGACACAAGCACCCCAAACTTTAGGGCTGCTCTCTTGACAAGGACCTCCACTTCATTCCACCTTAAATATCCCAGGAAAGAGAAAAATGGATAAAGAAGTTGTGGTCCTTATGTACAATGGAATATCACTCAGCCATGAAATCAATGTCATAAGGCTAGTAGCAGCATGATGAGTGGATTTAGGTACGACGATTCTAAGTGAAATAAGTCACACAGAAAAGGACACTTCTCATAAGGTATCACTGATAGAGGGAATGTAAAAACCGTTACACTTGAACTGAATTACAAAACAGAACAGCGTCACACATGCAGAAAACACACTATGGCGGCTTAACGGGAAAGGTGAGGTGGGGTGATACATAAAACAAGGGTATCAAATTAGCTCAGATACCGTTCCATAAACCCAATATGTAATAAACAAGACCTACTCCTTGCTCAGAGAACTGGACTCAACACGCCCTATTCACCACACAAGAATCTATCTGACTAGTAATAATCTTAAAACCTATGTATTGATATCTCTCTGTTAGTGTGTCAAGTGGGTATAAAGCGGCATAAAAACAGCTGTGAAAAGCAGCTAAACCCCACTATAAAAATAAATTACTTTGAAAAACCCATGAAACAAAGACAGTGAAAGAGATAGAATTTCTTACACAATGCGTTCAGGGGCTGTGATGCAACCTGGATTGACCATATCTAGACCCACAGCTGGATGAGACATAAGGGTGGACACTCTTGGGGCTGAGAGGTTTGGTGAGGTTGGGTGAGCAAACGCAGACCCTTTAAAGTAATACTGCGTGGTACCCATCGCATGGGTCCCAAATCTCCAGCTTCAAGGGCATCTTCCTACATCGAAAACATGCATGAGAAACCCAGATGATGGTACACCGTGTGATGGGGAAAGGTTTCTAAAACGCACCTCATTTCTCATCTCCTTGTGCCCGGGTTCGCCATTCCAGCCTCTTTACTAGCAAGCTCCCTACTTGGAGCATCAGCACCTTTAACCTCCGGTTCCGTACAGGTTGCAATTTGTCCTGAGGATGAACGGGAAGATGGGGAACCAACGAGAGACTAGCTCTTGGTGTCGGGACAGGCACAGGTCACTCTATTTTCCCATCAGAAAGAAGAATTAACCACAGGCTCAGCCTGCCCCCCGGAACCAGAACAGGGCCTGAAGCCATTCTGCGATTTTGCGGCCAGCTCCCATAAACACGAGTTTTAGAATGGAGGTTCAGGGCACTGCAATTCACAAACCTGCAGAGTTATAAATGATAACTCTCGTCCACAAATATATTGAGGGAAGGCAAAGAAGAGGATTTGAAATCAAGGCAGAATTGCAGGAAACAGATTTCAGGAGGTAGATACGAATAGCCTTTAAAGCACATGAAAAGCGGCAAAACGTTGACAATGATGCCCTTGGCCAAAAAGGGCGTATGCGTTTTTTCCTGAATATATTCAGGAAAAAACGCATACGCCCTTTTTGGCCAACCAAGCAACCTGGAAAGGCAAATCAGCGCTACAAAGAAGTCTCGCTTCCCATCGGTCAAAAGGGCCATGCTGAAAAAAGTGTCAAAACCAGAAATGCAGGACAGGCCATGGAGAAATGGGAGCCTTGCTACACTGATGGGCGGGATGTAAATTGCCAAGAGCCACTCTGGAGAAGTGTCCGGTGAGTCCTGAAACATCTAAAAAACACAGCTTAGAGAGCATAGGGCACTTCCACTCATGGGGGTATAAATTGGGAAAATTAAAAATCAGCAAGACACAAGCACCCCAAAGTTTAGGGCTGCTCTGTTGACCAGGACCTCCACTTCATTCCACCTTAAATATCCCAGGAAAGAGAAAAATGGATAAAGAAGTTGTGGTCCTTATGTACAATGGAATATCACTCAGCCATGAAATCAATGTCGTAAGGTTAGTAGCAGCATGATGAGTGGATTTAGGTACGACGATTCTAAGTGAAATAAGTCACACAGAAAAGGACACTTCTCATAAGGTATCACTGATAGAGGGAATGTAAAAACCGTTACACTTGAACTGAATTACAAAACAGAACAGCGTCACACATGCAGAAAACACACTATGGCGGCTTAACGGGAAAGGTGAGGTGGGGTGATACATAAAACAAGGGTATCAAATTAGCTCAGATACCGTTCCATAAACCCAATATGTAATAAACAAGACCTACTCCTTGCTCAGAGAACTGGACTCAACACGCCCTATTCACCACACAAGAATCTATCTGACTAGTAATAATCTTAAAACCTATGTATTGATATCTCTCTGTTAGTGTGTCAAGTGGGTATAAAGCGGCATAAAAACAGCTGTGAAAAGCAGCTAAACCCCACTATAAAAATAAATTACTTTGAAAAACCCATGAAACAAAGACAGTGAAAGAGATAGAATTTCTTACACAATGCGTTCAGGGGCTGTGATGCAACCTGGATTGACCATATCTAGACCCACAGCTGGATGAGACATAAGGGTGGACACTCTTGGGGCTGAGAGGTTTGGTGAGGTTGGGTGAGCAAACGCAGACCCTTTAAAGTAATACTGCGTGGTACCCATCGCATGGGTCCCAAATCTCCAGCTTCAAGGGCATCTTCCTACATCGAAAACATGCATGAGAAACCCAGAAGATGGTACACCGTGTGATGGGGAAAGGTTTCTAAAACGCACCTCATTTCTCATCTCCTTGTGCCCGGGTTCGCCATTCCAGCCTCTTTACTAGCAAGCTCCCTACTTGGAGCATCAGCACCTTTAACCTCCTGTTCCGTACAGGTTGCAATTTGTCCTGAGGATGAACGGGAAGACGGGGATCCAACGAGAGACTAGCTCTTGGTGTTGGGACAGGCACAGGTCACTCTATTTTCCCATCAGAAAGAAGAATTAACCACAGGCTCAGCCTGCCCCCCGGAACCAGAACAGGGCCTGAAGCCATTCTGCGATTTTGCGGCCAGCTCCCATAAACACGAGTTGTAGAATGGAGGTTCAGGGCACTGCAATTCACAAACCTGCAGAGTTATAAATGATAACTCTCGTCCACAAATATATTGAGGGAAGGCAAAGAAGAGGATTTGAAATCAAGGCAGAATTGCAGGAAACAGATTTCAGGAGGTAGATACGAATAGCCTTTAAAGCACATGAAAAGCGGCAAAACGTTGACAATGATGCCCTTGGCCAAAAAGGGCGTATGCGTTTTTTCCTGAATATATTCAGGAAAAAACGCATACGCCCTTTTTGGCCAACCAAGCAACCTGGAAAGGCAAATCAGCGCTACAAAGAAGTCTCGCTTCCCATCGGTCAAAAGGGCCATGCTGAAAAAAGTGTCAAAACCAGAAATGCAGGACAGGCCATGGAGAAATGGGAGCCTTGCTACACTGATGGGCGGGATGTAAATTGCCAAGAGCCACTCTGGAGAAGTGTCCGGTGAGTCCTGAAACATCTAAAAAACACAGCTTAGAGAGCATAGGGCACTTCCACTCATGGGGGTATAAATTGGGAAAATTAAAAATCAGCAAGACACAAGCACCCCAAAGTTTAGGGCTGCTCTGTTGACCAGGACCTCCACTTCATTCCACCTTCAATATCCCAGGAAAGAGAAAAATGGATAAAGAAGTTGTGGTCCTTATGTACAATGGAATATCACTCAGCCATGAAATCAATGTCGTAAGGTTAGTAGCAGCATGATGAGTGGATTTAGGTACGACGATTCTAAGTGAAATAAGTCACACAGAAAAGGACACTTCTCATAAGGTATCACTGATAGAGGGAGTGTAAAAACCGTAACACTTGAACTGAATTACAAAAAAGAACAGAGTCACACATGCAGAAAACACACTATGGCTGCTTAAGGGGAAAGGTGAGGTGGGGTGATACATAAAACAAGGGTATCAAATTAGCTCAGATACCGTTCCATAAACCCAATATGTAATAGACAAGACCTACTCCTTGCTCAGAGAACTGGACTCAACACGCCCTATTCACCGCACAAGAATATATCTGACTAATAATAATCGTAAAACCTATGTATTGATATCTCTCTGTTAGTGTGTCAAGTGGGTGTAAAGCGGCATAAACACAGCAGTGAAAAGCAGCTAAACCCCATTATAAAAATAAATTACTTTGAAACACCCATGAAACAAAGACAGTGAAAGAGAGAGAAATTCTTACACAATGCGTTCAGGGGCTGTGATGCAACCTGGATTGACCATATCTAGACGCACAGCTGGATGAGACATAAGGGTGGACACTCTTGGGGCTGAGAGGTTTGGTGAGGTTGGGTGAGCAAACGCAGACCCTTTAAAGTAATACTGCGTGGTACCCATCGCATGGGTCCCAAATCTACAGGTTCAAGGGCATCTTCCTACATCAAAAACATGCATGAGAAACCCAGAAGATGGTACACCGTGTGATGGGGAAAGGTTTCTAAAACGCACCTCATTTCTCATCTCCTTGTGCCCGGGTTCGCCATTCCAGCTGCTTTACTAGCAATCTCCCTACTTGGAGCATCAGCACCTTTAACCTCCTGTTCCGTACAGGTTGCAATTTGTCCTGAGGATGAACGGGAAGACGGGGAACCAGTGAGAGACTGGCTCTTGGTGTTGGGACAGGCACAGGTCACTCTATTTTCCCATCAGGAAGAATAATTAACCACAGGCTCATCCTGCCCCCCGGAACCAGAACAGGGCCTGAAGCCATCCTGCGCTTTTGCGGCCAGCTCCCAAAAACTCGAGTTGTAAAATGGAGGTTCAGGGCACTGCAATTCACAAACCTGCAGAGTTATAAATGATAACTCTCGTCCACAAATATATTGAGGGAAGGCAAAGAAGAGTATTTGAAATCAAGGCAGAATTGCAGGAAACAGATTTCAGGAGGTAGATTCGAATCGCCTTTAAAGCACATGAAAAGCGGCAAAACGTTGACAATGATGCCCTTGGCCAAAAGGGGCGTATGCGTTTTTTCCTGAATATATTCAGGAAAAAACGCATACGCCCCTTTTGGCCAACCAAGCAACCTGGAAAGGCAAATCAGCGCTACAAAGAAGTCTCGCTTCCCATCGGTCAAAAGGGCCATGCTGAAAAAAGTGTCAAAACCAGAAATGCAGGACAGGCCATGGAGAAATGGGAGCCTTGCTACACTGATGGGCGGGATGTAAATTGCCAACAGCCACTCTGGAGAAGTGTACGGTGTGTCCTGAAACATTTAAAAAACACAGCTTAGAGAGCATAGGGCACTTCCACTCATGGGGGTATAAATTGTGAAAATGAAAAATCAGCAAGACACAAGCACCCCAAAGTTTAGGGCTGCTCTCTTGACAAGGACCTCCACTTCATTCCACCTTAAATATCCCAGGAAAGAGAAAAATGGATAAAGAAGTTGTGGTCCTTATGTACAATGGAATATCACTCAGCCATGAAATCAATGTCATAAGGCTAGTAGCAGCATGATGAGTGGATTTAGGTACGACGATTCTAAGTGAAATAAGTCACACAGAAAAGGACACTTCTCATAAGGTATCACTGATAGAGGGAATGTAAAAACCGTTACACTTGAACTGAATTACAAAACAGAACAGCGTCACACATGCAGAAAACACACTATGGCGGCTTAACGGGAAAGGTGAGGTGGGGTGATACATAAAACAAGGGTATCAAATTAGCTCAGATACCGTTCCATAAACCCAATATGTAATAAACAAGACCTACTCCTTGCTCAGAGAACTGGACTCAACACGCCCTATTCACCACACAAGAATCTATCTGACTAGTAATAATCTTAAAACCTATGTATTGATATCTCTCTGTTAGTGTGTCAAGTGGGTATAAAGCGGCATAAAAACAGCTGTGAAAAGCAGCTAAACCCCACTATAAAAATAAATTACTTTGAAAAACCCATGAAACAAAGACAGTGAAAGAGATAGAATTTCTTACACAATGCGTTCAGGGGCTGTGATGCAACCTGGATTGACCATATCTAGACCCACAGCTGGATGAGACATAAGGGTGGACACTCTTGGGGCTGAGAGGTTTGGTGAGGTTGGGTGAGCAAACGCAGACCCTTTAAAGTAATACTGCGTGGTACCCATCGCATGGGTCCCAAATCTCCAGCTTCAAGGGCATCTTCCTACATCGAAAACATGCATGAGAAACCCAGAAGATGGTACACCGTGTGATGGGGAAAGGTTTCTAAAACGCACCTCATTTCTCATCTCCTTGTGCCCGGGTTCGCCATTCCAGCCTCTTTACTAGCAAGCTCCCTACTTGGAGCATCAGCACCTTTAACCTCCTGTTCCGTACAGGTTGCAATTTGTCCTGAGGATGAACGGGAAGACGGGGATCCAACGAGAGACTAGCTCTTGGTGTTGGGACAGGCACAGGTCACTCTATTTTCCCATCAGAAAGAAGAATTAACCACAGGCTCAGCCTGCCCCCCGGAACCAGAACAGGGCCTGAAGCCATTCTGCGATTTTGCGGCCAGCTCCCATAAACACGAGTTTTAGAATGGAGGTTCAGGGCACTGCAATTCACAAACCTGCAGAGTTATAAATGATAACTCTCGTCCACAAATATATTGAGGGAAGGCAAAGAAGAGGATTTGAAATCAAGGCAGAATTGCAGGAAACAGATTTCAGGAGGTAGATACGAATAGCCTTTAAAGCACATGAAAAGCGGCAAAACGTTGACAATGATGCCCTTGGCCAAAAAGGGCGTATGCGTTTTTTCCTGAATATATTCAGGAAAAAACGCATACGCCCTTTTTGGCCAACCAAGCAACCTGGAAAGGCAAATCAGCGCTACAAAGAAGTCTCGCTTCCCATCGGTCAAAAGGGCCATGCTGAAAAAAGTGTCAAAACCAGAAATGCAGGACAGGCCATGGAGAAATGGGAGCCTTGCTACACTGATGGGCGGGATGTAAATTGCCAAGAGCCACTCTGGAGAAGTGTCCGGTGAGTCCTGAAACATCTAAAAAACACAGCTTAGAGAGCATAGGGCACTTCCACTCATGGGGGTATAAATTGGGAAAATTAAAAATCAGCAAGACACAAGCACCCCAAAGTTTAGGGCTGCTCTGTTGACCAGGACCTCCACTTCATTCCACCTTAAATATCCCAGGAAAGAGAAAAATGGATAAAGAAGTTGTGGTCCTTATGTACAATGGAATATCACTCAGCCATGAAATCAATGTCGTAAGGTTAGTAGCAGCATGATGAGTGGATTTAGGTACGACGATTCTAAGTGAAATAAGTCACACAGAAAAGGACACTTCTCATAAGGTATCACTGATAGAGGGAATGTAAAAACCGTTACACTTGAACTGAATTACAAAACAGAACAGCGTCACACATGCAGAAAACACACTATGGCGGCTTAACGGGAAAGGTGAGGTGGGGTGATACATAAAACAAGGGTATCAAATTAGCTCAGATACCGTTCCATAAACCCAATATGTAATAAACAAGACCTACTCCTTGCTCAGAGAACTGGACTCAACACGCCCTATTCACCACACAAGAATCTATCTGACTAGTAATAATCTTAAAACCTATGTATTGATATCTCTCTGTTAGTGTGTCAAGTGGGTATAAAGCGGCATAAAAACAGCTGTGAAAAGCAGCTAAACCCCACTATAAAAATAAATTACTTTGAAAAACCCATGAAACAAAGACAGTGAAAGAGATAGAATTTCTTACACAATGCGTTCAGGGGCTGTGATGCAACCTGGATTGACCATATCTAGACCCACAGCTGGATGAGACATAAGGGTGGACACTCTTGGGGCTGAGAGGTTTGGTGAGGTTGGGTGAGCAAACGCAGACCCTTTAAAGTAATACTGCGTGGTACCCATCGCATGGGTCCCAAATCTCCAGCTTCAAGGGCATCTTCCTACATCGAAAACATGCATGAGAAACCCAGAAGATGGTACACCGTGTGATGGGGAAAGGTTTCTAAAACGCACCTCATTTCTCATCTCCTTGTGCCCGGGTTCGCCATTCCAGCCTCTTTACTAGCAAGCTCCCTACTTGGAGCATCAGCACCTTTAACCTCCTGTTCCGTACAGGTTGCAATTTGTCCTGAGGATGAACGGGAAGACGGGGATCCAACGAGAGACTAGCTCTTGGTGTTGGGACAGGCACAGGTCACTCTATTTTCCCATCAGAAAGAAGAATTAACCACAGGCTCAGCCTGCCCCCCGGAACCAGAACAGGGCCTGAAGCCATTCTGCGATTTTGCGGCCAGCTCCCATAAACACGAGTTGTAGAATGGAGGTTCAGGGCACTGCAATTCACAAACCTGCAGAGTTATAAATGATAACTCTCGTCCACAAATATATTGAGGGAAGGCAAAGAAGAGGATTTGAAATCAAGGCAGAATTGCAGGAAAGAGATTTCAGGAGGTAGATACGAATAGCCTTTAAAGCACATGAAAAGCGGCAAAACGTTGACAATGATGCCCTTGGCCAAAAAGGGCGTATGCGTTTTTTCCTGAATATATTCAGGAAAAAACGCATACGCCCTTTTTGGCCAACCAAGCAACCTGGAAAGGCAAATCAGCGCTACAAAGAAGTCTCGCTTCCCATCGGTCAAAAGGGCCATGCTGAAAAAAGTGTCAAAACCAGAAATGCAGGACAGGCCATGGAGAAATGGGAGCCTTGCTACACTGATGGGCGGGATGTAAATTGCCAAGAGCCACTCTGGAGAAGTGTCCGGTGAGTCCTGAAACATCTAAAAAACACAGCTTAGAGAGCATAGGGCACTTCCACTCATGGGGGTATAAATTGGGAAAATTAAAAATCAGCAAGACACAAGCACCCCAAAGTTTAGGGCTGCTCTGTTGACCAGGACCTCCACTTCATTCCACCTTAAATATCCCAGGAAAGAGAAAAATGGATAAAGAAGTTGTGGTCCTTATGTACAATGGAATATCACTCAGCCATGAAATCAATGTCGTAAGGTTAGTAGCAGCATGATGAGTGGATTTAGGTACGACGATTCTAAGTGAAATAAGTCACACAGAAAAGGACACTTCTCATAAGGTATCACTGATAGAGGGAGTGTAAAAACCGTAACACTTGAACTGAATTACAAAAAAGAACAGAGTCACACATGCAGAAAACACACTATGGCTGCTTAAGGGGAAAGGTGAGGTGGGGTGATACATAAAACAAGGGTATCAAATTAGCTCAGATACCGTTCCATAAACCCAATATGTAATAGACAAGACCTACTCCTTGCTCAGAGAACTGGACTCAACACGCCCTATTCACCGCACAAGAATATATCTGACTAATAATAATCGTAAAACCTATGTATTGATATCTCTCTGTTAGTGTGTCAAGTGGGTGTAAAGCGGCATAAACACAGCAGTGAAAAGCAGCTAAACCCCATTATAAAAATAAATTACTTTGAAACACCCATGAAACAAAGACAGTGAAAGAGAGAGAAATTCTTACACAATGCGTTCAGGGGCTGTGATGCAACCTGGATTGACCATATCTAGACGCACAGCTGGATGAGACATAAGGGTGGACACTCTTGGGGCTGAGAGGTTTGGTGAGGTTGGGTGAGCAAACGCAGACCCTTTAAAGTAATACTGTGTGGTACCCATCGCATGGGTCCCAAATCTCCAGGTTCAAGGGCATCTTCCTACATCAAAAACATGCATGAGAAACCCAGAAGATGGTACACCGTGTGATGGGGAAAGGTTTCTAAAACGCACCTCATTTCTCATCTCCTTGTGCCCGGGTTCGCCATTCCAGCCGCTTTACTAGCAAGCTCCCTACTTGGAGCATCAGCACCTTTAACCTCCTGTTCCGTACAGGTTGCAATTTGTCCTGAGGATGAACGGGAAGACGGGGATCCAACGAGAGACTAGCTCTTGGTTTTGGGACAGGCACAGGTCACTCTATTTTCCCATCAGAAAGAAGAATTAACCACAGGCTCAGCCTGCCCCCCGGAACCAGAACAGGGCCTGAAGCCATTCTGCGATTTTGCGGCCAGCTCCCATAAACACGAGTTGTAGAATGGAGGTTCAGGGCACTGCAATTCACAAACCTGCAGAGTTATAAATGATAACTCTCGTCCACAAATATATTGAGGGAAGGCAAAGAAGAGGATTTGAAATCAAGGCAGAATTGCAGGAAACAGATTTCAGGAGGTAGATACGAATCGCCTTTAAAGCACATGAAAAGTGGCAAAACGTTGACAATGATGCCCTTGGCCAAAAAGGGCGTATGCGTTTTTTCCTGAATATATTCAGGAAAAGACGCATACGCCCTTTTTGGCCAAGCAAGCAACCTGGAAAGGCAAATCAGCGCTACAAAGAAGTCTCGCTTCCCATCGGTCAAAAGGGCCATGCTGAAAAAAGTGTCAAAACCAGAAATGCAGGACAGGCCATGGAGAAATGGGAGCCTTGCTACACTGATGGGCGGGATGTAAATTGCCAAGAGCCACTCTGGAGAAGTGTCCGGTGAGTCCTGAAACATCTGGAAAACACAGCTTAGAGAGCATAGGGCACTTCCACTCATGGGGGTATAAATTGGGAAAATTAAAAATCAGCAAGACACAAGCACCCCAAAGTTTAGGGCTGCTCTGTTGACCAGGACCTCCACTTCATTCCACCTTAAATATCCCAGGAAAGAGAAAAATGGATAAAGAAGTTGTGGTCCTTATGTACAATGGAATATCACTCAGCCATGAAATCAATGTCGTAAGGTTAGTAGCAGCATGATGAGTGGATTTAGGTACGACGATTCTAAGTGAAATAAGTCACACAGAAAAGGACACTTCTCATAAGGTATCACTGATAGAGGGAGTGTAAAAACCGTTACACTTGAACTGAATTACAAAACAGAACAGAGTCACACATGCAGAAAACACACTATGGCTGCTTAACGGGAAAGGTGAGGTGGGGTGATACATAAAACAAGGGTATCAAATTAGCTCAGATACCGTTCCATAAACCCAATATGTAATAGACAAGACCTACTCCTTGCTCAGAGAACTGGACTCAACACGCCCTATTCACCGCACAAGAATATATCTGACTAATAATAATCGTAAAACCTATGTATTGATATCTCTCTGTTAGTGTGTCAAGTGGGTGTAAAGCGGCATAAACACAGCAGTGAAAAGCAGCTAAACCCCATTATAAAAATAAATTACTTTGAAACACCCATGAAACAAAGACAGTGAAAGAGAGAGAAATTCTTACACAATGCGTTCAGGGGCTGTGATGCAACCTGGATTGACCATATCTACACGCACAGCTGGATGAGACATAAGGGTGGACACTCTTGGGGCTGAGAGGTTTGGTGAGGTTGGGTGAGCAAACGCAGACCCTTTAAAGTAATACTGTGTGGTACCCATCGCATGGGTCCCAAATCTCCAGGTTCAAGGGCATCTTCCTACATCAAAAACATGCATGAGAAACCCCGAAGATGGTACACCGTGTGATGGGGAAAGGTTTCTAAAACGCACCTCATTTCTCATCTCCTTGTGCCCGGGTTCGCCATTCCAGCCGCTTTACTAGCAAGCTCCCTACTTGGAGCATCAGCACCTTTAACCTCCTGTTCCGTACAGGTTGCAATTTGTCCTGAGGATAAACGGGAAGACGTGGAACCAACGAGAGACTAGCTCTTGGTGTTGGGACAGGCACAGGTCACTCTATTTTCCCATCAGAAAGAAGAATTAACCACAGGCTCAGCCTGCCCCCCGGAACCAGAACAGGGCCTGAAGCCATTGTGCGATTTTGCGGCCAGCTCCCATAAAAACGAGTTGTAGAATGGAGGTTCAGGGCACTGCAATTCACAAACCTGCAGAGTTATAAATGATAACTCTCGTCCACAAATATATTGAGGGAAGGCAAAGAAGAGGATTTGAAATCAAGGCAGAATTGCAGGAAACAGATTTCAGGAGGTAGATAAGAATCGCCTTTAAAGCACATGAAAATTGGCAAAACATTGACAATGATGCCCTTGGCCAAAAAGGGCGTATGCATTTTTTCCTGAATATATTCAGGAAAAGACGCATACGCCCTTTTTGGCCAAGGAAGCAACCTGGAAAGGCAAATCAGCGTTACAAAGAAGTCTCGCTTCCCATCGGTCAAAAGGGCCATGCTGAAAAAAGTGTCAAAACCAGAAATGCAGGACAGGCCATGGAGAAATGGGAGCCTTGCTACACTGATGGGCGGGATGTAAATTGCCAAGAGCCACTCTGGAGAAGTGTCCGGTGAGTCCTGAAACATCTGGAAAACACAGCTTAGAGAGCATAGGGCACTTCCACTCATGGGGGTATAAATTGGGAAAATTAAAAATCAGCAAGACACAAGCAACCCAAAGTTTAGGGCTGCTCTGTTGACCAGGACCTCCACTTCATTTCACCTTAAATATCCCAGGAAAGAGAAAAATGGATAAAGAAGTTGTGGTCCTTATGTACAATGGAATATCACTCAGCCATGAAATCAATGTCGTAAGGTTAGTAGCAGCATGATGAGTGGATTTAGGTACGACGATTCTAAGTGAAATAAGTCACACAGAAAAGGACACTTCTCATAAGGTATCACTGATAGAGGGAGTGTAAAAACCGTTACACTTGAACTGAATTACAAAACAGAACAGAGTCACACATGCAGAAAACACACTATGGCTGCTTAACGGGAAAGGTGAGGTGGGGTGATACATAAAACAAGGGTATCAAATTAGCTCAGATACCGTTCCATAAACCCAATATGTAATAGACAAGACCTACTCCTTGCTCAGAGAACTGGACTCAACACGCCCTATTCACCGCACAAGAATATATCTGACTAATAATAATCGTAAAACCTATGTATTGATATCTCTCTGTTAGTGTGTCAAGTGGGTGTAAAGCGGCATAAACACAGCAGTGAAAAGCAGCTAAACCCCATTATAAAAATAAATTACTTTGAAACACCCATGAAACAAAGACAGTGAAAGAGAGAGAAATTCTTACACAATGCGTTCAGGGGCTGTGATGCAACCTGGATTGACCATATCTAGACGCACAGCTGGATGAGACATAAGGGTGGACACTCTTGGGGCTGAGAGGTTTGGTGAGGTTGGGTGAGCAAATGTAGACCCTTTAAAGTAATACTGCGTGGTACCCATCACATGGGTCCCAAATCTCCAGGTTCAAGGGCATCTTCCTACATCAAAAACATGCATGAGAAACCCAGAAGATGGTACACCGTGTGATGGGGAAAGGTTTCTAAAACGCACCTCATTTCTCATCTCCTTGTGCCCGGGTTCGCCATTCCAGCCACTTTACTAGCAAGCTCCCTACTTGGAGCATCAGCACCTTTAACCTCCTGTTCCGTACAGGTTGCAATTTGTCCTGAGGATAAACGGGAAGACGTGGAACCAACGAGAGACTAGCTCTTGGTGTTGGGACAGGCACAGGTCACTCTATTTTCCCATCAGAAAGAAGAATTAACCACAGGCTCAGCCTGCCCCCCGGAACCAGAACAGGGCCTGAAGCCATTCTGCGATTTTGCGGCCAGCTCCCATAAACACGAGTTGTAGAATGGAGGTTCAGGGCACTGCAATTCACAAACCTGCAGAGTTATAAATGATAACTCTCGTCCACAAATATATTGAGGGAAGGCAAAGAAGAGGATTTGAAATCAAGGCAGAATTGCAGGAAACAGATTTCAGGAGGTAGATAAGAATCGCCTTTAAAGCACATGAAAATTGGCAAAACGTTGACAATGATGCCCTTGGCCAAAAAGGGCGTATGCGTTTTTTCCTGAATATATTCAGGAAAAGACGCATACGCCCTTTTTGGCCAAACAAGCAACCTGGAAAGGCAAATCAGCGTTACAAAGAAGTCTCGCTTCCCATCGGTCAAAAGGGCCATGCTGAAAAAAGTGTCAAAACCAGAAATGCAGGACAGGCCATGGAGAAATGGGAGCCTTGCTACACTGATGGGCGGGATGTAAATTGCCAAGAGCCACTCTGGAGAAGTGTCCGGTGAGTCCTGAAACATCTGGAAAACACAGCTTAGAGAGCATAGGGCACTTCCACTCATGGGGGTATAAATTGGGAAAATTAAAAATCAGCAAGACACAAGCACCCCAAAGTTTAGGGCTGCTCTGTTGACCAGGACCTCCACTTCATTTCACCTTAAATATCCCAGGAAAGAGAAAAATGGATAAAGAAGTTGTGGTCCTTATGTACAATGGAATATCACTCAGCCATGAAATCAATGTCGTAAGGTTAGTAGCAGCATGATGAGTGGATTTAGGTACGACGATTCTAAGTGAAATAAGTCACACAGAAAAGGACACTTCTCATAAGGTATCACTGATAGAGGGAGTGTAAAAACCGTTACACTTGAACTGAATTACAAAACAGAACAGAGTCACACATGCAGAAAACACACTATGGCTGCTTAACGGGAAAGGTGAGGTGGGGTGATACATAAAACAAGGGTATCAAATTAGCTCAGATACCGTTCCATAAACCCAATATGTAATAGACAAGACCTACTCCTTGCTCAGAGAACTGGACTCAACACGCCCTATTCACCGCACAAGAATATATCTGACTAATAATAATCGTAAAACCTATGTATTGATATCTCTCTGTTAGTGTGTCAAGTGGGTGTAAAGCGGCATAAACACAGCAGTGAAAAGCAGCTAAACCCCATTATAAAAATAAATTACTTTGAAACACCCATGAAACAAAGACAGTGAAAGAGAGAGAAATTCTTACACAATGCGTTCAGGGGCTGTGATGCAACCTGGATTGACCATATCTAGACCCACAGCTGGATGAGTCATAAGGGTGGACACTCTTGGGGCTGAGAGGTTTGGTGAGGTTGGGTGAGCAAACGCAGACTCTTTAAAGTAATACTGCGTGGTACCCATCGCATGGGTCCCAAATCTCCAGGTTCAAGGGCATCTTCCTACATCAAAAACATGCATGAGAAACCCAGAAGATGGTACACTGTGTGATGGGGAAAGGTTTCTAAAACGCACCTCATTTCTCATCTCCTTGTGCCCGGGTTCGCCATTCCAGCCGCTTTACTAGCAAGCTCCCTACTTGGAGCATCAGCACCTTTAACCTCCTGTTCCGTACAGGTTGCAATTTGTCCTGAGGATAAACGGGAAGACGTGGAACCAACGAGAGACTAGCTCTTGGTGTTGGGACAGGCACAGGTCACTCTATTTTCCCATCAGAAAGAAGAATTAACCACAGGCTCAGCCTGCCCCCCGGAACCAGAACAGGGCCTGAAGCCATTCTGCGATTTTGCGGCCAGCTCCCATAAAAACGAGTTGTAGAATGGAGGTTCAGGGCACTGCAATTCACAAACCTGCAGAGTTATAAATGATAATTCTCGTCCACAAATATATTGAGGGAAGGCAAAGAAGAGGATTTGAAATCAAGGCAGAATTGCAGGAAACAGATTTCAGGAGGTAGATACGAATCGCCTTTAAAGCACATGAAAAGTGGCAAAACGTTGACAATGATGCCCTTGGCCAAAAAGGGCGTATGCGTTTTTTCCTGAATATATTCAGGAAAAGACGCATACGCCCTTTTTGGCCAAGCAAGCAACCTGGAAAGGCAAATCAGCACTACAAAGAAGTCTCGCTTCCCATCGGTCAAAAGGGCCATGCTGAAAAAAGTGTCAAAAGCAGAAATGCAGGATAGGCCATGGAGAAATGGGAGCCTTGCTACACTGATGGGCGGGATGTAAATTGCCAAGAGCCACTCTGGAGAAGTGTCCGGTGAGTCCTGAAACATCTGGAAAACACAGCTTATAGAGCATAGGGCACTTCCACTCATGGGGGTATAAATTGGGAAAATTAAAAATCAGCAAGACACTAGCACCCCAAAGTTTAGGGCAGCTCTGTTGACCAGGACCTCCACTTCATTCCACCTTAAATATCCCAGGAAAGAGAAAAATGGATAAAGAAGTTGTGGTCCTTATGTACAATGGAATATCACTCAGCCATGAAATCAATGTCGTAAGGTTAGTAGCAGCATGATGAGTGGATTTAGGTACGACGATTCTAAGTGAAATAAGTCACACAGAAAAGGACACTTCTCATAAGGTATCACTGACAGAGGGAGTGTAAAAACCGTTACACTTGAACTGAATTACAAAACAGAACAGAGTCACACATGCAGAAAACACACTATGGCTGCTTAACGGGAAAGGTGAGGTGGGGTGATACATAAAACAAGGGTATCAAATTAGCTCAGATACCGTTCCATAAACCCAATATGTAATAGACAAGACCTACTCCTTGCTCAGCGAACTGGACTCAACACGCCCTAGTCACCGCACAAGAATATATCTGACTAATAATAATCGTAAAACCTATGTATTGATATCTCTCTGTTAGTGTGTCAAGTGGGTGTAAAGCGGCATAAACACAGCAGTGAAAAGCAGCTAAACCCCATTATAAAAATAAATTACTTTGAAACACCCATGAAACAAAGACAGTGAAAGAGAGAGAAATTCTTACACAATGCGTTCAGGGGCTGTGATGCAACCTGGATTGACCATATCTAGACGCACAGCTGGATGAGACATAAGGGTGGACACTCTTGGGGCTGAGAGGTTTGGTGAGGTTGGGTGAGCAAACTCAGACCCTTTAAAGTAATACTGTGTGGTACCCATCGCATGGGTCCCATATCTCCAGGTTCAAGGGCATCTTCCTACATCAAAAACATGCATGAGAAACCCAGAAGATGGTACACCGTGTGATGGGGAAAGGTTTCTAAAACGCACCTCATTTCTCATCTCCTTGTGCCCGGGTTCGCCATTCCAGCCGCTTTACTAGCAAGCTCCCTACTTGGAGCATCAGCACCTTTAACCTCCTGTTCCGTACAGGTTGCAATTTGTCCTGAGGATAAACGGGAAGACGTGGAACCAACGAGAGACTAGCTCTTGGTGTTGGGACAGGCACAGGTCACTCTATTTTCCCATCAGAAAGAAGAATTAACCACAGGCTCAGCCTGCCCCCCGGAACCAGAACAGGGCCTGAAGCCATTCTGCGATTTTGCGGCCAGCTCCCATAAACACGAGTTGTAGAATGGAGGTTCAGGGCACTGCAATTCACAAACCTGCAGAGTTATAAATGATAACTCTCGTCCACAAATATATTGAGGGAAGGCAAAGAAGAGGATTTGAAATCAAGGCAGAATTGCAGGAAACAGATTTCAGGAGGTAGATACGAATCGCCTTTAAAGCACATGAAAAGCGGCAAAACGTTGACAATGATGCCCTTGGCCAAAAAGGGCGTATGCGTTTTTTCCTGAATATATTCAGGAAAAGACGCATACGCCCTTTTTGGCCAAGCAAGCAACCTGGAAAGGCAAATCAGCGCTACAAAGAAGTCTCGCTTCCCATCGGTCAAAAGGGCCATGCTGAAAAAAGTGTCAAAACCAGAAATGCAGGACAGGCCATGGAGAAATGGGAGCCTTGCTACACTGATGGGCGGGATGTAAATTGCCAAGAGCCACTCTGGAGAAGTGTCCGGTGAGTCCTGAAACATCTGGAAAACACAGCTTAGAGAGCATAGGGCACTTCCACTCATGGGGGTATAAATTGGGAAAATTAAAAATCAGCAAGACACAAGCACCCCAAAGTTTAGGGCTGCTCTGTTGACCAGGACCTCCACTTCATTTCACTTTAAATATCCCAGGAAAGAGAAAAATGGATAAAGAAGTTGTGGTCCTTATGTACAATGGAATATCACTCAGCCATGAAATCAATGTCGTAAGGTTAGTAGCAGCATGATGAGTGGATTTAGGTACGACGATTCTAAGTGAAATAAGTCACACAGAAAAGGACACTTCTCATAAGGTATCACTGACAGAGGGAGTGTAAAAACCGTTACACTTGAACTGAATTACAAAACAGAACAGAGTCACACATGCAGAAAACACACTATGGCTGCTTAACGGGAAAGGTGAGGTGGGGTGATACATAAAACAAGGGTATCAAATTAGCTCAGATACCGTTCCATAAACCCAATATGTAATAGACAAGACCTACTCCTTGCTCAGAGAACTGGACTCAACACGCCCTAGTCACCGCACAAGAATATATCTGACTAATAATAATCGTAAAACCTATGTATTGATATCTCTCTGTTAGTGTGTCAAGTGGGTGTAAAGCGGCATAAACACAGCAGTGAAAAGCAGCTAAACCCCATTATAAAAATAAATTACTTTGAAACACCCATGAAACAAAGACAGTGAAAGAGAGAGAAATTCTTACACAATGCGTTCAGGGGCTGTGATGCAACCTGGATTGACCATATCTAGACGCACAGCTGGATGAGACATAAGGGTGGACACTCTTGGGGCTGAGAGGTTTGGTGAGGTTGGGTGAGCAAACTCAGACCCTTTAAAGTAATACTGTGTGGTACCCATCGCATGGGTCCCATATCTCCAGGTTCAAGGGCATCTTCCTACATCAAAAACATGCATGAGAAACCCAGAAGATGGTACACCGTGTGATGGGGAAAGGTTTCTAAAACGCACCTCATTTCTCATCTCCTTGTGCCCGGGTTCGCCATTCCAGCCGCTTTACTAGCAAGCTCCCTACTTGGAGCATCAGCACCTTTAACCTCCTGTTCCGTACAGGTTGCAATTTGTCCTGAGGATAAACGGGAAGACGTGGAACCAACGAGAGACTAGCTCTTGGTGTTGGGACAGGCACAGGTCACTCTATTTTCCCATCAGAAAGAAGAATTAACCACAGGCTCAGCCTGCCCCCCGGAACCAGAACAGGGCCTGAAGCCATTCTGCGATTTTGCGGCCAGCTCCCATAAACACGAGTTGTAGAATGGAGGTTCAGGGCACTGCAATTCACAAACCTGCAGAGTTATAAATGATAACTCTCGTCCACAAATATATTGAGGGAAGGCAAAGAAGAGGATTTGAAATCAAGGCAGAATTGCAGGAAACAGATTTCAGGAGGTAGATACGAATCGCCTTTAAAGCACATGAAAAGCGGCAAAACGTTGACAATGATGCCCTTGGCCAAAAAGGGCGTATGCGTTTTTTCCTGAATATATTCAGGAAAAGACGCATACGCCCTTTTTCGCCAAGCAAGCAACCTGGAAAGGCAAATCAGCGCTACAAAGAAGTCTCGCTTCCCATCGGTCAAAAGGGCCATGCTGAAAAAAGTGTCAAAAGCAGAAATGCAGGACAGGCCATGGAGAAATGGGAGCCTTGCTACACTGATGGGCGGGATGTAAATTGCCAACAGCCACTCTGGAGAAGTGTCCGGTGAGTCCTGAAACATCTGAAAAACACAGCTTAGAGAGCATAGGGCACTTCCACTCATGGGGGTATAAATTGGGAAAATTAAAAATCAGCAAGACACAAGCACCCCAAAGTTTAGGGCTGCTCTGTTGACCAGGACCTCCACTTCATTCCACCTTAAATATCCCAGGAAAGAGAAAAATGGATAAAGAAGTTGTGGTCCTTATGTACAATGGAATATCACTCAGCCATGAAATCAATGTCGTAAGGTTAGTAGCAGCATGATGAGTGGATTTAGGTACGACGATTCTAAGTGAAATAAGTCACACAGAAAAGGACACTTCTCATAAGGTATCACAGATAGAGGGAATGTAAAAACCGTTACACTTGAACTGAATTACAAAACAGAACAGAGTCACACATGCAGAAAACACACTATGGCTGCTTAAGGGGAAAGGTGAGGTGGGGTGATACATAAAACAAGGGTATCAAATTAGCTCAGATACCGTTCCATAAACCCAATATGTAATAGACAAGACCTACTCCTTGCTCAGAGAACTGGACTCAACACGCCCTAGTCACCGCACAAGAATATATCTGACTAATAATAATCGTAAAACCTATGTATTGATATCTCTCTGTTAGTGTGTCAAGTGGGTGTAAAGCGGCATAAACACAGCAGTGAAAAGCAGCTAAACCCCATTATAAAAATAAATTACTTTGAAACACCCATGAAACAAAGACAGTGAAAGAGAGAGAAATTCTTACACAATGCGTTCAGGGGCTGTGATGCAACCTGGATTGACCATATCTAGACGCACAGCTGGATGAGACATAAGGGTGGACACTCTTGGGGCTGAGAGGTTTGGTGAGGTTGGGTGAGCAAACTCAGACCCTTTAAAGTAATACTGTGTGGTACCCATCGCATGGGTCCCATATCTCCAGGTTCAAGGGCATCTTCCTACATCAAAAACATGCATGAGAAACCCAGAAGATGGTACACCGTGTGATGGGGAAAGGTTTCTAAAACGCACCTCATTTCTCATCTCCTTGTGCCCGGGTTCGCCATTCCAGCCGCTTTACTAGCAAGCTCCCTACTTGGAGCATCAGCACCTTTAACCTCCTGTTCCGTACAGGTTGCAATTTGTCCTGAGGATAAACGGGAAGACGTGGAACCAACGAGAGACTAGCTCTTGGTGTTGGGACAGGCACAGGTCACTCTATTTTCCCATCAGAAAGAAGAATTAACCACAGGCTCAGCCTGCCCCCCGGAACCAGAACAGGGCCTGAAGCCATTCTGCGATTTTGCGGCCAGCTCCCATAAACACGAGTTGTAGAATGGAGGTTCAGGGCACTGCAATTCACAAACCTGCAGAGTTATAAATGATAACTCTCGTCCACAAATATATTGAGGGAAGGCAAAGAAGAGGATTTGAAATCAAGGCAGAATTGCAGGAAACAGATTTCAGGAGGTAGATACGAATCGCCTTTAAAGCACATGAAAAGCGGCAAAACGTTGACAATGATGCCCTTGGCCAAAAAGGGCGTATGCGTTTTTTCCTGAATATATTCAGGAAAAGACGCATACGCCCTTTTTGGCCAAGCAAGCAACCTGGAAAGGCAAATCAGCGCTACAAAGAAGTCTCGCTTCCCATCGGTCAAAAGGGCCATGCTGAAAAAAGTGTCAAAAGCAGAAATGCAGGACAGGCCATGGAGAAATGGGAGCCTTGCTACACTGATGGGCGGGATGTAAATTGCCAACAGCCACTCTGGAGAAGTGTCCGGTGAGTCCTGAAACATCTGAAAAACACAGCTTAGAGAGCATAGGGCACTTCCACTCATGGGGGTATAAATTGGGAAAATTAAAAATCAGCAAGACACAAGCACCCCAAAGTTTAGGGCTGCTGTGTTGACCAGGACCTCCACTTCATTCCACCTTAAATATCCCAGGAAAGAGAAAAATGGATAAAGAAGTTGTGGTCCTTATGTACAATGGAATATCACTCAGCCATGAAATCAATGTCGTAAGGTTAGTAGCAGCATGATGAGTGGATTTAGGTACGACGATTCTAAGTGAAATAAGTCACACAGAAAAGGACACTTCTCATAAGGTATCACTGATAGAGGGAATGTAAAAACCGTTACACTTGAACTGAATTACAAAACAGAACAGAGTCACACATGCAGAAAACACACTATGGCTGCTTAACGGGAAAGGTGAGGTGGGGTGATACATAAAACAAGGGTATCAAATTAGCTCAGATACCGTTCCATAAACCCAATATGTAATAGACAAGACCTACTCCTTGCTCAGAGAACTGGACTCAACACGCCCTATTCACCGCACAAGAATATATCTGACTAATAATAATCGTAAAACCTATGTATTGATATCTCTCTGTTAGTGTGTCAAGTGGGTGTAAAGCGGCATAAACACAGCAGTGAAAAGCAGCTAAACCCCATTATAAAAATAAATTACTTTGAAACACCCATGAAACAAAGACAGTGAAAGAGAGAGAAATTCTTACACAATGCGTTCAGGGGCTGTGATGCAACCTGGATTGACCATATCTAGACCCACAGATGGATGAGACGTAAGGGTGGACACTCTTGGGGCTGAGAGGTTTGGTGAGGTTGGGTGAGCAAACGCAGACCCTTTAAAGTAATACTGCGTGGTACCCATCGCATGGGTCCCAAATCTCCAGCTTCAAGGGCATCTTCCTACATCGAAAACATGCATGAGAAACCCAGAAGATGGTACACCGTGTGATGGGGAAAGGTTTCTAAAACGCACCTCATTTCTCATCTCCTTGTGCCCAGGTTCGCCATTCCAGCCGCTTTACTAGCAATTTCCCTACTTGGAGCATCAGCACCTTTAACCTCCTGTTCCGTACAGGTTGCAATTTGTCCTGAGGATGAACGGGAAGACGGGGAACCAGTGAGAGACTGGCTCTTGGTGTTGGGACAGGCACAGGTCACTCTATTTTCCCATCAGGAAGAATAATTAACCACAGGCTCATCCTGCCCCCCGGAACCAGAACAGGGCCTGAAGCCATCCTGCGCTTTTGCGGCCAGCTCCCAAAAACTCGAGTTGTAAAATGGAGGTTCAGGGCACTGCAATTCACAAACCTGCAGAGTTATAAATGATAACTCTCGTCCACAAATATATTGAGGGAAGGCAAAGAAGAGTATTTGAAATCAAGGCAGAATTGCAGGAAACAGATTTCAGGAGGTAGATTCGAATCGCCTTTAAAGCACATGAAAAGCGGCAAAACGTTGACAATGATGCCCTTGGCCAAAAGGGGCGTATGCGTTTTTTCCTGAATATATTCAGGAAAAAACGCATACGCCCTTTTTGGCCAACCAAGCAACCTGGAAAGGCAAATCAGCGCTACAAAGAAGTCTCGCTTCCCATCGGTCAAAAGGGCCATGCTGAAAAAAGTGTCAAAACCAGAACTGCAGGACAGGCCATGGAGAAATGGGAGCCTTGCTACACTGATGGGCGGGATGTAAATTGCCAACAGCCACTCTGGAGAAGTGTACGGTGTGTCCTGAAACATTTAAAAAACACAGCTTAGAGAGCATAGGGCACTTCCACTCATGGGGATATAAATTGGGAAAATGAAAAATCAGCAAGACACAAGCACCCCAAACTTTAGGGCTGCTCTCTTGACCAGGACCTCCACTTCATTCCACCTTAAATATCCCAGGAAAGAGAAAAATGGATAAAGAAGTTGTGGTCCTTATGTACAATGGAATATCACTCAGCCATGAAATCAATGTCATAAGGCTAGGAGCAGCATGATGAGTGGATTTAGGTACGACGATTCTAAGTGAAATAAGTCACACAGAAAAGGACACTTCTCATAAGGTATCACTTATGGAGGGAATGTAAAAAACGTTACACTTGAACTGAATTACAAAACAGAACAGAGTCACACATGCAGAAAACACACTATGGCTGCTTAACGGGAAAGGTGAGGTGGGGTGATACATAAAACAAGGGTATCAAATTAGCTCAGATACCGTTCCATAAACCCAATATGTAATAGACAAGACCTACTCCTTGCTCAGAGAACTGGACTCAACACGCCCTATTCACAGCACAAGAATATATGTGACTAGTAATAATCTTAAAACCTATGTATTGATATCTCTCTGTTAGTGTGTCAAGTGGGTGTAAAGCGGCATAAACACAGCCGTGAAAAGCAGCTAAACCCCATTATGAAAATAAATTACTTTGAAAAACCCATGAAACAACGACAGTGAAAGAGATAGAAATTCTTACACAATGAGTTCAGGGGCTGTGATGCAACCTGGATTGACCATATCTAGACCCACAGCTGGATGAGACATAAGGGTGGACACTCTTGGGGCTGAGAGGTTTGGTGAGGTTGGGTGAGCAAACGCAGACCCTTTAAAGTAATACTGCGTGGTACCCATCGCATGGGTCCCAAATCTCCAGCTTCAAGGGCATCTTCCTACATCGAAAACATGCATGAGAAACCCAGAAGATGGTACACCGTGTGATGGGGAAAGGTTTCTAAAACGCACCTCATTTCTCATCTCCTTGTGCCCGGGTTCGCCATTCCAGCCGCTTTACTAGCAATCTCCCTACTTGGAGCATCAGCACCTTTAACCTCCTGTTCCGTACAGGTTGCAATTTGTCCTGAGGATGAACGGGAAGACGGGGAACCAACGAGAGACTAGCTCTTGGTGTCGGGACAGGCACAGGTCACTCTATTTTCCCATCAGGAAGAAGAATTAACGACAGGCTCAGCCTGCCCCCCGGAACCAGAACAGGGCCTGAAGCCATCCTGCGCTTTTGCGGCCAGCTCCCAAAAAAGCGAGGTGTAAAATGGAGGTTCAGGGCACTGCAATTCACAAACCTGCAGAGTTATAAATGATAACTCTCGTCCACAAATATATTGAGGGAAGGCAAAGAAGAGGATTTGAAATCAAGGCAGAATTGCACGAAACAGATTTCAGGAGGTAGATACGAATCGCCTTTAAAGCACATGAAAAGCGGCAAAACGTTGACAATGAGGCCCTTGGCCAAAAAGGGCGTATGCGTTTTTTCCTGAATATATTCAGGAAAAAACGCATACGCCCTTTTTGGCCAACCAAGCAACCTGGAAAGGCAAATCAGCGCTACAGAGAAGTCTCGCTTCCCATCGGTCAAAAGGGCCATGCTGAAAAAAGTGTCAAAACCAGAAATGCAGGACAGGCCATGGAGAAATGGGAGCCTTGCTACACTGATGGGCGGGATGTAAATTGCCAACAGCCACTCTGGAGAAGTGTACGGTGTGTCCTGAAACATCTGAAAAACACAGCTTAGAGAGCATAGGGCACTTCCACTCATGGGGGTATAAATTGGGAAAATGAAAAATCAGCAAGACACAAGCACCCCAAAGTTGAGGGCTGCTCTGTTGACAAGGACCTCCACTTCATTCCACCTTCAATATCCCAGGAAAGAGAAAAATGGATAAAGAAGTTGTGGTCCTTATGTACAATGGAATATCACTCAGCCATGAAATCAATGTCATAATGTTAGTAGCAGCATGATGAGTGGATTTAGGTACGACGATTCTAAGTGAAATAAGTCACACAGAAAAGGACACTTCTCATAAGGTATCACTGATAGAGGGAATGTAAAAACCGTTACACTTGAACTGAATTACAAAACAGAACAGAGTCACACATGCAGAAAACACACTATGGCTGCTTAACGGGAAAGGTGAGGTGGGGTGATACATAAAACAAGGGTATCAAATTAGCTCAGATACCGTTCCATAAACCCAATATGTAGTAGACAAGACCTACTCCTTGCTCAGAGAACTGGACTCAACACGCCCTATTCACCGCACAAGAATATATCTGACTAGTAATAATCTTAAAGCCTATGTATTGATATCTCTCTGTTAGTGTGTCAAGTGGGTGGAAAGCGGCATAAACACAGCCGTGAAAAGCAGCTAAACCCCATTATGAAAATAAATTACTTTGAAAAACCCATGAAACAACGACAGTGAAAGAGATAGAAATTCTTACACAATGAGTTCAGGGGCTGTGATGCAACCTGGATTGACCATATCTAGACCCACAGCTGGATGAGACATAAGGGTGGACACTCTTGGGGCTGAGAGGTTTGGTGAGGTTGGGTGAGCAAACGCAGACCCTTTAAAGTAATACTGCGTGGTACCCATCGCATGGGTCCCAAATCTCCAGCTTCAAGGGCATCTTCCTACATCGAAAACATGCATGAGAAACCCAGAAGATGGTACACCGTGTGATGGGGAAAGGTTTCTAAAACGCACCTCATTTCTCATCTCCTTGTGCCCGGGTTCGCCATTCCAGCCACTTTACTAGCAATCTCCCTACTTGGAGCATCAGCACCTTTAACCTCCTGTTCCGTACAGGTTGCAATTTGTCCTGAGGATGAACGGGAAGACGGGGAACCAACGAGAGACTAGCTCTTGGTGTTCGGACAGGCACAGGTCACTCTATTTTCCCATCAGAAAGAAGAATTAACCACAGGCTCAGCCTGCCCCCCGGAACCAGAACAGGGCCTGAAGCCATCCTGCGCTTTTGCGGCCAGCTCCCAAAAAAGCGAGTTGTAAAATGGAGGTTCAGGGCACTGCAATTCACAAACCTGCAGAGTTATAAATGATAACTCTCGTCCACAAATATATTGAGGGAAGGCAAAGAAGAGGATTTGAAATCAAGTCAGAATTGCACGAAACAGATTTCAGGAGGTAGATACGAATCGCCTTTAAAGCACATGAAAAGCGGCAAAACGTTGACAATGATGCCCTTGGCCAAAAAGGGCGTATGCGTTTTTTCCTGAATATATTCAGGAAAAAACGCATACGCCCTTTTTGGCCAACCAAGCAACCTGGAAAGGCAAATCAGCGCTACAGAGAAGTCTCGCTTCCCATCGCTCAAAAGGGCGATGCTGAAAAAAGTGTCAAAACCAGAAATGCAGGACAGGCCATGGAGAAATGGGAGCCTTGCTACACTGATGGGCGGGATGTAAATTGCCAACAGCCACTCTGGAGAAGTGTACGGTGTGTCCTGAAACATCTGAAAAACACAGCTTAGAGAGCATAGGGCACTTCCACTCATGGGGGTATAAATTGGGAAAATGAAAAATCAGCAAGACACAAGCACCCCAAAGTTTAGGGCTGCTCTGTTGACCAGGACCTCCACTTCATTCCACCTTAAATATCCCAGGAAAGAGAAAAATGGATAAAGAAGTTGTGGTCCTTATGTACAATGGAATATCACTCAGCCATGAAATCAATGTCATAATGTTAGTAGCAGCATGATGAGTGGATTTAGGTACGACGATTCTAAGTGAAATAAGTCACACAGAAAAGGACACTTCTCATAAGGTATCACTGATAGAGGGAATGTAAAAACCGTTACACTTGAACTGAATTACAAAACAGAACAGAGTCACACATGCAGAAAACACACTATGGCTGCTTAACGGGAAAGGTGAGGTGGGGTGATACATAAAACAAGGGTATCAAATTAGCTCAGATACCGTTCCATAAACCCAATATGTAATAGACAAGACCTACTCCTTGCTCAGAGAACTGGACTCAACACGCCCTATTCACAGCACAAGAATATATGTGACTAGTAATAATCTTAAAACCTATGTATTGATATCTCTCTGTTAGTGTGTCAAGTGGGTGTAAAGCGGCATAAACACAGCCGTGAAAAGCAGCTAAACCCCATTATGAAAATAAATTACTTTGAAAAACCCATGAAACAACGACAGTGAAAGAGATAGAAATTCTTACACAATGAGTTCAGGGGCTGTGATGCAACCTGGATTGACCATATCTAGACCCACAGCTGGATGAGACATAAGGGTGGACACTCTTGGGGCTGAGAGGTTTGGTGAGGTTGGGTGAGCAAATGCAGACCCTTTAAAGTAATACTGCGTGGTACCCATCGCATGGGTCCCAAATCTCCAGCTTCAAGGGCATCTTCCTACATCGAAAACATGCATGAGAAACCCAGAAGATGGTACACCGTGTGATGGGGAAAGGTTTCTAAAACGCACCTCATTTCTCATCTCCTTGTGCCCGGGTTCGCCATTCCAGCCACTTTACTAGCAATCTCCCTACTTGGAGCATCAGCACCTTTAACCTGCTGTTCCGTACAGGTTGCAATTTGTCCTGAGGATGAACGGGAAGACGGGGAACCAACGAGAGACTAGCTCTTGGTGTTGGGACAGGCACAGGTCACTCTATTTTCCCATCAGAAAGAAGAATTAACCACAGGCTCAGCCTGCCCCCCGGAACCAGAACAGGGCCTGAAGCCATCCTGCGCTTTTGCGGCCAGCTCCCAAAAAAGCGAGTTGTAAAATGGAGGTTCAGGGCACTGCAATTCACAAACCTGCAGAGTTATAAATGATAACTCTCGTCCACAAATATATTGAGGGAAGGCAAAGAAGAGGATTTGAAATCAAGTCAGAATTGCACGAAACAGATTTCAGGAGGTAGATACGAATCGCCTTTAAAGCACATGAAAATCGGCAAAACGTTGACAATGATGCCCTTGGCCAAAAAGGGCGTATGCGTTTTTTCCTGAATATATTCAGGAAAAAACGCATACGCCCTTTTTGGCCAACCAAGCAACCTGGAAAGGCAAATCAGCGCTACAGAGAAGTCTCGCTTCCCATCGCTCAAAAGGGCCATGCTGAAAAAAGTGTCAAAACCAGAAATGCAGGACAGGCCATGGAGAAATGGGAGCCTTGCTACACTGATGGGCGGGATGTAAATTGCCAACAGCCACTCTGGAGAAGTGTACGGTGTGTCCTGAAACATCTGAAAAACACAGCTTAGAGAGCATAGGGCACTTCCACTCATGGGGGTATAAATTGGGAAAATGAAAAATCAGCAAGACACAAGCACCCCAAAGTTGAGGGCTGCTCTGTTGACAAGGACCTCCACTTCATTCCACCTTAAATATCCCAGGAAAGAGAAAAATGGATAAAGAAGTTGTGGTCCTTATGTACAATGGAATATCACTCAGCCATGAAATCAATGTCATAATGTTAGTAGCAGCATGATGAGTGGATTTAGGTACGACGATTCTAAGTGAAATAAGTCACACAGAAAAGGACACTTCTCATAAGGTATCACTGATAGAGGGAATGTAAAAACCGTTACACTTGAACTGAATTACAAAACAGAACAGAGTCACACATGCAGAAAACAGACTATGGCTGCTTAACGGGAAAGGTGAGGTGGGGTGATACATAAAACAAGGGTATCAAATTAGCTCAGATACCGTTCCATAAACCCAATATGTAATAGACAAGACCTACTCCTTGCTCAGAGAACTGGACTCAACACGCCCTATTCACAGCACAAGAATATATGTGACTAGTAATAATCTTAAAACCTATGTATTGATATCTCTCTGTTAGTGTGTCAAGTGGGTGTAAAGCGGCATAAACACAGCCGTGAAAAGCAGCTAAACCCCATTATGAAAATAAATTACTTTGAAAAACCCATGAAACAACGACAGTGAAAGAGATAGAAATTCTTACACAATGAGTTCAGGGGCTGTGATGCAACCTGGATTGACCATATCTAGACCCACAGCTGGATGAGACATAAGGGTGGACACTCTTGGGGCTGAGAGGTTTGGTGAGGTTGGGTGAGCAAACGCAGACCCTTTAAAGTAATACTGCGTGGTACCCATCGCATGGGTCCCAAATCTCCAGCTTCAAGGGCATCTTCCTACATCGAAAACATGCATGAGAAACCCAGAAGATGGTACACCGTGTGATGGGGAAAGGTTTCTAAAACGCACCTCATTTCTCATCTCCTTGTGCCCGGGTTCGCCATTCCAGCCGCTTTACTAGCAATCTCCCTACTTGGAGCATCAGCACCTTTAACCTCCTGTTCCGTACAGGTTGCAATTTGTCCTGAGGATGAACGGGAAGACGGGGAACCAACGAGAGACTAGCTCTTGGTGTCGGGACAGGCACAGGTCACTCTATTTTCCCATCAGGAAGAAGAATTAACCACAGGCTCAGCCTGCCCCCCGGAACCAGAACAGGGCCTGAAGCCATCCTGCGCTTTTGCGGCCAGCTCCCAAAAAAGCGAGGTGTAAAATGGAGGTTCAGGGCACTGCAATTCACAAACCTGCAGAGTTATAAATGATAACTCTCGTCCACAAATATATTGAGGGAAGGCAAAGAAGAGGATTTGAAATCAAGGCAGAATTGCACGAAACAGATTTCAGGAGGTAGATACGAATCGCCTTTAAAGCACATGAAAAGCGGCAAAACGTTGACAATGAGGCCCTTGGCCAAAAAGGGCGTATGCGTTTTTTCCTGAATATATTCAGGAAAAAACGCATACGCCCTTTTTGGCCAACCAAGCAACCTGGAAAGGCAAATCAGCGCTACAGAGAAGTCTCGCTTCCCATCGGTCAAAAGGGCCATGCTGAAAAAAGTGTCAAAACCAGAAATGCAGGACAGGCCATGGAGAAATGGGAGCCTTGCTACACTGATGGGCGGGATGTAAATTGCCAACAGCCACTCTGGAGAAGTGTACGGTGTGTCCTGAAACATCTGAAAAACACAGCTTAGAGAGCATAGGGCACATCCACTCATGGGGGTATAAATTGGGAAAATGAAAAATCAGCAAGACACAAGCACCCCAAAGTTGAGGGCTGCTCTGTTGACAAGGACCTCCACTTCATTCCACCTTCAATATCCCAGGAAAGAGAAAAATGGATAAAGAAGTTGTGGTCCTTATGTACAATGGAATATCACTCAGCCATGAAATCAATGTCATAATGTTAGTAGCAGCATGATGAGTGGATTTAGGTACGACGATTCTAAGTGAAATAAGTCACACAGAAAAGGACACTTCTCATAAGGTATCACTGATAGAGGGAATGTAAAAACCGTTACACTTGAACTGAATTACAAAACAGAACAGAGTCACACATGCAGAAAACACACTATGGCTGCTTAACGGGAAAGGTGAGGTGGGGTGATACATAAAACAAGGGTATCAAATTAGCTCAGATACCGTTCCATAAACCCAATATGTAGTAGACAAGACCTACTCCTTGCTCAGAGAACTGGACTCAACACGCCCTATTCACCGCACAAGAATATATCTGACTAGTAATAATCTTAAAGCCTATGTATTGATATCTCTCTGTTAGTGTGTCAAGTGGGTGGAAAGCGGCATAAACACAGCCGTGAAAAGCAGCTAAACCCCATTATGAAAATAAATTACTTTGAAAAACCCATGAAACAACGACAGTGAAAGAGATAGAAATTCTTACACAATGAGTTCAGGGGCTGTGATGCAACCTGGATTGACCATATCTAGACCCACAGCTGGATGAGACATAAGGGTGGACACTCTTGGGGCTGAGAGGTTTGGTGAGGTTGGGTGAGCAAACGCAGACCCTTTAAAGTAATACTGCGTGGTACCCATCGCATGGGTCCCAAATCTCCAGCTTCAAGGGCATCTTCCTACATCGAAAACATGCATGAGAAACCCAGAAGATGGTACACCGTGTGATGGGGAAAGGTTTCTAAAACGCACCTCATTTCTCATCTCCTTGTGCCCGGGTTCGCCATTCCAGCCACTTTACTAGCAATCTCCCTACTTGGAGCATCAGCACCTTTAACCTCCTGTTCCGTACAGGTTGCAATTTGTCCTGAGGATGAACGGGAAGACGGGGAACCAACGAGAGACTAGCTCTTGGTGTTGGGACAGGCACAGGTCACTCTATTTTCCCATCAGAAAGAAGAATTAACCACAGGCTCAGCCTGCCCCCCGGAACCAGAACAGGGCCTGAAGCCATCCTGCGCTTTTGCGGCCAGCTCCCAAAAAAGCGAGTTGTAAAATGGAGGTTCAGGGCACTGCAATTCACAAACCTGCAGAGTTATAAATGATAACTCTCGTCCACAAATATATTGAGGGAAGGCAAAGAAGAGGATTTGAAATCAAGTCAGAATTGCACGAAACAGATTTCAGGAGGTAGATACGAATCGCCTTTAAAGCACATGAAAATCGGCAAAACGTTGACAATGATGCCCTTGGCCAAAAAGGGCGTATGCGTTTTTTCCTGAATATATTCAGGAAAAAACGCATACGCCCTTTTTGGCCAACCAAGCAACCTGGAAAGGCAAATCAGCGCTACAGAGAAGTCTCGCTTCCCATCGCTCAAAAGGGCCATGCTGAAAAAAGTGTCAAAACCAGAAATGCAGGACAGGCCATGGAGAAATGGGAGCCTTGCTACACTGATGGGCGGGATGTAAATTGCCAACAGCCACTCTGGAGAAGTGTACGGTGTGTCCTGAAACATCTGAAAAACACAGCTTAGAGAGCATAGGGCACTTCCACTCATGGGGGTATAAATTGGGAAAATGAAAAATCAGCAAGACACAAGCACCCCAAAGTTGAGGGCTGCTCTGTTGACAAGGACCTCCACTTCATTCCACCTTAAATATCCCAGGAAAGAGAAAAATGGATAAAGAAGTTGTGGTCCTTATGTACAATGGAATATCACTCAGCCATGAAATCAATGTCATAATGTTAGTAGCAGCATGATGAGTGGATTTAGGTACGACGATTCTAAGTGAAATAAGTCACACAGAAAAGGACACTTCTCATAAGGTATCACTGATAGAGGGAATGTAAAAACCGTTACACTTGAACTGAATTACAAAACAGAACAGAGTCACACATGCAGAAAACACACTATGGCTGCTTAACGGGAAATGTGAGGTGGGGTGATACATAAAACAAGGGTATCAAATTAGCTCAGATACCGTTCCATAAACCCAATATGTAGTAGACAAGACCTACTCCTTGCTCAGAGAACTGGACTCAACACGCCCTATTCACCGCACAAGAATATATCTGACTAGTAATAATCTTAAAGCCTATGTATTGATATCTCTCTGTTAGTGTGTCAAGTGGGTGGAAAGCGGCATAAACACAGCCGTGAAAAGCAGCTAAACCCCATTATGAAAATAAATTACTTTGAAAAACCCATGAAACAACGACAGTGAAAGAGATAGAAATTCTTACACAATGAGTTCAGGGGCTGTGATGCAACCTGGATTGACCATATCTAGACCCACAGCTGGATGAGACTTAAGGGTGGACACTCTTGGGGCTGAGAGGTTTGGTGAGGTTGGGTGAGCAAACGCAGACCCTTTAAAGTAATACTGCGTGGTACCCATCGCATGGGTCCCAAATCTCCAGCTTCAAGGGCATCTTCCTACATCGAAAACATGCATGAGAAACCCAGAAGATGGTACACCGTGTGATGGGGAAAGGTTTCTAAAACGCACCTCATTTCTCATCTCCTTGTGCCCGGGTTCGCCATTCCAGCCGCTTTACTAGCAATCTCCCTACTTGGAGCATCAGCACCTTTAACCTCCTGTTCCGTACAGGTTGCAATTTGTCCTGAGGATGAACGGGAAGACGGGGAACCAACGAGAGACTAGCTCTTGGTGTCGGGACAGGCACAGGTCACTCTATTTTCCCATCAGGAAGAAGAATTAACCACAGGCTCAGCCTGCCCCCCGGAACCAGAACAGGGCCTGAAGCCATCCTGCGCTTTTGCGGCCAGCTCCCAAAAAAGCGAGGTGTAAAATGGAGGTTCAGGGCACTGCAATTCACAAACCTGCAGAGTTATAAATGATAACTCTCGTCCACAAATATATTGAGGGAAGGCAAAGAAGAGGATTTGAAATCAAGGCAGAATTGCACGAAACAGATTTCAGGAGGTAGATACGAATCGCCTTTAAAGCACATGAAAAGCGGCAAAACGTTGACAATGAGGCCCTTGGCCAAAAAGGGCGTATGCGTTTTTTCCTGAATATATTCAGGAAAAAACGCATACGCCCTTTTTGGCCAACCAAGCAACCTGGAAAGGCAAATCAGCGCTACAGAGAAGTCTCGCTTCCCATCGGTCAAAAGGGCCATGCTGAAAAAAGTGTCAAAACCAGAAATGCAGGACAGGCCATGGAGAAATGGGAGCCTTGCTACACTGATGGGCGGGATGTAAATTGCCAACAGCCACTCTGGAGAAGTGTACGGTGTGTCCTGAAACATCTGAAAAACACAGCTTAGAGAGCATAGGGCACTTCCACTCATGGGGGTATAAATTGGGAAAATGAAAAATCAGCAAGACACAAGCACCCCAAAGTTGAGGGCTGCTCTGTTGACAAGGACCTCCACTTCATTCCACCTTCAATATCCCAGGAAAGAGAAAAATGGATAAAGAAGTTGTGGTCCTTATGTACAATGGAATATCACTCAGCCATGAAATCAATGTCATAATGTTAGTAGCAGCATGATGAGTGGATTTAGGTACGACGATTCTAAGTGAAATAAGTCACACAGAAAAGGACACTTCTCATAAGGTATCACTGATAGAGGGAATGTAAAAACCGTTACACTTGAACTGAATTACAAAACAGAACAGAGTCACACATGCAGAAAACACACTATGGCTGCTTAACGGGAAAGGTGAGGTGGGGTGATACATAAAACAAGGGTATCAAATTAGCTCAGATACCGTTCCATAAACCCAATATGTAGTAGACAAGACCTACTCCTTGCTCAGAGAACTGGACTCAACACGCCCTATTCACCGCACAAGAATATATCTGACTAGTAATAATCTTAAAGCCTATGTATTGATATCTCTCTGTTAGTGTGTCAAGTGGGTGGAAAGCGGCATAAACACAGCCGTGAAAAGCAGCTAAACCCCATTATGAAAATAAATTACTTTGAAAAACCCATGAAACAACGACAGTGAAAGAGATAGAAATTCTTACACAATGAGTTCAGGGGCTGTGATGCAACCTGGATTGACCATATCTAGACCCACAGCTGGATGAGACATAAGGGTGGACACTCTTGGGGCTGAGAGGTTTGGTGAGGTTGGGTGAGCAAACGCAGACCCTTTAAAGTAATACTGCGTGGTACCCATCCCATGGGTCCCAAATCTCCAGGTTCAAGGGCATCTTCCTACATCGAAAACATGCATGAGAAACCCAGAAGATGGTACACCGTGTGATGGGGAAAGGTTTCTAAAACGCACCTCATTTCTCATCTCCTTGTGCCCGGGTTCGCCATTCCAGCCACTTTACTAGCAATCTCCCTACTTGGAGCATCAGCACCTTTAACCTCCTGTTCCGTACAGGTTGCAATTTGTCCTGAGGATGAACGGGAAGACGGGGAACCAACGAGAGACTAGCTCTTGGTGTTGGGACAGGCACAGGTCACTCTATTTTCCCATCAGGAAGAAGAATTAACCACAGGCTCAGCCTGCCCCCCGGAACCAGAACAGGGCCTGAAGCCATCCTGCGCTTTTGCGGCCAGCTCCCAAAAAAGCGAGTTGTAAAATGGAGGTTCAGGGCTCTGCAATTCACAAACCTGCAGAGTTATAAATGATAACTCTCGTCCACAAATATATTGAGGGAAGGCAAAGAAGAGGATTTGAAATCAAGTCAGAATTGCACGAAACAGATTTCAGGAGGTAGATACGAATCGCCTTTAAAGCACATGAAAAGCGGCAAAACGTTGACAATGATGCCCTTGGCCAAAAAGGGCGTATGCGTTTTTTCCTGAATATATTCAGGAAAAAACGCATACGCCCTTTTTGGCCAACCAAGCAACCTGGAAAGGCAAATCAGCGCTACAGAGAAGTCTCGCTTCCCATCGGTCAAAAGGGCCATGCTGAAAAAAGTGTCAAAACCAGAAATGCAGGACAGGCCATGGAGAAATGGGAGCCTTGCTACACTGATGGGCGGGATGTAAATTGCCAACAGCCACTCTGGAGAAGTGTACGGTGTGTCCTGAAACATCTGAAAAACACAGCTTAGAGAGCATAGGGCACTTCCACTCATGGGGGTATAAATTGGGAAAATGAAAAATCAGCAAGACACAAGCACCCCAAAGTTGAGGGCTGCTCTGTTGACAAGGACCTCCACTTCATTCCACCTTAAATATCCCAGGAAAGAGAAAAATGGATAAAGAAGTTGTGGTCCTTATGTACAATGGAATATCACTCAGCCATGAAATCAATGTCATAAGGTTAGTAGCAGCATGATGAGTGGATTTAGGTACGACGATTCTAAGTGAAATAAGTCACACAGAAAAGGACACTTCTCATAAGGTATCACTGATAGAGGGAATGTAAAAACCGTTACACTTGAACTGAATTACAAAACAGAACAGAGTCACACATGCAGAAAACACACTATGGCTGCTTAACGGGAAAGGTGAGGTGGGGTGATACATAAAACAAGGGTATCAAATTAGCTCAGATACCTTTCCATAAACCCAATATGTAGTAGACAAGACCTACTCCTTGCTCAGAGAACTGGACTCAACACGCCCTATTCACCGCACAAGAATATATCTGACTAGTAATAATCTTAAAGCCTATGTATTGATATCTCTCTGTTAGTGTGTCAAGTGGGTGGAAAGCGGCATAAACACAGCCGTGAAAAGCAGCTAAACCCCATTATGAAAATAAATTACTTTGAAAAACCCATGAAACAACGACAGTGAAAGAGATAGAAATTCTTACACAATGAGTTCAGGGGCTGTGATGCAACCTGGATTGACCATATCTAGACCCACAGCTGGATGAGACATAAGGGTGGACACTCTTGGGGCTGAGAGGTTTGGTGAGGTTGGGTGAGCAAACGCAGACCCTTTAAAGTAATACTGCGTGGTACCCATCGCATGGGTCCCAAATCTCCAGCTTCAAGGGCATCTTCCTACATCGAAAACATGCATGAGAAACCCAGAAGATGGTACACCGTGTGATGGGGAAAGGTTTCTAAAACGCACCTCATTTCTCATCTCCTTGTGCCCGGGTTCGCCATTCCAGCCGCTTTACTAGCAATCTCCCTACTTGGAGCATCAGCACCTTTAACCTCCTGTTCCGTAAAGGTTGCAATTTGTCCTGAGGATGAACGGGAAGACGGGGAACCAACGAGAGACTAGCTCTTGGTGTCGGGACAGGCACAGGTCACTCTATTTTCCCATCAGGAAGAAGAATTAACCACAGGCTCAGCCTGCCCCCCGGAACCAGAACAGGGCCTGAAGCCATCCTGTGCTTTTGCGGCCAGCTCCCAAAAAAGCGAGTTGTAAAATGGAGGTTCAGGGCACTGCAATTCACAAACCTGCAGAGTTATAAATGATAACTCTCGTCCACAAATATATTGAGGGAAGGCAAAGAAGAGGATTTGAAATCAAGGCAGAATTGCACGAAACAGATTTCAGGAGGTAGATACGAATCGCCTTTAAAGCACATGAAAAGCGGCAAAACGTTGACAATGATGCCCTTGGCCAAAAAGGGCGTATGCGTTTTTTCCTGAATATATTCAGGAAAAAACGCATACGCCCTTTTTGGCCAACCAAGCAACCTGGAAAGGCAAATCAGCGCTACAGAGAAGTCTCGCTTCCCATCGGTCAAAAGGGCCATGCTGAAAAAAGTGTCAAAACCAGAAATGCAGGACAGGCCATGGAGAAATGGGAGCCTTGCTACACTGATGGGTGGGATGTAAATTGCCAACAGCCACTCTGGAGAAGTGTACGGTGTGTCCTGAAACGTCTGAAAAACACAGCTTAGAGAGCATAGGGCACTTCCACTCATGGGGGTATAAATTGGGAAAATTAAAAATCAGCAAGACACAAGCACCCCAAAGTTGAGGGCTGCTCTTTTGACAAGGACCTCCACTTCATTCCACCTTAAATATCCCAGGAAAGAGAAAAATGGATAAAGAAGTTGTGGTCCTTATGTACAATGGAATATCAGTCAGCCATGCAATCAGTGTCATAATGTTAGTAGCAGCATGATGAGGGGATTTAGGTACGACGATTCTAAGTGAAATAAGTCACACAAAAAAGGACACTTCTCATAAGGTATCACTGATAGAGGGAATGTAAAAACCGTTACACTTGAACTGAATTACAAAACAGAACAGAGTCACACATGCAGAAAACACACTATGGCTGCTTAACGGGAAAGGTGAGGTGGGGTGATACATAAAACAAGGGTATCAAATTAGCTCAGATACCGTTCCATAAACCCAATATGTAGTAGACAAGACCTACTCCTTGCTCAGAGAACTGGACTCAACACGCCCTATTCACCGCACAAGAATATATCTGACTAGTAATAATCTTAAAACCTATGTATTGATATCTCTCTGTTAGTATGTCAAGTGGGTGTAAAGCGGCATAAACATAGCCGTGAAAAGCAGCTAAACCCCATTATGAAAATAAATTACTTTGAAAAACCCATGAAACAACGACAGTGAAAGAGATAGAAATACTTACACAATGAGTTCAGGGGCTGTGATGCAACCTGGATTGACCATATCTAGACCCACAGCTGGATGAGACATAAGGGTGGACACTCTTGGGGCTTAGAGGTTTGGTGAGGTTGGGTGAGCAAACGCAGACCCTTTAAAGTACTACTGCGTGGTACCCATCGCATGGGTCCCAAATCTCCAGCTTCAAGGGCATCTTCCTACATCGAAAACATGCATGAGAAACCCAGAAGATGGTACACCGTGTGATGGAGAAAGGTTTCTAAAACGCACCTCATTTCTCATCTCCTTGTGCCCGGGTTCGCTATTCCAGCCGCTTTACTAGCAATCTCCCTACTTGGAGCATCAGCACCTTTAACCTCCTGTTCCGTACAGGTTGCAATTTGTCCTGAGGATGAACGGGAAGACGGGGAACCAACGAGAGACTAGCTCTTGGTGTCGGGACAGGCACAGGTCACTCTATTTTCCCATCAGGAAGAAGAATTAACCACAGGCTCAGCCTGCCCCCCGGAACCAGAACAGGGCCTGAAGCCATCCTGCGCTTTTGCGGCCAGCTCCCAAAAAAGCGAGTTGTAAAATGGAGGTTCAGGGCACTGCAATTCACAAACCTGCAGAGTTATAAATGATAACTCTCGTCCACAAATATATTGAGGGAAGGCAAAGAAGAGGATTTGAAATCAAGGCAGAATTGCACGAAACAGATTTCAGGAGGTAGATACGAATCGCCTTTAAAGCACATGAAAAGCGGCAAAACGTTGACAATGATGCCCTTGGCCAAAAAGGGCGTATGCGTTTTTTCCTGAATATATTCAGGAAAAAACGCATACGCCCTTTTTGGCCAACCAAACAACCTGGAAAGGCAAATCAGCGCTACAGAGAACTCTCGCTTCCCATCGGTCAAAAGGGCCATGCTGAAAAAAGTGTCAAAACCAGAAATGCAGGACAGGCCATGGAGAAATGGGAGCCTTGCTACACTGATGGGCGGGATGTAAATTGCCAACAGCCACTCTGGAGAAGTGTACGGTGTGTCCTGAAACATCTGAAAAACAAAGCTTAGAGAGCATAGGGCACTTCCACTCATGGGGGTATAAATTGGGAAAATTAAATATCAGCAAGACACAAGCACCCCAAAGTTGAGGGCTGCTCTGTTGACAAGGACCTCCACTTCATTCCACCTTAAATATCCCAGGAAAGAGAAAAATGGATAAAGAAGTTGTGGTCCTTATGTACAATGGAATATCACTCAGCCATGAAATCAATGTCATAAGGCTAATAGCAGCATGATGAGTGGATTTAGGTACGACTATTCTAAGTGAAATAAGTCACACAGAAAAGGACACTTCTCATAAGGTATCACTGATAGAGGGAATGTAAAAACCGTTACACTTGAACTGAATTACAAAACAGAACAGAGTCACACATGCAGAAAACACACTATGGCTGCTTAATGGGAAAGGTGAGGTGGGGTGATACATAAAACAAGGGTATCAAATTAGCTCAGATACCGTTCCATAAACCCAATATGTAGTAGACAAGACCTACTCCTTGCTCAGAGAACTGGACTCAACACGCCCTATTCACCGCACAAGAATATATCTGACTAGTAATAATCTTAAAACCTATGTATTGATATCTCTCTGTTAGTGTGTCAAGTGGGTGTAAAGCGGCATACACACAGCAGTGAAAAGCAGCTAAACCCCATTATGAAAATAAATTACTTTGAAAAACCCATGAAACAACGACAGTGAAAGAGATAGAAATTCTTACACAATGAGTTCAGGGGCTGTGATGCAACCTGGATTGACCATATCTAGACCCACAGATGGATGAGACGTAAGGGTGGACACTCTTGGGGCTGAGAGGTTTGGTGAGGTTGGGTGAGCAAACGCAGACCCTTTAAAGTACTACTGCGTGGTACCCATCCCATGGGTCCCAAATCTCCAGGTTCAAGGGCATCTTCCTACATCGAAAACATGCATGAGAAACCCAGAAGATGGTACACCGTGTGATGGGGAAAGGTTTCTAAAACGCACCTCATTTCTCATCTCCTTGTGCCCAGGTTCGCCATTCCAGCCGCTTTACTAGCAATCTCCCTACTTGGAGCATCAGCACCTTTAACCTCCTGTTCCGTACAGGTTGCAATTTGTCCTGAGGATGAACGGGAAGACGGGGAACCAGTGAGAGACTGGCTCTTGGTGTTGGGACAGGCACAGGTCACTCTATTTTCCCATCAGGAAGAATAATTAACCACAGGCTCATCCTGCCCCCCGGAACCAGAACAGGGCCTGAAGCCATCCTGCGCTTTTGCGGCCAGCTCCCAAAAACTCGAGTTGTAAAATGGAGGTTCAGGGCACTGCAATTCACAAACCTGCAGAGTTATAAATGATAACTCTCGTCCACAAATATATTGAGGGAAGGCAAAGAAGAGTATTTGAAATCAAGGCAGAATTGCAGGAAACAGATTTCAGGAGGTAGATTCGAATCGCCTTTAAAGCACATGAAAAGCGGCAAAACGTTGACAATGATGCCCTTGGCCAAAAGGGGCGTATGCGTTTTTTCCTGAATATATTCAGGAAAAAACGCATACGCCCTTTTTGGCCAACCAAGCAACCTGGAAAGGCAAATCAGCGCTACAAAGAAGTCTCGCTTCCCATCGGTCAAAAGGGCCATGCTGAAAAAAGTGTCAAAACCAGAAATGCAGGACAGGCCATGGAGAAATGGGAGCCTTGCTACACTGATGGGCGGGATGTAAATTGCCAACAGCCACTCTGGAGAAGTGTACGGTGTGTCCTGAAACATTTAAAAAACACAGCTTAGAGAGCATAGGGCACTTCCACTCATGGGGATATAAATTGGGAAAATGAAAAATCAGCAAGACACAAGCACCCCAAACTTTAGGGCTGCTCTCTTGACAAGAACCTCCACTTCATTCCACCTTAAATATCCCAGGAAAGAGAAAAATGGATAAAGAAGTTGTGGTCCTTATGTACAATGGAATATCACTCAGCCATGAAATCAATGTCATAAGGCTAGTAGCAGCATGATGAGTGGATTTAGGTACGACGATTCTAAGTGAAATAAGTCACACAGAAAAGGACACTTCTCATAAGGTATCACTAATAGAGGGAATGTAAAAACCGTTACACTTGAACTGAATTACAAAACAGAACAGCGTCACACATGCAGAAAACACACTATGGCTGCTTAACGGGAAAGGTGAGGTGGGGTGATACATAAAACACGGGTATCAAATTAGCTCAGATACCGTTCCATAAACCCAATATGTAATAGACAAGACCTACTCCTTGCTCAGAGAACTGGACTCAACACGCCCTATTCACCACACAAGAATCTATCTGACTAGTAATAATCTTAAAACCTATGTATTGATATCTCTCTGTTAGTGTGTCAAGTGGGTGTAAAGCGGCATAAAAACAGCTGTGAAAAGCAGCTAAACCCCACTATAAAAATAAATTACTTTGAAAAACCCATGAAACAACGACAGTGAAAGAGATAGAAATTCTTACACAATGAGTTCAGGGGCTGTGATGCAACCTGGATTGACCATATCTAGACCCACAGCTGGATGAGACATAAGGGTGGACACTCTTGGGGTTGAGAGGTTTGGTGAGGTTGGGTGAGCAAACGCAGACCCTTTAAAGTAATACTGCGTGGTACCCATCGCATGGGTCCCAAATCTCCAGGTTCAAGGGCATCTTCCTACATCGAAAACTTGCATGAGAAACCCAGAAGATGGTACACCGTATGATGGGGAAAGGTTTCTAAAACGCACCTCATTTCTCATCTCCTTGTGCCCGGGTTCGCCATTCCAGCCGCTTTACTAGCAATCTCCCTACTTGGAGCATCAGCACCTTTAACCTCCTGTTCCGTACAGGTTGCAATTTGTCCTGAGAATGAACGGGAAGACGGGGAACCAACGAGAGACTAGCTCTTGGTGACGGGACAGGCACAGGTCACTCTATTTTCCCATCAGGAAGAAGAATTAACCACAGGCTCAGCCTGCCCCCGGAACCAGAACAGGGCCTGAAGCCATCCTGCGCTTTTGCGGCCAGCTCCCAAAAAAGCGAGTTGTAAAATGGAGCTTCAGGGCACTGCAATTCACAAACCTGCAGAGTTATAAATGATAACTCTCGTCCACAAATATATTGAGGGAAGGCAAAGAAGAGGATTTGAATTCAAGGCAGAATTGCACGAAACAGATTTCAGGAGGTAGATACGAATCGCCTTTAAAGCACATGAAAAGCGGCAAAACGTTGACAATGATGCCCTTGGCCAAAAAGGGCGTATGCGTTTTTTCCTGAATATATTCAGGAAAAAACGCATACGCCCTTTTTGGCCAACCAAGCAACCTGGAAAGGCAAATCAGCGCTACAGAGAAGTCTCGCTTCCCATCGGTCAAAAGGGCCATGCTGAAAAAAGTGTCAAAACCAGAAATGCAGGACAGGCCATGGAGAAATGGGAGCCTTGCTACACTGATGGGCGGGATGTAAATTGCCAACAGCCACTCTGGAGAAGTGTACGGTGTGTCCTGAAACATCTGAAAAACACAGTTTAGAGAGCATAGGGCACTTCCACTCATGGGGGTATAAATTGGGAAAATTAAAAATCAGCAAGACACAAGCACCCCAAAGTTGAGGTCTGCTCTGTTGACAAGGACCTCCACTTCATTCCACCTTAAATATCCAAGGAAAGAGAAAAATGGATAAAGAAGTTGTGGTCCTTATGTACAATGGAATATCACTCAGCCATGAAATCTATGTCATAAGGTTAGTAGCAGCATGATGAGTGGATTTAGGTACGACGATTCTAAGTGAAATAAGTCACACAGAAAAGGACACTTCTCATAAGGTATCACTGATAGAGGGAATGTAAAAACCGTTACACTTGAACTGAATTACAAAACAGAACAGAGTCACACATGCAGAAAACACACTATGGCTGCTTAACGGGAAATGTGAGGTGGGGTGATACATAAAACAAGGGTATCAAATTAGCTCAGATACCGTTCCATAAACCCAATATGTAGTAGACAAGACCTACTCCTTGCTCAGAGAACTGGACTCAACACGCCCTATTCACCGCACAAGAATATATCTGACTAGTAATAATCTTAAAACCTATGTATTGATATCTCTCTGTTAGTGTGTCAAGTGGGTGTAAAGCGGCATAAACACAGCCGTGAAAAGCAGCTAAACCCCATTATGAAAATAAATTACTTTGAAAAACCCATGAAACAACGACAGTGAAAGAGATAGAAATTCTTACACAATGAGTTCAGGGGCTGTGATGCAACCTGGATTGACCATATCTAGACACACAGCTGGACGAGACATAACGGTGGACACTCTTGGGGCTGAGAGGTTTGGTGAGGTTGGGTGAGCAAACGCAGACCCTTTAAAGTAATACTGCGTGGTACCCATCGCATGGGTCCCAAATCTCCAGCTTCAAGGGCATCTTCCTACATCGAAAACATGCATGAGAAACCCAGAAGATGGTACACCGTGTGATGGGGAAAGGTTTCTAAAACGCACCTCATTTCTCATCTCCTTGTGCCCGGGTTCGCCATTCCAGCCACTTTACTAGCAATCTCCCTACTTGGAGCATCAGCACCTTTAACCTGCTGTTCCGTACAGGTTGCAATTTGTCCTGAGGATGAACGGGAAGACGGGGAACCAACGAGAGACTAGCTCTTGGTGTTGGGACAGGCACAGGTCACTCTATTTTCCCATCAGAAAGAAGAATTAACCACAGGCTCAGCCTGCCCCCCGGAACCAGAACAGGGCCTGAAGCCATCCTGCGCTTTTGCGGCCAGCTCCCAAAAAAGCGAGTTGTAAAATGGAGGTTCAGGGCACTGCAATTCACAAACCTGCAGAGTTATAAATGATAACTCTCGTCCACAAATATATTGAGGGAAGGCAAAGAAGAGGATTTGAAATCAAGTCAGAATTGCACGAAACAGATTTCAGGAGGTAGATACGAATCGCCTTTAAAGCACATGAAAATCGGCAAAACGTTGACAATGATGCCCTTGGCCAAAAAGGGCGTATGCGTTTTTTCCTGAATATATTCAGGAAAAAACGCATACGCCCTTTTTGGCCAACCAAGCAACCTGGAAAGGCAAATCAGCGCTACAGAGAAGTCTCGCTTCCCATCGCTCAAAAGGGCCATGCTGAAAAAAGTGTCAAAACCAGAAATGCAGGACAGGCCATGGAGAAATGGGAGCCTTGCTACACTGATGGGCGGGATGTAAATTGCCAACAGCCACTCTGGAGAAGTGTACGGTGTGTCCTGAAACATCTGAAAAACACAGCTTAGAGAGCATAGGGCACTTCCACTCATGGGGGTATAAATTGGGAAAATGAAAAATCAGCAAGACACAAGCACCCCAAAGTTTAGGGCTGCTCTGTTGACAAGGACCTCCACTTCATTCCACCTTAAATATCCCAGGAAAGAGAAAAATGGATAAAGAAGTTGTGGTCCTTATGTACAATGGAATATCACTCAGCCATGAAATCAATGTCATAATGTTAGTAGCAGCATGATGAGTGGATTTAGGTACGACGATTCTAAGTGAAATAAGTCACACAGAAAAGGACACTTCTCATAAGGTATCACTGATAGAGGGAATGTAAAAACCGTTACACTTGAACTGAATTACAAAACAGAACAGAGTCACACATGCAGAAAACACACTATGGCTGCTTAACGGGAAATGTGAGGTGGGGTGATACATAAAACAAGGGTATCAAATTAGCTCAGATACCGTTCCATAAACCCAATATGTAGTAGACAAGACCTACTCCTTGCTCAGAGAACTGGACTCAACACGCCCTATTCACCGCACAAGAATATATCTGACTAGTAATAATCTTAAAGCCTATGTATTGATATCTCTCTGTTAGTGTGTCAAGTGGGTGGAAAGCGGCATAAACACAGCCGTGAAAAGCAGCTAAACCCCATTATGAAAATAAATTACTTTGAAAAACCCATGAAACAACGACAGTGAAAGAGATAGAAATTCTTACACAATGAGTTCAGGGGCTGTGATGCAACCTGGATTGACCATATCTAGACCCACAGCTGGATGAGACTTAAGGGTGGACACTCTTGGGGCTGAGAGGTTTGGTGAGGTTGGGTGAGCAAACGCAGACCCTTTAAAGTAATACTGCGTGGTACCCATCGCATGGGTCCCAAATCTCCAGGTTCAAGGGCATCTTCCTACATCGAAAACATGCATGAGAAACCCAGAAGATGGTACACCGTGTGATGGGGAAAGGTTTCTAAAACGCACCTCATTTCTCATCTCCTTGTGCCCGGGTTCGCCATTCCAGCCGCTTTACTAGCAATCTCCCTACTTGGAGCATCAGCACCTTTAACCTCCTGTTCCGTACAGGTTGCAATTTGTCCTGAGGATGAACGGGAAGACGGGGAACCAACGAGAGACTAGCTCTTGGTGTCGGGACAGGCACAGGTCACTCTATTTTCCCATCAGGAAGAAGAATTAACCACAGGCTCAGCCTGCCCCCCGGAACCAGAACAGGGCCTGAAGCCATCCTGCGCTTTTGCGGCCAGCTCCCAAAAAAGCGAGGTGTAAAATGGAGGTTCAGGGCACTGCAATTCACAAACCTGCAGAGTTATAAATGATAACTCTCGTCCACAAATATATTGAGGGAAGGCAAAGAAGAGGATTTGAAATCAAGGCAGAATTGCACGAAACAGATTTCAGGAGGTAGATACGAATCGCCTTTAAAGCACATGAAAAGCGGCAAAACGTTGACAATGAGGCCCTTGGCCAAAAAGGGCGTATGCGTTTTTTCCTGAATATATTCAGGAAAAAACGCATACGCCCTTTTTGGCCAACCAAGCAACCTGGAAAGGCAAATCAGCGCTACAGAGAAGTCTCGCTTCCCATCGGTCAAAAGGGCCATGCTGAAAAAAGTGTCAAAACCAGAAATGCAGGACAGGCCATGGAGAAATGGGAGCCTTGCTACACTGATGGGCGGGATGTAAATTGCCAACAGCCACTCTGGAGAAGTGTACGGTGTGTCCTGAAACATCTGAAAAACACAGCTTAGAGAGCATAGGGCACTTCCACTCATGGGGGTATAAATTGGGAAAATGAAAAATCAGCAAGACACAAGCACCCCAAAGTTGAGGGCTGCTCTGTTGACAAGGACCTCCACTTCATTCCACCTTCAATATCCCAGGAAAGAGAAAAATGGATAAAGAAGTTGTGGTCCTTATGTACAATGGAATATCACTCAGCCATGAAATCAATGTCATAATGTTAGTAGCAGCATGTAGAGTGGATTTAGGTACGACGATTCTAAGTGAAATAAGTCACACAGAAAAGGACACCTCTCATAAGGTATCACTGATAGAGGGAATGTAAAAACCGTTACACTTGAACTGAATTACAAAACAGAACAGAGTCACACATGCAGAAAACACACTATGGCTGCTTAACGGGAAAGGTGAGGTGGGGTGATACATAAAACAAGGGTATCAAATTAGCTCAGATACCGTTCCATAAACCCAATATGTAGTAGACAAGACCTACTCCTTGCTCAGAGAACTGGACTCAACACGCCCTATTCACCGCACAAGAATATATCTGACTAGTAATAATCTTAAAGCCTATGTATTGATATCTCTCTGTTAGTGTGTCAAGTGGGTGGAAAGCGGCATAAACACAGCCGTGAAAAGCAGCTAAACCCCATTATGAAAATAAATTACTTTGAAAAACCCATGAAACAACGACAGTGAAAGAGATAGAAATTCTTACACAATGAGTTCAGGGGCTGTGATGCAACCTGGATTGACCATATCTAGACCCACAGCTGGATGAGACATAAGGGTGGACACTCTTGGGGTTTAGAGGTTTGGTGAGGTTGGGTGAGCAAACGCAGACCCTTTAAAGTAATACTGCGGGGTACCCATCGCATGGGTCCCAAATCTCCAGCTTCAAGGGCATCTTCCTACATCGAAAACATGCATGAGAAACCCAGAAGATGGTACACCGTGTGATGGGGAAAGGTTTCTAAAACGCACCTCATTTCTCATCTCCTTGTGCCCGGGTTCGCCATTCCAGCCACTTTACTAGCAATCTCCCTACTTGGAGCATCAGCACCTTTAACCTCCTGTTCCGTACAGGTTGCAATTTGTCCTGAGGATGAACGGGAAGACGGGGAACCAACGAGAGACTAGCTCTTGGTGTTGGGACAGGCACAGGTCACTCTATTTTCCCATCAGGAAGAAGAATTAACCACAGGCTCAGCCTGCCCCCCGGAACCAGAACAGGGCCTGAAGCCATCCTGCGCTTTTGCGGCCAGCTCCCAAAAAAGCGAGTTGTAAAATGGAGGTTCAGGGCTCTGCAATTCACAAACCTGCAGAGTTATAAATGATAACTCTCGTCCACAAATATATTGAGGGAAGGCTAAGAAGAGGATTTGAAATCAAGTCAGAATTGCACGAAACAGATTTCAGGAGGTAGATACGAATCGCCTTTAAAGCACATGAAAAGCGGCAAAACGTTGACAATGATGCCCTTGGCCAAAAAGGGCGTATGCGTTTTTTCCTGAATATATTCAGGAAAAAACGCATACGCCCTTTTTGGCCAACCAAGCAACCTGGAAAGGCAAATCAGCGCTACAGAGAAGTCTCGCTTCCCATCGGTCAAAAGGGCCATGCTGAAAAAAGTGTCAAAACCAGAAATGCAGGACAGGCCATGGAGAAATGGGAGCCTTGCTACACTGATGGGCGGGATGTAAATTGCCAACAGCCACTCTGGAGAAGTGTACGGTGTGTCCTGAAACATCTGAAAAACACAGCTTAGAGAGCATAGGGCACTTCCACTCATGGGGGTATAAATTGGGAAAATGAAAAATCAGCAAGACACAAGCACCCCAAAGTTGAGGGCTGCTCTGTTGACAAGGACCTCCACTTCATTCCACCTTAAATATCCCAGGAAAGAGAAAAATGGATAAAGAAGTTGTGGTCCTTATGTACAATGGAATATCACTCAGCCATGAAATCAATGTCATAAGGTTAGTAGCAGCATGATGAGTGGATTTAGGTACGACGATTCTAAGTGAAATAAGTCACACAGAAAAGGACACTTCTCATAAGGTATCACTGATAGAGGGAATGTAAAAACCGTTACACTTGAACTGAATTACAAAACAGAACAGAGTCACACATGCAGAAAACACACTATGGCTGCTTAACGGGAAAGGTGAGGTGGGGTGATACATAAAACAAGGGTATCAAATTAGCTCAGATACCTTTCCATAAACCCAATATGTAGTAGACAAGACCTACTCCTTGCTCAGAGAACTGGACTCAACACGCCCTATTCACCGCACAAGAATATATCTGACTAGTAATAATCTTAAAGCCTATGTATTGATATCTCTCTGTTAGTGTGTCAAGTGGGTGGAAAGCGGCATAAACACAGCCGTGAAAAGCAGCTAAACCCCATTATGAAAATAAATTACTTTGAAAAACCCATGAAACAACGACAGTGAAAGAGATAGAAATTCTTACACAATGAGTTCAGGGGCTGTGATGCAACCTGGATTGACCATATCTAGACCCACAGCTGGATGAGACATAAGGGTGGACACTCTTGGGGCTGAGAGGTTTGGTGAGGTTGGGTGAGCAAACGCAGACCCTTTAAAGTAATACTGCGTGGTACCCATCGCATGGGTCCCAAATCTCCAGCTTCAAGGGCATCTTCCTACATCGAAAACATGCATGAGAAACCCAGAAGATGGTACACCGTGTGATGGGGAAAGGTTTCTAAAACGCACCTCATTTCTCATCTCCTTGTGCCCGGGTTCGCCATTCCAGCCGCTTTACTAGCAATCTCCCTACTTGGAGCATCAGCACCTTTAACCTCCTGTTCCGTAAAGGTTGCAATTTGTCCTGAGGATGAACGGGAAGACGGGGAACCAACGAGAGACTAGCTCTTGGTGTCGGGACAGGCACAGGTCACTCTATTTTCCCATCAGGAAGAAGAATTAACCACAGGCTCAGCCTGCCCCCCGGAACCAGAACAGGGCCTGAAGCCATCCTGTGCTTTTGCGGCCAGCTCCCAAAAAAGCGAGTTGTAAAATGGAGGTTCAGGGCACTGCAATTCACAAACCTGCAGAGTTATAAATGATAACTCTCGTCCACAAATATATTGAGGGAAGGCAAAGAAGAGGATTTGAAATCAAGGCAGAATTGCACGAAACAGATTTCAGGAGGTAGATACGAATCGCCTTTAAAGCACATGAAAAGCGGCAAAACGTTGACAATGATGCCCTTGGCCAAAAAGGGCGTATGCGTTTTTTCCTGAATATATTCAGGAAAAAACGCATACGCCCTTTTTGGCCAACCAAGCAACCTGGAAAGGCAAATCAGCGCTACAGAGAAGTCTCGCTTCCCATCGGTCAAAAGGGCCATGCTGAAAAAAGTGTCAAAACCAGAAATGCAGGACAGGCCATGGAGAAATGGGAGCCTTGCTACACTGATGGGTGGGATGTAAATTGCCAACAGCCACTCTGGAGAAGTGTACGGTGTGTCCTGAAACGTCTGAAAAACACAGCTTAGAGAGCATAGGGCACTTCCACTCATGGGGGTATAAATTGGGAAAATTAAAAATCAGCAAGACACAAGCACCCCAAAGTTGAGGGCTGCTCTTTTGACAAGGACCTCCACTTCATTCCACCTTAAATATCCCAGGAAAGAGAAAAATGGATAAAGAAGTTGTGGTCCTTATGTACAATGGAATATCAGTCAGCCATGCAATCAGTGTCATAATGTTAGTAGCAGCATGATGAGGGGATTTAGGTACGACGATTCTAAGTGAAATAAGTCACACAAAAAAGGACACTTCTCATAAGGTATCACTGATAGAGGGAATGTAAAAACCGTTACACTTGAACTGAATTACAAAACAGAACAGAGTCACACATGCAGAAAACACACTATGGCTGCTTAACGGGAAAGGTGAGGTGGGGTGATACATAAAACAAGGGTATCAAATTAGCTCAGATACCGTTCCATAAACCCAATATGTAGTAGACAAGACCTACTCCTTGCTCAGAGAACTGGACTCAACACGCCCTATTCACCGCACAAGAATATATCTGACTAGTAATAATCTTAAAACCTATGTATTGATATCTCTCTGTTAGTATGTCAAGTGGGTGTAAAGCGGCATAAACATAGCCGTGAAAAGCAGCTAAACCCCATTATGAAAATAAATTACTTTGAAAAACCCATGAAACAACGACAGTGAAAGAGATAGAAATACTTACACAATGAGTTCAGGGGCTGTGATGCAACCTGGATTGACCATATCTAGACCCACAGCTGGATGAGACATAAGGGTGGACACTCTTGGGGCTTAGAGGTTTGGTGAGGTTGGGTGAGCAAACGCAGACCCTTTAAAGTACTACTGCGTGGTACCCATCGCATGGGTCCCAAATCTCCAGCTTCAAGGGCATCTTCCTACATCGAAAACATGCATGAGAAACCCAGAAGATGGTACACCGTGTGATGGAGAAAGGTTTCTAAAACGCACCTCATTTCTCATCTCCTTGTGCCCGGGTTCGCTATTCCAGCCGCTTTACTAGCAATCTCCCTACTTGGAGCATCAGCACCTTTAACCTCCTGTTCCGTACAGGTTGCAATTTGTCCTGAGGATGAACGGGAAGACGGGGAACCAACGAGAGACTAGCTCTTGGTGTCGGGACAGGCACAGGTCACTCTATTTTCCCATCAGGAAGAAGAATTAACCACAGGCTCAGCCTGCCCCCCGGAACCAGAACAGGGCCTGAAGCCATCCTGCGCTTTTGCGGCCAGCTCCCAAAAAAGCGAGTTGTAAAATGGAGGTTCAGGGCACTGCAATTCACAAACCTGCAGAGTTATAAATGATAACTCTCGTCCACAAATATATTGAGGGAAGGCAAAGAAGAGGATTTGAAATCAAGGCAGAATTGCACGAAACAGATTTCAGGAGGTAGATACGAATCGCCTTTAAAGCACATGAAAAGCGGCAAAACGTTGACAATGATGCCCTTGGCCAAAAAGGGCGTATGCGTTTTTTCCTGAATATATTCAGGAAAAAACGCATACGCCCTTTTTGGCCAACCAAACAACCTGGAAAGGCAAATCAGCGCTACAGAGAACTCTCGCTTCCCATCGGTCAAAAGGGCCATGCTGAAAAAAGTGTCAAAACCAGAAATGCAGGACAGGCCATGGAGAAATGGGAGCCTTGCTACACTGATGGGCGGGATGTAAATTGCCAACAGCCACTCTGGAGAAGTGTACGGTGTGTCCTGAAACATCTGAAAAACACAGCTTAGAGAGCATAGGGCACTTCCACTCATGGGGGTATAAATTGGGAAAATTAAAAATCAGCAAGACACAAGCACCCCAAAGTTGAGGGCTGCTCTGTTGACAAGGACCTCCACTTCATTCCACCTTAAATATCCCAGGAAAGAGAAAAATGGATAAAGAAGTTGTGGTCCTTATGTACAATGGAATATCACTCAGCCATGAAATCAATGTCATAAGGCTAATAGCAGCATGATGAGTGGATTTAGGTACGACTATTCTAAGTGAAATAAGTCACACAGAAAAGGACACTTCTCATAAGGTATCACTGATAGAGGGAATGTAAAAACCGTTACACTTGAACTGAATTACAAAACAGAACAGAGTCACACATGCAGAAAACACACTATGGCTGCTTAATGGGAAAGGTGAGGTGGGGTGATACATAAAACAAGGGTATCAAATTAGCTCAGATACCGTTCCATAAACCCAATATGTAGTAGACAAGACCTACTCCTTGCTCAGAGAACTGGACTCAACACGCCCTATTCACCGCACAAGAATATATCTGACTAGTAATAATCTTAAAACCTATGTATTGATATCTCTCTGTTAGTGTGTCAAGTGGGTGTAAAGCGGCATACACACAGCAGTGAAAAGCAGCTAAACCCCATTATGAAAATAAATTACTTTGAAAAACCCATGAAACAACGACAGTGAAAGAGATAGAAATTCTTACACAATGAGTTCAGGGGCTGTGATGCAACCTGGATTGACCATATCTAGACCCACAGATGGATGAGACGTAAGGGTGGACACTCTTGGGGCTGAGAGGTTTGGTGAGGTTGGGTGAGCAAACGCAGACCCTTTAAAGTACTACTGCGTGGTACCCATCCCATGGGTCCCAAATCTCCAGGTTCAAGGGCATCTTCCTACATCGAAAACATGCATGAGAAACCCAGAAGATGGTACACCGTGTGATGGAGAAAGGTTTCTAAAACGCACCTCATTTCTCATCTCCTTGTGCCCAGGTTCGCCATTCCAGCCGCTTTACTAGCAATCTCCCTACTTGGAGCATCAGCACCTTTAACCTCCTGTTCCGTACAGGTTGCAATTTGTCCTGAGGATGAACGGGAAGACGGGGAACCAGTGAGAGACTGGCTCTTGGTGTTGGGACAGGCACAGGTCACTCTATTTTCCCATCAGGAAGAATAATTAACCACAGGCTCATCCTGCCCCCCGGAACCAGAACAGGGCCTGAAGCCATCCTGCGCTTTTGCGGCCAGCTCCCAAAAACTCGAGTTGTAAAATGGAGGTTCAGGGCACTGCAATTCACAAACCTGCAGAGTTATAAATGATAACTCTCGTCCACAAATATATTGAGGGAAGGCAAAGAAGAGTATTTGAAATCAAGGCAGAATTGCAGGAAACAGATTTCAGGAGGTAGATTCGAATCGCCTTTAAAGCACATGAAAAGCGGCAAAACGTTGACAATGATGCCCTTGGCCAAAAGGGGCGTATGCGTTTTTTCCTGAATATATTCAGGAAAAAACGCATACGCCCTTTTTGGCCAACCAAGCAACCTGGAAAGGCAAATCAGCGCTACAAAGAAGTCTCGCTTCCCATCGGTCAAAAGGGCCATGCTGAAAAAAGTGTCAAAACCAGAAATGCAGGACAGGCCATGGAGAAATGGGAGCCTTGCTACACTGATGGGCGGGATGTAAATTGCCAACAGCCACTCTGGAGAAGTGTACGGTGTGTCCTGAAACATTTAAAAAACACAGCTTAGAGAGCATAGGGCACTTCCACTCATGGGGATATAAATTGGGAAAATGAAAAATCAGCAAGACACAAGCACCCCAAACTTTAGGGGTGCTCTCTTGACAAGGACCTCCACTTCATTCCACCTTAAATATCCCAGGAAAGAGAAAAATGGATAAAGAAGTTGTGGACCTTATGTACAATGGAATATCACTCAGCCATGAAATCAATGTCATAAGGCTAGTAGCAGCATGATGAGTGGATTTAGGTACGACGATTCTAAGTGAAATAAGTCACACAGAAAAGGACACTTCTCATAAGGTATCACTAATAGAGGGAATGTAAAAACCGTTACACTTGAACTGAATTACAAAACAGAACAGCGTCACACATGCAGAAAACACACTATGGCTGCTTAACGGGAAAGGTGAGGTGGGGTGATACATAAAACACGGGTATCAAATTAGCTCAGATACCGTTCCATAAACCCAATATGTAATAGACAAGACCTACTCCTTGCTCAGAGAACTGGACTCAACACGCCCTATTCACCACACAAGAATCTATCTGACTAGTAATAATCTTAAAACCTATGTATTGATATCTCTCTGTTAGTGTGTCAAGTGGGTGTAAAGCGGCATAAAAACAGCTGTGAAAAGCAGCTAAACCCCACTATAAAAATAAATTACTTTGAAAAACCCATGAAACAACGACAGTGAAAGAGATAGAAATTCTTACACAATGAGTTCAGGGGCTGTGATGCAACCTGGATTGACCATATCTAGACCCACAGCTGGATGAGACATAAGGGTGGACACTCTTGGGGTTGAGAGGTTTGGTGAGGTTGGGTGAGCAAACGCAGACCCTTTAAAGTAATACTGCGTGGTACCCATCGCATGGGTCCCAAATCTCCAGGTTCAAGGGCATCTTCCTACATCGAAAACATGCATGAGAAACCCAGAAGATGGTACACCGTATGATGGGGAAAGGTTTCTAAAACGCACCTCATTTCTCATCTCCTTGTGCCCGGGTTCGCCATTCCAGCCGCTTTACTAGCAATCTCCCTACTTGGAGCATCAGCACCTTTAACCTCCTGTTCCGTACAGGTTGCAATTTGTCCTGAGAATGAACGGGAAGACGGGGAACCAACGAGAGACTAGCTCTTGGTGACGGGACAGGCACAGGTCACTCTATTTTCCCATCAGGAAGAAGAATTAACCACAGGCTCAGCCTGCCCCCGGAACCAGAACAGGGCCTGAAGCCATCCTGCGCTTTTGCGGCCAGCTCCCAAAAAAGCGAGTTGTAAAATGGAGCTTCAGGGCACTGCAATTCACAAACCTGCAGAGTTATAAATGATAACTCTCGTCCACAAATATATTGAGGGAAGGCAAAGAAGAGGATTTGAATTCAAGGCAGAATTGCACGAAACAGATTTCAGGAGGTAGATACGAATCGCCTTTAAAGCACATGAAAAGCGGCAAAACGTTGACAATGATGCCCTTGGCCAAAAAGGGCGTATGCGTTTTTTCCTGAATATATTCAGGAAAAAACGCATACGCCCTTTTTGGCCAACCAAGCAACCTGGAAAGGCAAATCAGCGCTACAGAGAAGTCTCGCTTCCCATCGGTCAAAAGGGCCATGCTGAAAAAAGTGTCAAAACCAGAAATGCAGGACAGGCCATGGAGAAATGGGAGCCTTGCTACACTGATGGGCGGGATGTAAATTGCCAACAGCCACTCTGGAGAAGTGTACGGTGTGTCCTGAAACATCTGAAAAACACAGCTTAGAGAGCATAGGGCACTTCCACTCATGGGGGTATAAATTGGGAAAATTAAATATCAGCAAGACACAAGCACCCCAAAGTTGAGGGCTGCTCTGTTGACAAGGACCTCCACTTCATTCCACCTTAAATATCCCAGGAAAGAGAAAAATGGATAAAGAAGTTGTGGTCCTTATGTACAATGGAATATCACTCAGCCATGAAATCAATGTCATAAGGCTAATAGCAGCATGATGAGTGGATTTAGGTACGACTATTCTAAGTGAAATAAGTCACACAGAAAAGGACACTTCTCATAAGGTATCACTGATAGAGGGAATGTAAAAACCGTTACACTTGAACTGAATTACAAAACAGAACAGAGTCACACATGCAGAAAACACACTATGGCTGCTTAATGGGAAAGGTGAGGTGGGGTGATACATAAAACAAGGGTATCAAATTAGCTCAGATACCGTTCCATAAACCCAATATGTAGTAGACAAGACCTACTCCTTGCTCAGAGAACTGGACTCAACACGCCCTATTCACCGCACAAGAATCTATCTGACTAGTAATAATCTTAAAACCTATGTATTGATATCTCTCTGTTAGTGTGTCAAGTGGGTGTAAAGCGGCATACACACAGCAGTGAAAAGCAGCTAAACCCCATTATGAAAATAAATTACTTTGAAAAACCCATGAAACAACGACAGTGAAAGAGATAGAAATTCTTACACAATGAGTTCAGGGGCTGTGATGCAACCTGGATTGACCATATCTAGACCCACAGATGGATGAGACGTAAGGGTGGACACTCTTGGGGCTGAGAGGTTTGGTGAGGTTGGGTGAGCAAACGCAGACCCTTTAAAGTACTACTGCGTGGTACCCATCCCATGGGTCCCAAATCTCCAGGTTCAAGGGCATCTTCCTACATCGAAAACATGCATGAGAAACCCAGAAGATGGTACACCGTGTGATGGAGAAAGGTTTCTAAAACGCACCTCATTTCTCATCTCCTTGTGCCCAGGTTCGCCATTCCAGCCGCTTTACTAGCAATCTCCCTACTTGGAGCATCAGCACCTTTAACCTCCTGTTCCGTACAGGTTGCAATTTGTCCTGAGGATGAACGGGAAGACGGGGAACCAGTGAGAGACTGGCTCTTGGTGTTGGGACAGGCACAGGTCACTCTATTTTCCCATCAGGAAGAAGAATTAACCACAGGCTCAGCCTGCCCCCCGGAACCAGAACAGGGCCTGAAGCCATCCTGCGCTTTTGCGGCCAGCTCCCAAAAAAGCGAGTTGTAAAATGGAGGTTCAGGGCACTGCAATTCACAAACCTGCAGAGTTATAAATGATAACTCTCGTCCACAAATATATTGAGGGAAGGCAAAGAAGAGTATTTGAAATCAAGGCAGAATTGCAGGAAACAGATTTCAGGAGGTAGATTCGAATCGCCTTTAAAGCACATGAAAAGCGGCAAAACGTTGACAATGATGCCCTTGGCCAAAAGGGGCGTATGCGTTTTTTCCTGAATATATTCAGGAAAAAACGCATACGCCCCTTTTGGCCAACCAAGCAACCTGGAAAGGCAAATCAGCGCTACAAAGAAGTCTCGCTTCCCATCGGTCAAAAGGGCCATGCTGAAAAAAGTGTCAAAACCAGAAATGCAGGACAGGCCATGGAGAAATGGGAGCCTTGCTACACTGATGGGCGGGATGTAAATTGCCAACAGCCACTCTGGAGAAGTGTACGGTGTGTCCTGAAACATTTAAAAAACACAGCTTAGAGAGCATAGGGCACTTCCACTCATGGGGATATAAATTGGGAAAATGAAAAATCAGCAAGACACAAGCACCCCAAACTTTAGGGCTGCTCTCTTGACAAGGACCTCCACTTCATTCCACCTTCAATATCCCAGGAAAGAGAAAAATGGATAAAGAAGTTGTGGACCTTATGTACAATGGAATATCACTCAGCCATGAAATCAATGTCATAAGGCTAGTAGCAGCATGATGAGTGGATTTAGGTACGACGATTCTAAGTGAAAAAAGTCACACAGAAAAGGACACTTCTCATAAGGTATCACTAATAGAGGGAATGTAAAAACCGTTACACTTGAACTGAATTACAAAACAGAACAGCGTCACACATGCAGAAAACACACTATGGCTGCTTAACGGGAAAGGTGAGGTGGGGTGATACATAAAACACGGGTATCAAATTAGCTCAGATACCGTTCCATAAACCCAATATGTAATAGACAAGACCTACTCCTTGCTCAGAGAACTGGACTCAACACGCCCTATTCACCGCACAAGAATATATCTGACTAGTAATAATCTTAAAGCCTATGTATTGATATCTCTCTGTTAGTGTGTCAAGTGGGTGGAAAGCGGCATAAACACAGCCGTGAAAAGCAGCTAAACCCCATTATGAAAATAAATTACTTTGAAAAACCCATGAAACAACGACAGTGAAAGAGATAGAAATTCTTACACAATGAGTTCAGGGGCTGTGATGCAACCTGGATTGACCATATCTAGACCCACAGCTGGATGAGACTTAAGGGTGGACACTCTTGGGGCTGAGAGGTTTGGTGAGGTTGGGTGAGCAAACGCAGACCCTTTAAAGTAATACTGCGTGGTACCCATCGCATGGGTCCCAAATCTCCAGCTTCAAGGGCATCTTCCTACATCGAAAACATGCATGAGAAACCCAGAAGATGGTACACCGTGTGATGGGGAAAGGTTTCTAAAACGCACCTCATTTCTCATCTCCTTGTGCCCGGGTTCGCCATTCCAGCCGCTTTACTAGCAATCTCCCTACTTGGAGCATCAGCACCTTTAACCTCCTGTTCCGTACAGGTTGCAATTTGTCCTGAGGATGAACGGGAAGACGGGGAACCAACGAGAGACTAGCTCTTGGTGTCGGGACAGGCACAGGTCACTCTATTTTCCCATCAGGAAGAAGAATTAACCACAGGCTCAGCCTGCCCCCCGGAACCAGAACAGGGCCTGAAGCCATCCTGCGCTTTTGCGGCCAGCTCCCAAAAAAGCGAGGTGTAAAATGGAGGTTCAGGGCACTGCAATTCACAAACCTGCAGAGTTATAAATGATAACTCTCGTCCACAAATATATTGAGGGAAGGCAAAGAAGAGGATTTGAAATCAAGGCAGAATTGCACGAAACAGATTTCAGGAGGTAGATACGAATCGCCTTTAAAGCACATGAAAAGCGGCAAAACGTTGACAATGATGCCCTTGGCCAAAAAGGGCGTATGCGTTTTTTCCTGAATATATTCAGGAAAAAACGCATACGCCCTTTTTGGCCAACCAAGCAACCTGGAAAGGCAAATCAGCGCTACAGAGAAGTCTCGCTTCCCATCGGTCAAAAGGGCCATGCTGAAAAAAGTGTCAAAACCAGAAATGCAGGACAGGCCATGGAGAAATGGGAGCCTTGCTACACTGATGGGCGGGATGTAAATTGCCAACAGCCACTCTGGAGAAGTGTACGGTGTGTCCTGAAACATCTGAAAAACACAGCTTAGAGAGCATAGGGCACTTCCACTCATGGGGGTATAAATTGGGAAAATGAAAAATCAGCAAGACACAAGCACCCCAAAGTTGAGGGCTGCTCTGTTGACAAGGACCTCCACTTCATTCCACCTTAAATATCCCAGGAAAGAGAAAAATGGATAAAGAAGTTGTGGTCCTTATGTACAATGGAATATCACTCAGCCATGAAATCAATGTCATAAGGTTAGTAGCAGCATGATGAGTGGATTTAGGTACGACGATTCTAAGTGAAATAAGTCACACAGAAAAGGACACTTCTCATAAGGTATCACTGATAGAGGGAATGTAAAAACCGTTACACTTGAACTGAATTACAAAACAGAACAGAGTCACACATGCAGAAAACACACTATGGCTGCTTAACGGGAAAGGTGAGGTGGGGTGATACATAAAACAAGGGTATCAAATTAGCTCAGATACCTTTCCATAAACCCAATATGTAGTAGACAAGACCTACTCCTTGCTCAGAGAACTGGACTCAACACGCCCTATTCACCGCACAAGAATATATCTGACTAGTAATAATCTTAAAGCCTATGTATTGATATCTCTCTGTTAGTGTGTCAAGTGGGTGGAAAGCGGCATAAACACAGCCGTGAAAAGCAGCTAAACCCCATTATGAAAATAAATTACTTTGAAAAACCCATGAAACAACGACAGTGAAAGAGATAGAAATTCTTACACAATGAGTTCAGGGGCTGTGATGCAACCTGGATTGACCATATCTAGACCCACAGCTGGATGAGACATAAGGGTGGACACTCTTGGGGCTGAGAGGTTTGGTGAGGTTGGGTGAGCAAACGCAGACCCTTTAAAGTAATACTGCGTGGTACCCATCGCATGGGTCCCAAATCTCCAGCTTCAAGGGCATCTTCCTACATCGAAAACATGCATGAGAAACCCAGAAGATGGTACACCGTGTGATGGGGAAAGGTTTCTAAAACGCACCTCATTTCTCATCTCCTTGTGCCCGGGTTCGCCATTCCAGCCGCTTTACTAGCAATCTCCCTACTTGGAGCATCAGCACCTTTAACCTCCTGTTCCGTAAAGGTTGCAATTTGTCCTGAGGATGAACGGGAAGACGGGGAACCAACGAGAGACTAGCTCTTGGTGTCGGGACAGGCACAGGTCACTCTATTTTCCCATCAGGAAGAAGAATTAACCACAGGCTCAGCCTGCCCCCCGGAACCAGAACAGGGCCTGAAGCCATCCTGTGCTTTTGCGGCCAGCTCCCAAAAAAGCGAGTTGTAAAATGGAGGTTCAGGGCACTGCAATTCACAAACCTGCAGAGTTATAAATGATAACTCTCGTCCACAAATATATTGAGGGAAGGCAAAGAAGAGGATTTGAAATCAAGGCAGAATTGCACGAAACAGATTTCAGGAGGTAGATACGAATCGCCTTTAAAGCACATGAAAAGCGGCAAAACGTTGACAATGATGCCCTTGGCCAAAAAGGGCGTATGCGTTTTTTCCTGAATATATTCAGGAAAAAACGCATACGCCCTTTTTGGCCAACCAAGCAACCTGGAAAGGCAAATCAGCGCTACAGAGAAGTCTCGCTTCCCATCGGTCAAAAGGGCCATGCTGAAAAAAGTGTCAAAACCAGAAATGCAGGACAGGCCATGGAGAAATGGGAGCCTTGCTACACTGATGGGTGGGATGTAAATTGCCAACAGCCACTCTGGAGAAGTGTACGGTGTGTCCTGAAACGTCTGAAAAACACAGCTTAGAGAGCATAGGGCACTTCCACTCATGGGGGTATAAATTGGGAAAATTAAAAATCAGCAAGACACAAGCACCCCAAAGTTGAGGGCTGCTCTTTTGACAAGGACCTCCACTTCATTCCACCTTAAATATCCCAGGAAAGAGAAAAATGGATAAAGAAGTTGTGGTCCTTATGTACAATGGAATATCAGTCAGCCATGCAATCAGTGTCATAATGTTAGTAGCAGCATGATGAGGGGATTTAGGTACGACGATTCTAAGTGAAATAAGTCACACAAAAAAGGACACTTCTCATAAGGTATCACTGATAGAGGGAATGTAAAAACCGTTACACTTGAACTGAATTACAAAACAGAACAGAGTCACACATGCAGAAAACACACTATGGCTGCTTAACGGGAAAGGTGAGGTGGGGTGATACATAAAACAAGGGTATCAAATTAGCTCAGATACCGTTCCATAAACCCAATATGTAGTAGACAAGACCTACTCCTTGCTCAGAGAACTGGACTCAACACGCCCTATTCACCGCACAAGAATATATCTGACTAGTAATAATCTTAAAACCTATGTATTGATATCTCTCTGTTAGTATGTCAAGTGGGTGTAAAGCGGCATAAACATAGCCGTGAAAAGCAGCTAAACCCCATTATGAAAATAAATTACTTTGAAAAACCCATGAAACAACGACAGTGAAAGAGATAGAAATACTTACACAATGAGTTCAGGGGCTGTGATGCAACCTGGATTGACCATATCTAGACCCACAGCTGGATGAGACATAAGGGTGGACACTCTTGGGGCTTAGAGGTTTGGTGAGGTTGGGTGAGCAAACGCAGACCCTTTAAAGTAATACTGCGTGGTACCCATCGCATGGGTCCCAAATCTCCAGCTTCAAGGGCATCTTCCTACATCGAAAACATGCATGAGAAACCCAGAAGATGGTACACCGTGTGATGGAGAAAGGTTTCTAAAACGCACCTCATTTCTCATCTCCTTGTGCCCGGGTTCGCTATTCCAGCCGCTTTACTAGCAATCTCCCTACTTGGAGCATCAGCACCTTTAACCTCCTGTTCCGTACAGGTTGCAATTTGTCCTGAGGATGAACGGGAAGACGGGGAACCAACGAGAGACTAGCTCTTGGTGTCGGGACAGGCACAGGTCACTCTATTTTCCCATCAGGAAGAAGAATTAACCACAGGCTCAGCCTGCCCCCCGGAACCAGAACAGGGCCTGAAGCCATCCTGCGCTTTTGCGGCCAGCTCCCAAAAAAGCGAGTTGTAAAATGGAGGTTCAGGGCACTGCAATTCACAAACCTGCAGAGTTATAAATGATAACTCTCGTCCACAAATATATTGAGGGAAGGCAAAGAAGAGGATTTGAAATCAAGGCAGAATTGCACGAAACAGATTTCAGGAGGTAGATACGAATCGCCTTTAAAGCACATGAAAAGCGGCAAAACGTTGACAATGATGCCCTTGGCCAAAAAGGGCGTATGCGTTTTTTCCTGAATATATTCAGGAAAAAACGCATACGCCCTTTTTGGCCAACCAAACAACCTGGAAAGGCAAATCAGCGCTACAGAGAACTCTCGCTTCCCATCGGTCAAAAGGGCCATGCTGAAAAAAGTGTCAAAACCAGAAATGCAGGACAGGCCATGGAGAAATGGGAGCCTTGCTACACTGATGGGCGGGATGTAAATTGCCAACAGCCACTCTGGAGAAGTGTATGGTGTGTCCTGAAACATCTGAAAAACACAGCTTAGAGAGCATAGGGCACTTCCACTCATGGGGGTATAAATTGGGAAAATTAAAAATCAGCAAGACACAAGCACCCCAAAGTTGAGGGCTGCTCTGTTGACAAGGACCTCCACTTCATTCCACCTTAAATATCCCAGGAAAGAGAAAAATGGATAAAGAAGTTGTGGTCCTTATGTACAATGGAATATCACTCAGCCATGAAATCAATGTCATAAGGCTAATAGCAGCATGATGAGTGGATTTAGGTACGACTATTCTAAGTGAAATAAGTCACACAGAAAAGGACACTTCTCATAAGGTATCACTGATAGAGGGAATGTAAAAACCGTTACACTTGAACTGAATTACAAAACAGAACAGAGTCACACATGCAGAAAACACACTATGGCTGCTTAATGGGAAAGGTGAGGTGGGGTGATACATAAAACAAGGGTATCAAATTAGCTCAGATACCGTTCCATAAACCCAATATGTAGTAGACAAGACCTACTCCTTGCTCAGAGAACTGGACTCAACACGCCCTATTCACCGCACAAGAATATATCTGACTAGTAATAATCTTAAAACCTATGTATTGATATCTCTCTGTTAGTGTGTCAAGTGGGTGTAAAGCGGCATACACACAGCAGTGAAAAGCAGCTAAACCCCATTATGAAAATAAATTACTTTGAAAAACCCATGAAACAACGACAGTGAAAGAGATAGAAATTCTTACACAATGAGTTCAGGGGCTGTGATGCAACCTGGATTGACCATATCTAGACCCACAGATGGATGAGACGTAAGGGTGGACACTCTTGGGGCTGAGAGGTTTGGTGAGGTTGGGTGAGCAAACGCAGACCCTTTAAAGTACTACTGCGTGGTACCCATCCCATGGGTCCCAAATCTCCAGGTTCAAGGGCATCTTCCTACATCGAAAACATGCATGAGAAACCCAGAAGATGGTACACCGTGTGATGGAGAAAGGTTTCTAAAACGCACCTCATTTCTCATCTCCTTGTGCCCAGGTTCGCCATTCCAGCCGCTTTACTAGCAATCTCCCTACTTGGAGCATCAGCACCTTTAACCTCCTGTTCCGTACAGGTTGCAATTTGTCCTGAGGATGAACGGGAAGACGGGGAACCAGTGAGAGACTGGCTCTTGGTGTTGGGACAGGCACAGGTCACTCTATTTTCCCATCAGGAAGAATAATTAACCACAGGCTCATCCTGCCCCCCGGAACCAGAACAGGGCCTGAAGCCATCCTGCGCTTTTGCGGCCAGCTCCCAAAAACTCGAGTTGTAAAATGGAGGTTCAGGGCACTGCAATTCACAAACCTGCAGAGTTATAAATGATAACTCTCGTCCACAAATATATTGAGGGAAGGCAAAGAAGAGTATTTGAAATCAAGGCAGAATTGCAGGAAACAGATTTCAGGAGGTAGATTCGAATCGCCTTTAAAGCACATGAAAAGCGGCAAAACGTTGACAATGATGCCCTTGGCCAAAAGGGGCGTATGCGTTTTTTCCTGAATATATTCAGGAAAAAACGCATACGCCCTTTTTGGCCAACCAAGCAACCTGGAAAGGCAAATCAGCGCTACAAAGAAGTCTCGCTTCCCATCGGTCAAAAGGGCCATGCTGAAAAAAGTGTCAAAACCAGAAATGCAGGACAGGCCATGGAGAAATGGGAGCCTTGCTACACTGATGGGCGGGATGTAAATTGCCAACAGCCACTCTGGAGAAGTGTACGGTGTGTCCTGAAACATTTAAAAAACACAGCTTAGAGAGCATAGGGCACTTCCACTCATGGGGATATAAATTGGGAAAATGAAAAATCAGCAAGACACAAGCACCCCAAACTTTAGGGCTGCTCTCTTGACAAGGACCTCCACTTCATTCCACCTTAAATATCCCAGGAAAGAGAAAAATGGATAAAGAAGTTGTGGACCTTATGTACAATGGAATATCACTCAGCCATGAAATCAATGTCATAAGGCTAGTAGCAGCATGATGAGTGGATTTAGGTACGACGATTCTAAGTGAAATAAGTCACACAGAAAAGGACACTTCTCATAAGGTATCACTAATAGAGGGAATGTAAAAACCGTTACACTTGAACTGAATTACAAAACAGAACAGCGTCACACATGCAGAAAACACACTATGGCTGCTTAACGGGAAAGGTGAGGTGGGGTGATACATAAAACACGGGTATCAAATTAGCTCAGATACCGTTCCATAAACCCAATATGTAATAGACAAGACCTACTCCTTGCTCAGAGAACTGGACTCAACACGCCCTATTCACCACACAAGAATCTATCTGACTAGTAATAATCTTAAAACCTATGTATTGATATCTCTCTGTTAGTGTGTCAAGTGGGTGTAAAGCGGCATAAAAACAGCTGTGAAAAGCAGCTAAACCCCACTATAAAAATAAATTACTTTGAAAAACCCATGAAACAACGACAGTGAAAGAGATAGAAATTCTTACACAATGAGTTCAGGGGCTGTGATGCAACCTGGATTGACCATATCTAGACCCACAGCTGGATGAGACATAAGGGTGGACACTCTTGGGGTTGAGAGGTTTGGTGAGGTTGGGTGAGCAAACGCAGACCCTTTAAAGTAATACTGCGTGGTACCCATCGCATGGGTCCCAAATCTCCAGGTTCAAGGGCATCTTCCTACATCGAAAACATGCATGAGAAACCCAGAAGATGGTACACCGTATGATGGGGAAAGGTTTCTAAAACGCACCTCATTTCTCATCTCCTTGTGCCCGGGTTCGCCATTCCAGCCGCTTTACTAGCAATCTCCCTACTTGGAGCATCAGCACCTTTAACCTCCTGTTCCGTACAGGTTGCAATTTGTCCTGAGAATGAACGGGAAGACGGGGAACCAACGAGAGACTAGCTCTTGGTGACGGGACAGGCACAGGTCACTCTATTTTCCCATCAGGAAGAAGAATTAACCACAGGCTCAGCCTGCCCCCGGAACCAGAACAGGGCCTGAAGCCATCCTGCGCTTTTGCGGCCAGCTCCCAAAAAAGCGAGTTGTAAAATGGAGCTTCAGGGCACTGCAATTCACAAACCTGCAGAGTTATAAATGATAACTCTCGTCCACAAATATATTGAGGGAAGGCAAAGAAGAGGATTTGAATTCAAGGCAGAATTGCACGAAACAGATTTCAGGAGGTAGATACGAATCGCCTTTAAAGCACATGAAAAGCGGCAAAACGTTGACAATGATGCCCTTGGCCAAAAAGGGCGTATGCGTTTTTTCCTGAATATATTCAGGAAAAAACGCATACGCCCTTTTTGGCCAACCAAGCAACCTGGAAAGGCAAATCAGCGCTACAGAGAAGTCTCGCTTCCCATCGGTCAAAAGGGCCATGCTGAAAAAAGTGTCAAAACCAGAAATGCAGGACAGGCCATGGAGAAATGGGAGCCTTGCTACACTGATGGGCGGGATGTAAATTGCCAACAGCCACTCTGGAGAAGTGTACGGTGTGTCCTGAAACATCTGAAAAACACAGCTTAGAGAGCATAGGGCACTTCCACTCATGGGGGTATAAATTGGGAAAATTAAATATCAGCAAGACACAAGCACCCCAAAGTTGAGGGCTGCTCTGTTGACAAGGACCTCCACTTCATTCCACCTTAAATATCCCAGGAAAGAGAAAAATGGATAAAGAAGTTGTGGTCCTTATGTACAATGGAATATCACTCAGCCATGAAATCAATGTCATAAGGCTAATAGCAGCATGATGAGTGGATTTAGGTACGACTATTCTAAGTGAAATAAGTCACACAGAAAAGGACACTTCTCATAAGGTATCACTGATAGAGGGAATGTAAAAACCGTTACACTTGAACTGAATTACAAAACAGAACAGAGTCACACATGCAGAAAACACACTATGGCTGCTTAATGGGAAAGGTGAGGTGGGGTGATACATAAAACAAGGGTATCAAATTAGCTCAGATACCGTTCCATAAACCCAATATGTAGTAGACAAGACCTACTCCTTGCTCAGAGAACTGGACTCAACACGCCCTATTCACCGCACAAGAATCTATCTGACTAGTAATAATCTTAAAACCTATGTATTGATATCTCTCTGTTAGTGTGTCAAGTGGGTGTAAAGCGGCATACACACAGCAGTGAAAAGCAGCTAAACCCCATTATGAAAATAAATTACTTTGAAAAACCCATGAAACAACGACAGTGAAAGAGATAGAAATTCTTACACAATGAGTTCAGGGGCTGTGATGCAACCTGGATTGACCATATCTAGACCCACAGATGGATGAGACGTAAGGGTGGACACTCTTGGGGCTGAGAGGTTTGGTGAGGTTGGGTGAGCAAACGCAGACCCTTTAAAGTACTACTGCGTGGTACCCATCCCATGGGTCCCAAATCTCCAGGTTCAAGGGCATCTTCCTACATCGAAAACATGCATGAGAAACCCAGAAGATGGTACACCGTGTGATGGAGAAAGGTTTCTAAAACGCACCTCATTTCTCATCTCCTTGTGCCCAGGTTCGCCATTCCAGCCGCTTTACTAGCAATCTCCCTACTTGGAGCATCAGCACCTTTAACCTCCTGTTCCGTACAGGTTGCAATTTGTCCTGAGGATGAACGGGAAGACGGGGAACCAGTGAGAGACTGGCTCTTGGTGTTGGGACAGGCACAGGTCACTCTATTTTCCCATCAGGAAGAAGAATTAACCACAGGCTCAGCCTGCCCCCCGGAACCAGAACAGGGCCTGAAGCCATCCTGCGCTTTTGCGGCCAGCTCCCAAAAACTCGAGTTGTAAAATGGAGGTTCAGGGCACTGCAATTCACAAACCTGCAGAGTTATAAATGATAACTCTCGTCCACAAATATATTGAGGGAAGGCAAAGAAGAGTATTTGAAATCAAGGCAGAATTGCAGGAAACAGATTTCAGGAGGTAGATTCGAATCGCCTTTAAAGCACATGAAAAGCGGCAAAACGTTGACAATGATGCCCTTGGCCAAAAGGGGCGTATGCGTTTTTTCCTGAATATATTCAGGAAAAAACGCATACGCCCTTTTTGGCCAACCAAGCAACCTGGAAAGGCAAATCAGCGCTACAAAGAAGTCTCGCTTCCCATCGGTCAAAAGGGCCATGCTGAAAAAAGTGTCAAAACCAGAAATGCAGGACAGGCCATGGAGAAATGGGAGCCTTGCTACACTGATGGGCGGGATGTAAATTGCCAACAGCCACTCTGGAGAAGTGTACGGTGTGTCCTGAAACATTTAAAAAACACAGCTTAGAGAGCATAGGGCACTTCCACTCATGGGGATATAAATTGGGAAAATGAAAAATCAGCAAGACACAAGCACCCCAAACTTTAGGGCTGCTCTCTTGACAAGGACCTCCACTTCATTCCACCTTCAATATCCCAGGAAAGAGAAAAATGGATAAAGAAGTTGTGGACCTTATGTACAATGGAATATCACTCAGCCATGAAATCAATGTCATAAGGCTAGTAGCAGCATGATGAGTGGATTTAGGTACGACGATTCTAAGTGAAAAAAGTCACACAGAAAAGGACACTTCTCATAAGGTATCACTAATAGAGGGAATGTAAAAACCGTTACACTTGAACTGAATTACAAAACAGAACAGCGTCACACATGCAGAAAACACACTATGGCTGCTTAACGGGAAAGGTGAGGTGGGGTGATACATAAAACACGGGTATCAAATTAGCTCAGATACCGTTCCATAAACCCAATATGTAATAGACAAGACCTACTCCTTGCTCAGAGAACTGGACTCAACACGCCCTATTCACCGCACAAGAATATATCTGACTAGTAATAATCTTAAAGCCTATGTATTGATATCTCTCTGTTAGTGTGTCAAGTGGGTGGAAAGCGGCATAAACACAGCCGTGAAAAGCAGCTAAACCCCATTATGAAAATAAATTACTTTGAAAAACCCATGAAACAACGACAGTGAAAGAGATAGAAATTCTTACACAATGAGTTCAGGGGCTGTGATGCAACCTGGATTGACCATATCTAGACCCACAGCTGGATGAGACTTAAGGGTGGACACTCTTGGGGTTGAGAGGTTTGGTGAGGTTGGGTGAGCAAACGCAGACCCTTTAAAGTAATACTGCGTGGTACCCATCGCATGGGTCCCAAATCTCCAGCTTCAAGGGCATCTTCCTACATCGAAAACATGCATGAGAAACCCAGAAGATGGTACACCGTGTGATGGGGAAAGGTTTCTAAAACGCACCTCATTTCTCATCTCCTTGTGCCCGGGTTCGCCATTCCAGCCGCTTTACTAGCAATCTCCCTACTTGGAGCATCAGCACCTTTAACCTCCTGTTCCGTACAGGTTGCAATTTGTCCTGAGGATGAACGGGAAGACGGGGAACCAACGAGAGACTAGCTCTTGGTGTCGGGACAGGCACAGGTCACTCTATTTTCCCATCAGGAAGAAGAATTAACCACAGGCTCAGCCTGCCCCCCGGAACCAGAACAGGGCCTGAAGCCATCCTGCGCTTTTGCGGCCAGCTCCCAAAAAAGCGAGGTGTAAAATGGAGGTTCAGGGCACTGCAATTCACAAACCTGCAGAGTTATAAATGATAACTCTCGTCCACAAATATATTGAGGGAAGGCAAAGAAGAGGATTTGAAATCAAGGCAGAATTGCACGAAACAGATTTCAGGAGGTAGATACGAATCGCCTTTAAAGCACATGAAAAGCGGCAAAACGTTGACAATGAGGCCCTTGGCCAAAAAGGGCGTATGCGTTTTTTCCTGAATATATTCAGGAAAAAACGCATACGCCCTTTTTGGCCAACCAAGCAACCTGGAAAGGCAAATCAGCGCTACAGAGAAGTCTCGCTTCCCATCGGTCAAAAGGGCCATGCTGAAAAAAGTGTCAAAACCAGAAATGCAGGACAGGCCATGGAGAAATGGGAGCCTTGCTACACTGATGGGCGGGATGTAAATTGCCAACAGCCACTCTGGAGAAGTGTACGGTGTGTCCTGAAACATCTGAAAAACACAGCTTAGAGAGCATAGGGCACTTCCACTCATGGGGGTATAAATTGGGAAAATGAAAAATCAGCAAGACACAAGCACCCCAAAGTTGAGGGCTGCTCTGTTGACAAGGACCTCCACTTCATTCCACCTTCAATATCCCAGGAAAGAGAAAAATGGATAAAGAAGTTGTGGTCCTTATGTACAATGGAATATCACTCAGCCATGAAATCAATGTCATAATGTTAGTAGCAGCATGATGAGTGGATTTAGGTACGACGATTCTAAGTGAAATAAGTCACACAGAAAAGGACACTTCTCATAAGGTATCACTGATAGAGGGAATGTAAAAACCGTTACACTTGAACTGAATTACAAAACAGAACAGAGTCACACATGCAGAAAACACACTATGGCTGCTTAACGGGAAAGGTGAGGTGGGGTGATACATAAAACAAGGGTATCAAATTAGCTCAGATACCGTTCCATAAACCCAATATGTAGTAGACAAGACCTACTCCTTGCTCAGAGAACTGGACTCAACACGCCCTATTCACCGCACAAGAATATATCTGACTAGTAATAATCTTAAAGCCTATGTATTGATATCTCTCTGTTAGTGTGTCAAGTGGGTGGAAAGCGGCATAAACACAGCCGTGAAAAGCAGCTAAACCCCATTATGAAAATAAATTACTTTGAAAAACCCATGAAACAACGACAGTGAAAGAGATAGAAATTCTTACACAATGAGTTCAGGGGCTGTGATGCAACCTGGATTGACCATATCTAGACCCACAGCTGGATGAGACATAAGGGTGGACACTCTTGGGGCTGAGAGGTTTGGTGAGGTTGGGTGAGCAAACGCAGACCCTTTAAAGTAATACTGCGTGGTACCCATCGCATGGGTCCCAAATCTCCAGCTTCAAGGGCATCTTCCTACATCGAAAACATGCATGAGAAACCCAGAAGATGGTACACCGTGTGATGGGGAAAGGTTTCTAAAACGCACCTCATTTCTCATCTCCTTGTGCCCGGGTTCGCCATTCCAGCCACTTTACTAGCAATCTCCCTACTTGGAGCATCAGCACCTTTAACCTCCTGTTCCGTACAGGTTGCAATTTGTCCTGAGGATGAACGGGAAGACGGGGAACCAACGAGAGACTAGCTCTTGGTGTTGGGACAGGCACAGGTCACTCTATTTTCCCATCAGGAAGAAGAATTAACCACAGGCTCAGCCTGCCCCCCGGAACCAGAACAGGGCCTGAAGCCATCCTGCGCTTTTGCGGCCAGCTCCCAAAAAAGCGAGTTGTAAAATGGAGGTTCAGGGCTCTGCAATTCACAAACCTGCAGAGTTATAAATGATAACTCTCGTCCACAAATATATTGAGGGAAGGCAAAGAAGAGGATTTGAAATCAAGTCAGAATTGCACGAAACAGATTTCAGGAGGTAGATACGAATCGCCTTTAAAGCACATGAAAAGCGGCAAAACGTTGACAATGATGCCCTTGGCCAAAAAGGGCGTATGCGTTTTTTCCTGAATATATTCAGGAAAAAACGCATACGCCCTTTTTGGCCAACCAAGCAACCTGGAAAGGCAAATCAGCGCTACAGAGAAGTCTCGCTTCCCATCGGTCAAAAGGGCCATGCTGAAAAAAGTGTCAAAACCAGAAATGCAGGACAGGCCATGGAGAAATGGGAGCCTTGCTACACTGATGGGCGGGATGTAAATTGCCAACAGCCACTCTGGAGAAGTGTACGGTGTGTCCTGAAACATCTGAAAAACACAGCTTAGAGAGCATAGGGCACTTCCACTCATGGGGGTATAAATTGGGAAAATGAAAAATCAGCAAGACACAAGCACCCCAAAGTTGAGGGCTGCTCTGTTGACAAGGACCTCCACTTCATTCCACCTTAAATATCCCAGGAAAGAGAAAAATGGATAAAGAAGTTGTGGTCCTTATGTACAATGGAATATCACTCAGCCATGAAATCAATGTCATAAGGTTAGTAGCAGCATGATGAGTGGATTTAGGTACGACGATTCTAAGTGAAATAAGTCACACAGAAAAGGACACTTCTCATAAGGTATCACTGATAGAGGGAATGTAAAAACCGTTACACTTGAACTGAATTACAAAACAGCACAGAGTCACACATGCAGAAAACACACTATGGCTGCTTAACGGGAAAGGTGAGGTGGGGTGATACATAAAACAAGGGTATCAAATTAGCTCAGATACCTTTCCATAAACCCAATATGTAGTAGACAAGACCTACTCCTTGCTCAGAGAACTGGACTCAACACGCCCTATTCACCGCACAAGAATATATCTGACTAGTAATAATCTTAAAGCCTATGTATTGATATCTCTCTGTTAGTGTGTCAAGTGGGTGGAAAGCGGCATAAACACAGCCGTGAAAAGCAGCTAAACCCCATTATGAAAATAAATTACTTTGAAAAACCCATGAAACAACGACAGTGAAAGAGATAGAAATTCTTACACAATGAGTTCAGGGGCTGTGATGCAACCTGGATTGACCATATCTAGACCCACAGCTGGATGAGACATAAGGGTGGACACTCTTGGGGCTGAGAGGTTTGGTGAGGTTGGGTGAGCAAACGCAGACCCTTTAAAGTAATACTGCGTGGTACCCATCGCATGGGTCCCAAATCTCCAGCTTCAAGGGCATCTTCCTACATCGAAAACATGCATGAGAAACCCAGAAGATGGTACACCGTGTGATGGGGAAAGGTTTCTAAAACGCACCTCATTTCTCATCTCCTTGTGCCCGGGTTCGCCATTCCAGCCGCTTTACTAGCAATCTCCCTACTTGGAGCATCAGCACCTTTAACCTCCTGTTCCGTAAAGGTTGCAATTTGTCCTGAGGATGAACGGGAAGACGGGGAACCAACGAGAGACTAGCTCTTGGTGTCGGGACAGGCACAGGTCACTCTATTTTCCCATCAGGAAGAAGAATTAACCACAGGCTCAGCCTGCCCCCCGGAACCAGAACAGGGCCTGAAGCCATCCTGTGCTTTTGCGGCCAGCTCCCAAAAAAGCGAGTTGTAAAATGGAGGTTCAGGGCACTGCAATTCACAAACCTGCAGAGTTATAAATGATAACTCTCGTCCACAAATATATTGAGGGAAGGCAAAGAAGAGGATTTGAAATCAAGGCAGAATTGCACGAAACAGATTTCAGGAGGTAGATACGAATCGCCTTTAAAGCACATGAAAAGCGGCAAAACGTTGACAATGATGCCCTTGGCCAAAAAGGGCGTATGCGTTTTTTCCTGAATATATTCAGGAAAAAACGCATACGCCCTTTTTGGCCAACCAAACAACCTGGAAAGGCAAATCAGCGCTACAGAGAACTCTCGCTTCCCATCGGTCAAAAGGGCCATGCTGAAAAAAGTGTCAAAACCAGAAATGCAGGACAGGCCATGGAGAAATGGGAGCCTTGCTACACTGATGGGCGGGATGTAAATTGCCAACAGCCACTCTGGAGAAGTGTACGGTGTGTCCTGAAACATCTGAAAAACACAGCTTAGAGAGCATAGGGCACTTCCACTCATGGGGGTATAAATTGGGAAAATTAAATATCAGCAAGACACAAGCACCCCAAAGTTGAGGGCTGCTCTGTTGACAAGGACCTCCACTTCATTCCACCTTAAATATCCCAGGAAAGAGAAAAATGGATAAAGAAGTTGTGGTCCTTATGTACAATGGAATATCACTCAGCCATGAAATCAATGTCATAAGGCTAATAGCAGCATGATGAGTGGATTTAGGTACGACTATTCTAAGTGAAATAAGTCACACAGAAAAGGACACTTCTCATAAGGTATCACTGATAGAGGGAATGTAAAAACCGTTACACTTGAACTGAATTACAAAACAGAACAGAGTCACACATGCAGAAAACACACTATGGCTGCTTAATGGGAAAGGTGAGGTGGGGTGATACATAAAACAAGGGTATCAAATTAGCTCAGATACCGTTCCATAAACCCAATATGTAGTAGACAAGACCTACTCCTTGCTCAGAGAACTGGACTCAACACGCCCTATTCACCGCACAAGAATCTATCTGACTAGTAATAATCTTAAAACCTATGTATTGATATCTCTCTGTTAGTGTGTCAAGTGGGTGTAAAGCGGCATACACACAGCAGTGAAAAGCAGCTAAACCCCATTATGAAAATAAATTACTTTGAAAAACCCATGAAACAACGACAGTGAAAGAGATAGAAATTCTTACACAATGAGTTCAGGGGCTGTGATGCAACCTGGATTGACCATATCTAGACCCACAGATGGATGAGACGTAAGGGTGGACACTCTTGGGGCTGAGAGGTTTGGTGAGGTTGGGTGAGCAAACGCAGACCCTTTAAAGTACTACTGCGTGGTACCCATCCCATGGGTCCCAAATCTCCAGGTTCAAGGGCATCTTCCTACATCGAAAACATGCATGAGAAACCCAGAAGATGGTACACCGTGTGATGGAGAAAGGTTTCTAAAACGCACCTCATTTCTCATCTCCTTGTGCCCAGGTTCGCCATTCCAGCCGCTTTACTAGCAATCTCCCTACTTGGAGCATCAGCACCTTTAACCTCCTGTTCCGTACAGGTTGCAATTTGTCCTGAGGATGAACGGGAAGACGGGGAACCAGTGAGAGACTGGCTCTTGGTGTTGGGAAAGGCACAGGTCACTCTATTTTCCCATCAGGAAGAAGAATTAACCACAGGCTCAGCCTGCCCCCCGGAACCAGAACAGGGCCTGAAGCCATCCTGCGCTTTTGCGGCCAGCTCCCAAAAACTCGAGTTGTAAAATGGAGGTTCAGGGCACTGCAATTCACAAACCTGCAGAGTTATAAATGATAACTCTCGTCCACAAATATATTGAGGGAAGGCAAAGAAGAGTATTTGAAATCAAGGCAGAATTGCAGGAAACAGATTTCAGGAGGTAGATTCGAATCGCCTTTAAAGCACATGAAAAGCGGCAAAACGTTGACAATGATGCCCTTGGCCAAAAGGGGCGTATGCGTTTTTTCCTGAATATATTCAGGAAAAAACGCATACGCCCTTTTTGGCCAACCAAGCAACCTGGAAAGGCAAATCAGCGCTACAAAGAAGTCTCGCTTCCCATCGGTCAAAAGGGCCATGCTGAAAAAAGTGTCAAAACCAGAAATGCAGGACAGGCCATGGAGAAATGGGAGCCTTGCTACACTGATGGGCGGGATGTAAATTGCCAACAGCCACTCTGGAGAAGTGTACGGTGTGTCCTGAAACATTTAAAAAACACAGCTTAGAGAGCATAGGGCACTTCCACTCATGGGGATATAAATTGGGAAAATGAAAAATCAGCAAGACACAAGCACCCCAAACTTTAGGGCTGCTCTCTTGACAAGGACCTCCACTTCATTCCACCTTCAATATCCCAGGAAAGAGAAAAATGGATAAAGAAGTTGTGGACCTTATGTACAATGGAATATCACTCAGCCATGAAATCAATGTCATAAGGCTAGTAGCAGCATGATGAGTGGATTTAGGTACGACGATTCTAAGTGAAAAAAGTCACACAGAAAAGGACACTTCTCATAAGGTATCACTAATAGAGGGAATGTAAAAACCGTTACACTTGAACTGAATTACAAAACAGAACAGCGTCACACATGCAGAAAACACACTATGGCTGCTTAACGGGAAAGGTGAGGTGGGGTGATACATAAAACACGGGTATCAAATTAGCTCAGATACCGTTCCATAAACCCAATATGTAATAGACAAGACCTACTCCTTGCTCAGAGAACTGGACTCAACACGCCCTATTCACCGCACAAGAATATATCTGACTAGTAATAATCTTAAAGCCTATGTATTGATATCTCTCTGTTAGTGTGTCAAGTGGGTGGAAAGCGGCATAAACACAGCCGTGAAAAGCAGCTAAACCCCATTATGAAAATAAATTACTTTGAAAAACCCATGAAACAACGACAGTGAAAGAGATAGAAATTCTTACACAATGAGTTCAGGGGCTGTGATGCAACCTGGATTGACCATATCTAGACCCACAGCTGGATGAGACTTAAGGGTGGACACTCTTGGGGTTGAGAGGTTTGGTGAGGTTGGGTGAGCAAACGCAGACCCTTTAAAGTAATACTGCGTGGTACCCATCGCATGGGTCCCAAATCTCCAGCTTCAAGGGCATCTTCCTACATCGAAAACATGCATGAGAAACCCAGAAGATGGTACACCGTGTGATGGGGAAAGGTTTCTAAAACGCACCTCATTTCTCATCTCCTTGTGCCCGGGTTCGCCATTCCAGCCGCTTTACTAGCAATCTCCCTACTTGGAGCATCAGCACCTTTAACCTCCTGTTCCGTACAGGTTGCAATTTGTCCTGAGGATGAACGGGAAGACGGGGAACCAACGAGAGACTAGCTCTTGGTGTCGGGACAGGCACAGGTCACTCTATTTTCCCATCAGGAAGAAGAATTAACCACAGGCTCAGCCTGCCCCCCGGAACCAGAACAGGGCCTGAAGCCATCCTGCGCTTTTGCGGCCAGCTCCCAAAAAAGCGAGGTGTAAAATGGAGGTTCAGGGCACTGCAATTCACAAACCTGCAGAGTTATAAATGATAACTCTCGTCCACAAATATATTGAGGGAAGGCAAAGAAGAGGATTTGAAATCAAGGCAGAATTGCACGAAACAGATTTCAGGAGGTAGATACGAATCGCCTTTAAAGCACATGAAAAGCGGCAAAACGTTGACAATGAGGCCCTTGGCCAAAAAGGGCGTATGCGTTTTTTCCTGAATATATTCAGGAAAAAACGCATACGCCCTTTTTGGCCAACCAAGCAACCTGGAAAGGCAAATCAGCGCTACAGAGAAGTCTCGCTTCCCATCGGTCAAAAGGGCCATGCTGAAAAAAGTGTCAAAACCAGAAATGCAGGACAGGCCATGGAGAAATGGGAGCCTTGCTACACTGATGGGCGGGATGTAAATTGCCAACAGCCACTCTGGAGAAGTGTACGGTGTGTCCTGAAACATCTGAAAAACACAGCTTAGAGAGCATAGGGCACTTCCACTCATGGGGGTATAAATTGGGAAAATGAAAAATCAGCAAGACACAAGCACCCCAAAGTTGAGGGCTGCTCTGTTGACAAGGACCTCCACTTCATTCCACCTTCAATATCCCAGGAAAGAGAAAAATGGATAAAGAAGTTGTGGTCCTTATGTACAATGGAATATCACTCAGCCATGAAATCAATGTCATAATGTTAGTAGCAGCATGATGAGTGGATTTAGGTACGACGATTCTAAGTGAAATAAGTCACACAGAAAAGGACACTTCTCATAAGGTATCACTGATAGAGGGAATGTAAAAACCGTTACACTTGAACTGAATTACAAAACAGAACAGAGTCACACATGCAGAAAACACACTATGGCTGCTTAACGGGAAAGGTGAGGTGGGGTGATACATAAAACAAGGGTATCAAATTAGCTCAGATACCGTTCCATAAACCCAATATGTAGTAGACAAGACCTACTCCTTGCTCAGAGAACTGGACTCAACACGCCCTATTCACCGCACAAGAATATATCTGACTAGTAATAATCTTAAAGCCTATGTATTGATATCTCTCTGTTAGTGTGTCAAGTGGGTGGAAAGCGGCATAAACACAGCCGTGAAAAGCAGCTAAACCCCATTATGAAAATAAATTACTTTGAAAAACCCATGAAACAACGACAGTGAAAGAGATAGAAATTCTTACACAATGAGTTCAGGGGCTGTGATGCAACCTGGATTGACCATATCTAGACCCACAGCTGGATGAGACATAAGGGTGGACACTCTTGGGGCTGAGAGGTTTGGTGAGGTTGGGTGAGCAAACGCAGACCCTTTAAAGTAATACTGCGTGGTACCCATCGCATGGGTCCCAAATCTCCAGCTTCAAGGGCATCTTCCTACATCGAAAACATGCATGAGAAACCCAGAAGATGGTACACCGTGTGATGGGGAAAGGTTTCTAAAACGCACCTCATTTCTCATCTCCTTGTGCCCGGGTTCGCCATTCCAGCCACTTTACTAGCAATCTCCCTACTTGGAGCATCAGCACCTTTAACCTCCTGTTCCGTACAGGTTGCAATTTGTCCTGAGGATGAACGGGAAGACGGGGAACCAACGAGAGACTAGCTCTTGGTGTTGGGACAGGCACAGGTCACTCTATTTTCCCATCAGGAAGAAGAATTAACCACAGGCTCAGCCTGCCCCCCGGAACCAGAACAGGGCCTGAAGCCATCCTGCGCTTTTGCGGCCAGCTCCCAAAAAAGCGAGTTGTAAAATGGAGGTTCAGGGCTCTGCAATTCACAAACCTGCAGAGTTATAAATGATAACTCTCGTCCACAAATATATTGAGGGAAGGCAAAGAAGAGGATTTGAAATCAAGTCAGAATTGCACGAAACAGATTTCAGGAGGTAGATACGAATCGCCTTTAAAGCACATGAAAAGCGGCAAAACGTTGACAATGATGCCCTTGGCCAAAAAGGGCGTATGCGTTTTTTCCTGAATATATTCAGGAAAAAACGCATACGCCCTTTTTGGCCAACCAAGCAACCTGGAAAGGCAAATCAGCGCTACAGAGAAGTCTCGCTTCCCATCGGTCAAAAGGGCCATGCTGAAAAAAGTGTCAAAACCAGAAATGCAGGACAGGCCATGGAGAAATGGGAGCCTTGCTACACTGATGGGCGGGATGTAAATTGCCAACAGCCACTCTGGAGAAGTGTACGGTGTGTCCTGAAACATCTGAAAAACACAGCTTAGAGAGCATAGGGCACTTCCACTCATGGGGGTATAAATTGGGAAAATGAAAAATCAGCAAGACACAAGCACCCCAAAGTTGAGGGCTGCTCTGTTGACAAGGACCTCCACTTCATTCCACCTTAAATATCCCAGGAAAGAGAAAAATGGATAAAGAAGTTGTGGTCCTTATGTACAATGGAATATCACTCAGCCATGAAATCAATGTCATAAGGTTAGTAGCAGCATGATGAGTGGATTTAGGTACGACGATTCTAAGTGAAATAAGTCACACAGAAAAGGACACTTCTCATAAGGTATCACTGATAGAGGGAATGTAAAAACCGTTACACTTGAACTGAATTACAAAACAGCACAGAGTCACACATGCAGAAAACACACTATGGCTGCTTAACGGGAAAGGTGAGGTGGGGTGATACATAAAACAAGGGTATCAAATTAGCTCAGATACCTTTCCATAAACCCAATATGTAGTAGACAAGACCTACTCCTTGCTCAGAGAACTGGACTCAACACGCCCTATTCACCGCACAAGAATATATCTGACTAGTAATAATCTTAAAGCCTATGTATTGATATCTCTCTGTTAGTGTGTCAAGTGGGTGGAAAGCGGCATAAACACAGCCGTGAAAAGCAGCTAAACCCCATTATGAAAATAAATTACTTTGAAAAACCCATGAAACAACGACAGTGAAAGAGATAGAAATTCTTACACAATGAGTTCAGGGGCTGTGATGCAACCTGGATTGACCATATCTAGACCCACAGCTGGATGAGACATAAGGGTGGACACTCTTGGGGCTGAGAGGTTTGGTGAGGTTGGGTGAGCAAACGCAGACCCTTTAAAGTAATACTGCGTGGTACCCATCGCATGGGTCCCAAATCTCCAGCTTCAAGGGCATCTTCCTACATCGAAAACATGCATGAGAAACCCAGAAGATGGTACACCGTGTGATGGGGAAAGGTTTCTAAAACGCACCTCATTTCTCATCTCCTTGTGCCCGGGTTCGCCATTCCAGCCGCTTTACTAGCAATCTCCCTACTTGGAGCATCAGCACCTTTAACCTCCTGTTCCGTAAAGGTTGCAATTTGTCCTGAGGATGAACGGGAAGACGGGGAACCAACGAGAGACTAGCTCTTGGTGTCGGGACAGGCACAGGTCACTCTATTTTCCCATCAGGAAGAAGAATTAACCACAGGCTCAGCCTGCCCCCCGGAACCAGAACAGGGCCTGAAGCCATCCTGTGCTTTTGCGGCCAGCTCCCAAAAAAGCGAGTTGTAAAATGGAGGTTCAGGGCACTGCAATTCACAAACCTGCAGAGTTATAAATGATAACTCTCGTCCACAAATATATTGAGGGAAGGCAAAGAAGAGGATTTGAAATCAAGGCAGAATTGCACGAAACAGATTTCAGGAGGTAGATACGAATCGCCTTTAAAGCACATGAAAAGCGGCAAAACGTTGACAATGATGCCCTTGGCCAAAAAGGGCGTATGCGTTTTTTCCTGAATATATTCAGGAAAAAACGCATACGCCCTTTTTGGCCAACCAAACAACCTGGAAAGGCAAATCAGCGCTACAGAGAACTCTCGCTTCCCATCGGTCAAAAGGGCCATGCTGAAAAAAGTGTCAAAACCAGAAATGCAGGACAGGCCATGGAGAAATGGGAGCCTTGCTACACTGATGGGCGGGATGTAAATTGCCAACAGCCACTCTGGAGAAGTGTACGGTGTGTCCTGAAACATCTGAAAAACACAGCTTAGAGAGCATAGGGCACTTCCACTCATGGGGGTATAAATTGGGAAAATTAAATATCAGCAAGACACAAGCACCCCAAAGTTGAGGGCTGCTCTGTTGACAAGGACCTCCACTTCATTCCACCTTAAATATCCCAGGAAAGAGAAAAATGGATAAAGAAGTTGTGGTCCTTATGTACAATGGAATATCACTCAGCCATGAAATCAATGTCATAAGGCTAATAGCAGCATGATGAGTGGATTTAGGTACGACTATTCTAAGTGAAATAAGTCACACAGAAAAGGACACTTCTCATAAGGTATCACTGATAGAGGGAATGTAAAAACCGTTACACTTGAACTGAATTACAAAACAGAACAGAGTCACACATGCAGAAAACACACTATGGCTGCTTAATGGGAAAGGTGAGGTGGGGTGATACATAAAACAAGGGTATCAAATTAGCTCAGATACCGTTCCATAAACCCAATATGTAGTAGACAAGACCTACTCCTTGCTCAGAGAACTGGACTCAACACGCCCTATTCACCGCACAAGAATATATCTGACTAGTAATAATCTTAAAACCTATGTATTGATATCTCTCTGTTAGTGTGTCAAGTGGGTGTAAAGCGGCATACACACAGCAGTGAAAAGCAGCTAAACCCCATTATGAAAATAAATTACTTTGAAAAACCCATGAAACAACGACAGTGAAAGAGATAGAAATTCTTACACAATGAGTTCAGGGGCTGTGATGCAACCTGAATTGACCATATCTAGACCCACAGATGGATGAGACGTAAGGGTGGACACTCTTGGGGCTGAGAGGTTTGGTGAGGTTGGGTGAGCAAACGCAGACCCTTTAAAGTACTACTGCGTGGTACCCATCCCATGGGTCCCAAATCTCCAGGTTCAAGGGCATCTTCCTACATCGAAAACATGCATGAGAAACCCAGAAGATGGTACACCGTGTGATGGAGAAAGGTTTCTAAAACGCACCTCATTTCTCATCTCCTTGTGCCCAGGTTCGCCATTCCAGCCGCTTTACTAGCAATCTCCCTACTTGGAGCATCAGCACCTTTAACCTCCTGTTCCGTACAGGTTGCAATTTGTCCTGAGGATGAACGGGAAGACGGGGAACCAGTGAGAGACTGGCTCTTGGTGTTGGGACAGGCACAGGTCACTCTATTTTCCCATCAGGAAGAATAATTAACCACAGGCTCATCCTGCCCCCCGGAACCAGAACAGGGCCTGAAGCCATCCTGCGCTTTTGCGGCCAGCTCCCAAAAACTCGAGTTGTAAAATGGAGGTTCAGGGCACTGCAATTCACAAACCTGCAGAGTTATAAATGATAACTCTCGTCCACAAATATATTGAGGGAAGGCAAAGAAGAGTATTTGAAATCAAGGCAGAATTGCAGGAAACAGATTTCAGGAGGTAGATTCGAATCGCCTTTAAAGCACATGAAAAGCGGCAAAACGTTGACAATGATGCCCTTGGCCAAAAGGGGCGTATGCGTTTTTTCCTGAATATATTCAGGAAAAAACGCATACGCCCTTTTTGGCCAACCAAGCAACCTGGAAAGGCAAATCAGCGCTACAAAGAAGTCTCGCTTCCCATCGGTCAAAAGGGCCATGCTGAAAAAAGTGTCAAAACCAGAAATGCAGGACAGGCCATGGAGAAATGGGAGCCTTGCTACACTGATGGGCGGGATGTAAATTGCCAACAGCCACTCTGGAGAAGTGTACGGTGTGTCCTGAAACATTTAAAAAACACAGCTTAGAGAGCATAGGGCACTTCCACTCATGGGGATATAAATTGGGAAAATGAAAAATCAGCAAGACACAAGCACCCCAAACTTTAGGGCTGCTCTCTTGACAAGGACCTCCACTTCATTCCACCTTAAATATCCCAGGAAAGAGAAAAATGGATAAAGAAGTTGTGGACCTTATGTACAATGGAATATCACTCAGCCATGAAATCAATGTCATAAGGCTAGTAGCAGCATGATGAGTGGATTTAGGTACGACGATTCTAAGTGAAATAAGTCACACAGAAAAGGACACTTCTCATAAGGTATCACTAATAGAGGGAATGTAAAAACCGTTACACTTGAACTGAATTACAAAACAGAACAGCGTCACACATGCAGAAAACACACTATGGCTGCTTAACGGGAAAGGTGAGGTGGGGTGATACATAAAACACGGGTATCAAATTAGCTCAGATACCGTTCCATAAACCCAATATGTAATAGACAAGACCTACTCCTTGCTCAGAGAACTGGACTCAACACGCCCTATTCACCACACAAGAATCTATCTGACTAGTAATAATCTTAAAACCTATGTACTGATATCTCTCTGTTAGTGTGTCAAGTGGGTGTAAAGCGGCATAAAAACAGCTGTGAAAAGCAGCTAAACCCCACTATAAAAATAAATTACTTTGAAAAACCCATGAAACAACGACAGTGAAAGAGATAGAAATTCTTACACAATGAGTTCAGGGGCTGTGATGCAACCTGGATTGACCATATCTAGACCCACAGCTGGATGAGACATAAGGGTGGACACTCTTGGGGTTGAGAGGTTTGGTGAGGTTGGGTGAGCAAACGCAGACCCTTTAAAGTAATACTGCGTGGTACCCATCGCATGGGTCCCAAATCTCCAGGTTCAAGGGCATCTTCCTACATCGAAAACATGCATGAGAAACCCAGAAGATGGTACACCGTATGATGGGGAAAGGTTTCTAAAACGCACCTCATTTCTCATCTCCTTGTGCCCGGGTTCGCCATTCCAGCCGCTTTACTAGCAATCTCCCTACTTGGAGCATCAGCACCTTTAACCTCCTGTTCCGTACAGGTTGCAATTTGTCCTGAGAATGAACGGGAAGACGGGGAACCAACGAGAGACTAGCTCTTGGTGACGGGACAGGCACAGGTCACTCTATTTTCCCATCAGGAAGAAGAATTAACCACAGGCTCAGCCTGCCCCCGGAACCAGAACAGGGCCTGAAGCCATCCTGCGCTTTTGCGGCCAGCTCCCAAAAAAGCGAGTTGTAAAATGGAGCTTCAGGGCACTGCAATTCACAAACCTGCAGAGTTATAAATGATAACTCTCGTCCACAAATATATTGAGGGAAGGCAAAGAAGAGGATTTGAATTCAAGGCAGAATTGCACGAAACAGATTTCAGGAGGTAGATACGAATCGCCTTTAAAGCACATGAAAAGCGGCAAAACGTTGACAATGATGCCCTTGGCCAAAAAGGGCGTATGCGTTTTTTCCTGAATATATTCAGGAAAAAACGCATACGCCCTTTTTGGCCAACCAAGCAACCTGGAAAGGCAAATCAGCGCTACAGAGAAGTCTCGCTTCCCATCGGTCAAAAGGGCCATGCTGAAAAAAGTGTCAAAACCAGAAATGCAGGACAGGCCATGGAGAAATGGGAGCCTTGCTACACTGATGGGCGGGATGTAAATTGCCAACAGCCACTCTGGAGAAGTGTACGGTGTGTCCTGAAACATCTGAAAAACACAGTTTAGAGAGCATAGGGCACTTCCACTCATGGGGGTATAAATTGGGAAAATTAAAAATCAGCAAGACACAAGCACCCCAAAGTTGAGGTCTGCTCTGTTGACAAGGACCTCCACTTCATTCCACCTTAAATATCCCAGGAAAGAGAAAAATGGATAAAGAAGTTGTGGTCCTTATGTACAATGGAATATCACTCAGCCATGAAATCAATGTCATAAGGCTAATAGCAGCATGATGAGTGGATTTAGGTACGACTATTCTAAGTGAAATAAGTCACACAGAAAAGGACACTTCTCATAAGGTATCACTGATAGAGGGAATGTAAAAACCGTTACACTTGAACTGAATTACAAAACAGAACAGAGTCACACATGCAGAAAACACACTATGGCTGCTTAATGGGAAAGGTGAGGTGGGGTGATACATAAAACAAGGGTATCAAATTAGCTCAGATACCGTTCCATAAACCCAATATGTAGTAGACAAGACCTACTCCTTGCTCAGAGAACTGGACTCAACACGCCCTATTCACCGCACAAGAATATATCTGACTAGTAATAATCTTAAAACCTATGTATTGATATCTCTCTGTTAGTGTGTCAAGTGGGTGTAAAGCGGCATACACACAGCAGTGAAAAGCAGCTAAACCCCATTATGAAAATAAATTACTTTGAAAAACCCATGAAACAACGACAGTGAAAGAGATAGAAATTCTTACACAATGAGTTCAGGGGCTGTGATGCAACCTGAATTGACCATATCTAGACCCACAGATGGATGAGACGTAAGGGTGGACACTCTTGGGGCTGAGAGGTTTGGTGAGGTTGGGTGAGCAAACGCAGACCCTTTAAAGTACTACTGCGTGGTACCCATCCCATGGGTCCCAAATCTCCAGGTTCAAGGGCATCTTCCTACATCGAAAACATGCATGAGAAACCCAGAAGATGGTACACCGTGTGATGGAGAAAGGTTTCTAAAACGCACCTCATTTCTCATCTCCTTGTGCCCAGGTTCGCCATTCCAGCCGCTTTACTAGCAATCTCCCTACTTGGAGCATCAGCACCTTTAACCTCCTGTTCCGTACAGGTTGCAATTTGTCCTGAGGATGAACGGGAAGACGGGGAACCAGTGAGAGACTGGCTCTTGGTGTTGGGACAGGCACAGGTCACTCTATTTTCCCATCAGGAAGAATAATTAACCACAGGCTCATCCTGCCCCCCGGAACCAGAACAGGGCCTGAAGCCATCCTGCGCTTTTGCGGCCAGCTCCCAAAAACTCGAGTTGTAAAATGGAGGTTCAGGGCACTGCAATTCACAAACCTGCAGAGTTATAAATGATAACTCTCGTCCACAAATATATTGAGGGAAGGCAAAGAAGAGTATTTGAAATCAAGGCAGAATTGCAGGAAACAGATTTCAGGAGGTAGATTCGAATCGCCTTTAAAGCACATGAAAAGCGGCAAAACGTTGACAATGATGCCCTTGGCCAAAAGGGGCGTATGCGTTTTTTCCTGAATATATTCAGGAAAAAACGCATACGCCCTTTTTGGCCAACCAAGCAACCTGGAAAGGCAAATCAGCGCTACAAAGAAGTCTCGCTTCCCATCGGTCAAAAGGGCCATGCTGAAAAAAGTGTCAAAACCAGAAATGCAGGACAGGCCATGGAGAAATGGGAGCCTTGCTACACTGATGGGCGGGATGTAAATTGCCAACAGCCACTCTGGAGAAGTGTACGGTGTGTCCTGAAACATTTAAAAAACACAGCTTAGAGAGCATAGGGCACTTCCACTCATGGGGATATAAATTGGGAAAATGAAAAATCAGCAAGACACAAGCACCCCAAACTTTAGGGCTGCTCTCTTGACAAGGACCTCCACTTCATTCCACCTTAAATATCCCAGGAAAGAGAAAAATGGATAAAGAAGTTGTGGACCTTATGTACAATGGAATATCACTCAGCCATGAAATCAATGTCATAAGGCTAGTAGCAGCATGATGAGTGGATTTAGGTACGACGATTCTAAGTGAAATAAGTCACACAGAAAAGGACACTTCTCATAAGGTATCACTAATAGAGGGAATGTAAAAACCGTTACACTTGAACTGAATTACAAAACAGAACAGCGTCACACATGCAGAAAACACACTATGGCTGCTTAACGGGAAAGGTGAGGTGGGGTGATACATAAAACACGGGTATCAAATTAGCTCAGATACCGTTCCATAAACCCAATATGTAATAGACAAGACCTACTCCTTGCTCAGAGAACTGGACTCAACACGCCCTATTCACCACACAAGAATCTATCTGACTAGTAATAATCTTAAAACCTATGTACTGATATCTCTCTGTTAGTGTGTCAAGTGGGTGTAAAGCGGCATAAAAACAGCTGTGAAAAGCAGCTAAACCCCACTATAAAAATAAATTACTTTGAAAAACCCATGAAACAACGACAGTGAAAGAGATAGAAATTCTTACACAATGAGTTCAGGGGCTGTGATGCAACCTGGATTGACCATATCTAGACCCACAGCTGGATGAGACATAAGGGTGGACACTCTTGGGGTTGAGAGGTTTGGTGAGGTTGGGTGAGCAAACGCAGACCCTTTAAAGTAATACTGCGTGGTACCCATCGCATGGGTCCCAAATCTCCAGGTTCAAGGGCATCTTCCTACATCGAAAACATGCATGAGAAACCCAGAAGATGGTACACCGTATGATGGGGAAAGGTTTCTAAAACGCACCTCATTTCTCATCTCCTTGTGCCCGGGTTCGCCATTCCAGCCGCTTTACTAGCAATCTCCCTACTTGGAGCATCAGCACCTTTAACCTCCTGTTCCGTACAGGTTGCAATTTGTCCTGAGAATGAACGGGAAGACGGGGAACCAACGAGAGACTAGCTCTTGGTGACGGGACAGGCACAGGTCACTCTATTTTCCCATCAGGAAGAAGAATTAACCACAGGCTCAGCCTGCCCCCGGAACCAGAACAGGGCCTGAAGCCATCCTGCGCTTTTGCGGCCAGCTCCCAAAAAAGCGAGTTGTAAAATGGAGCTTCAGGGCACTGCAATTCACAAACCTGCAGAGTTATAAATGATAACTCTCGTCCACAAATATATTGAGGGAAGGCAAAGAAGAGGATTTGAATTCAAGGCAGAATTGCACGAAACAGATTTCAGGAGGTAGATACGAATCGCCTTTAAAGCACATGAAAAGCGGCAAAACGTTGACAATGATGCCCTTGGCCAAAAAGGGCGTATGCGTTTTTTCCTGAATATATTCAGGAAAAAACGCATACGCCCTTTTTGGCCAACCAAGCAACCTGGAAAGGCAAATCAGCGCTACAGAGAAGTCTCGCTTCCCATCGGTCAAAAGGGCCATGCTGAAAAAAGTGTCAAAACCAGAAATGCAGGACAGGCCATGGAGAAATGGGAGCCTTGCTACACTGATGGGCGGGATGTAAATTGCCAACAGCCACTCTGGAGAAGTGTACGGTGTGTCCTGAAACATCTGAAAAACACAGTTTAGAGAGCATAGGGCACTTCCACTCATGGGGGTATAAATTGGGAAAATTAAAAATCAGCAAGACACAAGCACCCCAAAGTTGAGGTCTGCTCTGTTGACAAGGACCTCCACTTCATTCCACCTTAAATATCCCAGGAAAGAGAAAAATGGATAAAGAAGTTGTGGTCCTTATGTACAATGGAATATCACTCAGCCATGAAATCAATGTCATAAGGCTAATAGCAGCATGATGAGTGGATTTAGGTACGACTATTCTAAGTGAAATAAGTCACACAGAAAAGGACACTTCTCATAAGGTATCACTGATAGAGGGAATGTAAAAACCGTTACACTTGAACTGAATTACAAAACAGAACAGAGTCACACATGCAGAAAACACACTATGGCTGCTTAATGGGAAAGGTGAGGTGGGGTGATACATAAAACAAGGGTATCAAATTAGCTCAGATACCGTTCCATAAACCCAATATGTAGTAGACAAGACCTACTCCTTGCTCAGAGAACTGGACTCAACACGCCCTATTCACCGCACAAGAATATATCTGACTAGTAATAATCTTAAAACCTATGTATTGATATCTCTCTGTTAGTGTGTCAAGTGGGTGTAAAGCGGCATACACACAGCAGTGAAAAGCAGCTAAACCCCATTATGAAAATAAATTACTTTGAAAAACCCATGAAACAACGACAGTGAAAGAGATAGAAATTCTTACACAATGAGTTCAGGGGCTGTGATGCAACCTGAATTGACCATATCTAGACCCACAGATGGATGAGACGTAAGGGTGGACACTCTTGGGGCTGAGAGGTTTGGTGAGGTTGGGTGAGCAAACGCAGACCCTTTAAAGTACTACTGCGTGGTACCCATCCCATGGGTCCCAAATCTCCAGGTTCAAGGGCATCTTCCTACATCGAAAACATGCATGAGAAACCCAGAAGATGGTACACCGTGTGATGGAGAAAGGTTTCTAAAACGCACCTCATTTCTCATCTCCTTGTGCCCAGGTTCGCCATTCCAGCCGCTTTACTAGCAATCTCCCTACTTGGAGCATCAGCACCTTTAACCTCCTGTTCCGTACAGGTTGCAATTTGTCCTGAGGATGAACGGGAAGACGGGGAACCAGTGAGAGACTGGCTCTTGGTGTTGGGACAGGCACAGGTCACTCTATTTTCCCATCAGGAAGAATAATTAACCACAGGCTCATCCTGCCCCCCGGAACCAGAACAGGGCCTGAAGCCATCCTGCGCTTTTGCGGCCAGCTCCCAAAAACTCGAGTTGTAAAATGGAGGTTCAGGGCACTGCAATTCACAAACCTGCAGAGTTATAAATGATAACTCTCGTCCACAAATATATTGAGGGAAGGCAAAGAAGAGTATTTGAAATCAAGGCAGAATTGCAGGAAACAGATTTCAGGAGGTAGATTCGAATCGCCTTTAAAGCACATGAAAAGCGGCAAAACGTTGACAATGATGCCCTTGGCCAAAAGGGGCGTATGCGTTTTTTCCTGAATATATTCAGGAAAAAACGCATACGCCCTTTTTGGCCAACCAAGCAACCTGGAAAGGCAAATCAGCGCTACAAAGAAGTCTCGCTTCCCATCGGTCAAAAGGGCCATGCTGAAAAAAGTGTCAAAACCAGAAATGCAGGACAGGCCATGGAGAAATGGGAGCCTTGCTACACTGATGGGCGGGATGTAAATTGCCAACAGCCACTCTGGAGAAGTGTACGGTGTGTCCTGAAACATTTAAAAAACACAGCTTAGAGAGCATAGGGCACTTCCACTCATGGGGATATAAATTGGGAAAATGAAAAATCAGCAAGACACAAGCACCCCAAACTTTAGGGCTGCTCTCTTGACAAGGACCTCCACTTCATTCCACCTTAAATATCCCAGGAAAGAGAAAAATGGATAAAGAAGTTGTGGACCTTATGTACAATGGAATATCACTCAGCCATGAAATCAATGTCATAAGGCTAGTAGCAGCATGATGAGTGGATTTAGGTACGACGATTCTAAGTGAAATAAGTCACACAGAAAAGGACACTTCTCATAAGGTATCACTAATAGAGGGAATGTAAAAACCGTTACACTTGAACTGAATTACAAAACAGAACAGCGTCACACATGCAGAAAACACACTATGGCTGCTTAACGGGAAAGGTGAGGTGGGGTGATACATAAAACACGGGTATCAAATTAGCTCAGATACCGTTCCATAAACCCAATATGTAATAGACAAGACCTACTCCTTGCTCAGAGAACTGGACTCAACACGCCCTATTCACCACACAAGAATCTATCTGACTAGTAATAATCTTAAAACCTATGTACTGATATCTCTCTGTTAGTGTGTCAAGTGGGTGTAAAGCGGCATAAAAACAGCTGTGAAAAGCAGCTAAACCCCACTATAAAAATAAATTACTTTGAAAAACCCATGAAACAACGACAGTGAAAGAGATAGAAATTCTTACACAATGAGTTCAGGGGCTGTGATGCAACCTGGATTGACCATATCTAGACCCACAGCTGGATGAGACATAAGGGTGGACACTCTTGGGGTTGAGAGGTTTGGTGAGGTTGGGTGAGCAAACGCAGACCCTTTAAAGTAATACTGCGTGGTACCCATCGCATGGGTCCCAAATCTCCAGGTTCAAGGGCATCTTCCTACATCGAAAACATGCATGAGAAACCCAGAAGATGGTACACCGTATGATGGGGAAAGGTTTCTAAAACGCACCTCATTTCTCATCTCCTTGTGCCCGGGTTCGCCATTCCAGCCGCTTTACTAGCAATCTCCCTACTTGGAGCATCAGCACCTTTAACCTCCTGTTCCGTACAGGTTGCAATTTGTCCTGAGAATGAACGGGAAGACGGGGAACCAACGAGAGACTAGCTCTTGGTGACGGGACAGGCACAGGTCACTCTATTTTCCCATCAGGAAGAAGAATTAACCACAGGCTCAGCCTGCCCCCGGAACCAGAACAGGGCCTGAAGCCATCCTGCGCTTTTGCGGCCAGCTCCCAAAAAAGCGAGTTGTAAAATGGAGCTTCAGGGCACTGCAATTCACAAACCTGCAGAGTTATAAATGATAACTCTCGTCCACAAATATATTGAGGGAAGGCAAAGAAGAGGATTTGAATTCAAGGCAGAATTGCACGAAACAGATTTCAGGAGGTAGATACGAATCGCCTTTAAAGCACATGAAAAGCGGCAAAACGTTGACAATGATGCCCTTGGCCAAAAAGGGCGTATGCGTTTTTTCCTGAATATATTCAGGAAAAAACGCATACGCCCTTTTTGGCCAACCAAGCAACCTGGAAAGGCAAATCAGCGCTACAGAGAAGTCTCGCTTCCCATCGGTCAAAAGGGCCATGCTGAAAAAAGTGTCAAAACCAGAAATGCAGGACAGGCCATGGAGAAATGGGAGCCTTGCTACACTGATGGGCGGGATGTAAATTGCCAACAGCCACTCTGGAGAAGTGTACGGTGTGTCCTGAAACATCTGAAAAACACAGTTTAGAGAGCATAGGGCACTTCCACTCATGGGGGTATAAATTGGGAAAATTAAAAATCAGCAAGACACAAGCACCCCAAAGTTGAGGTCTGCTCTGTTGACAAGGACCTCCACTTCATTCCACCTTAAATATCCAAGGAAAGAGAAAAATGGATAAAGAAGTTGTGGTCCTTATGTACAATGGAATATCACTCAGCCATGAAATCTATGTCATAAGGTTAGTAGCAGCATGATGAGTGGATTTAGGTACGACGATTCTAAGTGAAATAAGTCACACAGAAAAGGACACTTCTCATAAGGTATCACTGATAGAGGGAATGTAAAAACCGTTACACTTGAACTGAATTACAAAACAGAACAGAGTCACACATGCAGAAAACACACTATGGCTGCTTAACGGGAAAGGTGAGGTGGGGTGATATATAAAACAAGGGTATCAAATTAGCTCAGATACCGTTCCATAAACCCAATATGTAGTAGACAAGACCTACTCCTTGCTCAGAGAACTGGACTCAACACGCCCTATTCACCGCACAAGAATATATCTGACTAGTAATAATCTTAAAACCTATGTATTGATATCTCTCTGTTAGTGTGTCAAGTGGGTGTAAAGCGGCATAAACACAGCCGTGAAAAGCAGCTAAACCCCATTATGAAAATAAATTACTTTGAAAAACCCATGAAACAACGACAGTGAAAGAGATAGAAATTCTTACACAATGAGTTCAGGGGCTGTGATGCAACCTGGATTGACCATATCTAGACACACAGCTGGATGAGACATAACGGTGGACACTCTTGGGGCTGAGAGGTTTGGTGAGGTTGGGTGAGCAAACGCAGACCCTTTAAAGTAATACTGCGTGGTACCCATCGCATGGGTCCCAAATCTCCAGGTTCAAGGGCATCTTCCTACATCGAAAACATGCATGAGAAACCCAGAAGATGGTACACCGTGTGATGGGGAAAGGTTTCTAAAACGCACCTCATTTCTCATCTCCTTGTGCCCGGGTTCGCCATTCCAGCCGCTTTACTAGCAATCTCCCTACTTGGAGCATCAGCACCTTTAACCTCCTGTTCCGTACAGGTTGCAATTTGTCCTGAGGATGAACGGGAAGATGGGGAACCAACGAGAGATTAGCTCTTGGTGTCGGGACAGGCACAGGTCACTCTATTTTCCCATCAGGAAGAAGAATTAACCACAGGCTCAGCCTGCCCCCCGGAACCAGAACAGGGCCTGAAGCCATCCTGCACTTTTGCGGCCAGCTCCCAAAAAAGCGAGTTGTAAAATGGAGGTTCAGGGCACTGCAATTCACAAACCTGCAGAGTTATAAATGATAACTCTCGTCCACAAATATATTGAGGGAAGGCAAAGAAGAGGATTTGAAATCAAGGCAGAATTGCACGAAACAGATTTCAGGAGGTAGATACGAATCGCCTTTAAAGCACATGAAAAGCGGCAAAACGTTGACAATGATGCCCTTGGCCAAAAAGTGCGTATGCGTTTTTTCCTGAATATATTCAGGAAAAAACGCATACGCCCTTTTTGGCCAACCAAGCAACCTGGAAAGGCAAATCAGCGCTACAGAGAAGTCTCGCTTCCCATCGGTCAAAAGGGCCATGCTGAAAAAAGTGTCAAAACCAGAAATGCAGGACAGGCCATGGAGAAATGGGAGCCTTGCTAAACTGATGGGCGGGATGTAAATTGCCAAGAGCCACTCTGGAGAAGTGTACGGTGTGTCCTGAAACATCTGAAAAACACAGCTTAGAGAGCATAGGGCACTTCCACTCATGGGGGTATAAATTGGGAAAATGAAAAATCAGCAAGACACAAGGACCCCAAAGTTGAGGGCTGCTCTGTTGACAAGGACCTCCACTTCATTCCACCTTAAATATCCAAGGAAAGAGAAAAATGGATAAAGAAGTTGTGGTCCTTATGTACAATGGAATATCACTCAGCCAGGAAATCAATGTCGTAAGGTTAGTAGCAGCATGATGAGTGGATTTAGGTACGACGATTCTAAGTGAAATAAGTCACACAGAAAAGGACACTTCTCATAAGGTATCACTGATAGAGGGAATGTAAAAACCGTTACACTTGAACTGAATTACAAAACAGAACAGAGTCACACATGCAGAAAACACACTATGGCTGCTTAACGGGAAAGGTGAGGTGGGGTGATACATAAAACAAGGGTATCAAATTAGCTCAGATACCGTTCCATAAACCCAATATGTAATAGACAAGACCTACTCCTTGCTCAGAGAACTGGACTCAACACGCCCTATTCACCGCACAAGAATATATCTGACTAATAATAATCGTAAAACCTATGTATTGATATCTCTCTGTTAGTGTGTCAAGTGGGTGTAAAGTGGCATAAACACAGCAGTGAAAAGCAGCTAAACCCCATTATAAAAATAAATTACTTTGAAACACCCATGAAACAAAGACAGTGAAAGAGAGAGAAATTCTTACACAATGCGTTCAGGGGCTGTGATGCAACCTGGATTGACCATATCTAGACCCACAGCTGGATGAGACATAAGGGTGGACACTCTTGGGGCTGAGAGGTTTGGTGAGGTTGGGTGAGCAAACGCAGACCCTTTAAAGTAATACTGCGTGGTACCCATCGCATGGGTCCCAAATCTCCAGGTTCAAGGGCATCTTCCTACATCAAAAACATGCATGAGAAACCCAGAAGATGGTACATCGTGTGATGGGGAAATGTTTCTAAAACGCACCTCATTTCTCATCTCCTTGTGCCCGGGTTCGCCATTCCAGCCGCTTTACTAGCAAGCTCCCTACTTGGAGCATCAGCACCTTTAACCTCCTGTTCCGTACAGGTTGCAATTTGTCCTGAGGATAAACGGGAAGACGTGGAACCAACGTGAGACTAGCTCTTGGTGTTGGGACAGGCACAGGTCACTCTATTTTCCCATCAGAAAGAAGAATTAACCACAGGCTCAGCCTGCCCCCCGGAACCAGAACAGGGCCTGAAGCCATTCTGCGATTTTGCGGCCAGCTCCCATAAAAACGAGTTGTAAAATGGAGGTTCAGGGCACTGCAATTCACAAACCTGCAGAGTTATAAATGATAACTCTCGTCCACAAATATATTGAGGGGAGGCAAAGAAGAGGATTTGAAATCAAGGCAGAATTGCAGGAAACAGATTTCAGGAGGTAGATACGAATCGCCTTTAAAGCACATGAAAAGCGGCAAAACGTTGACAATGATGCCCTTGGCCAAAAAGGGCGTATGCGTTTTTTCCTGAATATATTCAGGAAAAAACGCATACGCCCTTTTTGGCCAACCAAGCAACCTGGAAAGGCAAATCAGCGCTACAAAGAAGTCTCGCTTCCCATCGGTCAAAAGGGCCATGCTGAAAAAAGTGTCAAAACCAGAAATGCAGGACAGGCCATGGAGAAATGGGAGCCTTGCTACACTGATGGGCGGGATGTAAATTGCCAAGAGCCACTCTGGAGAAGTGTCCGGTGAGTCCTGAAACATCTGAAAAACACAGCTTAGAGAGCATAGGGCACTTCCACTCATGGGGGTATAAATTGGGAAAATTAAAAATCAGCAAGACACAAGCACCCCAAAGTTTAGGGCTGCTCTGTTGACCAGGACCTCCACTTCATTCCACCTTAAATATCCCAGGAAAGAGAAAAATGGATAAAGAAGTTGTGGTCCTTATGTACAATGGAATATCACTCAGCCAGGAAATCAATGTCGTAAGGTTAGTAGCAGCATGATGAGTGGATTTAGGTACGACGATTCTAAGTGAAATAAGTCACACAGAAAAGGACACTTCTCATAAGGTATCACTGATAGAGGGAAGGTAAAAACCATTACACTTGAACTGAATTACAAAACAGAACAGAGTCACACATGCAGAAAACACACTATGGCTGCTTAACGGGAAAGGTGAGGTGGGGTGATACATAAAACAAGGGTATCAAATTAGCTCAGATACCGTTCCATAAACCCAATATGTAATAGACAAGACCTACTCCTTGCTCAGAGAACTGGACTCAACACGCCCTATTCACCGCACAAGAATATATCTGACTAATAATAATCGTAAAACCTATGTATTGATATCTCTCTGTTAGTGTGTTAAGTGGGTGTAAAGTGGCATAAACACAGCAGTGAAAAGCAGCTAAACCCCATTATAAAAATAAATTACTTTGAAACACCCATGAAACAAAGACAGTGAAAGAGAGAGAAATTCTTACACAATGCGTTCAGGGGCTGTGATGCAACCTGGATTGACCATATCTAGACGCACAGCTGGATGAGACATAAGGGTGGACACTCTTGGGGCTGAGAGGTTTGGTGAGGTTGGGTGAGCAAACGCAGACCCTTTAAAGTAATACTGCGTGGTACCCATCGCATGGGTCCCAAATCTCCAGGTTCAAGGGCATCTTCCTACATCAAAAACATGCATGAGAAACCCAGAAGATGGTACATCGTGTGATGGGGAAATGTTTCTAAAACGCACCTCATTTCTCATCTCCTTGTGCCCGGGTTCGCCATTCCAGCCGCTTTACTAGCAAGCTCCCTACTTGGAGCATCAGCACCTTTAACCTCCTGTTCCGTACAGGTTGCAATTTGTCCTGAGGATAAACGGGAAGACGTGGAACCAACGTGAGACTAGCTCTTGGTGTTGGGACAGGCACAGGTCACTCTATTTTCCCATCAGAAATAAGAATTAACCACAGGCTCAGCCTGCCCCCCGGAACCAGAACAGGGCCTGAAGCCATTCTGCGATTTTGCGGCCAGCTCCCATAAAAACGAGTTGTAAAATGGAGGTTCAGGGCACTGCAATTCACAAACCTGCAGAGTTATAAATGATAACTCTCGTCCACAAATATATTGAGGGGAGGCAAAGAAGAGGATTTGAAATCAAGGCAGAATTGCAGGAAACAGATTTCAGGAGGGAGATACGAATCGCCTTTAAAGCACATGAAAAGCGGCAAAACGTTGACAATGATGCCCTTGGCCAAAAAGGGCGTATGCGTTTTTCCCTGAATATATTCAGGAAAAAACGCATACGCCCTTTTTGGCCAACCAAGCAACCTGGAAAGGCAAATCAGCGCTACAAAGAAGTCTCGCTTCCCATCGGTCAAAAGGGCCATGCTGAAAAAAGTGTCAAAACCAGAAATGCAGGACAGGCCATGGAGAAATGGGAGCCTTGCTACACTGATGGGCGGGATGTAAATTGCCAAGAGCCACTCTGGAGAAGTGTCCGGTGAGTCCTGAAACATCTGAAAAACACAGCTTAGAGAGCATAGGGCACTTCCACTCATGGGGGTATAAATTGGGAAAATTAAAAATCAGCAAGACACAAGCACCCCAAAGTTTAGGGCTGCTCTGTTGACCAGGACCTCCACTTCATTCCACCTTAAATATCCCAGGAAAGAGAAAAATGGATAAAGAAGTTGTGGTCCTTATGTACAATGGAATATCACTCAGCCAGGAAATCAATGTCGTAAGGTTAGTAGCAGCATGATGAGTGGATTTAGGTACGACGATTCTAAGTGAAATAAGTCACACAGAAAAGGACACTTCTCATAAGGTATCACTGATAGAGGGAATGTAAAAACCGTTACACTTGAACTGAATTACAAAACAGAACAGAGTCACACATGCAGAAAACACACTATGGCTGCTTAACGGGAAAGGTGAGGTGGGGTGATACATAAAACAAGGGTATCAAATTAGCTCAGATACCATTCCATAAACCCAATATGTAATAGACAAGACCTACTCCTTGCTCAGAGAACTGGACTCAACACGCCCTATTCACCGCACAAGAATATATCTGACTAATAATAATCGTAAAACCTATGTATTGATATCTCTCTGTTAGTGTGTCAAGTGGGTGTAAAGCGGCATAAACACAGCAGTGAAAAGCAGCTAAACCCCATTATAAAAATAAATTACTTTGAAACACCCATGAAACAAAGACAGTGAAAGAGAGAGAAATTCTTACACAATGCGTTCAGGGGCTGTGATGCAACCTGGATTGACCATATCTAGACGCACAGCTGGATGAGACATAAGGGTGGACACTCTTGGGGCTGAGAGGTTTGGTGAGGTTGGGTGAGCAAACGCAGACCCTTTAAAGTAATACTGCGTGGTACCCATCGCATGGGTCCCAAATCTCCAGGTTCAAGGGCATCTTCCTACATCAAAAACATGCATGAGAAACCCAGAAGATGATACATCGTGTGATGGGGAAATGTTTCTAAAACGCACCTCATTTCTCATCTCCTTGTGCCCAGGTTCGCCATTCCAGCCGCTTTACTAGCAAGCTCCCTACTTGGAGCATCAGCACCTTTAACCTCCTGTTCCGTACAGGTTGCAATTTGTCCTGAGGATAAACGGGAAGACGTGGAACCAACGTGAGACTAGCTCTTGGTGTTGGGACAGGGACAGGTCACTCTATTTTCCCATCAGAAAGAAGAATTAACCACAGGCTCAGCCTGCCCCCCGGAACCAGAACAGGGCCTGAAGCCATTCTGCGATTTTGCGGCCAGCTCCCATAAAAACGAGTTGTAAAATGGAGGTTCAGGGCACTGCAATTCACAAACCTGCAGAGTTATAAATGATAACTCTCGTCCACAAATATATTGAGGGGAGGCAAAGAAGAGGATTTGAAATCAAGGCAGAATTGCAGGAAACAGATTTCAGGAGGTAGATACGAATCGCCTTTAAAGCACATGAAAAGCGGCAAAACGTTGACAATGATGCCCTTGGCCAAAAAGGGCGTATGCGTTTTTTCCTGAATATATTCAGGAAAAAACGCACACGCCCTTTTTGGCCAACCAAGCAACCTGGAAAGGCAAATCAGCGCTACAAAGAAGTCTCGCTTCCCATCGGTCAAAAGGGCCATGCTAAAAAAGTGTCAAAACCAGAAATGCAGGACAGGGCATGGAGAAATGGGAGCCTTGCTACACTGATGGGCGGGATGTAAATTGCCAAGAGCCACTCTGGAGAAGTGTCCGGTGAGTCCTGAAACATCTGAAAAACACAGCTTAGAGAGCATAGGGCACTTCCACTCATGGGGGTATAAATTGGGAAAATTAAAAATCAGCAAGACACAAGCACCCCAAAGTTGAGGGCTGCTCTGTTGACCAGGACCTCCACTTCATTCCACCTTAAATATCCCAGGAAAGAGAAAAATGAATAAAGAAGTTGTGGTCCTTATGTACAATGGAATATCACTCAGCCAGGAAATCAATGTCGTAAGGTTAGTAGCAGCATGATGAGTGGATTTAGGTACGACGATTCTAAGTGAAATAAGTCACACAGAAAAGGACACTTCTCATAAGGTATCACTGATAGAGGGAATGTAAAAACCATTACACTTGAACTGAATTACAAAACAGAACAGAGTCACACATGCAGAAAACACACTATGGCTGCTTAACGGGAAAGGTGAGGTGGGGTGATACATAAAACAAGGGTATCAAATTAGCTCAGATACCGTTCCATAAACCCAATATGTAATAGACAAGACCTACTCCTTGCTCAGAGAACTGGACTCAACACGCCCTATTCACTGCACAAGAATATATCTGACTAATAATAATCGTAAAACCTATGTATTGATATCTCTCTGTTAGTGTGTCAAGTGGGTGTAAAGCGGCATAAACACAGCAGTGAAAAGCAGCTAAACCCCATTATAAAAATAAATTACTTTGAAACACCCATGAAACAAAGACAGTGAAAGAGAGAGAAATTCTTACACAATGCGTTCAGGGGCTGTGATGCAACCTGGATTGACCATATCTAGACGCACAGCTGGATGAGACATAAGGGTGGACACTCTTGGGGCTGAGAGGTTTGGTGAGGTTGGGTGAGCAAACGCAGACCCTTTAAAGTAATACTGCGTGGTACCCATCGCATGGGTCCCAAATCTCCAGGTTCAAGGGCATCTTCCTACACCAAAAACATGCATGAGAAACCCAGAAGATGGTACACCGTGTGATGGGGAAATGTTTCTAAAACGCACCTCATTTCTCATCTCCTTGTGCCCGGGTTCGCCATTCCAGCCGCTTTACTAGCAAGCTCCCTACTTGGAGCATCAGCACCTTTAACCTCCTGTTCCGTACAGGTTGCCATTTGTCCTGAGGATAAACGGGAAGACGTGGAACCAACGTGAGACTAGCTCTTGGTGTTGGGACAGGCACAGGTCACTCTATTTTCCCATCAGAAAGAAGAATTAACCACAGGCTCAGCCTGCCCCCCGGAACCAGAACAGGGCCTGAAGCCATTCTGCGATTTTGCCGCCAGCTCCCATAAAAACGAGTTGTAAAATGGAGGTTCAGGGCACTGCAATTCACAAACCTGCAGAGTTATAAATGATAACTCTCGTCCACAAATATATTGAGGGAAGGCAAAGAAGAGGATTTGAAATCAAGGCAGAATTGCAGGAAACAGATTTCAGGAGGTAGATACGAATCGCCTTTAAAGCACATGAAAAGCGGCAAAACGTTGACAATGATGCCCTTGGCCAAAAAGGGCGTATGCGTTTTTCCCTGAATATATTCAGGAAAAAACGCATACGCCCTTTTTGGCCAACCAAGCAACGTGGAAAGGCAAATCAGCGCTACAAAGAAGTCTCGCTTCCCATCGGTCAAAAGGGCCATGCTGAAAAAAGTGTCAAAACCAGAAATGCAGGACAGGCCATGGAGAAATGGGAGCCTTGCTACACTGATGGGCGGGATGTAAATTGCCAAGAGCCACTCTGGAGAAGTGTCCGCTGAGTCCTGAAACATCTGAAAAACACAGCTTAGAGAGCATAGGGCACTTCCACTCATGGGGGTATAAATTGGGAAAATTAAAAATCAGCAAGACACAAGCACCCCAAAGTTTAGGGCTGCTCTGTTGACCAGGACCTCCACTTCATTCCATCTTAAATATCCCAGGAAAGAGAAAAATGGATAAAGAAGTTGTGGTCCTTATATACAATGGAATATCACTCAGCCAGGGAATCAATGTCGTAAGGTTAGTAGCAGCATGATGAGTGGATTTAGGTACGACGATTCTAAGTGAAATAAGTCACACAGAAAAGGACACTTCTCATAAGGTATCACTGATAGAGGGAATGTAAAAACCATTACACTTGAACTGAATTACAAAACAGAACAGAGTCACACATGCAGAAAACACACTATGGCTGCTTAACGGGAAAGGTGAGGTGGGGTGATACATAAAACAAGGGTATCAAATTAGCTCAGATACCGTTCCATAAACCCAATATGTAATAGACAAGACCTACTCCTTGCTCAGAGAACTGGACTCAACACGCCCTATTCACCGCACAAGAATATATCTGACTAATAATAATCGTAAAACCTATGTATTGATATCTCTCTGTTAGTGTGTCAAGTGGGTGTAAAGCGGCATAAACACAGCAGTGAAAAGCAGCTAAACCCCATTATAAAAATAAATTACTTTGAAACACCCATGAAACAAAGACAGTGAAAGAGAGAGAAATTCTTACACAATGCGTTCAGGGGCTGTGATGCAACCTGGATTGACCATATCTAGACCCACAGCTGGATGAGACATAAGGGTGGACACTCTTGGGGCTGAGAGGTTTGGTGAGGTTGGGTGAGCAAACGCAGACCCTTTAAAGTAATACTGCGTGGTACCCATCGCATGGGTCCCAAATCTCCAGGTTCAAGGGCATCTTCCTACATCAAAAACATGCATGAGAAACCCAGAAGATGGTACATCGTGTGATGGGGAAATGTTTCTAAAACGCACCTCATTTCTCATCTCCTTGTGCCCGGGTTCGCCATTCCAGCCGCTTTACTAGCAAGCTCCCTACTTGGAGCATCAGCACCTTTAACCTCCTGTTCCGTACAGGTTGCAATTTGTCCTGAGGATAAACGGGAAGACGTGGAACCAACGTGAGACTAGCTCTTGGTGTTGGGACAGGCACAGGTCACTCTATTTTCCCATCAGAAAGAAGAATTAACCACAGGCTCAGCCTGCCCCCCGGAACCAGAACAGGGCCTGAAGCCATTCTGCGATTTTGCGGCCAGCTCCCATAAAAACGAGTTGTAAAATGGAGGTTCAGGGCACTGCAATTCACAAACCTGCAGAGTTATAAATGATAACTCTCGTCCACAAATATATTGAGGGGAGGCAAAGAAGAGGATTTGAAATCAAGGCAGAATTGCAGGAAACAGATTTCAGGAGGTAGATACGAATCGCCTTTAAAGCACATGAAAAGCGGCAAAACGTTGACAATGATGCCCTTGGCCAAAAAGGGCGTATGCGTTTTTTCCTGAATATATTCAGGAAAAAACGCATACGCCCTTTTTGGCCAACCAAGCAACCTGGAAAGGCAAATCAGCGCTACAAAGAAGTCTCGCTTCCCAACGGTCAAAAGGGCCATGCTGAAAAAAGTGTCAAAACCAGAAATGCAGGACAGGCCATGGAGAAATGGGAGCCTTGCTACACTGATGGGCGGGATGTAAATTGCCAAGAGCCACTCTGGAGAAGTGTCCGGTGAGTCCTGAAACATCTGAAAAACACAGCTTAGAGAGCATAGGGCACTTCCACTCATGGGGGTATAAATTGGGAAAATTAAAAATCAGCAAGACACAAGCACCCCAAAGTTTAGGGCTGCTCTGTTGACCAGGACCTCCACTTCATTCCACCTTAAATATCCCAGGAAAGAGAAAAATGGATAAAGAAGTTGTGGTCCTTATGTACAATGGAATATCACTCAGCCAGGAAATCAATGTCGTAAGGTTAGTAGCAGCATGATGAGTGGATTTAGGTACGACGATTCTAAGTGAAATAAGTCACACAGAAAAGGACACTTCTCATAAGGTATCACTGATAGAGGGAAGGTAAAAACCATTACACTTGAACTGAATTACAAAACAGAACAGAGTCACACATGCAGAAAACACACTATGGCTGCTTAACGGGAAAGGTGAGGTGGGGTGATACATAAAACAAGGGTATCAAATTAGCTCAGATACCGTTCCATAAACCCAATATGTAATAGACAAGACCTACTCCTTGCTCAGAGAACTGGACTCAACACGCCCTATTCACCGCACAAGAATATATCTGACTAATAATAATCGTAAAACCTATGTATTGATATCTCTCTGTTAGTGTGTTAAGTGGGTGTAAAGTGGCATAAACACAGCAGTGAAAAGCAGCTAAACCCCATTATAAAAATAAATTACTTTGAAACACCCATGAAACAAAGACAGTGAAAGAGAGAGAAATTCTTACACAATGCGTTCAGGGGCTGTGATGCAACCTGGATTGACCATATCTAGACGCACAGCTGGATGAGACATAAGGGTGGACACTCTTGGGGCTGAGAGGTTTGGTGAGGTTGGGTGAGCAAACGCAGACCCTTTAAAGTAATACTGCGTGGTACCCATCGCATGGGTCCCAAATCTCCAGGTTCAAGGGCATCTTCCTACATCAAAAACATGCATGAGAAACCCAGAAGATGGTACATCGTGTGATGGGGAAATGTTTCTAAAACGCACCTCATTTCTCATCTCCTTGTGCCCGGGTTCGCCATTCCAGCCGCTTTACTAGCAAGCTCCCTACTTGGAGCATCAGCACCTTTAACCTCCTGTTCCGTACAGGTTGCAATTTGTCCTGAGGATAAACGGGAAGACGTGGAACCAACGTGAGACTAGCTCTTGGTGTTGGGACAGGCACAGGTCACTCTATTTTCCCATCAGAAAGAAGAATTAACCACAGGCTCAGCCTGCCCCCCGGAACCAGAACAGGGCCTGAAGCCATTCTGCGATTTTGCGGCCAGCTCCCATAAAAACGAGTTGTAAAATGGAGGTTCAGGGCACTGCAATTCACAAACCTGCAGAGTTATAAATGATAACTCTCGTCCACAAATATATTGAGGGGAGGCAAAGAAGAGGATTTGAAATCAAGGCAGAATTGCAGGAAACAGATTTCAGGAGGGAGATACGAATCGCCTTTAAAGCACATGAAAAGCGGCAAAACGTTGACAATGATGCCCTTGGCCAAAAAGGGCGTATGCGTTTTTCCCTGAATATATTCAGGAAAAAACGCATACGCCCTTTTTGGCCAACCAAGCAACCTGGAAAGGCAAATCAGCGCTACAAAGAAGTCTCGCTTCCCATCGGTCAAAAGGGCCATGCTGAAAAAAGTGTCAAAACCAGAAATGCAGGACAGGCCATGGAGAAATGGGAGCCTTGCTACACTGATGGGCGGGATGTAAATTGCCAAGAGCCACTCTGGAGAAGTGTCCGGTGAGTCCTGAAACATCTGAAAAACACAGCTTAGAGAGCATAGGGCACTTCCACTCATGGGGGTATAAATTGGGAAAATTAAAAATCAGCAAGACACAAGCACCCCAAAGTTTAGGGCTGCTCTGTTGACCAGGACCTCCACTTCATTCCACCTTAAATATCCCAGGAAAGAGAAAAATGGATAAAGAAGTTGTGGTCCTTATGTACAATGGAATATCACTCAGCCAGGAAATCAATGTCGTAAGGTTAGTAGCAGCATGATGAGTGGATTTAGGTACGACGATTCTAAGTGAAATAAGTCACACAGAAAAGGACACTTCTCATAAGGTATCACTGATAGAGGGAATGTAAAAACCGTTACACTTGAACTGAATTACAAAACAGAACAGAGTCACACATGCAGAAAACACACTATGGCTGCTTAACGGGAAAGGTGAGGTGGGGTGATACATAAAACAAGGGTATCAAATTAGCTCAGATACCATTCCATAAACCCAATATGTAATAGACAAGACCTACTCCTTGCTCAGAGAACTGGACTCAACACGCCCTATTCACCGCACAAGAATATATCTGACTAATAATAATCGTAAAACCTATGTATTGATATCTCTCTGTTAGTGTGTCAAGTGGGTGTAAAGCGGCATAAACACAGCAGTGAAAAGCAGCTAAACCCCATTATAAAAATAAATTACTTTGAAACACCCATGAAACAAAGACAGTGAAAGAGAGAGAAATTCTTACACAATGCGTTCAGGGGCTGTGATGCAACCTGGATTGACCATATCTAGACGCACAGCTGGATGAGACATAAGGGTGGACACTCTTGGGGCTGAGAGGTTTGGTGAGGTTGGGTGAGCAAACGCAGACCCTTTAAAGTAATACTGCGTGGTACCCATCGCATGGGTCCCAAATCTCCAGGTTCAAGGGCATCTTCCTACATCAAAAACATGCATGAGAAACCCAGAAGATGATACATCGTGTGATGGGGAAATGTTTCTAAAACGCACCTCATTTCTCATCTCCTTGTGCCCAGGTTCGCCATTCCAGCCGCTTTACTAGCAAGCTCCCTACTTGGAGCATCAGCACCTTTAACCTCCTGTTCCGTACAGATTGCAATTTGTCCTGAGGATAAACGGGAAGACGTGGAACCAACGTGAGACTAGCTCTTGGTGTTGGGACAGGGACAGGTCACTCTATTTTCCCATCAGAAAGAAGAATTAACCACAGGCTCAGCCTGCCCCCCGGAACCAGAACAGGGCCTGAAGCCATTCTGCGATTTTGCGGCCAGCTCCCATAAAAACGAGTTGTAAAATGGAGGTTCAGGGCACTGCAATTCACAAACCTGCAGAGTTATAAATGATAACTCTCGTCCACAAATATATTGAGGGGAGGCAAAGAAGAGGATTTGAAATCAAGGCAGAATTGCAGGAAACAGATTTCAGGAGGTAGATACGAATCGCCTTTAAAGCACATGAAAAGCGGCAAAACGTTGACAATGATGCCCTTGGCCAAAAAGGGCGTATGCGTTTTTTCCTGAATATATTCAGGAAAAAACGCACACGCCCTTTTTGGCCAACCAAGCAACCTGGAAAGGCAAATCAGCGCTACAAAGAAGTCTCGCTTCCCATCGGTCAAAAGGGCCATGCTGAAAAAAGTGTCAAAACCAGAAATGCAGGACAGGGCATGGAGAAATGGGAGCCTTGCTACACTGATGGGCGGGATGTAAATTGCCAAGAGCCACTCTGGAGAAGTGTCCGGTGAGTCCTGAAACATCTGAAAAACACAGCTTAGAGAGCATAGGGCACTTCCACTCATGGGGGTATAAATTGGGAAAATTAAAAATCAGCAAGACACAAGCACCCCAAAGTTTAGGGCTGCTCTGTTGACCAGGACCTCCACTTCATTCCACCTTAAATATCCCAGGAAAGAGAAAAATGAATAAAGAAGTTGTGGTCCTTATGTACAATGGAATATCACTCAGCCAGGAAATCAATGTCGTAAGGTTAGTAGCAGCATGATGAGTGGATTTAGGTACGACGATTCTAAGTGAAATAAGTCACACAGAAAAGGACACTTCTCATAAGGTATCACTGATAGAGGGAATGTAAAAACCATTACACTTGAACTGAATTACAAAACAGAACAGAGTCACACATGCAGAAAACACACTATGGCTGCTTAACGGGAAAGGTGAGGTGGGGTGATACATAAAACAAGGGTATCAAATTAGCTCAGATACCGTTCCATAAACCCAATATGTAATAGACAAGACCTACTCCTTGCTCAGAGAACTGGACTCAACACGCCCTATTCACTGCACAAGAATATATCTGACTAATAATAATCGTAAAACCTATGTATTGATATCTCTCTGTTAGTGTGTCAAGTGGGTGTAAAGCGGCATAAACACAGCAGTGAAAAGCAGCTAAACCCCATTATAAAAATAAATTACTTTGAAACACCCATGAAACAAAGACAGTGAAAGAGAGAGAAATTCTTACACAATGCGTTCAGGGGCTGTGATGCAACCTGGATTGACCATATCTAGACGCACAGCTGGATGAGACATAAGGGTGGACACTCTTGGGGCTGAGAGGTTTGGTGAGGTTGGGTGAGCAAACGCAGACCCTTTAAAGTAATACTGCGTGGTACCCATCGCATGGGTCCCAAATCTCCAGGTTCAAGGGCATCTTCCTACATCAAAAACATGCATGAGAAACCCAGAAGATGGTACACCGTGTGATGGGGAAATGTTTCTAAAACGCACCTCATTTCTCATCTCCTTGTGCCCGGGTTCGCCATTCCAGCCGCTTTACTAGCAAGCTCCCTACTTGGAGCATCAGCACCTTTAACCTCCTGTTCCGTACAGGTTGCCATTTGTCCTGAGGATAAACGGGAAGACGTGGAACCAACGTGAGACTAGCTCTTGGTGTTGGGACAGGCACAGGTCACTCTATTTTCCCATCAGAAAGAAGAATTAACCACAGGCTCAGCCTGCCCCCCGGAACCAGAACAGGGCCTGAAGCCATTCTGCGATTTTGCCGCCAGCTCCCATAAAAACGAGTTGTAAAATGGAGGTTCAGGGCACTGCAATTCACAAACCTGCAGAGTTATAAATGATAACTCTCGTCCACAAATATATTGAGGGAAGGCAAAGAAGAGGATTTGAAATCAAGGCAGAATTGCAGGAAACAGATTTCAGGAGGTAGATACGAATCGCCTTTAAAGCACATGAAAAGCGGCAAAACGTTGACAATGATGCCCTTGGCCAAAAAGGGCGTATGCGTTTTTCCCTGAATATATTCAGGAAAAAACGCATACGCCCTTTTTGGCCAACCAAGCAACCTGGAAAGGCAAATCAGCGCTACAAAGAAGTCTCGCTTCCCATCGGTCAAAAGGGCCATGCTGAAAAAAGTGTCAAAACCAGAAATGCAGGACAGGCCATGGAGAAATGGGAGCCTTGCTACACTGATGGGCGGGATGTAAATTGCCAAGAGCCACTCTGGAGAAGTGTCCGCTGAGTCCTGAAACATCTGAAAAACACAGCTTAGAGAGCATAGGGCACTTCCACTCATGGGGGTATAAATTGGGAAAATTAAAAATCAGCAAGACACAAGCACCCCAAAGTTTAGGGCTGCTCTGTTGACCAGGACCTCCACTTCATTCCATCTTAAATATCCCAGGAAAGAGAAAAATGGATAAAGAAGTTGTGGTCCTTATATACAATGGAATATCACTCAGCCAGGGAATCAATGTCGTAAGGTTAGTAGCAGCATGATGAGTGGATTTAGGTACGACGATTCTAAGTGAAATAAGTCACACAGAAAAGGACACTTCTCATAAGGTATCACTGATAGAGGGAATGTAAAAACCATTACACTTGAACTGAATTACAAAACAGAACAGAGTCACACATGCAGAAAACACACTATGGCTGCTTAACGGGAAAGGTGAGGTGGGGTGATACATAAAACAAGGGTATCAAATTAGCTCAGATACCGTTCCATAAACCCAATATGTAATAGACAAGACCTACTCCTTGCTCAGAGAACTGGACTCAACACGCCCTATTCACCGCACAAGAATATATCTGACTAATAATAATCGTAAAACCTATGTATTGATATCTCTCTGTTAGTGTGTCAAGTGGGTGTAAAGCGGCATAAACACAGCAGTGAAAAGCAGCTAAACCCCATTATAAAAATAAATTACTTTGAAACACCCATGAAACAAAGACAGTGAAAGAGAGAGAAATTCTTACACAATGCGTTCAGGGGCTGTGATGCAACCTGGATTGACCATATCTAGACCCACAGCTGGATGAGACATAAGGGTGGACACTCTTGGGGCTGAGAGGTTTGGTGAGGTTGGGTGAGCAAACGCAGACCCTTTAAAGTAATACTGCGTGGTACCCATCGCATGGGTCCCAAATCTCCAGGTTCAAGGGCATCTTCCTACATCAAAAACATGCATGAGAAACCCAGAAGATGGTACATCGTGTGATGGGGAAATGTTTCTAAAACGCACCTCATTTCTCATCTCCTTGTGCCCGGGTTCGCCATTCCAGCCGCTTTACTAGCAAGCTCCCTACTTGGAGCATCAGCACCTTTAACCTCCTGTTCCGTACAGGTTGCAATTTGTCCTGAGGATAAACGGGAAGACGTGGAACCAACGTGAGACTAGCTCTTGGTGTTGGGACAGGCACAGGTCACTCTATTTTCCCATCAGAAAGAAGAATTAACCACAGGCTCAGCCTGCCCCCCGGAACCAGAACAGGGCCTGAAGCCATTCTGCGATTTTGCGGCCAGCTCCCATAAAAACGAGTTGTAAAATGGAGGTTCAGGGCACTGCAATTCACAAACCTGCAGAGTTATAAATGATAACTCTCGTCCACAAATATATTGAGGGGAGGCAAAGAAGAGGATTTGAAATCAAGGCAGAATTGCAGGAAACAGATTTCAGGAGGTAGATACGAATCGCCTTTAAAGCACATGAAAAGCGGCAAAACGTTGACAATGATGCCCTTGGCCAAAAAGGGCGTATGCGTTTTTTCCTGAATATATTCAGGAAAAAACGCATACGCCCTTTTTGGCCAACCAAGCAACCTGGAAAGGCAAATCAGCGCTACAAAGAAGTCTCGCTTCCCAACGGTCAAAAGGGCCATGCTGAAAAAAGTGTCAAAACCAGAAATGCAGGACAGGCCATGGAGAAATGGGAGCCTTGCTACACTGATGGGCGGGATGTAAATTGCCAAGAGCCACTCTGGAGAAGTGTCCGGTGAGTCCTGAAACATCTGAAAAACACAGCTTAGAGAGCATAGGGCACTTCCACTCATGGGGGTATAAATTGGGAAAATTAAAAATCAGCAAGACACAAGCACCCCAAAGTTTAGGGCTGCTCTGTTGACCAGGACCTCCACTTCATTCCACCTTAAATATCCCAGGAAAGAGAAAAATGGATAAAGAAGTTGTGGTCCTTATGTACAATGGAATATCACTCAGCCAGGAAATCAATGTCGTAAGGTTAGTAGCAGCATGATGAGTGGATTTAGGTACGACGATTCTAAGTGAAATAAGTCACACAGAAAAGGACACTTCTCATAAGGTATCACTGATAGAGGGAAGGTAAAAACCATTACACTTGAACTGAATTACAAAACAGAACAGAGTCACACATGCAGAAAACACACTATGGCTGCTTAACGGGAAAGGTGAGGTGGGGTGATACATAAAACAAGGGTATCAAATTAGCTCAGATACCGTTCCATAAACCCAATATGTAATAGACAAGACCTACTCCTTGCTCAGAGAACTGGACTCAACACGCCCTATTCACCGCACAAGAATATATCTGACTAATAATAATCATAAAACCTATGTATTGATATCTCTCTGTTAGTGTGTTAAGTGGGTGTAAAGCGGCATAAACACAGCAGTGAAAAGCAGCTAAACCCCATTATAAAAATAAATTACTTTGAAACACCCATGAAACAAAGACAGTGAAAGAGAGAGAAATTCTTACACAATGCGTTCAGGGGCTGTGATGCAACCTGGATTGACCATATCTAGACGCACAGCTGGATGAGACATAAGGGTGGACACTCTTGGGGCTGAGAGGTTTGGTGAGGTTGGGTGAGCAAACGCAGACCCTTTAAAGTAATACTGCGTGGTACCCATCGCATGGGTCCCAAATCTCCAGGTTCAAGGGCATCTTCCTACATCAAAAACATGCATGAGAAACCCAGAAGATGGTACATCGTGTGATGGGGAAATGTTTCTAAAACGCACCTCATTTCTCATCTCCTTGTGCCCGGGTTCGCCATTCCAGCCGCTTTACTAGCAAGCTCCCTACTTGGAGCATCAGCACCTTTAACCTCCTGTTCCGTACAGGTTGCAATTTGTCCTGAGGATAAACGGGAAGACGTGGAACCAACGTGAGACTAGCTCTTGGTGTTGGGACAGGCACAGGTCACTCTATTTTCCCATCAGAAAGAAGAATTAACCACAGGCTCAGCCTGCCCCCCGGAACCAGAACAGGGCCTGAAGCCATTCTGCGATTTTGCGGCCAGCTCCCATAAAAACGAGTTGTAAAATGGAGGTTCAGGGCACTGCAATTCACAAACCTGCAGAGTTATAAATGATAACTCTCGTCCACAAATATATTGAGGGGAGGCAAAGAAGAGGATTTGAAATCAAGGCAGAATTGCAGGAAACAGATTTCAGGAGGGAGATACGAATCGCCTTTAAAGCACATGAAAAGCGGCAAAACGTTGACAATGATGCCCTTGGCCAAAAAGGGCGTATGCGTTTTTCCCTGAATATATTCAGGAAAAAACGCATACGCCCTTTTTGGCCAACCAAGCAACCTGGAAAGGCAAATCAGCGCTACAAAGAAGTCTCGCTTCCCATCGGTCAAAAGGGCCATGCTGAAAAAAGTGTCAAAACCAGAAATGCAGGACAGGCCATGGAGAAATGGGAGCCTTGCTACACTGATGGGCGGGATGTAAATTGCCAAGAGCCACTCTGGAGAAGTGTCCGGTGAGTCCTGAAACATCTGAAAAACACAGCTTAGAGAGCATAGGGCACTTCCACTCATGGGGGTATAAATTGGGAAAATTAAAAATCAGCAAGACACAAGCACCCCAAAGTTTAGGGCTGCTCTGTTGACCAGGACCTCCACTTCATTCCACCTTAAATATCCCAGGAAAGAGAAAAATGGATAAAGAAGTTGTGGTCCTTATGTACAATGGAATATCACTCAGCCAGGAAATCAATGTCGTAAGGTTAGTAGCAGCATGATGAGTGGATTTAGGTACGACGATTCTAAGTGAAATAAGTCACACAGAAAAGGACACTTCTCATAAGGTATCACTGATAGAGGGAATGTAAAAACCGTTACACTTGAACTGAATTACAAAACAGAACAGAGTCACACATGCAGAAAACACACTATGGCTGCTTAACGGGAAAGGTGAGGTGGGGTGATACATAAAACAAGGGTATCAAATTAGCTCAGATACCATTCCATAAACCCAATATGTAATAGACAAGACCTACTCCTTGCTCAGAGAACTGGACTCAACACGCCCTATTCACCGCACAAGAATATATCTGACTAATAATAATCGTAAAACCTATGTATTGATATCTCTCTGTTAGTGTGTCAAGTGGGTGTAAAGCGGCATAAACACAGCAGTGAAAAGCAGCTAAACCCCATTATAAAAATAAATTACTTTGAAACACCCATGAAACAAAGACAGTGAAAGAGAGAGAAATTCTTACACAATGCGTTCAGGGGCTGTGATGCAACCTGGATTGACCATATCTAGACGCACAGCTGGATGAGACATAAGGGTGGACACTCTTGGGGCTGAGAGGTTTGGTGAGGTTGGGTGAGCAAACGCAGACCCTTTAAAGTAATACTGCGTGGTACCCATCGCATGGGTCCCAAATCTCCAGGTTCAAGGGCATCTTCCTACATCAAAAACATGCATGAGAAACCCAGAAGATGATACATCGTGTGATGGGGAAATGTTTCTAAAACGCACCTCATTTCTCATCTCCTTGTGCCCAGGTTCGCCATTCCAGCCGCTTTACTAGCAAGCTCCCTACTTGGAGCATCAGCACCTTTAACCTCCTGTTCCGTACAGATTGCAATTTGTCCTGAGGATAAACGGGAAGACGTGGAACCAACGTGAGACTAGCTCTTGGTGTTGGGACAGGGACAGGTCACTCTATTTTCCCATCAGAAAGAAGAATTAACCACAGGCTCAGCCTGCCCCCCGGAACCAGAACAGGGCCTGAAGCCATTCTGCGATTTTGCGGCCAGCTCCCATAAAAACGAGTTGTAAAATGGAGGTTCAGGGCACTGCAATTCACAAACCTGCAGAGTTATAAATGATAACTCTCGTCCACAAATATATTGAGGGGAGGCAAAGAAGAGGATTTGAAATCAAGGCAGAATTGCAGGAAACAGATTTCAGGAGGTAGATACGAATCGCCTTTAAAGCACATGAAAAGCGGCAAAACGTTGACAATGATGCCCTTGGCCAAAAAGGGCGTATGCGTTTTTTCCTGAATATATTCAGGAAAAAACGCACACGCCCTTTTTGGCCAACCAAGCAACCTGGAAAGGCAAATCAGCGCTACAAAGAAGTCTCGCTTCCCATCGGTCAAAAGGGCCATGCTGAAAAAAGTGTCAAAACCAGAAATGCAGGACAGGGCATGGAGAAATGGGAGCCTTGCTACACTGATGGGCGGGATGTAAATTGCCAAGAGCCACTCTGGAGAAGTGTCCGGTGAGTCCTGAAACATCTGAAAAACACAGCTTAGAGAGCATAGGGCACTTCCACTCATGGGGGTATAAATTGGGAAAATTAAAAATCAGCAAGACACAAGCACCCCAAAGTTTAGGGCTGCTCTGTTGACCAGGACCTCCACTTCATTCCACCTTAAATATCCCAGGAAAGAGAAAAATGAATAAAGAAGTTGTGGTCCTTATGTACAATGGAATATCACTCAGCCAGGAAATCAATGTCGTAAGGTTAGTAGCAGCATGATGAGTGGATTTAGGTACGACGATTCTAAGTGAAATAAGTCACACAGAAAAGGACACTTCTCATAAGGTATCACTGATAGAGGGAATGTAAAAACCATTACACTTGAACTGAATTACAAAACAGAACAGAGTCACACATGCAGAAAACACACTATGGCTGCTTAACGGGAAAGGTGAGGTGGGGTGATACATAAAACAAGGGTATCAAATTAGCTCAGATACCGTTCCATAAACCCAATATGTAATAGACAAGACCTACTCCTTGCTCAGAGAACTGGACTCAACACGCCCTATTCACTGCACAAGAATATATCTGACTAATAATAATCGTAAAACCTATGTATTGATATCTCTCTGTTAGTGTGTCAAGTGGGTGTAAAGCGGCATAAACACAGCAGTGAAAAGCAGCTAAACCCCATTATAAAAATAAATTACTTTGAAACACCCATGAAACAAAGACAGTGAAAGAGAGAGAAATTCTTACACAATGCGTTCAGGGGCTGTGATGCAACCTGGATTGACCATATCTAGACGCACAGCTGGATGAGACATAAGGGTGGACACTCTTGGGGCTGAGAGGTTTGGTGAGGTTGGGTGAGCAAACGCAGACCCTTTAAAGTAATACTGCGTGGTACCCATCGCATGGGTCCCAAATCTCCAGGTTCAAGGGCATCTTCCTACATCAAAAACATGCATGAGAAACCCAGAAGATGGTACACCGTGTGATGGGGAAATGTTTCTAAAACGCACCTCATTTCTCATCTCCTTGTGCCCGGGTTCGCCATTCCAGCCGCTTTACTAGCAAGCTCCCTACTTGGAGCATCAGCACCTTTAACCTCCTGTTCCGTACAGGTTGCCATTTGTCCTGAGGATAAACGGGAAGACGTGGAACCAACGTGAGACTAGCTCTTGGTGTTGGGACAGGCACAGGTCACTCTATTTTCCCATCAGAAAGAAGAATTAACCACAGGCTCAGCCTGCCCCCCGGAACCAGAACAGGGCCTGAAGCCATTCTGCGATTTTGCCGCCAGCTCCCATAAAAACGAGTTGTAAAATGGAGGTTCAGGGCACTGCAATTCACAAACCTGCAGAGTTATAAATGATAACTCTCGTCCACAAATATATTGAGGGAAGGCAAAGAAGAGGATTTGAAATCAAGGCAGAATTGCAGGAAACAGATTTCAGGAGGTAGATACGAATCGCCTTTAAAGCACATGAAAAGCGGCAAAACGTTGACAATGATGCCCTTGGCCAAAAAGGGCGTATGCGTTTTTCCCTGAATATATTCAGGAAAAAACGCATACGCCCTTTTTGGCCAACCAAGCAACCTGGAAAGGCAAATCAGCGCTACAAAGAAGTCTCGCTTCCCATCGGTCAAAAGGGCCATGCTGAAAAAAGTGTCAAAACCAGAAATGCAGGACAGGCCATGGAGAAATGGGAGCCTTGCTACACTGATGGGCGGGATGTAAATTGCCAAGAGCCACTCTGGAGAAGTGTCCGCTGAGTCCTGAAACATCTGAAAAACACAGCTTAGAGAGCATAGGGCACTTCCACTCATGGGGGTATAAATTGGGAAAATTAAAAATCAGCAAGACACAAGCACCCCAAAGTTTAGGGCTGCTCTGTTGACCAGGACCTCCACTTCATTCCATCTTAAATATCCCAGGAAAGAGAAAAATGGATAAAGAAGTTGTGGTCCTTATATACAATGGAATATCACTCAGCCAGGGAATCAATGTCGTAAGGTTAGTAGCAGCATGATGAGTGGATTTAGGTACGACGATTCTAAGTGAAATAAGTCACACAGAAAAGGACACTTCTCATAAGGTATCACTGATAGAGGGAATGTAAAAACCATTACACTTGAACTGAATTACAAAACAGAACAGAGTCACACATGCAGAAAACACACTATGGCTGCTTAACGGGAAAGGTGAGGTGGGGTGATACATAAAACAAGGGTATCAAATTAGCTCAGATACCGTTCCATAAACCCAATATGTAATAGACAAGACCTACTCCTTGCTCAGAGAACTGGACTCAACACGCCCTATTCACTGCACAAGAATATATCTGACTAATAATAATCGTAAAACCTATGTATTGATATCTCTCTGTTAGTGTGTCAAGTGGGTGTAAAGCGGCATAAACACAGCAGTGAAAAGCAGCTAAACCCCATTATAAAAATAAATTACTTTGAAACACCCATGAAACAAAGACAGTGAAAGAGAGAGAAATTCTTACACAATGCGTTCAGGGGCTGTGATGCAACCTGGATTGACCATATCTAGACGCACAGCTGGATGAGACATAAGGGTGGACACTCTTGGGGCTGAGAGGTTTGGTGAGGTTGGGTGAGCAAACGCAGACCCTTTAAAGTAATACTGCGTGGTACCCATCGCATGGGTCCCAAATCTCCAGGTTCAAGGGCATCTTCCTACATCAAAAACATGCATGAGAAACCCAGAAGATGGTACACCGTGTGATGGGGAAATGTTTCTAAAACGCACCTCATTTCTCATCTCCTTGTGCCCGGGTTCGCCATTCCAGCCGCTTTACTAGCAAGCTCCCTACTTGGAGCATCAGCACCTTTAACCTCCTGTTCCGTACAGGTTGCCATTTGTCCTGAGGATAAACGGGAAGACGTGGAACCAACGTGAGACTAGCTCTTGGTGTTGGGACAGGCACAGGTCACTCTATTTTCCCATCAGAAAGAAGAATTAACCACAGGCTCAGCCTGCCCCCCGGAACCAGAACAGGGCCTGAAGCCATTCTGCGATTTTGCCGCCAGCTCCCATAAAAACGAGTTGTAAAATGGAGGTTCAGGGCACTGCAATTCACAAACCTGCAGAGTTATAAATGATAACTCTCGTCCACAAATATATTGAGGGAAGGCAAAGAAGAGGATTTGAAATCAAGGCAGAATTGCAGGAAACAGATTTCAGGAGGTAGATACGAATCGCCTTTAAAGCACATGAAAAGCGGCAAAACGTTGACAATGATGCCCTTGGCCAAAAAGGGCGTATGCGTTTTTCCCTGAATATATTCAGGAAAAAACGCATACGCCCTTTTTGGCCAACCAAGCAACCTGGAAAGGCAAATCAGCGCTACAAAGAAGTCTCGCTTCCCATCGGTCAAAAGGGCCATGCTGAAAAAAGTGTCAAAACCAGAAATGCAGGACAGGCCATGGAGAAATGGGAGCCTTGCTACACTGATGGGCGGGATGTAAATTGCCAAGAGCCACTCTGGAGAAGTGTCCGCTGAGTCCTGAAACATCTGAAAAACACAGCTTAGAGAGCATAGGGCACTTCCACTCATGGGGGTATAAATTGGGAAAATTAAAAATCAGCAAGACACAAGCACCCCAAAGTTTAGGGCTGCTCTGTTGACCAGGACCTCCACTTCATTCCATCTTAAATATCCCAGGAAAGAGAAAAATGGATAAAGAAGTTGTGGTCCTTATATACAATGGAATATCACTCAGCCAGGGAATCAATGTCGTAAGGTTAGTAGCAGCATGATGAGTGGATTTAGGTACGACGATTCTAAGTGAAATAAGTCACACAGAAAAGGACACTTCTCATAAGGTATCACTGATAGAGGGAATGTAAAAACCATTACACTTGAACTGAATTACAAAACAGAACAGAGTCACACATGCAGAAAACACACTATGGCTGCTTAACGGGAAAGGTGAGGTGGGGTGATACATAAAACAAGGGTATCAAATTAGCTCAGATACCGTTCCATAAACCCAATATGTAATAGACAAGACCTACTCCTTGCTCAGAGAACTGGACTCAACACGCCCTATTCACCGCACAAGAATATATCTGACTAATAATAATCGTAAAACCTATGTATTGATATCTCTCTGTTAGTGTGTCAAGTGGGTGTAAAGCGGCATAAACACAGCAGTGAAAAGCAGCTAAACCCCATTATAAAAATAAATTACTTTGAAACACCCATGAAACAAAGACAGTGAAAGAGAGAGAAATTCTTACACAATGCGTTCAGGGGCTGTGATGCAACCTGGATTGACCATATCTAGACGCACAGCTGGATGAGACATAAGGGTGGACACTCTTGGGGCTGAGAGGTTTGGTGAGGTTGGGTGAGCAAACGCAGACCCTTTAAAGTAATACTGCGTGGTACCCATCGCATGGGTCCCAAATCTCCAGGTTCAAGGGCATCTTCCTACATCAAAAACATGCATGAGAAACCCAGAAGATGGTACATCGTGTGATGGGGAAAGGTTTCTAAAACGCACCTCATTTCTCATCTCCTTGTGCCCGGGTTCGCCATTCCAGCCACTTTACTAGCAAGCTCCGTACTTGGAGCATCAGCACCTTTAACCTCCTGTTCCGTACAGGTTGCAATTTGTCCTGAGGATAAACGGGAAGACGTGGAACCAACGAGAGACTAGCTCTTGGTGTTGGGACAGGCACAGGTCACTCTATTTTCCCATCAGAAAGAAGAATTAACCACAGGCTCAGCCTGCCCCCTGGAACCAGAACAGGGCCTGAAGCCATTCTGCGATTTTGTGGCCAGCTCCCATAAAAACGAGTTGTAAAATGGAGGTTCAGGGCACTGCAATTCACAAACCTGCAGAGTTATAAATGATAACTCTCGTCCACAAATATATTGAGGGAAGGCAAAGAAGAGGATTTGAAATCAAGGCAGAATTGCAGGAAACAGATTTCAGGAGGTAGATACGAATCGCCTTTAAAGCACATGAAAAGCGGCAAAACGTTGACAATGATGCCCTTGGCCAAAAAGGGCGTATGCGTTTTTTCCTGAATATATTCAGGAAAAAATGCATACGCCCTTTTTGGCCAACCAAGCAACCTGGAAAGGCAAATCAGCACTACAAAGAAGTCTCGCTTCCCATCGGTCAAAAGGGCCATGCTGAAAAAAGTGTCAAAACCAGAAATGCAGGACAGGCCATGGAGAAATGGGAGCCTTGCTACACTGATGGGCGGGATGTAAATTGCCAAGAGCCACTCTGGAGAAGTGTCCGGTGAGTCCTGAAACATCTGAAAAACACAGCTTAGAGAGCATAGGGCACTTCCACTCATGGGGGTATAAATTGGGAAAATTAAAAATCAGCAAGACACAAGCACCCCAAAGTTTAGGGCTGCTCTGTTGACCAGGACCTCCACTTCATTCCACCTTAAATATCCCAGGAAAGAGAAAAATGGATAAAGAAGTTGTGGTCCTTATGTACAATGGAATATCACTCAGCCAGGAAATCAATGTCGTAAGGTTAGTAGCAGCATGATGAGTGGATTTAGGTACGACGATTCTAAGTGAAATAAGTCACACAGAAAAGGACACTTCTCATAAGGTATCACTGATAGAGGGAATGTAAAAACCGTTACACTTGAACTGAATTACAAAACAGAACAGAGTCACACATGCAGAAAACACACTATGGCTGCTTAACGGGAAAGGTGAGGTGGGGTGATACATAAAACAAGGGTATCAAATTAGCTCAGATACCGTTCCATAAACCCAATATGTAATAGACAAGACCTACTCCTTGCTCAGAGAACTGGACTCAACACGCCCTATTCACCGCACAAGAATATATCTGACTAATAATAATCGTAAAACCTATGTATTGATATCTCTCTGTTAGTGTGTCAAGTGGGTGTAAAGTGGCATAAACACAGCAGTGAAAAGCAGCTAAACCCCATTATAAAAATAAATTACTTTGAAACACCCATGAAACAAAGACAGTGAAAGAGAGAGAAATTCTTACACAATGCGTTCAGGGGCTGTGATGCAACCTGGATTGACCATATCTAGACGCACAGCTGGATGAGACATAAGGGTGGACACTCTTGGGGCTGAGAGGTTTGGTGAGGTTGGGTGAGCAAACGCAGACCCTTTAAAGGAATACTGCGTGGTACCCATCGCATGGGTCCCAAATCTCCAGGTTCAAGGGCATCTTCCTACATCAAAAACATGCATGAGAAACCCAGAAGATGGTACATCGTGTGATGGGGAAATGTTTCTAAAACGCACCTCATTTCTCATCTCCTTGTGCCCGGGTTCGCCATTCCAGCCACTTTACTAGCAAGCTCCCTACTTGGAGCATCAGCACCTTTAACCTCCTGTTCCGTACAGGTTGCAATTTGTCCTGAGGATAAACGGGAAGACGTGGAACCAACGTGAGACTAGCTCTTGGTGTTGGGACAGGCACATGTCACTCTATTTTCCCATCAGAAAGAAGAATTAACCACAGGCTCAGCCTGCCCCCCGGAACCAGAACAGGGCCTGAAGCCATCCTGCGCTTTTGCGGCCAGGTCCCATAAAAACGAGTTGTAAAATGGAGGTTCAGGGCACTGCAATTCACAAACCTGCAGAGTTATAAATGATAACTCTCGTCCACAAATATATTGAGGGAATGCAAAGAAGAGGATTTGAAATCAAGGTAGAATTGCGGGAAACAGATTTCAGGAGGTAGATACGAATCGCCTTTAAAGCACATGAAAAGCAGCAAAACGTTGACAATGATGCCCTTGGCCAAAAAGGGCGTATGCGTTTTTTCCTGAATATATTCAGGAAAAAACGCATACGCCCTTTTTGGCCAACCAAGCAACCTGGAAAGGGAAATCAGCGCTACAAAGAAGTCTCGCTTCCCATCGGTCAAAAGGGCCATGCTGAAAAAAGTGTCAAAACCAGAAATGCAGGACAGGGCATGGAGAAATGGGAGCCTTGCTACACTGATGGGCGGGATGTAAATTGCCAAGAGCCACTCTGGAGAAGTGTCCGGTGAGTCCTGAAACATCTGAAAAACACAGCTTAGAGAGCATAGGGCACTTCCACTCATGGGGGTATAAATTGGGAAAATTAAAAATCAGCAAGACACAAGCACCCCAAAGTTTAGGGCTGCTCTGTTGACCAGGACCTCCACTTCATTCCACCTTAAATATCCCAGGAAAGAGAAAAATGGATAAAGAAGTTGTGGTCCTTATGTACAATGGAATATCACTCAGCCAGGAAATCAATGTCGTAAGGTTAGTAGCAGCATGATGAGTGGATTTAGGTACGACGATTCTAAGTGAAATAAGTCACACAGAAAAGGACACTTCTCATAAGGTATCACTGATAGAGGGAATGTAAAAACCGTTACACTTGAACTGAATTACAAAACACAACAGAGTCACACATGCAGAAAACACACTATGGCTGCTTAACGGGAAAGGTGAGGTGGGGTGATACATAAAACAAGGGTATCACATTAGCTCAGATACCATTCCATAAACCCAATATGTAATAGACAAGACCTACTCCTTGCTCAGAGAACTGGACTCAACACGCCCTATTCACCGCACAAGAATATATCTGACTAATAATAATCGTAAAACCTATGTATTGATATCTCTCTGTTAGTGTGTCAAGTGGGTGTAAAGCGGCATAAACACAGCAGTGAAAAGCAGCTAAACCCCATTATAAAAATAAATTACTTTGAAACACCCATGAAACAAAGACAGTGAAAGAGAGAGAAATTCTTACACAATGCGTTCAGGGGCTGTGATGCAACCTGGATTGACCATATCTAGACCCACAGCTGGATGAGACATAAGGGTGGACACTCTTGGGGCTGAGAGGTTTGGTGAGGTTGGGTGAGCAAACGCAGACCCTTTAAAGTAATACTGCGTGGTACCCATCGCATGGGTCCCAAATCTCCAGGTTCAAGGGCATCTTCCTACATCAAAAACATGCATGAGAAACCCAGAAGATGGTACATCGTGTGATGGGGAAATGTTTCTAAAACGCACCTCATTTCTCATCTCCTTGTGCCCGGGTTTGCCATTCCAGCCGCTTTACTAGCAAGCTCCCTACTTGGAGCATCAGCACCTTTAACCTCCTGTTCCGTACAGGTTGCAATTTGTCCTGAGGATAAACGGGAAGACGTGGAACCAACGTGAGACTAGCTCTTGGTGTTGGGACAGGCACATGTCACTCTATTTTCCCATCAGAAAGAAGAATTAACCACAGGCTCAGCCTGCCCCCCGGAACCAGAACAGGGCCTGAAGCCATCCTGCGCTTTTGCGGCCAGGTCCCATAAAAACGAGTTGTAAAATGGAGGTTCAGGGCACTGCAATTCACAAACCTGCAGAGTTATAAATGATAACTCTCGTCCACAAATATATTGAGGGAAGGCAAAGAAGAGGATTTGAAATCAAGGTAGAATTGCAGGAAACAGATTTCAGGAGGTAGATAAGAATCGCCTTTAAAGCACATGAAAAGCGGCAAAACGTTGACAATGATGCCCTTGGCCAAAAAGGGCGTATGCGTTTTTTCCTGAATATATTCAGGAAAAAACGCATACGCCCTTTTTGGCCAACCAAGCAACCTGGAAAGGCAAATCAGCGCTACAAAGAAGTCTCGCTTCCCATCGGTCAAAAGGGCCATGCTGAAAAAAGTGTCAAAACCAGAAATGCAGGACAGGGCATGGAGAAATGGGAGCCTTGCTACACTGATGGGCGGGATGTAAATTGCCAAGAGCCACTCTGGAGAAGTGTCCGGTGAGTCCTGAAACATCTGAAAAACACAGCTTAGAGAGCATAGGGCACTTCCACTCATGGGGGTATAAATTGGGAAAATTAAAAATCAGCAAGACACAAGCACCCCAAAGTTTAGGGCTGCTCTGTTGACCAGGACCTCCACTTCATTCCACCTTAAATATCCCAGGAAAGAGAAAAATGGATAAAGAAGTTGTGGTCCTTATGTACAATGGAATATCACTCAGCCAGGAAATCAATGTCGTAAGGTTAGTAGCAGCATGATGAGTGGATTTAGGTACGACGATTCTAAGTGAAATAAGTCACACAGAAAAGGACACTTCTCATAAGGTATCACTGATAGAGGGAATGTAAAAACCGTTACACTTGAACTGAATTACAAAACAGAACAGAGTCACACATGCAGAAAACACACTATGGCTGCTTAACGGGAAAGGTGAGGTGGGGTGATACATAAAACAAGGGTATCAAATTAGCTCAGATACCATTCCATAAACCCAATATGTAATAGACAAGACCTACTCCTTGCTCAGAGAACTGGACTCAACACGCCCTATTCACCGCACAAGAATATATCTGACTAATAATAATCGTAAAACCTATGTATTGATATCTCTCTGTTAGTGTGTCAAGTGGGTGTAAAGTGGCATAAACACAGCAGTGAAAAGCAGCTAAACCCCATTATAAAAATAAATTACTTTGAAACACCCATGAAACAAAGACAGTGAAAGAGAGAGAAATTCTTACACAATGCGTTCAGGGGCTGTGATGCAACCTGGATTGACCATATCTAGACCCACAGCTGGATGAGACATAAGGGTGGACACTCTTGGGGATGAGAGGTTTGGTGAGGTTGGGTGAGCAAACGCAGACCCTTTAAAGTAATACTGCGTGGTACCCATCGCATGGGTCCCAAATCTCCAGGTTCAAGGGCATCTTCCTACATCAAAAACATGCATGAGAAACCCAGAAGATGGTACATCGTGTGATGGGGAAATGTTTCTAAAACGCACCTCATTTCTCATCTCCTTGTGCCCGGGTTCGCCATTCCAGCCGCTTTACTAGCAAGCTCCCTACTTGGAGCATCAGCACCTTTAACCTCCTGTTCTGTACAGGTTGCAATTTGTCCTGAGGATAAACGGGAAGACGTGGAACCAACGAGAGACTAGCTCTTGGTGTTGGGACAGGCACAGGTCACTCTATTTTCCCATCAGAAAGAAGAATTAACCACAGGCTCAGCCTGCCCCCCGGAACCAGAACAGGGCCTGAAGCCATTCTGCGATTTTGCGGCCAGCTCCCATAAAAACGAGTTGTAAAATGGAGGTTCAGGGCACTGCAATTCACAAACCTGCAGAGTTATAAATGATAACTCTCGTCCACAAATATATTGAGGGAAGGCAAAGAAGAGGATTTGAAATCAAGGCAGAATTGCAGGAAACAGATTTCAGGAGGTAGATACGAATCGCCTTTAAAGCACATGAAAAGCGGCAAAACGTTGACAATGATGCCCTTGGCCAAAAAGGGCGTATGCGTTTTTTCCTGAATATATTCAGGAAAAAACGCATACGCCCTTTTTGGCCAACCAAGCAACCTGGAAAGGCAAATCAGCGCTACAAAGAAGTCTCGCTTCCCATCGGTCAAAAGGGCCATGCTGAAAAAAGTGTCAAAACCAGAAATGCAGGACAGGCCATGGAGAAATGGGAGCCTTGCTACACTGATGGGCGGGATGTAAATTGCCAAGAGCCACTCTGGAGAAGTGTCCGGTGAGTCCTGAAACATCTGAAAAACACAGCTTAGAGAGCATAGGGCACTTCCACTCATGGGGGTATAAATTGGGAAAATTAAAAATCAGCAAGACACAAGCACCCCAAAGTTTAGGGCTGCTCTGTTGACCAGGACCTCCACTTCATTCCACCTTAAATATCCCAGGAAAGAGAAAAATGGATAAAGAAGTTGTGGTCCTTATGTACAATGGAATATCACTCAGCCAGGAAATCAATGTCGTAAGGTTAGTAGCAGCATGATGAGTGGATTTAGGTACGACGATTCTAAGTGAAATAAGTCACACAGAAAAGGACACTTCTCATAAGGTATCACTGATAGAGGGAATGTAAAAACCGTTACACTTGAACTGAATTACAAAACAGAACAGAGTCACACATGCAGAAAACACACTATGGCTGCTTAACGGGAAAGGTGAGGTGGGGTGATACATAAAACAAGGGTATCACATTAGCTCAGATACCATTCCATAAACCCAATATGTAATAGACAAGACCTACTCCTTGCTCAGAGAACTGGACTCAACACGCCCTATTCACCGCACAAGAATATATCTGACTAATAATAATCGTAAAACCTATGTATTGATATCTCTCTGTTAGTGTGTCAAGTGGGTGTAAAGCGGCATAAACACAGCAGTGAAAAGCAGCTAAACCCCATTATAAAAATAAATTACTTTGAAACACCCATGAAACAAAGACAGTGCTAGAGAGAGAAATTCTTACACAATGCGTTCAGGGGCTGTGATGCAACCTGGATTGACCATATCTAGACGCACAGCTGGATGAGACATAAGGGTGGACACTCTTGGGGCTGAGAGGTTTGGTGAGGTTGGGTGAGCAAACGCAGACCCTTTAAAGTAATACTGCGTGGTACCCATCGCATGGGTCCCAAATCTCCAGGTTCAAGGGCATCTTCCTACATCAAAAACATGCATGAGAAACCCAGAAGATGGTACATCGTGTGATGGGGAAATGTTTCTAAAACACACCTCATTTCTCATCTCCTTGTGCCCGAATTCGCCATTCCAGCCGCTTTACTAGCAAGCTCCCTACTTGGAGCATCAGCACCTTTAACCTCCTGTTCCGTACAGGTTGCAATTTGTCCTGAGGATAAACGGGAAGACGTGGAACCAACGAGAGACTAGCTCTTGGTGTTGGGACAGGCACAGGTCACTCTATTTTCCCATCAGAAAGAAGAATTAACCACAGGCTCAGCCTGACCCCCGGAACCAGAACAGGGCCTGAAGCCATTCTGCGATTTTGCGGCCAGCTCCCATAAAAACGAGTTGTAAAATGGAGGTTCAGGGCACTGCAATTCACAAACCTGCAGAGTTATAAATGATAACTCTCGTCCACAAATATATTGAGGGAAGGCAAAGAAGAGGATTTGAAATCAAGGCAGAATTGCAGGAAACAGATTTCAGGAGGTAGATACGAATCGCCTTTAAAGCACATGAAAAGCGGCAAAACGTTGACAATGATGCCCTTGGCCAAAAAGGGCGTATGCGTTTTTCCCTGAATATATTCAGGAAAAAACGCATACGCCCTTTTTGGCCAACCAAGCAACCTGGAAAGGCAAATCAGCGCTACAAAGAAGTCTCGCTTCCCATCGGTCAAAAGGGCCATGCTGAAAAAAGTGTCAAAACCAGAAATGCAGGACAGGCCATGGAGAAATGGGAGCCTTGCTACACTGATGGGCGGGATGTAAATTGCCAAGAGCCACTCTGGAGAAGTGTCCGCTGAGTCCTGAAACATCTGAAAAACACAGCTTAGAGAGCATAGGGCACTTCCACTCATGGGGGTATAAATTGGGAAAATGAAAAATCAGCAAGACACAAGCACCCCAAAGTTTAGGGCTGCTCTGTTGACCAGGACCTCCACTTCATTCCATCTTAAATATCCCAGGAAAGAGAAAAATGGATAAAGAAGTTGTGGTCCTTATATACAATGGAATATCACTCAGCCAGGGAATCAATGTCGTAAGGTTAGTAGCAGCATGATGAGTGGATTTAGGTACGACGATTCTAAGTGAAATAAGTCACACAGAAAAGGACACTTCTCATAAGGTATCACTGATAGAGGGAATGTAAAAACCATTACACTTGAACTGAATTACAAAACAGAACAGAGTCACACATGCAGAAAACACACTATGGCTGCTTAACGGGAAAGGTGAGGTGGGGTGATACATAAAACAAGGGTATCAAATTAGCTCAGATACCGTTCCATAAACCCAATATGTAATAGACAAGACCTACTCCTTGCTCAGAGAACTGGACTCAACACGCCCTATTCACCGCACAAGAATATATCTGACTAATAATAATCGTAAAACCTATGTATTGATATCTCTCTGTTAGTGTGTCAAGTGGGTGTAAAGCGGCATAAACACAGCAGTGAAAAGCAGCTAAACCCCATTATAAAAATAAATTACTTTGAAACACCCATGAAACAAAGACAGTGAAAGAGAGAGAAATTCTTACACAATGCGTTCAGGGGCTGTGATGCAACCTGGATTGACCATATCTAGACCCACAGCTGGATGAGACATAAGGGTGGACACTCTTGGGGATGAAAGGTTTGGTGAGGTTGGGTGAGCAAACGCAGACCCTTTAAAGTAATACTGCGTGGTACCCATCGCATGGGTCCCAAATCTCCAGGTTCAAGGGCATCTTCCTACATCAAAAACATGCATGAGAAACCCAGAAGATGGTACATCGTGTGATGGGGAAAGGTTTCTAAAACGCACCTCATTTCTCATCTCCTTGTGCCCGGGTTCGCCATTCCAGCCACTTTACTAGCAAGCTCCCTACTTGGAGCATCAGCACCTTTAACCTCCTGTTCCGTACAGGTTGCAATTTGTCCTGAGGATAAACGGGAAGACGTGGAACCAACGAGAGACTAGCTCTTGGTGTTGGTACAGGCACAGGTCACTCTATTTTCCCATCAGAAAGAAGAATTAACCACAGGCTCAGCCTGCCCCCTGGAACCAGAACAGGGCCTGAAGCCATTCTGCGATTTTGTGGCCAGCTCCCATAAAAACGAGTTGTAAAATGGAGGTTCAGGGCACTGCAATTCACAAACCTGCAGAGTTATAAATGATAACTCTCGTCCACAAATATATTGAGGGAAGGCAAAGAAGAGGATTTGAAATCAAGGCAGAATTGCAGGAAACAGATTTCAGGAGGTAGATACGAATCGCCTTTAAAGCACATGAAAAGCGGCAAAACGTTGACAATGATGCCCTTGGCCAAAAAGGGCGTATGCGTTTTTTCCTGAATATATTCAGGAAAAAATGCATACGCCCTTTTTGGCCAACCAAGCAACCTGGAAAGGCAAATCAGCGCTACAAAGAAGTCTCGCTTCCCATCGGTCAAAAGGGCCATGCTGAAAAAAGTGTCAAAACCAGAAATGCAGGACAGGCCATGGAGAAATGGGAGCCTTGCTACACTGATGGGCGGGATGTAAATTGCCAAGAGCCACTCTGGAGAAGTGTCCGGTGAGTCCTGAAACATCTGAAAAACACAGCTTAGAGAGCATAGGGCACTTCCACTCATGGGGGTATAAATTGGGAAAATTAAAAATCAGCAAGACACAAGCACCCCAAAGTTTAGGGCTGCTCTGTTGACCAGGACCTCCACTTCATTCCACCTTAAATATCCCAGGAAAGAGAAAAATGGATAAAGAAGTTGTGGTCCTTATGTACAATGGAATATCACTCAGCCAGGAAATCAATGTCGTAAGGTTAGTAGCAGCATGATGAGTGGATTTAGGTACGACGATTCTAAGTGAAATAAGTCACACAGAAAAGGACACTTCTCATAAGGTATCACTGATAGAGGGAATGTAAAAACCGTTACACTTGAACTGAATTACAAAACACAACAGAGTCACACATGCAGAAAACACACTATGGCTGCTTAACGGGAAAGGTGAGGTGGGGTGATACATAAAACAAGGGTATCACATTAGCTCAGATACCATTCCATAAACCCAATATGTAATAGACAAGACCTACTCCTTGCTCAGAGAACTGGACTCAACACGCCCTATTCACCGCACAAGAATATATCTGACTAATAATAATCGTAAAACCTATGTATTGATATCTCTCTGTTAGTGTGTCAAGTGGGTGTAAAGCGGCATAAACACAGCAGTGAAAAGCAGCTAAACCCCATTATAAAAATAAATTACTTTGAAACACCCATGAAACAAAGACAGTGAAAGAGAGAGAAATTCTTACACAATGCGTTCAGGGGCTGTGATGCAACCTGGATTGACCATATCTAGACCCACAGCTGGATGAGACATAAGGGTGGACACTCTTGGGGCTGAGAGGTTTGGTGAGGTTGGGTGAGCAAACGCAGACCCTTTAAAGTAATACTGCGTGGTACCCATCGCATGGGTCCCAAATCTCCAGGTTCAAGGGCATCTTCCTACATCAAAAACATGCATGAGAAACCCAGAAGATGGTACATCGTGTGATGGGGAAATGTTTCTAAAACGCACCTCATTTCTCATCTCCTTGTGCCCGGGTTTGCCATTCCAGCCGCTTTACTAGCAAGCTCCCTACTTGGAGCATCAGCACCTTTAACCTCCTGTTCCGTACAGGTTGCAATTTGTCCTGAGGATAAACGGGAAGACGTGGAACCAACGTGAGACTAGCTCTTGGTGTTGGGACAGGCACATGTCACTCTATTTTCCCATCAGAAAGAAGAATTAACAACAGGCTCAGCCTGCCCCCCGGAACCAGAACAGGGCCTGAAGCCATCCTGCGCTTTTGCGGCCAGCTCCCATAAAAACGAGTTGTAAAATGGAGGTTCAGGGCACTGCAATTCACAAACCTGCAGAGTTATAAATGATAACTCTCGTCCACAAATATATTGAGGGAAGGCAAAGAAGAGGATTTGAAATCAAGGTAGAATTGCAGGAAACAGATTTCAGGAGGTAGATACGAATCGCCTTTAAAGCACATGAAAAGCGGCAAAACGTTGACAATGATGCCCTTGGCCAAAAAGGGCGTATGCGTTTTTTCCTGAATATATTCAGGAAAAAACGCATACGCCCTTTTTGGCCAACCAAGCAACCTGGAAAGGCAAATCAGCGCTACAAAGAAGTCTCGCTTCCCATCGGTCAAAAGGGCCATGCTGAAAAAAGTGTCAAAACCAGAAATGCAGGACAGGGCATGGAGAAATGGGAGCCTTGCTACACTGATGGGCGGGATGTAAATTGCCAAGAGCCACTCTGGAGAAGTGTCCGGTGAGTCCTGAAACATCTGAAAAACACAGCTTAGAGAGCATAGGGCACTTCCACTCATGGGGGTATAAATTGGGAAAATTAAAAATCAGCAAGACACAAGCACCCCAAAGTTTAGGGCTGCTCTGTTGACCAGGACCTCCACTTCATTCCACCTTAAATATCCCAGGAAAGAGAAAAATGGATAAAGAAGTTGTGGTCCTTATGTACAATGGAATATCACTCAGCCAGGAAATCAATGTCGTAAGGTTAGTAGCAGCATGATGAGTGGATTTAGGTACGACGATTCTAAGTGAAATAAGTCACACAGAAAAGGACACTTCTCATAAGGTATCACTGATAGAGGGAATGTAAAAACCGTTACACTTGAACTGAATTACAAAACAGAACAGAGTCACACATGCAGAAAACACACTATGGCTGCTTAACGGGAAAGGTGAGGTGGGGTGATACATAAAACAAGGGTATCAAATTAGCTCAGATACCATTCCATAAACCCAATATGTAATAGACAAGACCTACTCCTTGCTCAGAGAACTGGACTCAACACGCCCTATTCACCGCACAAGAATATATCTGACTAATAATAATCGTAAAACCTATGTATTGATATCTCTCTGTTAGTGTGTCAAGTGGGTGTAAAGTGGCATAAACACAGCAGTGAAAAGCAGCTAAACCCCATTATAAAAATAAATTACTTTGAAACACCCATGAAACAAAGACAGTGAAAGAGAGAGAAATTCTTACACAATGCGTTCAGGGGCTGTGATGCAACCTGGATTGACCATATCTAGACCCACAGCTGGATGAGACATAAGGGTGGACACTCTTGGGGATGAGAGGTTTGGTGAGGTTGGGTGAGCAAACGCAGACCCTTTAAAGTAATACTGCGTGGTACCCATCGCATGGGTCCCAAATCTCCAGGTTCAAGGGCATCTTCCTACATCAAAAACATGCATGAGAAACCCAGAAGATGGTACATCGTGTGATGGGGAAATGTTTCTAAAACGCACCTCATTTCTCATCTCCTTGTGCCCGGGTTCGCCATTCCAGCCGCTTTACTAGCAAGCTCCCTACTTGGAGCATCAGCACCTTTAACCTCCTGTTCCGTACAGGTTGCAATTTGTCCTGAGGATAAACGGGAAGACGTGGAACCAACGAGAGACTAGCTCTTGGTGTTGGGACAGGCACAGGTCACTCTATTTTCCCATCAGAAAGAAGAATTAACCACAGGCTCAGCCTGCCCCCCGGAACCAGAACAGGGCCTGAAGCCATTCTGCGATTTTGCGGCCAGCTCCCATAAAAACGAGTTGTAAAATGGAGGTTCAGGGCACTGCAATTCACAAACCTGCAGAGTTATAAATGATAACTCTCGTCCACAAATATATTGAGGGAAGGCAAAGAAGAGGATTTGAAATCAAGGCAGAATTGCAGGAAACAGATTTCAGGAGGTAGATACGAATCGCCTTTAAAGCACATGAAAAGCGGCAAAACGTTGACAATGATGCCCTTGGCCAAAAAGGGCGTATGCGTTTTTTCCTGAATATATTCAGGAAAAAACGCATACGCCCTTTTTGGCCAACCAAGCAACCTGGAAAGGCAAATCAGCGCTACAAAGAAGTCTCGCTTCCCATCGGTCAAAAGGGCCATGCTGAAAAAAGTGTCAAAACCAGAAATGCAGGACAGGCCATGGAGAAATGGGAGCCTTGCTACACTGATGGGCGGGATGTAAATTGCCAAGAGCCACTCTGGAGAAGTGTCCGGTGAGTCCTGAAACATCTGAAAAACACAGCTTAGAGAGCATAGGGCACTTCCACTCATGGGGGTATAAATTGGGAAAATTAAAAATCAGCAAGACACAAGCACCCCAAAGTTTAGGGCTGCTCTGTTGACCAGGACCTCCACTTCATTCCACCTTAAATATCCCAGGAAAGAGAAAAATGGATAAAGAAGTTGTGGTCCTTATGTACAATGGAATATCACTCAGCCAGGAAATCAATGTCGTAAGGTTAGTAGCAGCATGATGAGTGGATTTAGGTACGACGATTCTAAGTGAAATAAGTCACACAGAAAAGGACACTTCTCATAAGGTATCACTGATAGAGGGAATGTAAAAACCGTTACACTTGAACTGAATTACAAAACAGAACAGAGTCACACATGCAGAAAACACACTATGGCTGCTTAACGGGAAAGGTGAGGTGGGGTGATACATAAAACAAGGGTATCACATTAGCTCAGATACCATTCCATAAACCCAATATGTAATAGACAAGACCTACTCCTTGCTCAGAGAACTGGACTCAACACGCCCTATTCACCGCACAAGAATATATCTGACTAATAATAATCGTAAAACCTATGTATTGATATCTCTCTGTTAGTGTGTCAAGTGGGTGTAAAGCGGCATAAACACAGCAGTGAAAAGCAGCTAAACCCCATTATAAAAATAAATTACTTTGAAACACCCATGAAACAAAGACAGTGCTAGAGAGAGAAATTCTTACACAATGCGTTCAGGGGCTGTGATGCAACCTGGATTGACCATATCTAGACGCACAGCTGGATGAGACATAAGGGTGGACACTCTTGGGGCTGAGAGGTTTGGTGAGGTTGGGAGAGCAAACGCAGACCCTTTAAAGTAATACTGCGTGGTACCCATCGCATGGGTCCCAAATCTCCAGGTTCAAGGGCATCTTCCTACATCAAAAACATGCATGAGAAACCCAGAAGATGGTACATCGTGTGATGGGGAAATGTTTCTAAAACGCACCTCATTTCTCATCTCCTTGTGCCCGAGTTCGCCATTCCAGCCGCTTTACTAGCAAGCTCCCTACTTGGAGCATCAGCACCTTTAACCTCCTGTTCCGTACAGGTTGCAATTTGTCCTGAGGATAAACGGGAAGACGTGGAACCAACGAGAGACTAGCTCTTGGTGTTGGGACAGGCACAGGTCACTCTATTTTCCCATCAGAAAGAAGAATTAACCACAGGCTCAGCCTGACCCCCGGAACCAGAACAGGGCCTGAAGCCATTCTGCGATTTTGCGGCCAGCTCCCATAAAAACGAGTTGTAAAATGGAGGTTCAGGGCACTGCAATTCACAAACCTGCAGAGTTATAAATGATAACTCTCGTCCACAAATATATTGAGGGAAGGCAAAGAAGAGGATTTGAAATCAAGGCAGAATTGCAGGAAACAGATTTCAGGAGGTAGATACGAATCGCCTTTAAAGCACATGAAAAGCGGCAAAACGTTGACAATGATGCCCTTGGCCAAAAAGGGCGTATGCGTTTTTTCCTGAATATATTCAGGAAAAAACGCATACGCCCTTTTTGGCCAACCAAGCAACCTGGAAAGGCAAATCAGCGCTACAAAGAAGTCTCGCTTCCCATCGGTCAAAAGGGCCATGCTGAAAAAAGTGTCAAAACCAGAAATGCAGGACAGGCCATGGAGAAATGGGAGCCTTGCTACACTGATGGGCGGGATGTAAATTGCCAAGAGCCACTCTGGAGAAGTGTCCGCTGAGTCCTGAAACATCTGAAAAACACAGCTTAGAGAGCATAGGGCACTTCCACTCATGGGGGTATAAATTGGGAAAATGAAAAATCAGCAAGACACAAGCACCCCAAAGTTTAGGGCTGCTCTGTTGACCAGGACCTCCACTTCATTCCATCTTAAATATCCCAGGAAAGAGAAAAATGGATAAAGAAGTTGTGGTCCTTATATACAATGGAATATCACTCAGCCAGGGAATCAATGTCGTAAGGTTAGTAGCAGCATGATGAGTGGATTTAGGTACGACGATTCTAAGTGAAATAAGTCACACAGAAAAGGACACTTCTCATAAGGTATCACTGATAGAGGGAATGAAAAAACCATTACACTTGAACTGAATTACAAAACAGAACAGAGTCACACATGCAGAAAACACACTATGGCTGCTTAACGGGAAAGGTGAGGTGGGGTGATACATAAAACAAGGGTATCAAATTAGCTCAGATACCGTTCCATAAACCCAATATGTAATAGACAAGACCTACTCCTTGCTCAGAGAACTGGACTCAACACGCCCTATTCACCGCACAAGAATATATCTGACTAATAATAATCGTAAAACCTATGTATTGATATCTCTCTGTTAGTGTGTCAAGTGGGTGTAAAGCGGCATAAACACAGCAGTGAAAAGCAGCTAAACCCCATTATAAAAATAAATTACTTTGAAACACCCATGAAACAAAGACAGTGAAAGAGAGAGAAATTCTTACACAATGCGTTCAGGGGCTGTGATGCAACCTGGATTGACCATATCTAGACCCACAGCTGGATGAGACATAAGGGTGGACACTCTTGGGGATGAAAGGTTTGGTGAGGTTGGGTGAGCAAATGCAGACCCTTTAAAGTAATACTGCGTGGTACCCATCGCATGGGTCCCAAATCTCCAGGTTCAAGGGCATCTTCCTACATCAAAAACATGCATGAGAAACCCAGAAGATGGTACATCGTGTGATGGGGAAAGGTTTCTAAAACGCACCTCATTTCTCATCTCCTTGTGCCCGGGTTCGCCATTCCAGCCACTTTACTAGCAAGCTCCGTACTTGGAGCATCAGCACCTTTAACCTCCTGTTCCGTACAGGTTGCAATTTGTCCTGAGGATAAACGGGAAGACGTGGAACCAACGAGAGACTAGCTCTTGGTGTTGGGACAGGCACAGGTCACTCTATTTTCCCATCAGAAAGAAGAATTAACCACAGGCTCAGCCTGCCCCCTGGAACCAGAACAGGGCCTGAAGCCATTCTGCGATTTTGTGGCCAGCTCCCATAAAAACGAGTTGTAAAATGGAGGTTCAGGGCACTGCAATTCACAAACCTGCAGAGTTATAAATGATAACTCTCGTCCACAAATATATTGAGGGAAGGCAAAGAAGAGGATTTGAAATCAAGGCAGAATTGCAGGAAACAGATTTCAGGAGGTAGATACGAATCGCCTTTAAAGCACATGAAAAGCGGCAAAACGTTGACAATGATGCCCTTGGCCAAAAAGGGCGTATGCGTTTTTTCCTGAATATATTCAGGAAAAAATGCATACGCCCTTTTTGGCCAACCAAGCAACCTGGAAAGGCAAATCAGCGCTACAAAGAAGTCTCGCTTCCCATCGGTCAAAAGGGCCATGCTGAAAAAAGTGTCAAAACCAGAAATGCACGACAGGCCATGGAGAAATGGGAGCCTTGCTACACTGATGGGCGGGATGTAAATTGCCAAGAGCCACTCTGGAGAAGTGTCCGGTGAGTCCTGAAACATCTGAAAAACACAGCTTAGAGAGCATAGGGCACTTCCACTCATGGGGGTATAAATTGGGAAAATTAAAAATCAGCAAGACACAAGCACCCCAAAGTTTAGGGCTGCTCTGTTGACCAGGACCTCCACTTCATTCCACCTTAAATATCCCAGGAAAGAGAAAAATGGATAAAGAAGTTGTGGTCCTTATGTACAATGGAATATCACTCAGCCAGGAAATCAATGTCGTAAGGTTAGTAGCAGCATGATGAGTGGATTTAGGTACGACGATTCTAAGTGAAATAAGTCACACAGAAAAGGACACTTCTCATAAGGTATCACTGATAGAGGGAATGTAAAAACCGTTACACTTGAACTGAATTACAAAACAGAACAGAGTCACACATGCAGAAAACACACTATGGCTGCTTAACGGGAAAGGTGAGGTGGGGTGATACATAAAACAAGGGTATCAAATTAGCTCAGATACCGTTCCATAAACCCAATATGTAATAGACAAGACCTACTCCTTGCTCAGAGAACTGGACTCAACACGCCCTATTCACCGCACAAGAATATATCTGACTAATAATAATCGTAAAACCTATGTATTGATATCTCTCTGTTAGTGTGTCAAGTGGGTGTAAAGTGGCATAAACACAGCAGTGAAAAGCAGCTAAACCCCATTATAAAAATAAATTACTTTGAAACACCCATGAAACAAAGACAGTGAAAGAGAGAGAAATTCTTACACAATGCGTTCAGGGGCTGTGATGCAACCTGGATTGACCATATCTAGACGCACAGCTGGATGAGACATAAGGGTGGACACTCTTGGGGCTGAGAGGTTTGGTGAGGTTGGGTGAGCAAACGCAGACCCTTTAAAGGAATACTGCGTGGTACCCATCGCATGGGTCCCAAATCTCCAGGTTCAAGGGCATCTTCCTACATCAAAAACATGCATGAGAAACCCAGAAGATGGTACATCGTGTGATGGGGAAATGTTTCTAAAACGCACCTCATTTCTCATCTCCTTGTGCCCGGGTTCGCCATTCCAGCCACTTTACTAGCAAGCTCCCTACTTGGAGCATCAGCACCTTTAACCTCCTGTTCCGTACAGGTTGCAATTTGTCCTGAGGATAAACGGGAAGACGTGGAACCAACGTGAGACTAGCTCTTGGTGTTGGGACAGGCACATGTCACTCTATTTTCCCATCAGAAAGAAGAATTAACCACAGGCTCAGCCTGCCCCCCGGAACCAGAACAGGGCCTGAAGCCATCCTGCGCTTTTGCGGCCAGGTCCCATAAAAACGAGTTGTAAAATGGAGGTTCAGGGCACTGCAATTCACAAACCTGCAGAGTTATAAATGATAACTCTCGTCCACAAATATATTGAGGGAATGCAAAGAAGAGGATTTGAAATCAAGGTAGAATTGCGGGAAACAGATTTCAGGAGGTAGATACGAATCGCCTTTAAAGCACATGAAAAGCGGCAAAACGTTGACAATGATGCCCTTGGCCAAAAAGGGCGTATGCGTTTTTTCCTGAATATATTCAGGAAAAAACGCATACGCCCTTTTTGGCCAACCAAGCAACCTGGAAAGGCAAATCAGCGCTACAAAGAAGTCTCGCTTCCCATCGGTCAAAAGGGCCATGCTGAAAAAAGTGTCAAAACCAGAAATGCAGGACAGGGCATGGAGAAATGGGAGCCTTGCTACACTGATGGGCGGGATGTAAATTGCCAAGAGCCACTCTGGAGAAGTGTCCGGTGAGTCCTGAAACATCTGAAAAACACAGCTTAGAGAGCATAGGGCACTTCCACTCATGGGGGTATAAATTGGGAAAATTAAAAATCAGCAAGACACAAGCACCCCAAAGTTTAGGGCTGCTCTGTTGACCAGGACCTCCACTTCATTCCACCTTAAATATCCCAGGAAAGAGAAAAATGGATAAAGAAGTTGTGGTCCTTATGTACAATGGAATATCACTCAGCCAGGAAATCAATGTCGTAAGGTTAGTAGCAGCATGATGAGTGGATTTAGGTACGACGATTCTAAGTGAAATAAGTCACACAGAAAAGGACACTTCTCATAAGGTATCACTGATAGAGGGAATGTAAAAACCGTTACACTTGAACTGAATTACAAAACACAACAGAGTCACACATGCAGAAAACACACTATGGCTGCTTAACGGGAAAGGTGAGGTGGGGTGATACATAAAACAAGGGTATCACATTAGCTCAGATACCATTCCATAAACCCAATATGTAATAGACAAGACCTACTCCTTGCTCAGAGAACTGGACTCAACACGCCCTATTCACCGCACAAGAATATATCTGACTAATAATAATCGTAAAACCTATGTATTGATATCTCTCTGTTAGTGTGTCAAGTGGGTGTAAAGCGGCATAAACACAGCAGTGAAAAGCAGCTAAACCCCATTATAAAAATAAATTACTTTGAAACACCCATGAAACAAAGACAGTGAAAGAGAGAGAAATTCTTACACAATGCGTTCAGGGGCTGTGATGCAACCTGGATTGACCATATCTAGACCCACAGCTGGATGAGACATAAGGGTGGACACTCTTGGGGCTGAGAGGTTTGGTGAGGTTGGGTGAGCAAACGCAGACCCTTTAAAGTAATACTGCGTGGTACCCATCGCATGGGTCCCAAATCTCCAGGTTCAAGGGCATCTTCCTACATCAAAAACATGCATGAGAAACCCAGAAGATGGTACATCGTGTGATGGGGAAATGTTTCTAAAACGCACCTCATTTCTCATCTCCTTGTGCCCGGGTTTGCCATTCCAGCCGCTTTACTAGCAAGCTCCCTACTTGGAGCATCAGCACCTTTAACCTCCTGTTCCGTACAGGTTGCAATTTGTCCTGAGGATAAACGGGAAGACGTGGAACCAACGTGAGACTAGCTCTTGGTGTTGGGACAGGCACATGTCACTCTATTTTCCCATCAGAAAGAAGAATTAACCACAGGCTCAGCCTGCCCCCCGGAACCAGAACAGGGCCTGAAGCCATCCTGCGCTTTTGCGGCCAGCTCCCATAAAAACGAGTTGTAAAATGGAGGTTCAGGGCACTGCAATTCACAAACCTGCAGAGTTATAAATGATAACTCTCGTCCACAAATATATTGAGGGAAGGCAAAGAAGAGGATTTGAAATCAAGGTAGAATTGCAGGAAACAGATTTCAGGAGGTAGATACGAATCGCCTTTAAAGCACATGAAAAGTGGCAAAACGTTGACAATGATGCCCTTGGCCAAAAAGGGCGTATGCGTTTTTTCCTGAATATATTCAGGAAAAAACGCATACGCCCTTTTTGGCCAACCAAGCAACCTGGAAAGGCAAATCAGCGCTACAAAGAAGTCTCGCTTCCCATCGGTCAAAAGGGCCATGCTGAAAAAAGTGTCAAAACCAGAAATGCAGGACAGGGCATGGAGAAATGGGAGCCTTGCTACACTGATGGGCGGGATGTAAATTGCCAACAGCCACTCTGGAGAAGTGTCCGGTGAGTCCTGAAACATCTGAAAAACACAGCTTAGAGAGCATAGGGCACTTCCACTCATGGGGGTATAAATTGGGAAAATTAAAAATCAGCAAGACACAAGCACCCCAAAGTTTAGGGCTGCTCTGTTGACCAGGACCTCCACTTCATTCCACCTTAAATATCCCAGGAAAGAGAAAAATGGATAAAGAAGTTGTGGTCCTTATGTACAATGGAATATCACTCAGCCAGGAAATCAATGTCGTAAGGTTAGTAGCAGCATGATGAGTGGATTTAGGTACGACGATTCTAAGTGAAATAAGTCACACAGAAAAGGACACTTCTCATAAGGTATCACTGATAGAGGGAATGTAAAAACCGTTACACTTGAACTGAATTACAAAACAGAACAGAGTCACACATGCAGAAAACACACTATGGCTGCTTAACGGGAAAGGTGAGGTGGGGTGATACATAAAACAAGGGTATCAAATTAGCTCAGATACCATTCCATAAACCCAATATGTAATAGACAAGACCTACTCCTTGCTCAGAGAACTGGACTCAACACGCCCTATTCACCGCACAAGAATATATCTGACTAATAATAATCGTAAAACCTATGTATTGATATCTCTCTGTTAGTGTGTCAAGTGGGTGTAAAGTGGCATAAACACAGCAGTGAAAAGCAGCTAAACCCCATTATAAAAATAAATTACTTTGAAACACCCATGAAACAAAGACAGTGAAAGAGAGAGAAATTCTTACACAATGCGTTCAGGGGCTGTGATGCAACCTGGATTGACCATATCTAGACCCACAGCTGGATGAGACATAAGGGTGGACAGTCTTGGGGATGAGAGGTTTGGTGAGGTTGGGTGAGCAAACGCAGACCCTTTAAAGTAATACTGCGTGGTACCCATCGCATGGGTCCCAAATCTCCAGGTTCAAGGGCATCTTCCTACATCAAAAACATGCATGAGAAACCCAGAAGATGGTACATCGTGTGATGGGGAAATGTTTATAAAACGCACCTCATTTCTCATCTCCTTGTGCCCGGGTTCGCCATTCCAGCCGCTTTACTAGCAAGCTCCCTACTTGGAGCATCAGCACCTTTAACCTCCTGTTCCGTACAGGTTGCAATTTGTCCTGAGGATAAACGGGAAGACGTGGAACCAACGAGAGACTAGCTCTTGGTGTTGGGACAGGCACAGGTCACTCTATTTTCCCATCAGAAAGAAGAATTAACCACAGGCTCAGCCTGCCCCCCGGAACCAGAACAGGGCCTGAAGCCATTCTGCGATTTTGCGGCCAGCTCCCATAAAAACGAGTTGTAAAATGGAGGTTCAGGGCACTGCAATTCACAAACCTGCAGAGTTATAAATGATAACTCTCGTCCACAAATATATTGAGGGAAGGCAAAGAAGAGGATTTGAAATCAAGGCAGAATTGCAGGAAACAGATTTCAGGAGGTAGATACGAATCGCCTTTAAAGCACATGAAAAGCGGCAAAACGTTGACAATGATGCCCTTGGCCAAAAAGGGCGTATGCGTTTTTTCCTGAATATATTCAGGAAAAAACGCATACGCCCTTTTTGGCCAACCAAGCAACCTGGAAAGGCAAATCAGCGCTACAAAGAAGTCTCGCTTCCCATCGGTCAAAAGGGCCATGCTGAAAAAAGTGTCAAAACCAGAAATGCAGGACAGGCCATGGAGAAATGGGAGCCTTGCTACACTGATGGGCGGGATGTAAATTGCCAAGAGCCACTCTGGAGAAGTGTCCGGTGAGTCCTGAAACATCTGAAAAACACAGCTTAGAGAGCATAGGGCACTTCCACTCATGGGGGTATAAATTGGGAAAATTAAAAATCAGCAAGACACAAGCACCCCAAAGTTTAGGGCTGCTCTGTTGACCAGGACCTCCACTTCATTCCACCTTAAATATCCCAGGAAAGAGAAAAATGGATAAAGAAGTTGTGGTCCTTATGTACAATGGAATATCACTCAGCCAGGAAATCAATGTCGTAAGGTTAGTAGCAGCATGATGAGTGGATTTAGGTACGACGATTCTAAGTGAAATAAGTCACACAGAAAAGGACACTTCTCATAAGGTATCACTGATAGAGGGAATGTAAAAACCGTTACACTTGAACTGAATTACAAAACAGAACAGAGTCACACATGCAGAAAACACACTATGGCTGCTTAACGGGAAAGGTGAGGTGGCGTGATACATAAAACAAGGGTATCACATTAGCTCAGATACCATTCCATAAACCCAATATGTAATAGACAAGACCTACTCCTTGCTCAGAGAACTGGACTCAACACGCCCTATTCACCGCACAAGAATATATCTGACTAATAATAATCGTAAAACCTATGTATTGATATCTCTCTGTTAGTGTGTCAAGTGGGTGTAAAGCGGCATAAACACAGCAGTGAAAAGCAGCTAAACCCCATTATAAAAATAAATTACTTTGAAACACCCATGAAACAAAGACAGTGAAAGAGAGAGAAATTCTTACACAATGCGTTCAGGGGCTGTGATGCAACCTGGATTGACCATATCTAGACGCACAGCTGGATGAGACATAAGGGTGGACACTCTTGGGGCTGAGAGGTTTGGTGAGGTTGGGTGAGCAAACGCAGACCCTTTAAAGTAATACTGCGTGGTACCCATCGCATGGGTCCCAAATCTCCAGGTTCAAGGGCATCTTCCTACATCAAAAACATGCATGAGAAACCCAGAAGATGGTACATCGTGTGATGGGGAAATGTTTCTAAAACGCACCTCATTTCTCATCTCCTTGTGCCCGGGTTCGCCATTCCAGCCGCTTTACTAGCAAGCTCCCTACTTGGAGCATCAGCACCTTTAACCTCCTGTTCCGTACAGGTTGCAATTTGTCCTGAGGATAAACGGGAAGACGTGGAACCAACGAGAGACTAGCTCTTGGTGTTGGGACAGGCACAGGTCACTCTATTTTCCCATCAGAAAGAAGAATTAACCACAGGCTCAGCCTGACCCCCGGAACCAGAACAGGGCCTGAAGCCATTCTGCGATTTTGCGGCCAGCTCCCATAAAAACGAGTTGTAAAATGGAGGTTCAGGGCACTGCAATTCACAAACCTGCAGAGTTATAAATGATAACTCTCGTCCACAAATATATTGAGGGGAGGCAAAGAAGAGGATTTGAAATCAAGGCAGAATTGCAGGAAACAGATTTCAGGAGGTAGATACGAATCGCCTTTAAAGCACATGAAAAGCGGCAAAACGTTGACAATGATGCCCTTGGCCAAAAAGGGCGTATGCGTTTTCTCCTGAATATATTCAGGAAAAAACGCATACGCCCTTTTTGGCCAACCAAGCAACCTGGAAAGGCAAATCAGCGCTACAAAGAAGTCTCGCTTCCCATCGGTCAAAATGGCCATGCTGAAAAAAGTGTCAAAACCAGAAATGCAGGACAGGCCATGGAGAAATGGGAGCCTTGCTACACTGATGGGCGGGATGTAAATTGCCAAGAGCCACTCTGGAGAAGTGTCCGGTGAGTCCTGAAACATCTGAAAAACACAGCTTAGAGAGCATAGGGCACTTCCACTCATGGGGGTATAAATTGGGAAAATTAAAAATCAGCAAGACACAAGCACCCCAAAGTTTAGGGCTGCTCTGTTGACCAGGACCTCCACTTCATTCCACCTTAAATATCCCAGGAAAGAGAAAAATGGATAAAGAAGTTGTGGTCCTTATGTACAATGGAATATCACTCAGCCAGGAAATCAATGTCATAAGGTTAGTAGCAGCATGATGAGTGGATTTAGGTACGACGATTCTAAGTGAAATAAGTCACACAGAAAAGGACACTTCTCATAAGGTATCACTGATAGAGGGAATGTAAAAACCGTTACACTTGAACTGAATTACAAAACAGAACAGAGTCACACATGCAGAAAACAAACTATGGCTGCTAAACGGGAAAGGTGAGGTGGCGTGATACATAAAACAAGGGTATCACATTAGCTCAGATACCATTCCATAAACCCAATATGTAATAGACAAGACCTACTCCTTGCTCAGAGAACTGGACTCAACACACCCTATTCACCGCACAAGAATATATCTGACTAATAATAATCGTAAAACCTATGTATTGATATCTCTCTGTTAGTGTGTCAAGTGGGTGTAAAGCGGCATAAACACAGTAGTGAAAAGCAGCTAAACCCCATTATAAAAATAAATTACTTTGAAACACCCATGAAACAAAGACAGTGAAAGAGAGAGAAATTCTTACACAATGCGTTCAGGGGCTGTGATGCAACCTGCATTGACCATATCTAGATGCACAGCTGGATGAGACATAAGGGTGGACACTCTTGGGGCTGAGAGGTTTGGTGAGGTTGGGTGAGCAAACGCAGACCCTTTAAAGTAATACTGCGTGGTACCCATCGCATGGGTCCCAAATCTCCAGGTTCAAGGGCATCTTCCTACATCAAAAACATGCATGAGAAACCCAGAAGATGGTACATCGTGTGATGGGGAAATGTTTCTAAAACGCACCTCATTTCTCATCTCCTTGTGCCCGGGTTCGCCATTCCAGCCGCTTTACTAGCAAGCTCCCTACTTGGAGCATCAGCACCTTTAACCTCCTGTTCCGTACAGATTGCAATTTGTCCTGAGGATAAACGGGAAGACGTGGAACCAACGAGAGACTAGCTCTTGGTGTTGGGACAGGCACAGGTCACTCTATTTTCCCATCAGAAAGAAGAATTAACCACAGGCTCAGCCTGACCCCCGGAACCAGAACAGGGCCTGAAGCCATTCTGCGATTTTGCGGCCAGCTCCCATAAAAACGAGTTGTAAAATGGAGGTTCAGGGCACTGCAATTCACAAACCTGCAGAGTTATAAATGATAACTCTCGTCCACAAATATATTGAGGGGAGGCAAAGATGAGGATTTGAAATCAAGGCAGAATTGCAGGAAACAGATTTCAGGAGGTAGATACGAATCGCCTTTAAAGCACATGAAAAGCGGCAAAACGTTGACAATGATGCCCTTGGCCAAAAAGGGCGTATGCGTTTTTTCCTGAATATATTCAGGAAAAAACGCATACGCCCTTTTTGGCCAACCAAGCAACCTGGAAAGGCAAATCAGCGCTACAAAGAAGTCTCGCTTCCCATCGGTCAAAAGGGCCATGCTGAAAAAAGTGTCAAAACCAGAAATGCAGGACAGGCCATGGAGAAATGGGAGCCTTGCTACACTGATGGGCGGGATGTAAATTGCCAAGAGCCACTCTGGAGAAGTGTCCGGTGAGTCCTGAAACATCTGAAAAACACAGCTTAGAGAGCATAGGGCACTTCCACTCATGGGGGTATAAATTGGGAAAATTAAAAATCAGCAAGACACAAGCACCCCAAAGTTTAGGGCTGCTCTGTTGACCAGGACCTCCACTTCATTCCACCTTAAATATCCCAGGAAAGAGAAAAATGGATAAAGAAGTTGTGGTCCTTATGTACAATGGAATATCACTCAGCCAGGAAATCAATGTCGTAAGGTTAGTAGCAGCATGATGAGTGGATTTAGGTACGACGATTCTAAGTGAAATAAGTCACACAGAAAAGGACACTTCTCATAAGGTATCACTGATAGAGGGAATGTAAAAACCGTTACACTTGAACTGAATTACAAAACAGAACAGAGTCACACATGCAGAAAACACACTATGGCTGCTTAACGGGAAAGGTGAGGTGGCGTGATACATAAAACAAGGGTATCACATTAGCTCAGATACCATTCCATAAACCCAATATGTAATAGACAAGACCTACTCCTTGCTCAGAGAACTGGACTCAACACGCCCTATTCACCGCACAAGAATATATCTGACTAATAATAATCGTAAAACCTATGTATTGATATCTCTCTGTTAGTGTGTCAAGTGGGTGTAAAGCGGCATAAACACAGCAGTGAAAAGCAGCTAAACCCCATTATAAAAATAAATTACTTTGAAACACCCATGAAACAAAGACAGTGAAAGAGAGAGAAATTCTTACACAATGCGTTCAGGGGCTGTGATGCAACCTGGATTGACCATATCTAGACCCACAGCTGGATGAGACATAAGGGTGGACACTCTTGGGGATGAGAGGTTTGGTGAGGTTGGGTGAGCAAACGCAGACCCTTTAAAGTAATACTGCGTGGTACCCATCGCATGGGTCCCAAATCTCCAGGTTCAAGGGCATCTTCCTACATCAAAAACATGCATGAGAAACCCAGAAGATGGTACATCGTGTGATGGGGAAATGTTTCTAAAACGCACCTCATTTCTCATCTCCTTGTGCCCGGGTTCGCCATTCCAGCCGCTTTACTAGCAAGCTCCGTACTTGGAGCATCAGCACCTTTAACCTCCTGTTCCGTACAGGTTGCAATTTGTCCTGAGGATAAACGGGAAGACGTGGAACCAACGAGAGACTAGCTCTTGGTGTTGGGACAGGCACAGGTCACTCTATTTTCCCATCAGAAAGAAGAATTAACCACAGGCTCAGCCTGCCCCCCGGAACCAGAACAGGGCCTGAAGCCATTCTGCGATTTTGCGGCCAGCTCCCATAAAAACGAGTTGTAAAATGGAGGTTCAGGGCACTGCAATTCACAAACCTGCAGAGTTATAAATGATAACTCTCGTCCACAAATATATTGAGGGAAGGCAAAGAAGAGGATTTGAAATCAAGGCAGAATTGCAGGAAACAGATTTCAGGAGGTAGATACGAATCGCCTTTAAAGCACATGAAAAGCGGCAAAACGTTGACAATGATGCCCTTGGCCAAAAAGGGCGTATGCGTTTTTTCCTGAATATATTCAGGAAAAAACGCATACGCCCTTTTTGGCCAACCAAGCAACCTGGAAAGGCAAATCAGCGCTACAAAGAAGTCTCGCTTCCCATCGGTCAAAAGGGCCATGCTGAAAAAAGTGTCAAAACCAGAAATGCAGGACAGGCCATGGAGAAATGGGAGCCTTGCTACACTGATGGGTGGGATGTAAATTGCCAAGAGCCACTCTGGAGAAGTGTCCGGTGAGTCCTGAAACATCTGAAAAACACAGCTTAGAGAGCATAGGGCACTTCCACTCATGGGGGTATAAATTGGGAAAATTAAAAATCAGCAAGACACAAGCACCCCAAAGTTTAGGGCTGCTCTGTTGACCAGGACCTCCACTTCATTCCACCTTAAATATCCCAGGAAAGAGAAAAATGGATAAAGAAGTTGTGGTCCTTATGTACAATGGAATATCACTCAGCCAGGAAATCAATGTCGTAAGGTTAGTAGCAGCATGATGAGTGGATTTAGGTACGACGATTCTAAGTGAAATAAGTCACACAGAAAAGGACACTTCTCATAAGGTATCACTGATAGAGGGAATGTAAAAACCGTTACACTTGAACTGAATTACAAAACAGAACAGAGTCACACATGCAGAAAACACACTATGGCTGCTTAACGGGAAAGGTGAGGTGGCGTGATACATAAAACAAGGGTATCACATTAGCTCAGATACCATTCCATAAACCCAATATGTAATAGACAAGACCTACTCCTTGCTCAGAGAACTGGACTCAACACGCCCTATTCACCGCACAAGAATATATCTGACTAATAATAATCGTAAAACCTATGTATTGATATCTCTCTGTTAGTGTGTCAAGTGGGTGTAAAGCGGCATAAACACAGCAGTGAAAAGCAGCTAAACCCCATTATAAAAATAAATTACTTTGAAACACCCATGAAACAAAGACAGTGAAAGAGAGAGAAATTCTTACACAATGCGTTCAGGGGCTGTGATGCAACCTGGATTGACCATATCTAGACGCACAGCTGGATGAGACATAAGGGTGGACACTCTTGGGGCTGAGAGGTTTGGTGAGGTTGGGTGAGCAAACGCAGACCCTTTAAAGTAATACTGCGTGGTACCCATCGCATGGGTCCCAAATCTCCAGGTTCAAGGGCATCTTCCTACATCAAAAACATGCATGAGAAACCCAGAAGATGGTACATCGTGTGATGGGGAAATGTTTCTAAAACGCACCTCATTTCTCATCTCCTTGTGCCCGGGTTCGCCATTCCAGCCGCTTTACTAGCAAGCTCCCTACTTGGAGCATCAGCACCTTTAACCTCCTGTTCCGTACAGGTTGCAATTTGTCCTGAGGATAAACGGGAAGACGTGGAACCAACGAGAGACTAGCTCTTGGTGTTGGGACAGGCACAGGTCACTCTATTTTCCCATCAGAAAGAAGAATTAACCACAGGATCAGCCTGACCCCCGGAACCAGAACAGGGCCTGAAGCCATTCTGCGATTTTGCGGCCAGCTCCCATAAAAACGAGTTGTAAAATGGAGGTTCAGGGCACTGCAATTCACAAACCTGCAGAGTTATAAATGATAACTCTCGTCCACAAATATATTGAGGGGAGGCAAAGAAGAGGATTTGAAATCAAGGCAGAATTGCAGGAAACAGATTTCAGGAGGTAGATACGAATCGCCTTTAAAGCACATGAAAAGCGGCAAAACGTTGACAATGATGCCCTTGGCCAAAAAGGGCGTATGCGTTTTTTCCTGAATATATTCAGGAAAAAACGCATACGCCCTTTTTGGCCAACCAAGCAACCTGGAAAGGCAAATCAGCGCTACAAAGAAGTCTCGCTTCCCATCGGTCAAAATGGCCATGCTGAAAAAAGTGTCAAAACCAGAAATGCAGGACAGGCCATGGAGAAATGGGAGCCTTGCTACACTGATGGGCGGGATGTAAATTGCCAAGAGCCACTCTGGAGAAGTGTCCGGTGAGTCCTGAAACATCTGAAAAACACAGCTTAGAGAGCATAGGGCACTTCCACTCATGGGGGTATAAATTGGGAAAATTAAAAATCAGCAAGACACAAGCACCCCAAAGTTTAGGGCTGCTCTGTTGACCAGGACCTCCACTTCATTCCACCTTAAATATCCCAGGAAAGAGAAAAATGGATAAAGAAGTTGTGGTCCTTATGTACAATGGAATATCACTCAGCCAGGAAATCAATGTCGTAAGGTTAGTAGCAGCATGATGAGTGGATTTAGGTACGACGATTCTAAGTGAAATAAGTCACACAGAAAAGGACACTTCTCATAAGGTATCACTGATAGAGGGAATGTAAAAACCGTTACACTTGAACTGAATTACAAAACAGAACAGAGTCACACATGCAGAAAACACACTATGGCTGCTTAACGGGAAAGGTGAGGTGGGGTGATACATAAAACAAGGGTATCAAATTAGCTCAGATACCATTCCATAAACCCAATATGTAATACACAAGACCTACTCCTTGCTCAGAGAACTGGACTCAACACGCCCTATTCACCGCACAAGAATATATCTGACTAATAATAATCGTAAAACCTATGTATTGATATCTCTCTGTTAGTGTGTCAAGTGGGTGTAAAGTGGCATAAACACAGCAGTGAAAAGCAGCTAAACCCCATTATAAAAATAAATTACTTTGAAACACCCATGAAACAAAGACAGTGAAAGAGAGAGAAATTCTTACACAATGCGTTCAGGGGCTGTGATGCAACCTGGATTGACCATATCTAGACCCACAGCTGGATGAGACATAAGGGTGGACACTCTTGGGGATGAGAGGTTTGGTGAGGTTGGGTGAGCAAACGCAGACCCTTTAAAGTAATACTGCGTGGTACCCATCGCATGGGTCCCAAATCTCCAGGTTCAAGGGCATCTTCCTACATCAAAAACATGCATGAGAAACCCAGAAGATGGTACATCGTGTGATGGGGAAATGTTTCTAAAACGCACCTCATTTCTCATCTCCTTGTGCCCGGGTTCGCCATTCCAGCCGCTTTACTAGCAAGCTCCCTACTTGGAGGATCAGCACCTTTAACCTCCTGTTCCGTACAGGTTGCAATTTGTCCTGAGGATAAACGGGAAGACGTGGAACCAACGTGAGACTAGCTCTTGGTGTTGGGACAGGCACAGGTCACTCTATTTTCCCATCAGAAAGAAGAATTAACCACAGGCTCAGCCTGCGCCCCGGAACCAGAACAGGGCCTGAAGCCATTCTGCGATTTTGCGGCCAGCTCCCATAAAAACGAGTTGTAAAATGGAGGTTCAGGGCACTGCAATTCACAAACCTGCAGAGTTATAAATGATAACTCTAGTCCACAAATATATTGAGGGAAGGCAAAGAAGAGGATTTGAAATCAAGGCAGAATTGCAGGAAACAGATTTCAGGAGGTAGATACGAATCGCCTTTAAAGCACATGAAAAGCGGCAAAACGTTGACAATGATGCCCTTGGCCAAAAAGGGCGTATGCGTTTTTTCCTGAATATATTCAGGAAAAAACGCATACGCCCTTTTTGGCCAACCAAGCAACCTGGAAAGGCAAATCAGAGCTACAAAGAAGTCTCGCTTCCCATCGGTCAAAAGGGCCATGCTGAAAAAAGTGTCAAAACCAGAAATGCAGGACAGGCCATGGAGAAATGGGAGCCTTGCTACACTGATGGGCGGGATGTAAATTGCCAAGAGCCACTCCGGAGAAGTGTCCGGTGAGTCCTGAAACATCTGAAAAACACAGCTTAGAGAGCATAGGGCACTTCCACTCATGGGGGTATAAATTGGGAAAATTAAAAATCAGCAAGACACAAGCACCCCAAAGTTTAGGGCTGCTCTGTTGACCAGGACCTCCACTTCATTCCACCTTAAATATCCCAGGAAAGAGAAAAATGGATAAAGAAGTTGTGGTCCTTATGTACAATGGAATATCACTCAGCCATGAAATCAATGTCATAAGGTTAGTAGCAGCATGATGAGTGGATTTAGGTACGACGATTCTAAGTGAAATAAGTCACACAGAAAAGGACACTTCTCATAAGGTATCACTGATAGAGGGAATGTAAAAACCGTTACACTTGAACTGAATTACAAAACAGAACAGAGTCACACATGCAGAAAACACACTATGGCTGCTTAACGGGAAAGGTGAGGTGGGGTGATACATAAAACAAGGGTATCAAATTAGCTCAGATACCGTTCCATAAACCCAATATGTAATAGACAAGACCTACTCCTTGCTCAGAGAACTGGACTCAACACGCCCTATTCACCGCACAAGAATATATCTGACTAATAATAATCGTAAAACCTATGTATTGATATCTCTCTGTTAGTGTGTCAAGTGGGTGTAAAGCGGCATAAGCACAGCAGTGAAAAGCAGCTAAACCCCATTATAAAAATAAATTACTTTGAAACACCCATGAAACAAAGACAGTGAAAGAGAGAGAAATTCTTACACAATGCGTTCAGGGGCTGTGATGCAACCTGGATTGACCATATCTAGACGCACAGCTGGATGAGACATAAGGGTGGACACTCTTGGGGCTGAGAGGTTTGGTGAGGTTGGGTGAGCAAACGCAGACCCTTTAAAGTAATACTGCGTGGTACCCATCGCATGGGTCCCAAATCTCCAGGTTCAAGGGCATCTTCCTACATCAAAAACATGCATGAGAAACCCAGAAGATGGTACACCGTGTGATGGGGAAAGGTTTCTAAAACGCACCTCATTTCTCATCTCCTTGTGCCCGGGTTCGCCATTCCAGCTGCTTTACTAGCAAGCTCCCTACTTGGAGCATCAGCACCTTTAACCTCCTGTTCCATGCAGGTTGCAATTTGTCCTGAGGATAAACGGGAAGACGTGGAACCAACGAGAGACTAGCTCTTGGTGTTGGGACAGGCACAGGTCACTCTATTTTCCCATCAGAAAGAAGAATTAACCACAGGCTCAGCCTGCCCCCCGGAACCAGAACAGGGCCTGAAGCCATTCTGCGATTTTGCGGCCAGCTCCCATAAAAACGAGTTGTAAAATGGAGGTTCAGGGCACTGCAATTCACAAACCTGCAGAGTTATAAATGATAACTCTCGTCCACAAATATATTGAGGGAAGGCAAAGAAGAGGATTTGAAATCAAGGCAGAATTGCAGGAAACAGATTTCAGGAGGTAGATACGAATCGCCTTTAAAGCACATGAAAAGCGGCAAAACGTTGACAATGATGCCCTTGGCCAAAAAGGGCGTATGCGTTTTTTCCTGAATATATTCAGGAAAAAACGCATACGCCCTTTTTGGCCAACCAAGCAACCTGGAAAGGCAAATCAGCGCTACAAAGAAGTCTCGCTTCCCATCGGTCAAAAGGGCCATGCTGAAAAAAGTGTCAAAACCAGAAATGCAGGACAGGCCATGGAGAAATGGGAGCCTTGCTACACTGATGGGCGGGATGTAAATTGCCAAGAGCCACTCCGGAGAAGTGTCCGGTGAGTCCTGAAACATCTGAAAAACACAGCTTAGAGAGCATAGGGCACTTCCACTCATGGGGGTATAAATTGGGAAAATGAAAAATCAGCAAAACACAAGCACCCCAAAGTTTAGGGCTGCTCTGTTGACCAGGACCTCCACTTCATTCCACCTTAAATATCCCAGGAAAGAGAAAAATGGATAAAGAAGTTGTGGTCCTTATGTACAATGGAATATCACTCAGCCATGAAATCAATGTCGTAAGGTTAGTAGCAGCATGATGAGTGGATTTAGGTACGACGATTCTAAGTGAAATAAGTCACACAGAAAAGGACACTTCTCATAAGGTATCACTGATAGAGGGAATGTAAAAACCGTTACACATGAACTGAATTACAAAACAGAACAGAGTCACACATGCAGAAAACACACTATGGCTGCTTAACGGGAAAGGTGAGGTGGGGTGATACATAAAACAAGGGTATCAAATTAGCTCAGATACCGTTCCATAAACCCAATATGTAATAGACAAGACCTACTCCTTGCTCAGAGAACTGGACTCAACACGCCCTATTCACCGCACAAGAATATATCTGACTAATAATAATCGTAAAACCTATGTATTGATATCTCTCTGTTAGTGTGTCAAGTGGGTGTAAAGCGGCATAAGCACAGCAGTGAAAAGCAGCTAAACCCCATTATAAAAATAAATTACTTTGAAACACCCATGAAACAAAGACAGTGAAAGAGAGAGAAATTCTTACACAATGCGTTCAGGGGCTGTGATGCAACCTGGATTGACCATATCTAGACGCACAGCTGGATGAGACATAAGGGTGGACACTCTTGGGGCTGAGAGGTTTGGTGAGGTTGGGTGAGCAAACGCAGACCCTTTAAAGTAATACTGCGTGGTACCCATCGCATGGGTCCCAAATCTCCAGGTTCAAGGGCATCTTCCTACATCAAAAACATGCATGAGAAACCCAGAAGATGGTACACCGTGTGATGGGGAAAGGTTTCTAAAACGCACCTCATTTCTCATCTCCTTGTGCCCGGGTTCGCCATTCCAGCTGCTTTACTAGCAAGCTCCCTACTTGGAGCATCAGCACCTTTAACCTCCTGTTCCATGCAGGTTGCAATTTGTCCTAAGGATAAACGGGAAGACGTGGAACCAACGAGAGACTAGCTCTTGGTGTTGGGACAGGCACAGGTCACTCTATTTTCCCATCAGAAAGAAGAATTAACCACAGGCTCAGCCTGCCCCCCGGAACCAGAACAGGGCCTGAAGCCATTCTGCGATTTTGCGGCCAGCTCCCATAAAAACGAGTTGTAAAATGGAGGTTCAGGGCACTGCAATTCACAAACCTGCAGAGTTATTAATGATAACTCTCGTCCACAAATATATTGAGGGAAGGCAAAGAAGAGGATTTGAAATCAAGGCAGAATTGCAGGAAACAGATTTCAGGAGGTAGATACGAATCGCCTTTAAAGCACATGAAAAGCGGCAAAACGTTGACAATGATGCCCTTGGCCAAAAAGGGCGTATGCGTTTTTTCCTGAATATATTCAGGAAAAAACGCATACGCCCTTTTTGGCCAACCAAGCAACCTGGAAAGGCAAATCAGCGCTACAAAGAAGTCTCGCTTCCCATCGGTCAAAAGGGCCATGCTGAAAAAAGTGTCAAAACCAGAAATGCAGGACAGGCCATGGAGAAATGGGAGCCTTGCTACACTGATGGGCGGGATGTAAATTGCCAAGAGCCACTCCGGAGAAGTGTCCGGTGAGTCCTGAAACATCTGAAAAACACAGCTTAGAGAGCATAGGGCACTTCCACTCATGGGGGTATAAATTGGGAAAATGAAAAATCAGCAAAACACAAGCACCCCAAAGTTTAGGGCTGCTCTGTTGACCAGGACCTCCACTTCATTCCACCTTAAATATCCCAGGAAAGAGAAAAATGGATAAAGAAGTTGTGGTCCTTATGTACAATGGAATATCACTCAGCCATGAAATCAATGTCGTAAGGTTAGTAGCAGCATGATGAGTGGATTTAGGTACGACGATTCTAAGTGAAATAAGTCACACAGAAAAGGACACTTCTCATAAGGTATCACTGATAGAGGGAATGTAAAAACCGTTACACTTGAACTGAATTACAAAACAGAACAGAGTCACACATGCAGAAAACACACTATGGCTGCTTAACGGGAAAGGTGAGGTGGGGTGATACATAAAACAAGGGTATCAAATTAGCTCAGATACCGTTCCATAAACCCAATATGTAATAGACAAGACCTACTCCTTGCTCAGAGAACTGGACTCCACACGCCCTATTCACCGCACAAGAATATATCTGACTAATAATAATCGTAAAACCTATGTATTGATATCTCTCTGTTAGTGTGTCAAGTGGGTGTAAAGCGGCATAAACACAGCAGTGAAAAGCAGCTAAACCCCATTATAAAAATAAATTACTTTGAAACACCCATGAAACAAAGACAGTGAAAGAGAGAGAAATTCTTACACAATGCGTTCAGGGGCTGTGATGCAACCTGGATTAACCATATCTAGACCCACAGCTGGATGAGACATAAGGGTGGACACTCTTGGGGCTGAGAGGTTTGGTGAGGTTGGGTGAGCAAACGCAGACCCTTTAAAGTAATACTGTGTGGTACCCATCGCATGGGTCCCAAATCTCCAGGTTCAAGGGCATCTTCCTACATCAAAAACATGCATGAGAAACCCAGAAGATGGTACACCGTGTGATGGGGAAAGGTTTCTAAAACGCACCTCATTTCTCATCTCCTTGTGCCCAGGTTCGCCATTCCAGCCGCTTTACTAGCAAGCTCCCTACTTGGAGCATCAGCACCTTTAACCTCCTGTTCCATGCAGGTTGCAATTTGTCCTGAGGATAAACGGGAAGACGTGGAACCAACGAGAGACTAGCTCTTGGTGTTGGGACAGGCACAGGTCATTCTATTTTCCCATCAGAAAGAAGAATTAACCACAGGCTCAGCCTGCCCCCCGGAACCAGAACAGGGCCTGAAGCCATTCTGCGATTTTGCGGCCAGCTCCCATAAAAACGAGTTGTAAAATGGAGGTTCAGGGCACTGCAATTCACAAACCTGCAGAGTTATAAATGATAACTCTCGTCCACAAATATATTGAGGGAAGGCAAAGAAGAGGATTTGAAATCAAGGCAGAATTGCAGGAAACAGATTTCAGGAGGTAGATACGAATCGCCTTTAAAGCACATGAAAAGCGGCAAAACGTTGACAATGATGCCCTTGGCCAAAAAGGGCGTATGCGTTTTTTCCTGAATATATTCAGGAAAAAACGCATACGCCCTTTTTGGCCAACCAAGCAACCTGGAAAGGCAAATCAGCGCTACAAAGAAGTCTCGCTTCCCATCGGTCAAAAGGGCCATGCTGAAAAAAGTGTCAAAACCAGAAATGCAGGACAGGCCATGGAGAAATGGGAGCCTTGCTACACTGATGGGCGGGATGTAAATTGCCAAGAGCCACTCTGGAGAAGTGTCCGGTGAGTCCTGAAACATCTGAAAAACACAGCTTAGAGAGCATAGGGCACTTCCACTCATGGGGGTATAAATTGGGAAAATTAAAAATCATCAAGACACAAGCACCCCAAAGTTTAGGGCTGCTCTGGTGACCAGGACCTCCACTTCATTCCACCTTAAATATCCCAGGAAAGAGAAAAATGGATAAAGAAGTTGTGGTCCTTATGTACAATGGAATATCACTCAGCCATGAAATCAATGTCGTAAGGTTAGTAGCAGCATGATGAGTGGATTTAGGTACGACGATTCTAAGTGAAATAAGTCACACAGAAAAGGACACTTCTCATAAGGTATCACTGATAGAGGGAATGTAAAAACCGTTACACATGAACTGAATTACAAAACAGAACAGAGTCACACAGGCAGAAAACACACTATGGCTGCTTAACGGGAAAGGTGAGGTGGGGTGATACATAAAACAAGGGTATCAAATTAGCTCAGATACCGTTCCATAAACCCAATATGTAATAGACAAGACCTACTCCTTGCTCAGAGAACTGGACTCAACACGCCCTATTCACCGCACAAGAATATATCTGACTAATAATAATCGTAAAACCTATGTATTGATATCTCTCTGTTAGTGTGTCAAGTGGGTGTAAAGCGGCATAAGCACAGCAGTGAAAAGCAGCTAAACCCCATTATAAAAATAAATTACTTTGAAACACCCATGAAACAAAGACAGTGAAAGAGAGAGAAATTCTTACACAATGCTTTCAGGGCTGTGATGCAACCTGGATTGACCATATCTAGACGCACAGCTGGATGAGACATAAGGGTGGACACTCTTGGGGCTGAGAGGTTTGGTGAGGTTGGGTGAGCAAACGCAGACCCTTTAAAGTAATACTGCGTGGTACCCATCGCATGGGTCCCAAATCTCCAGGTTCAAGGGCATCTTCCTACATCAAAAACATGCATGAGAAACCCAGAAGATGGTACACCGTGTGATGGGGAAAGGTTTCTAAAACGCACCTCATTTCTCATCTCCTTGTGCCCGGGTTCGCCATTCCAGCTGCTTTACTAGCAAGCTCCCTACTTGGAGCATCAGCACCTTTAACCTCCTGTTCCATGCAGGTTGCAATTTGTCCTGAGGATAAACGGGAAGACGTGGAACCAACGAGAGACTAGCTCTTGGTGTTGGGACAGGCACAGGTCACTCTATTTTCCCATCAGAAAGAAGAATTAACCACAGGCTCAGCCTGCCTCCCGGAACCAGAACAGGGCCTGAAGCCATTCTGCGATTTTGCGGCCAGCTCCCATAAAAACGAGTTGTAAAATGGAGGTTCAGGGCACTGCAATTCACAAACCTGCAGAGTTATAAATGATAACTCTCGTCCACAAATATATTGAGGGAAGGCAAAGAAGAGGATTTGAAATCAAGGCAGAATTGCAGGAAACAGATTTCAGGAGGTAGATACGAATCGCCTTTAAAGCACATGAAAAGCGGCAAAACGTTGACAATGATGCCCTTGGCCAAAAAGGGCGTATGCGTTTTTTCCTGAATATATTCAGGAAAAAACGCATACGCCCTTTTTGGCCAACCAAGCAACCTGGAAAGGCAAATCAGCGCTACAAAGAAGTCTCGCTTCCCATCGGTCAAAAGGGCCATGCTGAAAAAAGTGTCAAAACCAGAAATGCAGGACAGGCCATGGAGAAATGGGAGCCTTGCTACACTGATGGGCGGGATGTAAATTGCCAAGAGCCACTCCGGAGAAGTGTCCGGTGAGTCCTGAAACATCTGAAAAACACAGCTTAGAGAGCATAGGGCACTTCCACTCATGGGGGTATAAATTGGGAAAATGAAAAATCAGCAAAACACAAGCACCCCAAAGTTTAGGGCTGCTCTGTTGACCAGGACCTCCACTTCATTCCACCTTAAATATCCCAGGAAAGAGAAAAATGGATAAAGAAGTTGTGGTCCTTATGTACAATGGAATATCACTCAGCCATGAAATCAATGTCGTAAGGTTAGTAGCAGCATGATGAGTGGATTTAGGTACGACGATTCTAAGTGAAATAAGTCACACAGAAAAGGACACTTCTCATAAGGTATCACTGATAGAGGGAATGTAAAAACCGTTACACATGAACTGAATTACAAAACAGAACAGAGTCACACATGCAGAAAACACACTATGGCTGCTTAACGGGAAAGGTGAGGTGGGGTGATACATAAAACAAGGGTATCAAATTAGCTCAGATACCGTTCCATAAACCCAATATGTAATAGACAAGACCTACTCCTTGCTCAGAGAACTGGACTCCACACGCCCTATTCACCGCACAAGAATATATCTGACTAATAATAATCGTAAAACCTATGTATTGATATCTCTCTGTTAGTGTGTCAAGTGGGTGTAAAGCGGCATAAACACAGCAGTGAAAAGCAGCTAAACCCCATTATAAAAATAAATTACTTTGAAACACCCATGAAACAAAGACAGTGAAAGAGAGAGAAATTCTTACACAATGCGTTCAGGGGCTGTGATGCAACCTGGATTGACCATATCTAGACGCACAGCTGGATGAGACATAAGGGTGGACACTCTTGGGGCTGAGAGGTTTGGTGAGGTTGGGTGAGCAAACGCAGACCCTTTAAAGTAATACTGCGTGGTACCCATCGCATGGGTCCCAAATCTCCAGGTTCAAGGGCATCTTCCTACATCAAAAACATGCATGAGAAACCCAGAAGATGGTACACCGTGTGATGGGGAAAGGTTTCTAAAACGCACCTCATTTCTCATCTCCTTGTGCCCGGGTTCGCCATTCCAGCTGCTTTACTAGCAAGCTCCCTACTTGGAGCATCAGCACCTTTAACCTCCTGTTCCATGCAGGTTGCAATTTGTCCTGAGGATAAACGGGAAGACGTGGAACCAACGAGAGACTAGCTCTTGGTGTTGGGACAGGCACAGGTCACTCTATTTTCCCATCAGAAAGAAGAATTAACCACAGGCTCAGCCTGCCCCCCGGAACCAGAACAGGGCCTGAAGCCATTCTGCGATTTTGCGGCCAGCTCCCATAAAAACGAGTTGTAAAATGGAGGTTCAGGGCACTGCAATTCACAAACCTGCAGAGTTATTAATGATAACTCTCGTCCACAAATATATTGAGGGAAGGCAAAGAAGAGGATTTGAAATCAAGGCAGAATTGCAGGAAACAGATTTCAGGAGGTAGATACGAATCGCCTTTAAAGCACATGAAAAGCGGCAAAACGTTGACAATGATGCCCTTGGCCAAAAAGGGCGTATGCGTTTTTTCCTGAATATATTCAGGAAAAAACGCATACGCCCTTTTTGGCCAACCAAGCAACCTGGAAAGGCAAATCAGCGCTACAAAGAAGTCTCGCTTCCCATCGGTCAAAAGGGCCATGCTGAAAAAAGTGTCAAAACCAGAAATGCAGGACAGGCCATGGAGAAATGGGAGCCTTGCTACACTGATGGGCGGGATGTAAATTGCCAAGAGCCACTCCGGAGAAGTGTCCGGTGAGTCCTGAAACATCTGAAAAACACAGCTTAGAGAGCATAGGGCACTTCCACTCATGGGGGTATAAATTGGGAAAATTAAAAATCAGCAAGACACAAGCACCCCAAAGTTTAGGGCTACTCTGTTGACCAGGACCTCCACTTCATTCCACCTTCAATATCCCAGGAAAGAGAAAAATGGATAAAGAAGTTGTGGTCCTTATGTACAATGGAATATCACTCAGCCATGAAATCAATGTCGTAAGGTTAGTAGCAGCATGATGAGTGGATTTAGGTACGACGATTCTAAGTGAAATAAGTCACACAGAAAAGGACACTTCTCATAAGGTATCACTGATAGAGGGAATGTAAAAACCGTTACACTTGAACTGAATTACAAAACAGAACAGAGTCACACATGCAGAAAACACACTATGGCTGCTTAACGGGAAAGGTGAGGTGGGGTGATACATAAAACAAGGGTATCAAATTAGCTCAGATACCGTTCCATAAACCCAATATGTAATAGACAAGACCTACTCCTTGCTCAGAGAACTGGACTCCACACGCCCTATTCACCGCACAAGAATATATCTGACTAATAATAATCGTAAAACCTATGTATTGATATCTCTCTGTTAGTGTGTCAAGTGGGTGTAAAGCGGCATAAGCACAGCAGTGAAAAGCAGCTAAACCCCATTATAAAAATAAATTACTTTGAAACACCCATGAAACAAAGACAGTGAAAGAGAGAGAAATTCTTACACAATGCGTTCAGGGGCTGTGATGCAACCTGGATTGACCATATCTAGACGCACAGCTGGATGAGACATAAGGGTGGACACTCTTGGGGCTGAGAGGTTTGGTGAGGTTGGGTGAGCAAACGCAGACCCTTTAAAGTAATACTGCGTGGTACCCATCGCATGGGTCCCAAATCTCCAGGTTCAAGGGCATCTTCCTACATCAAAAACATGCATGAGAAACCCAGAAGATGGTACACCGTGTGATGGGGAAAGGTTTCTAAAACGCACCTCATTTCTCATCTCCTTGTGCCCGGGTTCGCCATTCCAGCTGCTTTACTAGCAAGCTCCCTACTTGGAGCATCAGCACCTTTAACCTCCTGTTCCATGCAGGTTGCAATTTGTCCTGAGGATAAACGGGAAGACGTGGAACCAACGAGAGACTAGCTCTTGGTGTTGGGACAGGCACAGGTCACTCTATTTTCCCATCAGAAAGAAGAATTAACCACAGGCTCAGCCTGCCCCCCGGAACCAGAACAGGGCCTGAAGCCATTCTGCGATTTTGCGGCCAGCTCCCATAAAAACGAGTTGTAAAATGGAGGTTCAGGGCACTGCAATTCACAAACCTGCAGAGTTATAAATGATAACTCTCGTCCACAAATATATTGAGGGAAGGCAAAGAAGAGGATTTGAAATCAAGGCAGAATTGCAGGAAACAGATTTCAGGAGGTAGATACGAATCGCCTTTAAAGCACATGAAAAGCGGCAAAACGTTGACAATGATGCCCTTGGCCAAAAAGGGCGTATGCGTTTTTTCCTGAATATATTCAGGAAAAAACGCATACGCCCTTTTTGGCCAACCAAGCAACCTGGAAAGGCAAATCAGCGCTACAAAGAAGTCTCGCTTCCCATCGGTCAAAAGGGCCATGCTGAAAAAAGTGTCAAAACCAGAAATGCAGGACAGGCCATGGAGAAATGGGAGCCTTGCTACACTGATGGGCGTGATGTAAATTGCCAAGAGCCACTCCGGAGAAGTGTCCGGTGAGTCCTGAAACATCTGAAAAACACAGCTTAGAGAGCATAGGGCACTTCCACTCATGGGGGTATAAATTGGGAAAATGAAAAATCAGCAAAACACAAGCACCCCAAAGTTTAGGGCTGCTCTGTTGACCAGGACCTCCACTTCATTCCACCTTAAATATCCCAGGAAAGAGAAAAATGGATAAAGAAGTTGTGGTCCTTATGTACAATGGAATATCACTCAGCCATGAAATCAATGTCGTAAGGTTAGTAGCAGCATGATGAGTGGATTTAGGTACGACGATTCTAAGTGAAATAAGTCACACAGAAAAGGACACTTCTCATAAGGTATCACTGATAGAGGGAATGTAAAAACCGTTACACATGAACTGAATTACAAAACAGAACAGAGTCACACATGCAGAAAACACACTATGGCTGCTTAACGGGAAAGGTGAGGTGGGGTGATACATAAAACAAGGGTATCAAATTAGCTCAGATACCGTTCCATAAACCCAATATGTAATAGACAAGACCTACTCCTTGCTCAGAGAACTGGACTCCACACGCCCTATTCACCGCACAAGAATATATCTGACTAATAATAATCGTAAAACCTATGTATTGATATCTCTCTGTTAGTGTGTCAAGTGGGTGTAAAGCGGCATAAACACAGCAGTGAAAAGCAGCTAAACCCCATTATAAAAATAAATTACTTTGAAACACCCATGAAACAAAGACAGTGAAAGAGAGAGAAATTCTTACACAATGCGTTCAGGGGCTGTGATGCAACCTGGATTGACCATATCTAGACGCACAGCTGGATGAGACATAAGGGTGGATACTCTTGGGGATGAGAGGTTTGGTGAGGTTGGGTGAGCAAACGCAGACCCTTTAAAGTAATACTGCGTGGTACCCATCGCATGGGTCCCAAATCTCCAGGTTCAAGAGCATCTTCCTACATCAAAAACATGCATGAGAAACCCAGAAGATGGTACACCGTGTGATGGGGAAAGGTTTCTAAAACGCACCTCATTTCTCATCTCCTTGTGCCCGGGTTCGCCATTCCAGCTGCTTTACTAGCAAGCTCCCTACTTGGAGCATCAGCACCTTTAACCTCCTGTTCCATGCAGGTTGCAATTTGTCCTGAGGATAAACGGGAAGACGTGGAACCAACGAGAGACTAGCTCTTGGTGTTGGGACAGGCACAGGTCACTCTATTTTCCCATCAGAAAGAAGAATTAACCACAGGCTCAGCCTGCCCCCCGGAACCAGAACAGGGCCTGAAGCCATTCTGCGATTTTGCGGCCAGCTCCCATAAAAACGAGTTGTAAAATGGAGGTTCAGGGCACTGCAATTCACAAACCTGCAGAGTTATTAATGATAACTCTCGTCCACAAATATATTGAGGGAAGGCAAAGAAGAGGATTTGAAATCAAGGCAGAATTGCAGGAAACAGATTTCAGGAGATAGATACGAATCGCCTTTAAAGCACATGAAAAGCGGCAAAACGTTGACAATGATGCCCTTGGCCAAAAAGGGCGTATGCGTTTTTTCCTGAATATATTCAGGAAAAAACGCATACGCCCTTTTTGGCCAACCAAGCAACCTGGAAAGGCAAATCAGCGCTACAAAGAAGTCTCGCTTCCCATCGGTCCAAAGGGCCATGCTGAAAAAAGTGTCAAAACCAGAAATGCAGGACAGGCCATGGAGAAATGGGAGCCTTGCTACACTGATGGGTGGGATGTAAATTGCCAAGAGCCACTCCGGAGAAGTGTCCGGTGAGTCCTGAAACATCTGAAAAACACAGCTTAGAGAGCATAGGGCACTTCCACTCATGGGGGTATAAATTGGGAAAATTAAAAATCAGCAAGACACAAGCACCCCAAAGTTTAGGGCTGCTCTGTTGACCAGGACCTCCACTTCATTCCACCTTCAATATCCCAGGAAAGAGAAAAATGGATAAAGAAGTTGTGGTCCTTATGTACAATGGAATATCACTCAGCCATGAAATCAATGTCGTAAGGTTAGTAGCAGCATGATGAGTGGATTTAGGTACGACGATTCTAAGTGAAATAAGTCACACAGAAAAGGACACTTCTCATAAGGTATCACTGATAGAGGGAATGTAAAAACCGTTACACTTGAACTGAATTACAAAACAGAACAGAGTCACACATGCAGAAAACACACTATGGCTGCTTAACGGGAAAGGTGAGGTGGGGTGATACATAAAACAAGGGTATCAAATTAGCTCAGATACCGTTCCATAAACCCAATATGTAATAGACAAGACCTACTCCTTGCTCAGAGAACTGGACTCAACACGCCCTATTCACCGCACAAGAATATATCTGACTAATAATAATCGTAAAACCTATGTATTGATATCTCTCTGTTAGTGTGTCAAGTGGGTGTAAAGCGGCATAAACACAGCAGTGAAAAGCAGCTAAACCCCATTATAAAAATAAATTACTTTGAAACACCCATGAAACAAAGACAGTGAAAGAGAGAGAAATTCTTACACAATGCGTTCAGGGGCTGTGATGCAACCTGGATTAACCATATCTAGACCCACAGCTGGATGAGACATAAGGGTGGACACTCTTGGGGCTGAGAGGTTTGGTGAGGTTGGGTGAGCAAACGCAGACCCTTTAAAGTAATACTGCGTGGTACCCATCGCATGGGTCCCAAATCTCCAGGTTCAAGGGCATCTTCCTACATCAAAAACATGCATGAGAAACCCAGAAGATGGTACACCGTGTGATGGGGAAAGGTTTCTAAAACGCACCTCATTTCTCATCTCCTTGTGCCCGGGTTCGCCATTCCAGCTGCTTTACTAGCAAGCTCCCTACTTGGAGCATCAGCACCTTTAACCTCCTGTTCCATGCAGGTTGCAATTTGTCCTGAGGATAAACGGGAAGACGTGGAACCAACGAGAGACTAGCTCTTGGTGTTGGGACAGGCACAGGTCACTCTATTTTCCCATCAGAAAGAAGAATTAACCACAGGCTCAGCCTGCCCCCCGGAACCAGAACAGGGCCTGAAGCCATTCTGCGATTTTGCGGCCAGCTCCCATAAAAACGAGTTGTAAAATGGAGGTTCAGGGCACTGCAATTCACAAACCTGCAGAGTTATAAATGATAACTCTCGTCCACAAATATATTGAGGGAAGGCAAAGAAGAGGATTTGAAATCAAGGCAGAATTGCAGGAAACAGATTTCAGGAGGTAGATACGAATCGCCTTTAAAGCACATGAAAAGCGGCAAAACGTTGACAATGATGCCCTTGGCCAAAAAGGGCGTATGCGTTTTTTCCTGAATATATTCAGGAAAAAACGCATACGCCCTTTTTGGCCAACCAAGCAACCTGGAAAGGCAAATCAGCGCTACAAAGAAGTCTCGCTTCCCATCGGTCAAAAGGGCCATGCTGAAAAAAGTGTCAAAACCAGAAATGCAGGACAGGCCATGGAGAAATGGGAGCCTTGCTACACTGATGGGCGGGATGTAAATTGCCAAGAGCCACTCCGGAGAAGTGTCCGGTGAGTCCTGAAACATCTGAAAAACACAGCTTAGAGAGCATAGGGCACTTCCACTCATGGGGGTATAAATTGGGAAAATGAAAAATCAGCAAAACACAAGCACCCCAAAGTTTAGGGCTGCTCTGTTGACCAGGACCTCCACTTCATTCCACCTTAAATATCCCAGGAAAGAGAAAAATGGATAAAGAAGTTGTGGTCCTTATGTACAATGGAATATCACTCAGCCATGAAATCAATGTCGTAAGGTTAGTAGCAGCATGATGAGTGGATTTAGGTATGACGATTCTAAGTGAAATAAGTCACACAGAAAAGGACACTTCTCATAAGGTATCACTGATAGAGGGAATGTAAAAACCGTTACACATGAACTGAATTACAAAACAGAACAGAGTCACACATGCAGAAAACACACTATGGCTGCTTAACGGGAAAGGTGAGGTGGGGTGATACATAAAACAAGGGTATCAAATTAGCTCAGATACCGTTCCATAAACCCAATATGTAATAGACAAGACCTACTCCTTGCTCAGAGAACTGGACTCCACACGCCCTATTCACCGCACAAGAATATATCTGACTAATAATAATCGTAAAACCTATGTATTGATATCTCTCTGTTAGTGTGTCAAGTGGGTGTAAAGCGGCATAAACACAGCAGTGAAAAGCAGCTAAACCCCATTATAAAAATAAATTACTTTGAAACACCCATGAAACAAAGACAGTGAAAGAGAGAGAAATTCTTACACAATGCGTTCAGGGGCTGTGATGCAACCTGGATTGACCATATCTAGACGCACAGCTGGATGAGACATAAGGGTGGATACTCTTGGGGATGAGAGGTTTGGTGAGGTTGGGTGAGCAAACGCAGACCATTTAAAGTAATACTGCGTGGTACCCATCGCATGGGTCCCAAATCTCCAGGTTCAAGGGCATCTTCCTACATCAAAAACATGCATGAGAAACCCAGAAGATGGTACACCGTGTGATGGGGAAAGGTTTCTAAAACGCACCTCATTTCTCATCTCCTTGTGCCCGGGTTCGCCATTCCAGCTGCTTTACTAGCAAGCTCCCTACTTGGAGCATCAGCACCTTTAACCTCCTGTTCCATGCAGGTTGCAATTTGTCCTGAGGATAAACGGGAAGACGTGGAACCAACGAGAGACTAGCTCTTGGTGTTGGGACAGGCACAGGTCACTCTATTTTCCCATCAGAAAGAAGAATTAACCACAGGCTCAGGCTGCCCCCCGGAACCAGAACAGGGCCTGAAGCCATTCTGCGATTTTGCGGCCAGCTCCCATAAAAACGAGTTGTAAAATGGAGGTTCAGGGCACTGCAATTCACAAACCTGCAGAGTTATTAATGATAACTCTCGTCCACAAATATATTGAGGGAAGGCAAAGAAGAGGATTTGAAATCAAGGCAGAATTGCAGGAAACAGATTTCAGGAGGTAGATACGAATCGCCTTTAAAGCACATGAAAAGCGGCAAAACGTTGACAATGATGCCCTTGGCCAAAAAGGGCGTATGCGTTTTTTCCTGAATATATTCAGGAAAAAACGCATACGCCCTTTTTGGCCAACCAAGCAACCTGGAAAGGCAAATCAGCGCTACAAAGAAGTCTCGCTTCCCATCGGTCCAAAGGGCCATGCTGAAAAAAGTGTCAAAACCAGAAATGCAGGACAGGCCATGGAGAAATGGGAGCCTTGCTACACTGATGGGTGGGATGTAAATTGCCAAGAGCCACTCCGGAGAAGTGTCCGGTGAGTCCTGAAACATCTGAAAAACACAGCTTAGAGAGCATAGGGCACTTCCACTCATGGGGGTATAAATTGGGAAAATTAAAAATCAGCAAGACACAAGCACCCCAAAGTTTAGGGCTGCTCTGTTGACCAGGACCTCCACTTCATTCCACCTTCAATATCCCAGGAAAGAGAAAAATGGATAAAGAAGTTGTGGTCCTTATGTACAATGGAATATCACTCAGCCATGAAATCAATGTCGTAAGGTTAGTAGCAGCATGATGAGTGGATTTAGGTACGACGATTCTAAGTGAAATAAGTCACACAGAAAAGGACACTTCTCATAAGGTATCACTGATAGAGGGAATGTAAAAACCGTTACACTTGAACTGAATTACAAAACAGAACAGAGTCACACATGCAGAAAACACACTATGGCTGCTTAACGGGAAAGGTGAGGTGGGGTGATACATAAAACAAGGGTATCAAATTAGCTCAGATACCGTTCCATAAACCCAATATGTAATAGACAAGACCTACTCCTTGCTCAGAGAACTGGACTCAACACGCCCTATTCACCGCACAAGAATATATCTGACTAATAATAATCGTAAAACCTATGTATTGATATCTCTCTGTTAGTGTGTCAAGTGGGTGTAAAGCGGCATAAACACAGCAGTGAAAAGCAGCTAAACCCCATTATAAAAATAAATTACTTTGAAACACCCATGAAACAAAGACAGTGAAAGAGAGAGAAATTCTTACACAATGCGTTCAGGGGCTGTGATGCAACCTGGATTAACCATATCTAGACCCACAGCTGGATGAGACATAAGGGTGGACACTCTTGGGGCTGAGAGGTTTGGTGAGGTTGGGTGAGCAAACGCAGACCCTTTAAAGTAATACTGTGTGGTACCCATTGCATGGGTCCCAAATCTCCAGGTTCAAGGGCATCTTCCTACATCAAAAACATGCATGAGAAACCCAGAAGATGGTACACCGTGTGATGGGGAAAGGTTTCTAAAACGCACCTCATTTCTCATCTCCTTGTGCCCAGGTTCGCCATTCCAGCCGCTTTACTAGCAAGCTCCCTACTTGGAGCATCAGCACCTTTAACCTCCTGTTCCATACAGGTTGCAATTTGTCCTGAGGATAAACGGGAAGACGTGGAACCAACGAGAGACTAGCTCTTGGTGTTGGGACAGGCACAGGTCACTCTATTTTCCCATCAGAAAGAAGAATTAACCACAGGCTCAGCCTGCCCCCCGGAACCAGAACAGGGCCTGAAGCCATTCTGCGATTTTGCGGCCAGCTCCCATAAAAACGAGTTGTAAAATGGAGGTTCAGGGCACTGCAATTCACAAACCTGCAGAGTTATAAATGATAACTCTCGTCCACAAATATATTGAGGGAAGGCAAAGAAGAGGATTTGAAATCAAGGCAGAATTGCAGGAAACAGATTTCAGGAGGTAGATACGAATCGCCTTTAAAGCACATGAAAAGCGGCAAAACGTTGACAATGATGCCCTTGGCCAAAAAGGGCGTATGCGGTTTTTCCTGAATATATTCAGGAAAAAACGCATACGCCCTTTTTGGCCAACCAAGCAACCTGGAAAGGCAAATCAGCGCTACAAAGAAGTCTCGCTTCCCATCGGTCAAAAGGGCCATGCTGAAAAATGTGTCAAAACCAGAAATGCAGGACAGGCCATGGAGAAATGGGAGCCTTGCTACACTGATGGGCGGGATGTAAATTGCCAAGAGCCACTCTGGAGAAGTGTCCGGTGAGTCCTGAAACATCTGAAAAACACAGCTTAGAGAGCATAGGGCACTTCCACTCATGGGGGTATAAATTGGGAAAATTAAAAATCAGCAAGACACAAGCACCCCAAAGTTTAGGGCTGCTCTGTTGACCAGGACCTCCACTTCATTCCACCTTAAATATCCCAGGAAAGAGAAAAATGGATAAAGAAGTTGTGGTCCTTATGTACAATGGAATATCACTCAGCCATGAAATCAATGTCATAAGGTTAGTAGCAGCATGATGAGTGGATTTAGGTACGACGATTCTAAGTGAAATAAGTCACACAGAAAAGGACACTTCTCATAAGGTATCACTGATAGAGGGAATGTAAAAACCGTTACACTTGAACTGAATTACAAAACAGAACAGAGTCACACATGCAGAAAACACACTATGGCTGCTTAACGGGAAAGGTGAGGTGGGGTGATACATAAAACAAGGGTATCAAATTAGCTCAGATACCGTTCCATAAACCCAATATGTAATAGACAAGACCTACTCCTTGCTCAGAGAACTGGACTCCACACGCCCTATTCACCGCACAAGAATATATCTGACTAATAATAATCGTAAAACCTATGTATTGATATCTCTCTGTTAGTGTGTCAAGTGGGTGTAAAGCGGCATAAACACAGCAGTGAAAAGCAGCTAAACCCCATTATAAAAATAAATTACTTTGAAACACCCATGAAACAAAGACAGTGAAAGAGAGAGAAATTCTTACACAATGCGTTCAGGGGCTGTGATGCAACCTGGATTGACCATATCTAGACGCACAGCTGGATGAGACATAAGGGTGGACACTCTTGGGGCTGAGAGGTTTGGTGAGGTTGGGTGAGCAAACGCAGACCCTTTAAAGTAATACTGCGTGGTACCCATCACATGGGTCCCAAATCTCCAGGTTCAAGGGCATCTTCCTACATCAAAAACATGCATGAGAAACCCAGAAGATGGTACACCGTGTGATGGGGAAAGGTTTCTAAAACGCACCTCATTTCTCATCTCCTTGTGCCCGGGTTCGCCAATCCAGCCGCTTTACTAGCAAGCTCCCTACTTGGAGCATCAGCACCTTTAACCTCCTGTTCCATACAGGTTGCAATTTGTCCTGAGGATAAACGGGAAGACGTGGAACCAACGAGAGACTAGCTCTTGGTGTTGGGACAGGCACAGGTCACTCTATTTTCCCATCAGAAAGAAGAATTAACCACAGGCTCAGCCTGCCCCCCGGAACCAGAACAGGGCCTGAAGCCATTCTGCGATTTTGCGGCCAGCTCCCATAAAAACGAGTTGTAAAATGGAGGTTCAGGGCACTGCAATTCACAAACCTGCAGAGTTATAAATGATAACTCTCGTCCACAAATATATTGAGGGAAGGCAAAGAAGAGGATTTGAAATCAAGGCAGAATTGCAGGAAACAGATTTCAGGAGGTAGATACGAATCGCCTTTAAAGCACATGAAAAGCGGCAAAACGTTGACAATGATGCCCTTGGCCAAAAAGGGCGTATGCGTTTTTTCCTGAATATATTCAGGAAAAAACGCATACGCCCTTTTTGGCCAACCAAGCAACCTGGAAAGGCAAATCAGCGCTACAAAGAAGTCTCGCTTCCCATCGGTCAAAAGGGCCATGCTGAAAAAAGTGTCAAAACCAGAAATGCAGGACAGGCCATGGAGAAATGGGAGCCTTGCTACACTGATGGGCGGGATGTAAATTGCCAAGAGCCACTCTGGAGAAGTGTCCGGTGAGTCCTGAAACATCTGAAAAACACAGCTTAGAGAGCATAGGGCACTTCCACTCATGGGGGTATAAATTGGGAAAATTAAAAATCAGCAAGACACAAGCACCCCAAAGTTTAGGGCTGCTCTGTTGACCAGGACCTCCACTTCATTCCACCTTAAATATCCCAGGAAAGAGAAAAATGGATAAAGAAGTTGTGGTCCTTATGTACAATGGAATATCACTCAGCCATGAAATTAATGTCGTAAGGTTAGTAGCAGCATGATGAGTGGATTTAGGTACGACGATTCTAAGTGAAATAAGTCACACAGAAAAGGACACTTCTCATAAGGTATCACTGATAGAGGGAATGTAAAAACCGTTACACATGAACTGAATTACAAAACAGAACAGAGTCACACATGCAGAAAACACACTATGGCTGCTTAACGGGAAAGGTGAGGTGGGGTGATACATAAAACAAGGGTATCAAATTAGCTCAGATACCGTTCCATAAACCCAATATGTAATAGACAAGACCTACTCCTTGCTCAGAGAACTGGACTCCACACGCCCTATTCACCGCACAAGAATATATCTGACTAATAATAATCGTAAAACCTATGTATTGATATCTCTCTGTTAGTGTGTCAAGTGGGTGTAAAGCGGCATAAACACAGCAGTGAAAAGCAGCTAAACCCCATTATAAAAATAAATTACTTTGAAACACCCATGAAACAAAGACAGTGAAAGAGAGAGAAATTCTTACACAATGCGTTCAGGGGCTGTGATGCAACCTGGATTGACCATATCTGGACGCACAGCTGGATGAGACATAAGGGTGGACACTCTTGGGGCTGAGAGGTTTGGTGAGGTTGGGTGAGCAAACGCAGACCCTTTAAAGTAATACTGCGTGGTACCCATCACATGGGTCCCAAATCTCCAGGTTCAAGGGCATCTTCCTACATCAAAAACTTGCATGAGAAACCCAGAAGATGGTACACCGTGTGATGGGGAAAGGTTTCTAAAACGCACCTCATTTCTCATCTCCTTGTGCCCGGGTTCGCCATTCCAGCCGCTTTACTAGCAAGCTCCCTACTTGGAGCATCAGCACCTTTAACCTCCTGTTCCATACAGGTTGCAATTTGTCCTGAGGATAAACGGGAAGACGTGGAACCAACGAGAGACTAGCTCTTGGTGTTGGGACAGGCACAGGTCACTCTATTTTCCCATCAGAAAGAAGAATTAACCACAGGCTCAGCCTGCCCCCCGGAACCAGAACAGGGCCTGAAGCCATTCTGCGATTTTGCGGCCAGCTCCCATAAAAACGAGTTGTAAAATGGAGGTTCAGGGCACTGCAATTCACAAACCTGCAGAGTTATAAATGATAACTCTCGTCCACAAATATATTGAGGGAAGGCAAAGAAGAGGATTTGAAATCAAGGCAGAATTGCAGGAAACAGATTTCAGGAGGTAGATACGAATCGCCTTTAAAGCACATGAAAAGCGGCAAAACGTTGACAATGATGCCCTTGGCCAAAAAGGGCGTATGCGTTTTTTCCTGAATATATTCAGGAAAAAACGCATACGCCCTTTTTGGCCAACCAAGCAACCTGGAAAGGCAAATCAGCGCTACAAAGAAGTCTCGCTTCCCATCGGTCAAAAGGGCCATGCTGAAAAAAGTGTCAAACCCAGAAATGCAGGACAGGCCATGGAGAAATGGGAGCCTTGCTACACTGATGGGCGGGATGTAAATTGCCAAGAGCCACTCTGGAGAAGTGTCCGGTGAGTCCTGAAACATCTGAAAAACACAGCTTAGAGAGCATAGGGCACTTCCACTCATGGGGGTATAAATTGGGAAAATTAAAAATCAGCAAGACACAAGCACCCCAAAGTTTAGGGCTGCTCTGTTGACCAGGACCTCCACTTCATTCCACCTTAAATATCCCAGGAAAGAGAAAAATGGATAAAGAAGTTGTGGTCCTTATGTACAATGGAATATCACTCAGCCATGAAATCAATGTCGTAAGGTTAGTAGCAGCATGATGAGTGGATTTAGGTACGACGATTCTAAGTGAAATAAGTCACACAGAAAAGGACACTTCTCATAAGGTATCACTGATAGAGGGAATGTAAAAACCGTTACACATGAACTGAATTACAAAACAGAACAGAGTCACACATGCAGAAAACACACTATGGCTGCTTAACGGGAAAGGTGAGGTGGGGTGATACATAAAACAAGGGTATCAAATTAGCTCAGATACCGTTCCATAAACCCAATATGTAATAGACAAGACCTACTCCTTGCTCAGAGAACTGGACTCAACACGCCCTATTCACCGCACAAGAATATATCTGACTAATAATAATCGTAAAACCTATGTATTGATATCTCTCTGTTAGTGTGTCAAGTGGGTGTAAAGCGGCATAAGCACAGCAGTGAAAAGCAGCTAAACCCCATTATAAAAATAAATTACTTTGAAACACCCATGAAACAAAGACAGTGAAAGAGAGAGAAATTCTTACACAATGCGTTCAGGGGCTGTGATGCAACCTGGATTGACCATATCTAGACGCACAGCTGGATGAGACATAAGGGTGGACACTCTTGGGGCTGAGAGGTTTGGTGAGGTTGGGTGAGCAAACGCAGACCCTTTAAAGTAATACTGCGTGGTACCCATCGCATGGGTCCCAAATCTCCAGGTTCAAGGGCATCTTCCTACATCAAAAACATGCATGAGAAACCCAGAAGATGGTACACCGTGTGATGGGGAAAGGTTTCTAAAACGCACCTCATTTCTCATCTCCTTGTGCCCGGGTTCGCCATTCCAGCTGCTTTACTAGCAAGCTCCCTACTTGGAGCATCAGCACCTTTAACCTCCTGTTCCATGCAGGTTGCAATTTGTCCTGAGGATAAACGGGAAGACGTGGAACCAACGAGAGACTAGCTCTTGGTGTTGGGACAGGCACAGGTCACTCTATTTTCCCATCAGAAAGAAGAATTAACCACAGGCTCAGCCTGCCCCCCGGAACCAGAACAGGGCCTGAAGCCATTCTGCGATTTTGCGGCCAGCTCCCATAAAAACGAGTTGTAAAATGGAGGTTCAGGGCACTGCAATTCACAAACCTGCAGAGTTATAAATGATAACTCTCGTCCACAAATATATTGAGGGAAGGCAAAGAAGAGGATTTGAAATCAAGGCAGAATTGCAGGAAACAGATTTCAGGAGGTAGATACGAATCGCCTTTAAAGCACATGAAAAGCGGCAAAACGTTGACAATGATGCCCTTGGCCAAAAAGGGCGTATGCGTTTTTTCCTGAATATATTCAGGAAAAAACGCATACGCCCTTTTTGGCCAACCAAGCAACCTGGAAAGGCAAATCAGCGCTACAAAGAAGTCTCGCTTCCCATCGGTCAAAAGGGCCATGCTGAAAAATGTGTCAAAACCAGAAATGCAGGACAGGCCATGGAGAAATGGGAGCCTTGCTACACTGATGGGCGGGATGTAAATTGCCAAGAGCCACTCCGGAGAAGTGTCCGGTGAGTCCTGAAACATCTGAAAAACACAGCTTAGAGAGCATAGGGCACTTCCACTCACGGGGGTATAAATTGGGAAAATGAAAAATCAGCAAAACACAAGCACCCCAAAGTTTAGGGCTGCTCTGTTGACCAGGACCTCCACTTCATTCCACCTTAAATATCCCAGGAAAGAGAAAAATGGATAAAGAAGTTGTGGTCCTTATGTACAATGGAATATAACTCAGCCATGAAATCAATGTCGTAAGGTTAGTAGCAGCATGATGAGTGGATTTAGGTACGACGATTCTAAGTGAAATAAGTCACACAGAAAAGGACACTTCTCATAAGGTATCACTGATAGAGGGAATGTAAAAACCGTTACACTTGAATTGAATTACAAAACAGAACAGAGTCACACATGCAGAAAACACACTATGGCTGCTTAACGGGAAAGGTGAGGTGGGGTGATACATAAAACAAGGGTATCAAATTAGCTCAGATACCGTTCCATAAACCCAATATGTAATAGACAAGACCTACTCCTTGCTCAGAGAACTGGACTCCACACGCCCTATTCACCGCACAAGAATATATCTGACTAATAATAATCGTAAAACCTATGTATTGATATCTCTCTGTTAGTGTGTCAAGTGGGTGTAAAGCGGCATAAACACAGCAGTGAAAAGCAGCTAAACCCCATTATAAAAATAAATTACTTTGAAACACCCATGAAACAAAGACAGTGAAAGAGAGAGAAATTCTTACACAATGCGTTCAGGGGCTGTGATGCAACCTGGATTGACCATATCTAGACGCACAGCTGGATGAGACATAAGGGTGGACACTCTTGGGGCTGAGAGGTTTGGTGAGGTTGGGTGAGCAAACGCAGACCCTTTAAAGTAATACTGCGTGGTACCCATCACATGGGTCCCAAATCTCCAGGTTCAAGGGCATCTTCCTACATCAAAAACATGCATGAGAAACCCAGAAGATGGTACACCGTGTGATGGGGAAAGGTTTCTAAAACGCACCTCATTTCTCATCTCCTTGTGCCCGGGTTCGCCAATCCAGCCGCTTTACTAGCAAGCTCCCTACTTGGAGCATCAGCACCTTTAACCTCCTGTTCCATACAGGTTGCAATTTGTCCTGAGGATAAACGGGAAGACGTGGAACCAACGAGAGACTAGCTCTTGGTGTTGGGACAGGCACAGGTCACTCTATTTTCCCATCAGAAAGAAGAATTAACCACAGGCTCAGCCTGCCCCCCGGAACCAGAACAGGGCCTGAAGCCATTCTGCGATTTTGCGGCCAGCTCCCATAAAAACGAGTTGTAAAATGGAGGTTCAGGGCACTGCAATTCACAAACCTGCAGAGTTATAAATGATAACTCTCGTCCACAAATATATTGAGGGAAGGCAAAGAAGAGGATTTGAAATCAAGGCAGAATTGCAGGAAACAGATTTCAGGAGGTAGATACGAATCGCCTTTAAAGCACATGAAAAGCGGCAAAACGTTGACAATGATGCCCTTGGCCAAAAAGGGCGTATGCGTTTTTTCCTGAATATATTCAGGAAAAAACGCATACGCCCTTTTTGGCCAACCAAGCAACCTGGAAAGGCAAATCAGCGCTACAAAGAAGTCTCGCTTCCCATCGGTCAAAAGGGCCATGCTGAAAAAAGTGTCAAAACCAGAAATGCAGGACAGGCCATGGAGAAATGGGAGCCTTGCTACACTGATGGGCGGGATGTAAATTGCCAAGAGCCACTCTGGAGAAGTGTCCGGTGAGTCCTGAAACATCTGAAAAACACAGCTTAGAGAGCATAGGGCACTTCCACTCATGGGGGTATAAATTGGGAAAATTAAAAATCAGCAAGACACAAGCACCCCAAAGTTTAGGGCTGCTCTGTTGACCAGGACCTCCACTTCATTCCACCTTAAATATCCCAGGAAAGAGAAAAATGGATAAAGAAGTTGTGGTCCTTATGTACAATGGAATATCACTCAGCCATGAAATTAATGTCGTAAGGTTAGTAGCAGCATGATGAGTGGATTTAGGTACGACGATTCTAAGTGAAATAAGTCACACAGAAAAGGACACTTCTCATAAGGTATCACTGATAGAGGGAATGTAAAAACCGTTACACATGAACTGAATTACAAAACAGAACAGAGTCACACATGCAGAAAACACACTATGGCTGCTTAACGGGAAAGGTGAGGTGGGGTGATACATAAAACAAGGGTATCAAATTAGCTCAGATACCGTTCCATAAACCCAATATGTAATAGACAAGACCTACTCCTTGCTCAGAGAACTGGACTCCACACGCCCTATTCACCGCACAAGAATATATCTGACTAATAATAATCGTAAAACCTATGTATTGATATCTCTCTGTTAGTGTGTCAAGTGGGTGTAAAGCGGCATAAACACAGCAGTGAAAAGCAGCTAAACCCCATTATAAAAATAAATTACTTTGAAACACCCATGAAACAAAGACAGTGAAAGAGAGAGAAATTCTTACACAATGCGTTCAGGGGCTGTGATGCAACCTGGATTGACCATATCTGGACGCACAGCTGGATGAGACATAAGGGTGGACACTCTTGGGGCTGAGAGGTTTGGTGAGGTTGGGTGAGCAAACGCAGACCCTTTAAAGTAATACTGCGTGGTACCCATCACATGGGTCCCAAATCTCCAGGTTCAAGGGCATCTTCCTACATCAAAATCATGCATGAGAAACCCAGAAGATGGTACACCGTGTGATGGGGAAAGGTTTCTAAAACGCACCTCATTTCTCATCTCCTTGTGCCCGGGTTCGCCATTCCAGCCGCTTTACTAGCAAGCTCCCTACTTGGAGCATCAGCACCTTTAACCTCCTGTTCCATACAGGTTGCAATTTGTCCTGAGGATAAACGGGAAGACGTGGAACCAACGAGAGACTAGCTCTTGGTGTTGGGACAGGCACAGGTCACTCTATTTTCCCATCAGAAAGAAGAATTAACCACAGGCTCAGCCTGCCCCCCGGAACCAGAACAGGGCCTGAAGCCATTCTGCGATTTTGCGGCCAGCTCCCATGAAAACGAGTTGTAAAATGGAGGTTCAGGGCACTGCAATTCACAAACCTGCAGAGTTATAAATGATAACTCTCGTCCACAAATATATTGAGGGAAGGCAAAGAAGAGGATTTGAAATCAAGGCAGAATTGCAGGAAACAGATTTCAGGAGGTAGATACGAATCGCCTTTAAAGCACATGAAAAGCGGCAAAACGTTGACAATGATGCCCTTGGCCAAAAAGGGCGTATGCGTTTTTTCCTGAATATATTCAGGAAAAAACGCATACGCCCTTTTTGGCCAACCAAGCAACCTGGAAAGGCAAATCAGCGCTACAAAGAAGTCTCGCTTCCCATCGGTCAAAAGGGCCATGCTGAAAAAAGTGTCAAACCCAGAAATGCAGGACAGGCCATGGAGAAATGGGAGCCTTGCTACACTGATGGGCGGGATGTAAATTGCCAAGAGCCACTCTGGAGAAGTGTCCGGTGAGTCCTGAAACATCTGAAAAACACAGCTTAGAGAGCATAGGGCACTTCCACTCATGGGGGTATAAATTGGGAAAATTAAAAATCAGCAAGACACAAGCACCCCAAAGTTTAGGGCTGCTCTGTTGACCAGGACCTCCACTTCATTCCACCTTAAATATCCCAGGAAAGAGAAAAATGGATAAAGAAGTTGTGGTCCTTATGTACAATGGAATATCACTCAGCCATGAAATCAATGTCGTAAGGTTAGTAGCAGCATGATGAGTGGATTTAGGTACGACGATTCTAAGTGAAATAAGTCACACAGAAAAGGACACTTCTCATAAGGTATCACTGATAGAGGGAATGTAAAAACCGTTACACATGAACTGAATTACAAAACAGAACAGAGTCACACATGCAGAAAACACACTATGGCTGCTTAACGGGAAAGGTGAGGTGGGGTGATACATAAAACAAGGGTATCAAATTAGCTCAGATACCGTTCCATAAACCCAATATGTAATAGACAAGACCTACTCCTTGCTCAGAGAACTGGACTCCACACGCCCTATTCACCGCACAAGAATATATCTGACTAATAATAATCGTAAAACCTATGTATTGATATCTCTCTGTTAGTGTGTCAAGTGGGTGTAAAGCGGCATAAACACAGCAGTGAAAAGCAGCTAAACCCCATTATAAAAATAAATTACTTTGAAACACCCATGAAACAAAGACAGTGAAAGAGAGAGAAATTCTTACACAATGCGTTCAGGGGCTGTGATGCAACCTGGATTGACCATATCTGGACGCACAGCTGGATGAGACATAAGGGTGGACACTCTTGGGGCTGAGAGGTTTGGTGAGGTTGGGTGAGCAAACGCAGACCCTTTAAAGTAATACTGCGTGGTACCCATCACATGGGTCCCAAATCTCCAGGTTCAAGGGCATCTTCCTACATCAAAAACATGCATGAGAAACCCAGAAGATGGTACACCGTGTGATGGGGAAAGGTTTCTAAAACGCACCTCATTTCTCATCTCCTTGTGCCCGGGTTCGCCATTCCAGCCGCTTTACTAGCAAGCTCCCTACTTGGAGCATCAGCACCTTTAACCTCCTGTTCCATACAGGTTGCAATTTGTCCTGAGGATAAACGGGAAGACGTGGAACCAACGAGAGACTAGCTCTTGGTGTTGGGACAGGCACAGGTCACTCTATTTTCCCATCAGAAAGAAGAATTAACCACAGGCTCAGCCTGCCCCCCGGAACCAGAACAGGGCCTGAAGCCATTCTGCGATTTTGCGGCCAGCTCCCATAAAAACGAGTTGTAAAATGGAGGTTCAGGGCACTGCAATTCACAAACCTGCAGAGTTATAAATGATAACTCTCGTCCACAAATATATTGAGGGAAGGCAAAGAAGAGGATTTGAAATCAAGGCAGAATTGCAGGAAACAGATTTCAGGAGGTAGATACGAATCGCCTTTAAAGCACATGAAAAGCGGCAAAACGTTGACAATGATGCCCTTGGCCAAAAAGGGCGTATGCGTTTTTTCCTGAATATATTCAGGAAAAAACGCATACGCCCTTTTTGGCCAACCAAGCAACCTGGAAAGGCAAATCAGCGCTACAAAGAAGTCTCGCTTCCCATCGGTCAAAAGGGCCATGCTGAAAAAAGTGTCAAAACCAGAAATGCAGGACAGGCCATGGAGAAATGGGAGCCTTGCTACACTGATGGGCGGGATGTAAATTGCCAAGAGCCACTCCGGAGAAGTGTCCGGTGAGTCCTGAAACATCTGAAAAACACAGCTTAGAGAGCATAGGGCACTTCCACTCATGGGGGTATAAATTGGGAAAATTAAAAATCAGCAAGACACAAGCACCCCAAAGTTTAGGGCTGCTCTGTTGACCAGGACCTCCACTTCATTCCACCTTCAATATCCCAGGAAAGAGAAAAATGGATAAAGAAGTTGTGGTCCTTATGTACAATGGAATATCACTCAGCCATGAAATCAATGTCGTAAGGTTAGTAGCAGCATGATGAGTGGATTTAGGTACGACGATTCTAAGTGAAATAAGTCACACAGAAAAGGACACTTCTCATAAGGTATCACTGATAGAGGGAATGTAAAAACCGTTACACATGAACTGAATTACAAAACAGAACAGAGTCACACATGCAGAAAACACACTATGGCTGCTTAACGGGAAAGGTGAGGTGGGGTGATACATAAAACAAGGGTATCAAATTAGCTCAGATACCGTTCCATAAACCCAATATGTAATAGACAAGACCTACTCCTTGCTCAGAGAACTGGACTCAACACGCCCTATTCACCGCACAAGAATATATCTGACTAATAATAATCGTAAAACCTATGTATTGATATCTCTCTGTTAGTGTGTCAAGTGGGTGTAAAGCGGCATAAACACAGCAGTGAAAAGCAGCTAAACCCCATTATAAAAATAAATTACTTTGAAACACCCATGAAACAAAGACAGTGAAAGAGAGAGAAATACTTACACAATGCGTTCAGGGGCTGTGATGCAACCTGGATTGACCATATCTAGACGCACAGCTGGATGAGACATAAGGGTGGACACTCTTGGGGCTGAGAGGTTTGGTGAGGTTGGGTGAGCAAACGCAGACCCTTTAAAGTAATACTGCGTGGTACCCATCGCATGGGTCCCAAATCTCCAGGTTCAAGGGCATCTTCCTACATCAAAAACATGCATGAGAAACCCAGAAGATGGTACACCGTGTGATGGGGAAAGGTTTCTAAAACGCACCTCATTTCTCATCTCCTTGTGCCCGGGTTCGCCATTCCAGCTGCTTTACTAGCAAGCTCCCTACTTGGAGCATCAGCACCTTTAACCTCCTGTTCCATGCAGGTTGCAATTTGTCCTGAGGATAAACGGGAAGACGTGGAACCAACGAGAGACTAGCTCTTGGTGTTGGGACAGGCACAGGTCACTCTATTTTCCCATCAGAAAGAAGAATTAACCACAGGCTCAGCCTGCCCCCCGGAACCAGAACAGGGCCTGAAGCCATTCTGCGATTTTGCGGCCAGCTCCCATAAAAACGAGTTGTAAAATGGAGGTTCAGTGCACTGCAATTCACAAACCTGCAGAGTTATTAATGATAACTCTCGTCCACAAATATATTGAGGGAAGGCAAAGAAGAGGATTTGAAATCAAGGCAGAATTGCAGGAAACAGATTTCAGGAGGTAGATACGAATCACCTTTAAAGCAAATGAAAAGCGGCAAAACGTTGACAATGATGCCCTTGGCCAAAAAGGGCGTATGCGTTTTTTCCTGAATATATTCAGGAAAAAACGCATACGCCCTTTTTGGCCAACCAAGCAACCTGGAAAGGCAAATCAGCGCTACAAAGAAGTCTCGCTTCCCATCGGTCAAAAGGGCCATGCTGAAAAAAGTGTCAAAACCAGAAATGCAGGACAGGCCATGGAGAAATGGGAGCCTTGCTACACTGATGGGCGGGATGTAAATTGCCAAGAGCCACTCCGGAGAAGTGTCCGGTGAGTCCTGAAACATCTGAAAAACACAGCTTAGAGAGCATAGGGCACTTCCACTCATGGGGGTATAAATTGGGAAAATTAAAAATCAGCAAGACACAAGCACCCCAAAGTTTAGGGCTGCTCTGTTGACCAGGACCTCCACTTCATTCCACCTTCAATATCCCAGGAAAGAGAAAAATGGATAAAGAAGTTGTGGTCCTTATGTACAATGGAATATCACTCAGCCATGAAATCAATGTCGTAAGGTTAGTAGCAGCATGATGAGTGGATTTAGGTACGACGATTCTAAGTGAAATAAGTCACACAGAAAAGGACACTTCTCATAAGGTATCACTGATAGAGGGAATGTAAAAACCGTTACACTTGAACTGAATTACAAAACAGAACAGAGTCACACATGCAGAAAACACACTATGGCTGCTTAACGGGAAAGGTGAGGTGGGGTGATACATAAAACAAGGGTATCAAATTAGCTCAGATACCGTTCCATAAACCCAATATGTAATAGACAAGACCTACTCCTTGCTCAGAGAACTGGACTCCACACGCCCTATTCACCGCACAAGAATATATCTGACTAATAATAATCGTAAAACCTATGTATTGATATCTCTCTGTTAGTGTGTCAAGTGGGTGTAAAGCGGCATAAACACAGCAGTGAAAAGCAGCTAAACCCCATTATAAAAATAAATTACTTTGAAACACCCATGAAACAAAGACAGTGAAAGATAGAGAAATTCTTACACAATGCGTTCAGGGGCTGTGATGCAACCTGGATTAACCATATCTAGACCCACAGCTGGATGAGACATAAGGGTGGACACTCTTGGGGCTGAGAGGTTTGGTGAGGTTGGGTGAGCAAACGCAGACCCTTTAAAGTAATACTGTGTGGTACCCATCGCATGGGTCCCAAATCTCCAGGTTCAAGGGCATCTTCCTACATCAAAAACATGCATGAGAAACCCAGAAGATGGTACACCGTGTGATGGGGAAAGGTTTCTAAAACGCACCTCATTTCTCATCTCCTTGTGCCCAGGTTCGCCATTCCAGCCGCTTTACTAGCAAGCTCCCTACTTGGAGCATCAGCACCTTTAACCTCCTGTTCCATGCAGGTTGCAATTTGTCCTGAGGATAAACGGGAAGACGTGGAACCAACGAGAGACTAGCTCTTGGTGTTGGGACAGGCACAGGTCACTCTATTTTTCCATCAGAAAGAAGAATTAACCACAGGCTCAGCCTGCCCCCCGGAACCAGAACAGGGCCTGAAGCCATTCTGCGATTTTGCGGCCAGCTCCCATAAAAACGAGTTGTAAAATGGAGGTTCAGGGCACTGCAATTCACAAACCTGCAGAGTTATAAATGATAACTCTCGTCCACAAATATATTGAGGGAAGGCAAAGAAGAGGATTTGAAATCAAGGCAGAATTGCAGGAAACAGATTTCAGGAGGTAGATACGAATTGCCTTTAAAGCATATGAAAAGCGGCAAAACGTTGACAATGATGCCCTTGGCCAAAAAGGGCGTATGCGTTTTTTCCTGAATATATTCAGGAAAAAACGCATACGCCCTTTTTGGCCAACCAAGCAACCTGGAAAGGCAAATCAGCGCTACAAAGAAGTCTCGCTTCCCATCGGTCAAAAGGGCCATGCTGAAAAATGTGTCAAAACCAGAAATGCAGGACAGGCCATGGAGAAATGGGAGCCTTGCTACACTGATGGGCGGGATGTAAATTGCCAAGAGCCACTCTGGAGAAGTGTCCGGTGAGTCCTGAAACATCTGAAAAACACAGCTTAGAGAGCATAGGGCACTTCCACTCATGGGGGTATAAATTGGGAAAATTAAAAATCAGCAAGACACAAGCACCCCAAAGTTTAGGGCTGCTCTGTTGACCAGGACCTCCACTTCATTCCACCTTAAATATCCCAGGAAAGAGAAAAATGGATAAAGAAGTTGTGGTCCTTATGTACAATGGAATATCACTCAGCCATGAAATCAATGTCATAAGGTTAGTAGCAGCATGATGAGTGGATTTAGGTACGACGATTCTAAGTGAAATAAGTCACACAGAAAAGGACACTTCTCATAAGGTATCACTGATAGAGGGAATGTAAAAACCGTTACACTTGAACTGAATTACAAAACAGAACAGAGTCACACATGCAGAAAACACACTATGGCTGCTTAACGGGAAAGGTGAGGTGGGGTGATACATAAAACAAGGGTATCAAATTAGCTCAGATACCGTTCCATAAACCCAATATGTAATAGACAAGACCTACTCCTTGCTCAGAGAACTGGACTCAACACGCCCTATTCACCGCACAAGAATATATCTGACTAATAATAATCGTAAAACCTATGTATTGATATCTCTCTGTTAGTGTGTCAAGTGGGTGTAAAGCGGCATAAACACAGCAGTGAAAAGCAGCTAAACCCCATTATAAAAATAAATTACTTTGAAACACCCATGAAACAAAGACAGTGAAAGAGAGAGAAATTCTTACACAATGCGTTCAGGGGCTGTGATGCAACCTGGATTGACCATATCTAGACGCACAGCTGGATGAGACATAAGGGTGGACACTCTTGGGGCTGAGAGGTTTGGTGAGGTTGGGTGAGCAAACGCAGACCCTTTAAAGTAATACTGCGTGGTACCCATCACATGGGTCCCAAATCTCCAGGTTCAAGGGCATCTTCCTACATCAAAAACATGCATGAGAAACCCAGAAGATGGTACACCGTGTGATGGGGAAAGGTTTCTAAAACGCACCTCATTTCTCATCTCCTTGTGCCCGGGTTTGCCATTCCAGCCGCTTTACTAGCAAGCTCCCTACTTGGAGCATCAGCACCTTTAACCTCCTGTTCCATACAGGTTGCAATTTGTCCTGAGGATAAACGGGAAGACGTGGAACCAACGAGAGACTAGCTCTTGGTGTTGGGACAGGCACAGGTCACTCTATTTTCCCATCAGAAAGAAGAATTAACCACAGGCTCAGCCTGGCCCCCGGAACCAGAACAGGGCCTGAAGCCATTCTGCGATTTTGCGGCCAGCTCCCATAAAAACGAGTTGTAAAATGGAGGTTCAGGGCACTGCAATTCACAAACCTGCAGAGTTATAAATGATAACTCTCGTCCACAAATATATTGAGGGAAGGCAAAGAAGAGGATTTGAAATCAAGGCAGAATTGCAGGAAACAGATTTCAGGAGGTAGATACGAATCGCCTTTAAAGCACATGAAAAGCGGCAAAACGTTGACAATGATGCCCTTGGCCAAAAAGGGCGTATGCGTTTTTTCCTGAATATATTCAGGAAAAAACGCATACGCCCTTTTTGGCCAACCAAGCAACCTGGAAAGGCAAATCAGCGCTACAAAGAAGTCTCGCTTCCCATCGGTCAAAAGGGCCATGCTGAAAAAAGTGTCAAAACCAGAAATGCAGGACAGGCCATGGAGAAATGGGAGCCTTGCTACACTGATGGGCGGGATGTAAATTGCCAAGAGCCACTCCGGAGAAGTGTCCGGTGAGTCCTGAAACATCTGAAAAACACAGCTTAGAGAGCATAGGGCACTTCCACTCATGGGGGTATAAATTGGGAAAATTAAAAATCAGCAAGACACAAGCACCCCAAAGTTTAGGGCTGCTCTGTTGACCAGGACCTCCACTTCATTCCACCTTCAATATCCCAGGAAAGAGAAAAATGGATAAAGAAGTTGTGGTCCTTATGTACAATGGAATATCACTCAGCCATGAAATCAATGTCGTAAGGTTAGTAGCAGCATGATGAGTGGATTTAGGTACGACGATTCTAAGTGAAATAAGTCACACAGAAAAGGACACTTCTCATAAGGTATCACTGATAGAGGGAATGTAAAAACCGTTACACATGAACTGAATTACAAAACAGAACAGAGTCACACATGCAGAAAACACACTATGGCTGCTTAACGGGAAAGGTGAGGTGGGGTGATACATAAAACAAGGGTATCAAATTAGCTCAGATACCGTTCCATAAACCCAATATGTAATAGACAAGACCTACTCCTTGCTCAGAGAACTGGACTCAACACGCCCTATTCACCGCACAAGAATATATCTGACTAATAATAATCGTAAAACCTATGTATTGATATCTCTCTGTTAGTGTGTCAAGTGGGTGTAAAGCGGCATAAACACAGCAGTGAAAAGCAGCTAAACCCCATTATAAAAATAAATTACTTTGAAACACCCATGAAACAAAGACAGTGAAAGAGAGAGAAATACTTACACAATGCGTTCAGGGGCTGTGATGCAACCTGGATTGACCATATCTAGACGCACAGCTGGATGAGACATAAGGGTGGACACTCTTGGGGCTGAGAGGTTTGGTGAGGTTGGGTGAGCAAACGCAGACCCTTTAAAGTAATACTGCGTGGTACCCATCGCATGGGTCCCAAATCTCCAGGTTCAAGGGCATCTTCCTACATCAAAAACATGCATGAGAAACCCAGAAGATGGTACACCGTGTGATGGGGAAAGGTTTCTAAAACGCACCTCATTTCTCATCTCCTTGTGCCCGGGTTCGCCATTCCAGCTGCTTTACTAGCAAGCTCCCTACTTGGAGCATCAGCACCTTTAACCTCCTGTTCCATGCAGGTTGCAATTTGTCCTGAGGATAAACGGGAAGACGTGGAACCAACGAGAGACTAGCTCTTGGTGTTGGGACAGGCACAGGTCACTCTATTTTCCCATCAGAAAGAAGAATTAACCACAGGCTCAGCCTGCCCCCCGGAACCAGAACAGGGCCTGAAGCCATTCTGCGATTTTGCGGCCAGCTCCCATAAAAACGAGTTGTAAAATGGAGGTTCAGTGCACTGCAATTCACAAACCTGCAGAGTTATTAATGATAACTCTCGTCCACAAATATATTGAGGGAAGGCAAAGAAGAGGATTTGAAATCAAGGCAGAATTGCAGGAAACAGATTTCAGGAGGTAGATACGAATCACCTTTAAAGCAAATGAAAAGCGGCAAAACGTTGACAATGATGCCCTTGGCCAAAAAGGGCGTATGCGTTTTTTCCTGAATATATTCAGGAAAAAACGCATACGCCCTTTTTGGCCAACCAAGCAACCTGGAAAGGCAAATCAGCGCTACAAAGAAGTCTCGCTTCCCATCGGTCAAAAGGGCCATGCTGAAAAAAGTGTCAAAACCAGAAATGCAGGACAGGCCATGGAGAAATGGGAGCCTTGCTACACTGATGGGCGGGATGTAAATTGCCAAGAGCCACTCCGGAGAAGTGTCCGGTGAGTCCTGAAACATCTGAAAAACACAGCTTAGAGAGCATAGGGCACTTCCACTCATGGGGGTATAAATTGGGAAAATTAAAAATCAGCAAGACACAAGCACCCCAAAGTTTAGGGCTGCTCTGTTGACCAGGACCTCCACTTCATTCCACCTTCAATATCCCAGGAAAGAGAAAAATGGATAAAGAAGTTGTGGTCCTTATGTACAATGGAATATCACTCAGCCATGAAATCAATGTCGTAAGGTTAGTAGCAGCATGATGAGTGGATTTAGGTACGACGATTCTAAGTGAAATAAGTCACACAGAAAAGGACACTTCTCATAAGGTATCACTGATAGAGGGAATGTAAAAACCGTTACACTTGAACTGAATTACAAAACAGAACAGAGTCACACATGCAGAAAACACACTATGGCTGCTTAACGGGAAAGGTGAGGTGGGGTGATACATAAAACAAGGGTATCAAATTAGCTCAGATACCGTTCCATAAACCCAATATGTAATAGACAAGACCTACTCCTTGCTCAGAGAACTGGACTCCACACGCCCTATTCACCGCACAAGAATATATCTGACTAATAATAATCGTAAAACCTATGTATTGATATCTCTCTGTTAGTGTGTCAAGTGGGTGTAAAGCGGCATAAACACAGCAGTGAAAAGCAGCTAAACCCCATTATAAAAATAAATTACTTTGAAACACCCATGAAACAAAGACAGTGAAAGATAGAGAAATTCTTACACAATGCGTTCAGGGGCTGTGATGCAACCTGGATTAACCATATCTAGACCCACAGCTGGATGAGACATAAGGGTGGACACTCTTGGGGCTGAGAGGTTTGGTGAGGTTGGGTGAGCAAACGCAGACCCTTTAAAGTAATACTGTGTGGTACCCATCGCATGGGTCCCAAATCTCCAGGTTCAAGGGCATCTTCCTACATCAAAAACATGCATGAGAAACCCAGAAGATGGTACACCGTGTGATGGGGAAAGGTTTCTAAAACGCACCTCATTTCTCATCTCCTTGTGCCCAGGTTCGCCATTCCAGCCGCTTTACTAGCAAGCTCCCTACTTGGAGCATCAGCACCTTTAACCTCCTGTTCCATGCAGGTTGCAATTTGTCCTGAGGATAAACGGGAAGACGTGGAACCAACGAGAGACTAGCTCTTGGTGTTGGGACAGGCACAGGTCACTCTATTTTTCCATCAGAAAGAAGAATTAACCACAGGCTCAGCCTGCCCCCCGGAACCAGAACAGGGCCTGAAGCCATTCTGCGATTTTGCGGCCAGCTCCCATAAAAACGAGTTGTAAAATGGAGGTTCAGGGCACTGCAATTCACAAACCTGCAGAGTTATAAATGATAACTCTCGTCCACAAATATATTGAGGGAAGGCAAAGAAGAGGATTTGAAATCAAGGCAGAATTGCAGGAAACAGATTTCAGGAGGTAGATACGAATTGCCTTTAAAGCATATGAAAAGCGGCAAAACGTTGACAATGATGCCCTTGGCCAAAAAGGGCGTATGCGTTTTTTCCTGAATATATTCAGGAAAAAACGCATACGCCCTTTTTGGCCAACCAAGCAACCTGGAAAGGCAAATCAGCGCTACAAAGAAGTCTCGCTTCCCATCGGTCAAAAGGGCCATGCTGAAAAATGTGTCAAAACCAGAAATGCAGGACAGGCCATGGAGAAATGGGAGCCTTGCTACACTGATGGGCGGGATGTAAATTGCCAAGAGCCACTCTGGAGAAGTGTCCGGTGAGTCCTGAAACATCTGAAAAACACAGCTTAGAGAGCATAGGGCACTTCCACTCATGGGGGTATAAATTGGGAAAATTAAAAATCAGCAAGACACAAGCACCCCAAAGTTTAGGGCTGCTCTGTTGACCAGGACCTCCACTTCATTCCACCTTAAATATCCCAGGAAAGAGAAAAATGGATAAAGAAGTTGTGGTCCTTATGTACAATGGAATATCACTCAGCCATGAAATCAATGTCATAAGGTTAGTAGCAGCATGATGAGTGGATTTAGGTACGACGATTCTAAGTGAAATAAGTCACACAGAAAAGGACACTTCTCATAAGGTATCACTGATAGAGGGAATGTAAAAACCGTTACACTTGAACTGAATTACAAAACAGAACAGAGTCACACATGCAGAAAACACACTATGGCTGCTTAACGGGAAAGGTGAGGTGGGGTGATACATAAAACAAGGGTATCAAATTAGCTCAGATACCGTTCCATAAACCCAATATGTAATAGACAAGACCTACTCCTTGCTCAGAGAACTGGACTCCACACGCCCTATTCACCGCACAAGAATATATCTGACTAATAATAATCGTAAAACCTATGTATTGATATCTCTCTGTTAGTGTGTCAAGTGGGTGTAAAGCGGCATAAACACAGCAGTGAAAAGCAGCTAAACCCCATTATAAAAATAAATTACTTTGAAACACCCATGAAACAAAGACAGTGAAAGAGAGAGAAATTCTTACACAATGCGTTCAGGGGCTGTGATGCAACCTGGATTGACCATATCTAGACGCACAGCTGGATGAGACATAAGGGTGGACACTCTTGGGGCTGAGAGGTTTGGTGAGGTTGGGTGAGCAAACGCAGACCCTTTAAAGTAATACTGCGTGGTACCCATCGCATGGGTCCCAAATCTCCAGGTTCAAGGGCATCTTCCTACATCAAAAACATGCATGAGAAACCCAGAAGATGGTACACCGTGTGATGGGGAAAGGTTTCTAAAACGCACCTCATTTCTCATCTCCTTGTGCCCGGGTTCGCCATTCCAGCTGCTTTACTAGCAAGCTCCCTACTTGGAGCATCAGCACCTTTAACCTCCTGTTCCATGCAGGTTGCAATTTGTCCTGAGGATAAACGGGAAGACGTGGAACCAACGAGAGACTAGCTCTTGGTGTTGGGACAGGCACAGGTCACTCTATTTTCCCATCAGAAAGAAGAATTAACCACAGGCTCAGCCTGCCCCCCGGAACCAGAACAGGGCCTGAAGCCATTCTGCGATTTTGCGGCCAGCTCCCATAAAAACGAGTTGTAAAATGGAGGTTCAGGGCACTGCAATTCACAAACCTGCAGAGTTATAAATGATAACTCTCGTCCACAAATATATTGAGGGAAGGCAAAGAAGAGGATTTGAAATCAAGGCAGAATTGCAGGAAACAGATTTCAGGAGGTAGATACGAATCGCCTTTAAAGCACATGAAAAGCGGCAAAACGTTGACAATGATGCCCTTGGCCAAAAAGGGCGTATGCGTTTTTTCCTGAATATATTCAGGAAAAAACGCATACGCCCTTTTTGGCCAACCAAGCAACCTGGAAAGGCAAATCAGCGCTACAAAGAAGTCTCGCTTCCCATCGGTCAAAAGGGCCATGCTGAAAAATGTGTCAAAACCAGAAATGCAGGACAGGCCATGGAGAAATGGGAGCCTTGCTACACTGATGGGCGGGATGTAAATTGCCAAGAGCCACTCCGGAGAAGTGTCCGGTGAGTCCTGAAACATCTGAAAAACACAGCTTAGAGAGCATAGGGCACTTCCACTCATGGGGGTATAAATTGGGAAAATGAAAAATCAGCAAAACACAAGCACCCCAAAGTTTAGGGCTGCTCTGTTGACCAGGACCTCCACTTCATTCCACCTTAAATATCCCAGGAAAGAGAAAAATGGATAAAGAAGTTGTGGTCCTTATGTACAATGGAATATCACTCAGCCATGAAATCAATGTCGTAAGGTTAGTAGCAGCATGATGAGTGGATTTAGGTACGACGATTCTAAGTGAAATAAGTCACACAGAAAAGGACACTTCTCATAAGGTATCACTGATAGAGGGAATGTAAAAACCGTTACACATGAACTGAATTACAAAACAGAACAGAGTCACACATGCAGAAAACACACTATGGCTGCTTAACGGGAAAGGTGAGGTGGGGTGATACATAAAACAAGGGTATCAAATTAGCTCAGATACCGTTCCATAAACCCAATATGTAATAGACAAGACCTACTCCTTGCTCAGAGAACTGGACTCCACACGCCCTATTCACCGCACAAGAATATATCTGACTAATAATAATCGTAAAACCTATGTATTGATATCTCTCTGTTAGTGTGTCAAGTGGGTGTAAAGCGGCATAAACACAGCAGTGAAAAGCAGCTAAACCCCATTATAAAAATAAATTACTTTGAAACACCCATGAAACAAAGACAGTGAAAGAGAGAGAAATTCTTACACAATGCGTTCAGGGGCTGTGATGCAACCTGGATTGACCATATCTAGACGCACAGCTGGATGAGACATAAGGGTGGACACACTTGGGGCTGAGAGGTTTGGTGAGGTTGGGTGAGCAAACGCAGACCCTTTAAAGTAATACTGCGTGGTACCCATCGCATGGGTCCCAAATCTCCAGGTTCAAGGGCATCTTCCTACATCAAAAACATGCATGAGAAACCCAGAAGATGGTACACCGTGTGATGGGGAAAGGTTTCTAAAACGCACCTCATTTCTCATCTCCTTGTGCCCGGGTTCGCCATTCCAGCTGCTTTACTAGCAAGCTCCCTACTTGGAGCATCAGCACCTTTAACCTCCTGTTCCATGCAGGTTGCAATTTGTCCTGAGGATAAACGGGAAGACGTGGAACCAACGAGAGACTAGCTCTTGGTGTTGGGACAGGCACAGGTCACTCTATTTTCCCATCAGAAAGAAGAATTAACCACAGGCTCAGCCTGCCCCCCGGAACCAGAACAGGGCCTGAAGCCATTCTGCGATTTTGCGGCCAGCTCCCATAAAAACGAGTTGTAAAATGGAGGTTCAGGGCACTGCAATTCACAAACCTGCAGAGTTATTAATGATAACTCTCGTCCACAAATATATTGAGGGAAGGCAAAGAAGAGGATTTGAAATCAAGGCAGAATTGCAGGAAACAGATTTCAGGAGGTAGATACGAATCGCCTTTAAAGCACATGAAAAGCGGCAAAACGTTGACAATGATGCCCTTGGCCAAAAAGGGCGTATGCGTTTTTTCCTGAATATATTCAGGAAAAAACGCATACGCCCTTTTTGGCCAACCAAGCAACCTGGAAAGGCAAATCAGCGCTACAAAGAAGTCTCGCTTCCCATCGGTCAAAAGGGCCATGCTGAAAAATGTGTCAAAACCAGAAATGCAGGACAGGCCATGGAGAAATGGGAGCCTTGCTACACTGATGGGCGGGATGTAAATTGCCAAGAGCCACTCCGGAGAAGTGTCCGGTGAGTCCTGAAACATCTGAAAAACACAGCTTAGAGAGCATAGGGCACTTCCACTCATGGGGGTATAAATTGGGAAAATGAAAAATCAGCAAAACACAAGCACCCCAAAGTTTAGGGCTGCTCTGTTGACCAGGACCTCCACTTCATTCCACCTTAAATATCCCAGGAAAGAGAAAAATGGATAAAGAAGTTGTGGTCCTTATGTACAATGGAATATCACTCAGCCATGAAATCAATGTCGTAAGGTTAGTAGCAGCATGATGAGTGGATTTAGGTACGACGATTCTAAGTGAAATAAGTCACACAGAAAAGGACACTTCTCATAAGGTATCACTGATAGAGGGAATGTAAAAACCGTTACACATGAACTGAATTACAAAACAGAACAGAGTCACACATGCAGAAAACACACTATGGCTGCTTAACGGGAAAGGTGAGGTGGGGTGATACATAAAACAAGGGTATCAAATTAGCTCAGATACCGTTCCATAAACCCAATATGTAATAGACAAGACCTACTCCTTGCTCAGAGAACTGGACTCCACACGCCCTATTCACCGCACAAGAATATATCTGACTAATAATAATCGTAAAACCTATGTATTGATATCTCTCTGTTAGTGTGTCAAGTGGGTGTAAAGCGGCATAAACACAGCAGTGAAAAGCAGCTAAACCCCATTATAAAAATAAATTACTTTGAAACACCCATGAAACAAAGACAGTGAAAGAGAGAGAAATTCTTACACAATGCGTTCAGGGGCTGTGATGCAACCTGGATTGACCATATCTAGACGCACAGCTGGATGAGACATAAGGGTGGACACACTTGGGGCTGAGAGGTTTGGTGAGGTTGGGTGAGCAAACGCAGACCCTTTAAAGTAATACTGCGTGGTACCCATCGCATGGGTCCCAAATCTCCAGGTTCAAGGGCATCTTCCTACATCAAAAACATGCATGAGAAACCCAGAAGATGGTACACCGTGTGATGGGGAAAGGTTTCTAAAACGCACCTCATTTCTCATCTCCTTGTGCCCGGGTTCGCCATTCCAGCTGCTTTACTAGCAAGCTCCCTACTTGGAGCATCAGCACCTTTAACCTCCTGTTCCATGCAGGTTGCAATTTGTCCTGAGGATAAACGGGAAGACGTGGAACCAACGAGAGACTAGCTCTTGGTGTTGGGACAGGCACAGGTCACTCTATTTTCCCATCAGAAAGAAGAATTAACCACAGGCTCAGCCTGCCCCCCGGAACCAGAACAGGGCCTGAAGCCATTCTGCGATTTTGCGGCCAGCTCCCATAAAAACGAGTTGTAAAATGGAGGTTCAGGGCACTGCAATTCACAAACCTGCAGAGTTATTAATGATAACTCTCGTCCACAAATATATTGAGGGAAGGCAAAGAAGAGGATTTGAAATCAAGGCAGAATTGCAGGAAACAGATTTCAGGAGGTAGATACGAATCGCCTTTAAAGCACATGAAAAGCGGCAAAACGTTGACAATGATGCCCTTGGCCAAAAAGGGCGTATGCGTTTTTTCCTGAATATATTCAGGAAAAAACGCATACGCCCTTTTTGGCCAACCAAGCAACCTGGAAAGGCAAATCAGCGCTACAAAGAAGTCTCGCTTCCCATCGGTCAAAAGGGCCATGCTGAAAAAAGTGTCAAAACCAGAAATGCAGGACAGGCCATGGAGAAATGGGAGCCTTGCTACACTGATGGGTGGGATGTAAATTGCCAAGAGCCACTCCGGAGAAGTGTCCGGTGAGTCCTGAAACATCTGAAAAACACAGCTTAGAGAGCATAGGGCACTTCCACTCATGGGGGTATAAATTGGGAAAATTAAAAATCAGCAAGACACAAGCACCCCAAAGTTTAGGGCTGCTCTGTTGACCAGGACCTCCACTTCATTCCACCTTCAATATCCCAGGAAAGAGAAAAATGGATAAAGAAGTTGTGGTCCTTATGTACAATGGAATATCACTCAGCCATGAAATCAATGTCGTAAGGTTAGTAGCAGCATGATGAGTGGATTTAGGTACGACGATTCTAAGTGAAATAAGTCACACAGAAAAGGACACTTCTCATAAGGTATCACTGATAGAGGGAATGTAAAAACCGTTACACTTGAACTGAATTACAAAACAGAACAGAGTCACACATGCAGAAAACACACTATGGCTGCTTAACGGGAAAGGTGAGGTGGGGTGATACATAAAACAAGGGTATCAAATTAGCTCAGATACCGTTCCATAAACCCAATATGTAATAGACAAGACCTACTCCTTGCTCAGAGAACTGGACTCAACACGCCCTATTCACCGCACAAGAATATATCTGACTAATAATAATCGTAAAACCTATGTATTGATATCTCTCTGTTAGTGTGTCAAGTGGGTGTAAAGCGGCATAAACACAGCAGTGAAAAGCAGCTAAACCCCATTATAAAAATAAATTACTTTGAAACACCCATGAAACAAAGACAGTGAAAGAGAGAGAAATTCTTACACAATGCGTTCAGGGGCTGTGATGCAACCTGGATTAACCATATCTAGACCCACAGCTGGATGAGACATAAGGGTGGACACTCTTGGGGCTGAGAGGTTTGGTGAGGTTTGGTGAGCAAACGCAGACCCTTTAAAGTAATACTGTGTGGTACCCATTGCATGGGTCCCAAATCTCCAGGTTCAAGGGCATCTTCCTACATCAAAAACATGCATGAGAAACCCAGAAGATGGTACACCGTGTGATGGGGAAAGGTTTCTAAAACGCACCTCATTTCTCATCTCCTTGTGCCCAGGTTCGCCATTCCAGCCGCTTTACTAGCAAGCTCCCTACTTGGAGCATCAGCACCTTTAACCTCCTGTTCCATACAGGTTGCAATTTGTCCTGAGGATAAACGGGAAGACGTGGAACCAACGAGAGACTAGCTCTTGGTGTTGGGACAGGCACAGGTCACTCTATTTTCCCATCAGAAAGAAGAATTAACCACAGGCTCAGCCTGCCCCCCGGAACCAGAACAGGGCCTGAAGCCATTCTGCGATTTTGCGGCCAGCTCCCATAAAAACGAGTTGTAAAATGGAGGTTCAGGGCACTGCAATTCACAAACCTGCAGAGTTATAAATGATAACTCTCGTCCACAAATATATTGAGGGAAGGCAAAGAAGAGGATTTGAAATCAAGGCAGAATTGCAGGAAACAGATTTCAGGAGGTAGATACGAATTGCCTTTAAAGCATATGAAAAGCGGCAAAACGTTGACAATGATGCCCTTGGCCAAAAAGGGCGTATGCGTTTTTTCCTGAATATATTCAGGAAAAAACGCATACGCCCTTTTTGGCCAACCAAGCAACCTGGAAAGGCAAATCAGCGCTACAAAGAAGTCTCGCTTCCCATCGGTCAAAAGGGCCATGCTGAAAAATGTGTCAAAACCAGAAATGCAGGACAGGCCATGGAGAAATGGGAGCCTTGCTACACTGATGGGCGGGATGTAAATTGCCAAGAGCCACTCTGGAGAAGTGTCCGGTGAGTCCTGAAACATCTGAAAAACACAGCTTAGAGAGCATAGGGCACTTCCACTCATGGGGGTATAAATTGGGAAAATTAAAAATCAGCAAGACACAAGCACCCCAAAGTTTAGGGCTGCTCTGTTGACCAGGACCTCCACTTCATTCCACCTTAAATATCCCAGGAAAGAGAAAAATGGATAAAGAAGTTGTGGTCCTTATGTACAATGGAATATCACTCAGCCATGAAATCAATGTCATAAGGTTAGTAGCAGCATGATGAGTGGATTTAGGTACGACGATTCTAAGTGAAATAAGTCACACAGAAAAGGACACTTCTCATAAGGTATCACTGATAGAGGGAATGTAAAAACCGTTACACTTGAACTGAATTACAAAACAGAACAGAGTCACACATGCAGAAAACACACTATGGCTGCTTAACGGGAAAGGTGAGGTGGGGTGATACATAAAACAAGGGTATCAAATTAGCTCAGATACCGTTCCATAAACCCAATATGTAATAGACAAGACCTACTCCTTGCTCAGAGAACTGGACTCCACACGCCCTATTCACCGCACAAGAATATATCTGACTAATAATAATCGTAAAACCTATGTATTGATATCTCTCTGTTAGTGTGTCAAGTGGGTGTAAAGCGGCATAAACACAGCAGTGAAAAGCAGCTAAACCCCATTATAAAAATAAATTACTTTGAAACACCCATGAAACAAAGACAGTGAAAGAGAGAGAAATTCTTACACAATGCGTTCAGGGGCTGTGATGCAACCTGGATTGACCATATCTAGACGCACAGCTGGATGAGACATAAGGGTGGACACTCTTGGGGCTGAGAGGTTTGGTGAGGTTGGGTGAGCAAACGCAGACCCTTTAAAGTAATACTGCGTGGTACCCATCACATGGGTCCCAAATCTCCAGGTTCAAGGGCATCTTCCTACATCAAAAACATGCATGAGAAACCCAGAAGATGGTACACCGTGTGATGGGGAAAGGTTTCTAAAACGCACCTCATTTCTCATCTCCTTGTGCCCGGGTTCGCCAATCCAGCCGCTTTACTAGCAAGCTCCCTACTTGGAGCATCAGCACCTTTAACCTCCTGTTCCATACAGGTTGCAATTTGTCCTGAGGATAAACGGGAAGACGTGGAACCAACGAGAGACTAGCTCTTGGTGTTGGGACAGGCACAGGTCACTCTATTTTCCCATCAGAAAGAAGAATTAACCACAGGCTCAGCCTGCCCCCCGGAACCAGAACAGGGCCTGAAGCCATTCTGCGATTTTGCGGCCAGCTCCCATAAAAACGAGTTGTAAAATGGAGGTTCAGGGCACTGCAATTCACAAACCTGCAGAGTTATAAATGATAACTCTCGTCCACAAATATATTGAGGGAAGGCAAAGAAGAGGATTTGAAATCAAGGCAGAATTGCAGGAAACAGATTTCAGGAGGTAGATACGAATCGCCTTTAAAGCACATGAAAAGCGGCAAAACGTTGACAATGATGCCCTTGGCCAAAAAGGGCGTATGCGTTTTTTCCTGAATATATTCAGGAAAAAACGCATACGCCCTTTTTGGCCAACCAAGCAACCTGGAAAGGCAAATCAGCGCTACAAAGAAGTCTCGCTTCCCATCGGTCAAAAGGGCCATGCTGAAAAAAGTGTCAAAACCAGAAATGCAGGACAGGCCATGGAGAAATGGGAGCCTTGCTACACTGATGGGCGGGATGTAAATTGCCAAGAGCCACTCTGGAGAAGTGTCCGGTGAGTCCTGAAACATCTGAAAAACACAGCTTAGAGAGCATAGGGCACTTCCACTCATGGGGGTATAAATTGGGAAAATTAAAAATCATCAAGACACAAGCACCCCAAAGTTTAGGGCTGCTCTGTTGACCAGGACCTCCACTTCATTCCACCTTAAATATCCCAGGAAAGAGAAAAATGGATAAAGAAGTTGTGGTCCTTATGTACAATGGAATATCACTCAGCCATGAAATCAATGTTGTAAGGTTAGTAGCAGCATGATGAGTGGATTTAGGTACGACGATTCTAAGTGAAATAAGTCACACAGAAAAGGACACTTCTCATAAGGTATCACTGATAGAGGGAATGTAAAAACCGTTACACATGAACTGAATTACAAAACAGAACAGAGTCACACATGCAGAAAACACACTATGGCTGCTTAACGGGAAAGGTGAGGTGGGGTGATACATAAAACAAGGGTATCAAATTAGCTCAGATACCGTTCCATAAACCCAATATGTAATAGACAAGACCTACTCCTTGCTCAGAGAACTGGACTCCACACGCCCTATTCACCGCACAAGAATATATCTGACTAATAATAATCGTAAAACCTATGTATTGATATCTCTCTGTTAGTGTGTCAAGTGGGTGTAAAGCGGCATAAACACAGCAGTGAAAAGCAGCTAAACCCCATTATAAAAATAAATTACTTTGAAACACCCATGAAACAAAGACAGTGAAAGAGAGAGAAATTCTTACACAATGCGTTCAGGGGCTGTGATGCAACCTGGATTGACCATATCTGGACGCACAGCTGGATGAGACATAAGGGTGGACACTCTTGGGGCTGAGAGGTTTGGTGAGGTTGGGTGAGCAAACGCAGACCCTTTAAAGTAATACTGCGTGGTACCCATCACATGGGTCCCAAATCTCCAGGTTCAAGGGCATCTTCCTACATCAAAATCATGCATGAGAAACCCAGAAGATGGTACACCGTGTGATGGGGAAAGGTTTCTAAAACGCACCTCATTTCTCATCTCCTTGTGCCCGGGTTCGCCATTCCAGCCGCTTTACTAGCAAGCTCCCTACTTGGAGCATCAGCACCTTTAACCTCCTGTTCCATACAGGTTGCAATTTGTCCTGAGGATAAACGGGAAGACGTGGAACCAACGAGAGACTAGCTCTTGGTGTTGGGACAGGCACAGGTCACTCTATTTTCCCATCAGAAAGAAGAATTAACCACAGGCTCAGCCTGCCCCCCGGAACCAGAACAGGGCCTGAAGCCATTCTGCGATTTTGCGGCCAGCTCCCATGAAAACGAGTTGTAAAATGGAGGTTCAGGGCACTGCAATTCACAAACCTGCAGAGTTATAAATGATAACTCTCGTCCACAAATATATTGAGGGAAGGCAAAGAAGAGGATTTGAAATCAAGGCAGAATTGCAGGAAACAGATTTCAGGAGGTAGATACGAATCGCCTTTAAAGCACATGAAAAGCGGCAAAACGTTGACAATGATGCCCTTGGCCAAAAAGGGCGTATGCGTTTTTTCCTGAATATATTCAGGAAAAAACGCATACGCCCTTTTTGGCCAACCAAGCAACCTGGAAAGGCAAATCAGCGCTACAAAGAAGTCTCGCTTCCCATCGGTCAAAAGGGCCATGCTGAAAAAAGTGTCAAACCCAGAAATGCAGGACAGGCCATGGAGAAATGGGAGCCTTGCTACACTGATGGGCGGGATGTAAATTGCCAAGAGCCACTCCGGAGAAGTGTCCGGTGAGTCCTGAAACATCTGAAAAACACAGCTTAGAGAGCATAGGGCACTTCCACTCATGGGGGTATAAATTGGGAAAATGAAAAATCAGCAAGACACAAGCACCCCAAAGTTTAGGGCTGCTCTGTTGACCAGGACCTCCACTTCATTCCACCTTAAATATCTCAGGAAAGAGAAAAATGGATAAAGAAGTTGTGGTCCTTATGTACAATGGAATATCACTCAGCCATGAAATCAATGTCGTAAGGTTAGTAGCAGCATGATGAGTGGATTTAGGTACGACGATTCTAAGTGAAATAAGTCACACAGAAAAGGACACTTCTCATAAGGTATCACTGATAGAGGGAATGTAAAAACCGTTACACATGAACTGAATTACAAAACAGAACAGAGTCACACATGCAGAAAACACACTATGGCTGCTTAACGGGAAAGGTGAGGTGGGGTGATACATAAAACAAGGGTATCAAATTAGCTCAGATACCGTTCCATAAACCCAATATGTAATAGACAAGACCTACTCCTTGCTCAGAGAACTGGACTCCACACGCCCTATTCACCGCACAAGAATATATCTGACTAATAATAATCGTAAAACCTATGTATTGATATCTCTCTGTTAGTGTGTCAAGTGGGTGTAAAGCGGCATAAGCACAGCAGTGAAAAGCAGCTAAACCCCATTATAAAAATAAATTACTTTGAAACACCCATGAAACAAAGACAGTGAAAGAGAGAGAAATACTTACACAATGCGTTCAGGGGCTGTGATGCAACCTGGATTGACCATATCTAGACGCACAGCTGGATGAGACATAAGGGTGGACACTCTTGGGGCTGAGAGGTTTGGTGAGGTTGGGTGAGCAAACGCAGACCCTTTAAAGTAATACTGCGTGGTACCCATCGCATGGGTCCCAAATCTCCAGGTTCAAGGGCATCTTCCTACATCAAAAACATGCATGAGAAACCCAGAAGATGGTACACCGTGTGATGGGGAAAGGTTTCTAAAACGCACCTCATTTCTCATCTCCTTGTGCCCGGGTTCGCCATTCCAGCTGCTTTACTAGCAAGCTCCCTACTTGGAGCATCAGCACCTTTAACCTCCTGTTCCATGCAGGTTGCAATTTGTCCTGAGGATAAACGGGAAGACGTGGAACCAACGAGAGACTAGCTCTTGGTGTTGGGACAGGCACAGGTCACTCTATTTTCCCATCAGAAAGAAGAATTAACCACAGGCTCAGCCTGCCCCCCGGAACCAGAACAGGGCCTGAAGCCATTCTGCGATTTTGCGGCCAGCTCCCATAAAAACGAGTTGTAAAATGGAGGTTCAGGGCACTGCAATTCACAAACCTGCAGAGTTATTAATGATAACTCTCGTCCACAAATATATTGAGGGAAGGCAAAGAAGAGGATTTGAAATCAAGGCAGAATTGCAGGAAACAGATTTCAGGAGGTAGATACGAATCGCCTTTAAAGCAAATGAAAAGCGGCAAAACGTTGACAATGATGCCCTTGGCCAAAAAGGGCGTATGCGTTTTTTCCTGAATATATTCAGGAAAAAACGCATACGCCCTTTTTGGCCAACCAAGCAACCTGGAAAGGCAAATCAGCGCTACAAAGAAGTCTCGCTTCCCATCGGTCAAAAGGGCCATGCTGAAAAAAGTGTCAAAACCAGAAATGCAGGACAGGCCATGGAGAAATGGGAGCCTTGCTACACTGATGGGCGGGATGTAAATTGCCAAGAGCCACTCCGGAGAAGTGTCCGGTGAGTCCTGAAACATCTGAAAAACACAGCTTAGAGAGCATAGGGCACTTCCACTCATGGGGGTATAAATTGGGAAAATTAAAAATCAGCAAGACACAAGCACCCCAAAGTTTAGGGCTGCTCTGTTGACCAGGACCTCCACTTCATTCCACCTTCAATATCCCAGGAAAGAGAAAAATGGATAAAGAAGTTGTGGTCCTTATGTACAATGGAATATCACTCAGCCATGAAATCAATGTCGTAAGGTTAGTAGCAGCATGATGAGTGGATTTAGGTACGACGATTCTAAGTGAAATAAGTCACACAGAAAAGGACACTTCTCATAAGGTATCACTGATAGAGGGAATGTAAAAACCGTTACACTTGAACTGAATTACAAAACAGAACAGAGTCACACATGCAGAAAACACACTATGGCTGCTTAACGGGAAAGGTGAGGTGGGGTGATACATAAAACAAGGGTATCAAATTAGCTCAGATACCGTTCCATAAACCCAATATGTAATAGACAAGACCTACTCCTTGCTCAGAGAACTGGACTCCACACGCCCTATTCACCGCACAAGAATATATCTGACTAATAATAATCGTAAAACCTATGTATTGATATCTCTCTGTTAGTGTGTCAAGTGGGTGTAAAGCGGCATAAACACAGCAGTGAAAAGCAGCTAAACCCCATTATAAAAATAAATTACTTTGAAACACCCATGAAACAAAGACAGTGAAAGATAGAGAAATTCTTACACAATGCGTTCAGGGGCTGTGATGCAACCTGGATTAACCATATCTAGACCCACAGCTGGATGAGACATAAGGGTGGACACTCTTGGGGCTGAGAGGTTTGGTGAGGTTGGGTGAGCAAACGCAGACCCTTTAAAGTAATACTGTGTGGTACCCATCGCATGGGTCCCAAATCTCCAGGTTCAAGGGCATCTTCCTACATCAAAAACATGCATGAGAAACCCAGAAGATGGTACACCGTGTGATGGGGAAAGGTTTCTAAAACGCACCTCATTTCTCATCTCCTTGTGCCCAGGTTCGCCATTCCAGCCGCTTTACTAGCAAGCTCCCTACTTGGAGCATCAGCACCTTTAACCTCCTGTTCCATGCAGGTTGCAATTTGTCCTGAGGATAAACGGGAAGACGTGGAACCAACGAGAGACTAGCTCTTGGTGTTGGGACAGGCACAGGTCACTCTATTTTTCCATCAGAAAGAAGAATTAACCACAGGCTCAGCCTGCCCCCCGGAACCAGAACAGGGCCTGAAGCCATTCTGCGATTTTGCGGCCAGCTCCCATAAAAACGAGTTGTAAAATGGAGGTTCAGGGCACTGCAATTCACAAACCTGCAGAGTTATAAATGATAACTCTCGTCCACAAATATATTGAGGGAAGGCAAAGAAGAGGATTTGAAATCAAGGCAGAATTGCAGGAAACAGATTTCAGGAGGTAGATACGAATTGCCTTTAAAGCATATGAAAAGCGGCAAAACGTTGACAATGATGCCCTTGGCCAAAAAGGGCGTATGCGTTTTTTCCTGAATATATTCAGGAAAAAACGCATACGCCCTTTTTGGCCAACCAAGCAACCTGGAAAGGCAAATCAGCGCTACAAAGAAGTCTCGCTTCCCATCGGTCAAAAGGGCCATGCTGAAAAATGTGTCAAAACCAGAAATGCAGGACAGGCCATGGAGAAATGGGAGCCTTGCTACACTGATGGGCGGGATGTAAATTGCCAAGAGCCACTCTGGAGAAGTGTCCGGTGAGTCCTGAAACATCTGAAAAACACAGCTTAGAGAGCATAGGGCACTTCCACTCATGGGGGTATAAATTGGGAAAATTAAAAATCAGCAAGACACAAGCACCCCAAAGTTTAGGGCTGCTCTGTTGACCAGGACCTCCACTTCATTCCACCTTAAATATCCCAGGAAAGAGAAAAATGGATAAAGAAGTTGTGGTCCTTATGTACAATGGAATATCACTCAGCCATGAAATCAATGTCATAAGGTTAGTAGCAGCATGATGAGTGGATTTAGGTACGACGATTCTAAGTGAAATAAGTCACACAGAAAAGGACACTTCTCATAAGGTATCACTGATAGAGGGAATGTAAAAACCGTTACACTTGAACTGAATTACAAAACAGAACAGAGTCACACATGCAGAAAACACACTATGGCTGCTTAACGGGAAAGGTGAGGTGGGGTGATACATAAAACAAGGGTATCAAATTAGCTCAGATACCGTTCCATAAACCCAATATGTAATAGACAAGACCTACTCCTTGCTCAGAGAACTGGACTCAACACGCCCTATTCACCGCACAAGAATATATCTGACTAATAATAATCGTAAAACCTATGTATTGATATCTCTCTGTTAGTGTGTCAAGTGGGTGTAAAGCGGCATAAACACAGCAGTGAAAAGCAGCTAAACCCCATTATAAAAATAAATTACTTTGAAACACCCATGAAACAAAGACAGTGAAAGAGAGAGAAATTCTTACACAATGCGTTCAGGGGCTGTGATGCAACCTGGATTGACCATATCTAGACGCACAGCTGGATGAGACATAAGGGTGGACACTCTTGGGGCTGAGAGGTTTGGTGAGGTTGGGTGAGCAAACGCAGACCCTTTAAAGTAATACTGCGTGGTACCCATCACATGGGTCCCAAATCTCCAGGTTCAAGGGCATCTTCCTACATCAAAAACATGCATGAGAAACCCAGAAGATGGTACACCGTGTGATGGGGAAAGGTTTCTAAAACGCACCTCATTTCTCATCTCCTTGTGCCCGGGTTTGCCATTCCAGCCGCTTTACTAGCAAGCTCCCTACTTGGAGCATCAGCACCTTTAACCTCCTGTTCCATACAGGTTGCAATTTGTCCTGAGGATAAACGGGAAGACGTGGAACCAACGAGAGACTAGCTCTTGGTGTTGGGACAGGCACAGGTCACTCTATTTTCCCATCAGAAAGAAGAATTAACCACAGGCTCAGCCTGGCCCCCGGAACCAGAACAGGGCCTGAAGCCATTCTGCGATTTTGCGGCCAGCTCCCATAAAAACGAGTTGTAAAATGGAGGTTCAGGGCACTGCAATTCACAAACCTGCAGAGTTATAAATGATAACTCTCGTCCACTAATATATTGAGGGAAGGCAAAGAAGAGGATTTGAAATCAAGGCAGAATTGCAGGAAACAGATTTCAGGAGGTAGATACGAATCACCTTTAAAGCAAATGAAAAGCGGCAAAACGTTGACAATGATGCCCTTGGCCAAAAAGGGCGTATGCGTTTTTTCCTGAATATATTCAGGAAAAAACGCATACGCCCTTTTTGGCCAACCAAGCAACCTGGAAAGGCAAATCAGCGCTACAAAGAAGTCTCGCTTCCCATCGGTCAAAAGGGCCATGCTGAAAAAAGTGTCAAAACCAGAAATGCAGGACAGGCCATGGAGAAATGGGAGCCTTGCTACACTGATGGGCGGGATGTAAATTGCCAAGAGCCACTCCGGAGAAGTGTCCGGTGAGTCCTGAAACATCTGAAAAACACAGCTTAGAGAGCATAGGGCACTTCCACTCATGGGGGTATAAATTGGGAAAATTAAAAATCAGCAAGACACAAGCACCCCAAAGTTTAGGGCTGCTCTGTTGACCAGGACCTCCACTTCATTCCACCTTCAATATCCCAGGAAAGAGAAAAATGGATAAAGAAGTTGTGGTCCTTATGTACAATGGAATATCACTCAGCCATGAAATCAATGTCGTAAGGTTAGTAGCAGCATGATGAGTGGATTTAGGTACGACGATTCTAAGTGAAATAAGTCACACAGAAAAGGACACTTCTCATAAGGTATCACTGATAGAGGGAATGTAAAAACCGTTACACTTGAACTGAATTACAAAACAGAACAGAGTCACACATGCAGAAAACACACTATGGCTGCTTAACGGGAAAGGTGAGGTGGGGTGATACATAAAACAAGGGTATCAAATTAGCTCAGATACCGTTCCATAAACCCAATATGTAATAGACAAGACCTACTCCTTGCTCAGAGAACTGGACTCCACACGCCCTATTCACCGCACAAGAATATATCTGACTAATAATAATCGTAAAACCTATGTATTGATATCTCTCTGTTAGTGTGTCAAGTGGGTGTAAAGCGGCATAAACACAGCAGTGAAAAGCAGCTAAACCCCATTATAAAAATAAATTACTTTGAAACACCCATGAAACAAAGACAGTGAAAGATAGAGAAATTCTTACACAATGCGTTCAGGGGCTGTGATGCAACCTGGATTAACCATATCTAGACCCACAGCTGGATGAGACATAAGGGTGGACACTCTTGGGGCTGAGAGGTTTGGTGAGGTTGGGTGAGCAAACGCAGACCCTTTAAAGTAATACTGTGTGGTACCCATCGCATGGGTCCCAAATCTCCAGGTTCAAGGGCATCTTCCTACATCAAAAACATGCATGAGAAACCCAGAAGATGGTACACCGTGTGATGGGGAAAGGTTTCTAAAACGCACCTCATTTCTCATCTCCTTGTGCCCAGGTTCGCCATTCCAGCCGCTTTACTAGCAAGCTCCCTACTTGGAGCATCAGCACCTTTAACCTCCTGTTCCATGCAGGTTGCAATTTGTCCTGAGGATAAACGGGAAGACGTGGAACCAACGAGAGACTAGCTCTTGGTGTTGGGACAGGCACAGGTCACTCTATTTTTCCATCAGAAAGAAGAATTAACCACAGGCTCAGCCTGCCCCCCGGAACCAGAACAGGGCCTGAAGCCATTCTGCGATTTTGCGGCCAGCTCCCATAAAAACGAGTTGTAAAATGGAGGTTCAGGGCACTGCAATTCACAAACCTGCAGAGTTATAAATGATAACTCTCGTCCACAAATATATTGAGGGAAGGCAAAGAAGAGGATTTGAAATCAAGGCAGAATTGCAGGAAACAGATTTCAGGAGGTAGATACGAATTGCCTTTAAAGCATATGAAAAGCGGCAAAACGTTGACAATGATGCCCTTGGCCAAAAAGGGCGTATGCGTTTTTTCCTGAATATATTCAGGAAAAAACGCATACGCCCTTTTTGGCCAACCAAGCAACCTGGAAAGGCAAATCAGCGCTACAAAGAAGTCTCGCTTCCCATCGGTCAAAAGGGCCATGCTGAAAAATGTGTCAAAACCAGAAATGCAGGACAGGCCATGGAGAAATGGGAGCCTTGCTACACTGATGGGCGGGATGTAAATTGCCAAGAGCCACTCTGGAGAAGTGTCCGGTGAGTCCTGAAACATCTGAAAAACACAGCTTAGAGAGCATAGGGCACTTCCACTCATGGGGGTATAAATTGGGAAAATTAAAAATCAGCAAGACACAAGCACCCCAAAGTTTAGGGCTGCTCTGTTGACCAGGACCTCCACTTCATTCCACCTTAAATATCCCAGGAAAGAGAAAAATGGATAAAGAAGTTGTGGTCCTTATGTACAATGGAATATCACTCAGCCATGAAATCAATGTCATAAGGTTAGTAGCAGCATGATGAGTGGATTTAGGTACGACGATTCTAAGTGAAATAAGTCACACAGAAAAGGACACTTCTCATAAGGTATCACTGATAGAGGGAATGTAAAAACCGTTACACTTGAACTGAATTACAAAACAGAACAGAGTCACACATGCAGAAAACACACTATGGCTGCTTAACGGGAAAGGTGAGGTGGGGTGATACATAAAACAAGGGTATCAAATTAGCTCAGATACCGTTCCATAAACCCAATATGTAATAGACAAGACCTACTCCTTGCTCAGAGAACTGGACTCAACACGCCCTATTCACCGCACAAGAATATATCTGACTAATAATAATCGTAAAACCTATGTATTGATATCTCTCTGTTAGTGTGTCAAGTGGGTGTAAAGCGGCATAAACACAGCAGTGAAAAGCAGCTAAACCCCATTATAAAAATAAATTACTTTGAAACACCCATGAAACAAAGACAGTGAAAGAGAGAGAAATTCTTACACAATGCGTTCAGGGGCTGTGATGCAACCTGGATTGACCATATCTAGACGCACAGCTGGATGAGACATAAGGGTGGACACTCTTGGGGCTGAGAGGTTTGGTGAGGTTGGGTGAGCAAACGCAGACCCTTTAAAGTAATACTGCGTGGTACCCATCACATGGGTCCCAAATCTCCAGGTTCAAGGGCATCTTCCTACATCAAAAACATGCATGAGAAACCCAGAAGATGGTACACCGTGTGATGGGGAAAGGTTTCTAAAACGCACCTCATTTCTCATCTCCTTGTGCCCGGGTTTGCCATTCCAGCCGCTTTACTAGCAAGCTCCCTACTTGGAGCATCAGCACCTTTAACCTCCTGTTCCATACAGGTTGCAATTTGTCCTGAGGATAAACGGGAAGACGTGGAACCAACGAGAGACTAGCTCTTGGTGTTGGGACAGGCACAGGTCACTCTATTTTCCCATCAGAAAGAAGAATTAACCACAGGCTCAGCCTGGCCCCCGGAACCAGAACAGGGCCTGAAGCCATTCTGCGATTTTGCGGCCAGCTCCCATAAAAACGAGTTGTAAAATGGAGGTTCAGGGCACTGCAATTCACAAACCTGCAGAGTTATAAATGATAACTCTCGTCCACAAATATATTGAGGGAAGGCAAAGAAGAGGATTTGAAATCAAGGCAGAATTGCAGGAAACAGATTTCAGGAGGTAGATACGAATCGCCTTTAAAGCACATGAAAAGCGGCAAAACGTTGACAATGATGCCCTTGGCCAAAAAGGGCGTATGCGTTTTTTCCTGAATATATTCAGGAAAAAACGCATACGCCCTTTTTGGCCAACCAAGCAACCTGGAAAGGCAAATCAGCGCTACAAAGAAGTCTCGCTTCCCATCGGTCAAAAGGGCCATGCTGAAAAATGTGTCAAAACCAGAAATGCAGGACAGGCCATGGAGAAATGGGAGCCTTGCTACACTGATGGGCGGGATGTAAATTGCCAAGAGCCACTCCGGAGAAGTGTCCGGTGAGTCCTGAAACATCTGAAAAACACAGCTTAGAGAGCATAGGGCACTTCCACTCATGGGGGTATAAATTGGGAAAATTAAAAATCAGCAAGACACAAGCACCCCAAAGTTTAGGGCTGCTCTGTTGACCAGGACCTCCACTTCATTCCACCTTCAATATCCCAGGAAAGAGAAAAATGGATAAAGAAGTTGTGGTCCTTATGTACAATGGAATATCACTCAGCCATGAAATCAATGTCGTAAGGTTAGTAGCAGCATGATGAGTGGATTTAGGTACGACGATTCTAAGTGAAATAAGTCACACAGAAAAGGACACTTCTCATAAGGTATCACTGATAGAGGGAATGTAAAAACCGTTACACTTGAACTGAATTACAAAACAGAACAGAGTCACACATGCAGAAAACACACTATGGCTGCTTAACGGGAAAGGTGAGGTGGGGTGATACATAAAACAAGGGTATCAAATTAGCTCAGATACCGTTCCATAAACCCAATATGTAATAGACAAGACCTACTCCTTGCTCAGAGAACTGGACTCCACACGCCCTATTCACCGCACAAGAATATATCTGACTAATAATAATCGTAAAACCTATGTATTGATATCTCTCTGTTAGTGTGTCAAGTGGGTGTAAAGCGGCATAAACACAGCAGTGAAAAGCAGCTAAACCCCATTATAAAAATAAATTACTTTGAAACACCCATGAAACAAAGAGAGTGAAAGATAGAGAAATTCTTACACAATGCGTTCAGGGGCTGTGATGCAACCTGGATTAACCATATCTAGACCCACAGCTGGATGAGACATAAGGGTGGACACTCTTGGGGCTGAGAGGTTTGGTGAGGTTGGGTGAGCAAACGCAGACCCTTTAAAGTAATACTGTGTGGTACCCATCGCATGGGTCCCAAATCTCCAGGTTCAAGGGCATCTTCCTACATCAAAAACATGCATGAGAAACCCAGAAGATGGTACACCGTGTGATGGGGAAAGGTTTCTAAAACGCACCTCATTTCTCATCTCCTTGTGCCCAGGTTCGCCATTCCAGCCGCTTTACTAGCAAGCTCCCTACTTGGAGCATCAGCACCTTTAACCTCCTGTTCCATGCAGGTTGCAATTTGTCCTGAGGATAAACGGGAAGACGTGGAACCAACGAGAGACTAGCTCTTGGTGTTGGGACAGGCACAGGTCACTCTATTTTTCCATCAGAAAGAAGAATTAACCACAGGCTCAGCCTGCCCCCCGGAACCAGAACAGGGCCTGAAGCCATTCTGCGATTTTGCGGCCAGCTCCCATAAAAACGAGTTGTAAAATGGAGGTTCAGGGCACTGCAATTCACAAACCTGCAGAGTTATAAATGATAACTCTCGTCCACAAATATATTGAGGGAAGGCAAAGAAGAGGATTTGAAATCAAGGCAGAATTGCAGGAAACAGATTTCAGGAGGTAGATACGAATTGCCTTTAAAGCATATGAAAAGCGGCAAAACGTTGACAATGATGCCCTTGGCCAAAAAGGGCGTATGCGTTTTTTCCTGAATATATTCAGGAAAAAACGCATACGCCCTTTTTGGCCAACCAAGCAACCTGGAAAGGCAAATCAGCGCTACAAAGAAGTCTCGCTTCCCATCGGTCAAAAGGGCCATGCTGAAAAATGTGTCAAAACCAGAAATGCAGGACAGGCCATGGAGAAATGGGAGCCTTGCTACACTGATGGGCGGGATGTAAATTGCCAAGAGCCACTCTGGAGAAGTGTCCGGTGAGTCCTGAAACATCTGAAAAACACAGCTTAGAGAGCATAGGGCACTTCCACTCATGGGGGTATAAATTGGGAAAATTAAAAATCAGCAAGACACAAGCACCCCAAAGTTTAGGGCTGCTCTGTTGACCAGGACCTCCACTTCATTCCACCTTAAATATCCCAGGAAAGAGAAAAATGGATAAAGAAGTTGTGGTCCTTATGTACAATGGAATATCACTCAGCCATGAAATCAATGTCATAAGGTTAGTAGCAGCATGATGAGTGGATTTAGGTACGACGATTCTAAGTGAAATAAGTCACACAGAAAAGGACACTTCTCATAAGGTATCACTGATAGAGGGAATGTAAAAACCGTTACACTTGAACTGAATTACAAAACAGAACAGAGTCACACATGCAGAAAACACACTATGGCTGCTTAACGGGAAAGGTGAGGTGGGGTGATACATAAAACAAGGGTATCAAATTAGCTCAGATACCGTTCCATAAACCCAATATGTAATAGACAAGACCTACTCCTTGCTCAGAGAACTGGACTCAACACGCCCTATTCACCGCACAAGAATATATCTGACTAATAATAATCGTAAAACCTATGTATTGATATCTCTCTGTTAGTGTGTCAAGTGGGTGTAAAGCGGCATAAACACAGCAGTGAAAAGCAGCTAAACCCCATTATAAAAATAAATTACTTTGAAACACCCATGAAACAAAGACAGTGAAAGAGAGAGAAATTCTTACACAATGCGTTCAGGGGCTGTGATGCAACCTGGATTGACCATATCTAGACGCACAGCTGGATGAGACATAAGGGTGGACACTCTTGGGGCTGAGAGGTTTGGTGAGGTTGGGTGAGCAAACGCAGACCCTTTAAAGTAATACTGCGTGGTACCCATCACATGGGTCCCAAATCTCCAGGTTCAAGGGCATCTTCCTACATCAAAAACATGCATGAGAAACCCAGAAGATGGTACACCGTGTGATGGGGAAAGGTTTCTAAAACGCACCTCATTTCTCATCTCCTTGTGCCCGGGTTTGCCATTCCAGCCGCTTTACTAGCAAGCTCCCTACTTGGAGCATCAGCACCTTTAACCTCCTGTTCCATACAGGTTGCAATTTGTCCTGAGGATAAACGGGAAGACGTGGAACCAACGAGAGACTAGCTCTTGGTGTTGGGACAGGCACAGGTCACTCTATTTTCCCATCAGAAAGAAGAATTAACCACAGGCTCAGCCTGGCCCCCGGAACCAGAACAGGGCCTGAAGCCATTCTGCGATTTTGCGGCCAGCTCCCATAAAAACGAGTTGTAAAATGGAGGTTCAGGGCACTGCAATTCACAAACCTGCAGAGTTATAAATGATAACTCTCATCCACAAATATATTGAGGGAAGGCAAAGAAGAGGATTTGAAATCAAGGCAGAATTGCAGGAAACAGATTTCAGGAGGTAGATACGAATCGCCTTTAAAGCACATGAAAAGCGGCAAAACGTTGACAATGATGCCCTTGGCCAAAAAGGGCGTATGCGTTTTTTCCTGAATATATTCAGGAAAAAACGCATACGCCCTTTTTGGCCAACCAAGCAACCTGGAAAGGCAAATCAGCGCTACAAAGAAGTCTCGCTTCCCATCGGTCAAAAGGGCCATCCTGAAAAAAGTGTCAAAACCAGAAATGCAGGACAGGCCATGGAGAAATGGGAGCCTTGCTACACTGATGGGCGGGATGTAAATTGCCAAGAGCCACTCTGGAGAAGTGTCCGGTGAGTCCTGAAACATCTGAAAAACACAGCTTAGAGAGCATAGGGCACTTCCACTCATGGGGGTATAAATTGGGAAAATTAAAAATCAGCAAGACACAAGCACCCCAAAGTTTAGGGCTGCTCTGTTGACCAGGACCTCCACTTCATTCCACCTTAAATATCCCAGGAAAGAGAAAAATGGATAAAGAAGTTGTGGTCCTTATGTACAATGGAATATCACTCAGCCAGGAAATCAATGTCGTAAGGTTAGTAGCAGCATGATGAGTGGATTTAGGTACGACGATTCTAAGTGAAATAAGTCACACAGAAAAGGACACTTCTCATAAGGTATCACTGATAGAGGGAATGTAAAAACCGTTACACATGAACTGAATTACAAAACAGAACAGAGTCACACATGCAGAAAACACACTATGGCTGCTTAACGGGAAAGGTGAGGTGGGGTGATACATAAAACAAGGGTATCAAATTAGCTCAGATACCGTTCCATAAACCCAATATGTAATAGACAAGACCTACTCCTTGCTCAGAGAACTGGACTCCACACGCCCTATTCACCGCACAAGAATATACCTGACTAATAATAATCGTAAAACCTATGTATTGATATCTCTCTGTTAGTGTGTCACGTGGGTGTAAAGCGGCATAAACACAGCAGTGAAAAGCAGCTAAACCCCATTATAAAAATAAATTACTTTGAAACACCCATGAAACAAAGACAGTGAAAGAGAGAGAAATTCTTACACAATGCGTTCAGGGGCTGTGATGCAACCTGGATTGACCATATCTAGATGCACAGCTGGATGAGACATAAGGGTGGACACTCTTGGGGCTGAGAGGTTTGTTGAGGTTGGGTGAGCAAACGCAGACCCTTTAAAGTAATACTGCGTGGTACCCATCGCATGGGTCCCAAATCTCCAGGTTCAAGGGCATCTTCCTACATCAAAAACATGCATGAGAAACCCAGAAGATGGTACACTGTGTGATGGGGAAAGGTTTCTAAAACGCACCTCATTTCTCATCTCCTTTTGCCCGGGTTCGCCATTCCAGCTGCTTTACTAGCAAGCTCCCTACTTGGAGCATCAGCACCTTTAACCTCCTGTTCCATACAGGTTGCAATTTGTCCTGAGGATAAACGGGAAGACGTGGAACCAACGAGAGACTAGCTCTTGGTGTTGGGACAGGCACAGGTCACTCTATTTTCCCATCAGAAAGAAGAATTAACCACAGGCTCAGCCTGCCCCCCGGAACCAGAACAGGGCCTGAAGCCATTCTGCGATTTTGCGGCCAGCTCCCATAAAAACGAGTTGTAAAATGGAGGTTCAGGGCACTGCAATTCACAAACCTGCAGAGTTATTAATGATAACTCTCGTCCACAAATATATTGAGGGAAGGCAAAGAAGAGGATTTGAAATCAAGGCAGAATTGCAGGAAACAGATTTCAGGAGGTAGATACGAATCGCCTTTAAAGCACATGAAAAGCGGCAAAACGTTGACAATGATGCCCTTGGCCAAAAAGGGCGTATGCGTTTTTTCCTGAATATATTCAGGAAAAAACGCATACGCCCTTTTTGGCCAACCAAGCAACCTGGAAAGGCAAATCAGCGCTACAAAGAAGTCTCGCTTCCCATCGGTCAAAAGGGCCATGCTGAAAAAAGTGTCAAAACCAGAAATGCAGGACAGGCCATGGAGAAATGGGAGCCTTGCTACACTGATGGGTGGGATGTAAATTGCCAAGAGCCACTCTGGAGAAGTGTCCGGTGAGTCCTGAAACATCTGAAAAACACAGCTTAGAGAGCATAGGGCACTTCCACTCATGGGGGTATAAATTGGGAAAATTAAAAATCAGCAAAACACAAGCACCCCAAAGTTTAGGGCTGCTCTGTTGACCAGGACCTCCACTTCATTCCACCTTAAATATCCCAGGAAAGAGAAAAATGGATAAAGAAGTTGTGGTCCTTATGTACAATGGAATATCACTCAGCCATAAAATCAATGTCGTAAGGTTAGTAGCAGCATGATGAGTGGATTTAGGTACGACGATTCTAAGTGAAATAAGTCACACAGAAAAGGACACTTCTCATAAGGTATCACTGATAGAGGGAATGTAAAAACCGTTACACTTGAACTGAATTACAAAACAGAACAGAGTCACACATGCAGAAAACACACTATGGCTGCTTAACGGGAAAGGTGAGGTGGGGTGATACATAAAACAAGGGTATCAAATTAGCTCAGATACCGTTCCATAAACCCAATATGTAATAGACAAGACCTACTCCTTGCTCAGAGAACTGGACTCAACACGCCCTATTCACCGCACAAGAATATATCTGACTAATAATAATCGTAAAACCTATGTATTGATATCTCTCTGTTAGTGTGTCAAGTGGGTGTAAAGCGGCATAAACACAGCAGTGAAAAGCAGCTAAACCCCATTATAAAAATAAATTACTTTGAAACACCCATGAAACAAAGACAGTGAAAGAGAGAGAAATTCTTACACAATGCGTTCAGGGGCTGTGATGCAACCTGGATTGACCATATCTAGATGCACAGCTGGATGAGACATAAGGGTGGACACTTTTGGGGCTGAGACGTTTGGTGAGGTTGGGTGAGCAAACGCAGACCCTTTAAAGTAATACTGCGTGGTACCCATCGTATGGGTCCCAAATCTCCAGGTTCAAGGGCATCTTCCTACATCGAAAACATGCATGAGAAACCCAGAAGATGGTACACCATGTGATGGGGAAAGGTTTCTAAAACGCACCTCATTTCTCATCTCCTTGTTCCCGGGTTCGCCATTCCAGCCGCCTTACTAGCAATCTCCCTACTTGGAGCATCAGCACCTTTAACCTCCTGTTCCGTACAGGCTTTCAATTTGTCCTGAGGATGAACGGGAAGACGGGGAACCAATGAGAGCCTAGCTATTGGTGTTGGGACAGGCACAGGTCACTCTACTTTCCCATCAGGAAGAAGAATTAACCACAGGCTCAGCCTGTCCCCCGGAACCAGAACAGAGCCTAAAGCCATCCTGCGCTTTTGTGGCCAGCTCCCAAATACACGAGTTGTAAAATGGAGGTTCAGGGCACTGCAATTCACAAACCTGCAGAGTTATAAATGATAAGTCTCGACCACAAATATATTGAGGGAAGGCAAAGAAGAGGATTTGAAATCAAGGCAGAATTGCAGGAAACAGATTTCAGGAGGTAGATTCGGATCACCTTTAAAGCACATGAAAAGCGGAAAAACGTTGACAATGATGCCCTAGGCCAAAAAAGGGCGTATGCGTTTTTTCCTGAATATATTCAGGAAAAAACGCATACGCCCTTTTTGGCCAACCAAGCAACCTGGAAAGGCAAATCAGCGCAACAAAGAAGACTCGCTTCCTTTCGGTTAAAAGGGCCATGCTGAAAAAAGTGTCAAAACCAGAAATGCAGGACAGGCCATGGAGAAATGGGAGCCTTGCTACACTGATGGGCGGAATGTAAATTGCCAACAGCCACTCTGCAGAAGTGTACGGTATGTCCTGAAACATTTAAAAAACACAGCTTAGAGAGCATAGGGCACTTCCACTCATGGGGGTATAAATTGGGAAAATGAAAAATCAGCAAGACACAAGCACCCGAAAGTTTAGGGCTGCTCTGTTGACCAGGACCTCCACTTCATTCCACCTTAAATATCCCAGGAAAGAGAAAAATGGATAAAGAAGTTGTGGTCCTTATGTACAATGGAATATCACTCAGCCATGAAATCAATGTCATAAGGCTAGAAGCAGCATGATGAGTGGATTTAGGTACGACGATTCTAAGTGAAATAAGTCACACAGAAAAGGACACTTATTATAAGCTATCACTTATAGAGGGAATGTAAAAACCGCTACACTTGAACTGAATTACAAAGCAGAACAGAGTCACACGTTTAGAAAACACACTATGGCAGCTTAATGGGAAAGGTGACGTGGGGTGATGCATAAAACAAGGTTTTCAAATTATCTGAGATACCTTACCATAAACCCAATACGTAATAGACAAGACCTACTCTTTGCTCAGAGAACAGGACTCAACACACCCTATTCACCGCAAAAGAATATATTTGATTAGTAATAATCTTAAAACCTATGTATTGATATCTCTCTGTTAGTGTGTCAAGTGGGTGTAAAGCCGCATAAACACCATAGTGAAAAGCAGCTAAACCCCATTATAAAAATAAATTACTTTTAAAAACCCATGATACAAAGACAATGAAAGAGAGAGAAATTCTTACACAATTCGTTCAGGGGCTGTGATGCAACCTGGATCGACCATACCTAGACCCACAGCTGGGTGAGACATAAGGTTGGACACTCTTGCGGCTGAGAGGTTTGGTGAGGTTGGATGAGCAAACGCAGACCCTTTAAATTAATACTGCGTGACACCCATCGCATGGGTCCCAAATCTCCAGGTTCAAGGGCATCTTCCTACATCAAAAACATGCATGAGAAACCCAGAAGATGGTACAGCATGTGATCGGGAAAGGTTTCTAAAATGCACCTCATTTCTCATCTCCTTGTGCCCAGGTTCGCCATTCCAGCCACTTTCCTAGCAATCTCCCTACTTGGAGCATCAGCACCTTTAACCTCCTGTTCCGTACAGGTTGCAATTTGTACTGAGAATGAACGGGAAGAGGGGGAACCAATGAGAGACTAGATCTAGGTGTTGGGACAAGCACAGGTCACTCTATTTTCCCTTCAGAAAGAAGAATTAACCACAGGCTCAACCTGCCCCCCGGAAGTAGAACAGGGCCTGAAGCAATCCTGCGCTTTTGTGGCCAACTCCCAAAAAAGCGAGTTGAAAAATGGAGCTCAGGGGCACTGCAATTCACAAACCTGCAGAGTTATCAATGATAACTCTCGTCCACAAATATATTGAGGGAAGGCAACGAAGAGAATTTGAAAGCAAGGCAGAATTTCAGAAACAGACTTAAGGAGGTAGTTTCGAATCGCCTTTAAAGCAGATGAAAAGCGGCAAAACGTTGACAATGATACCCTTGGCCAAAAAGGGCGTATGCGTTTTTTCCTGAATATATTCAGGAAAAAACGCATACGCCCTTTTTGGCCAACCAAGCAACCTGGAAAGGCAAATCAGCGCTACAAACAAGTCTCGCTTCCCATCGGTCAAAAGGGCCATGCTGAAAAAAGTGTCAAAACCAGAAATGCAAGACAGGCCATGGAGAAATGGGAGCCTTGCTACACTGATGGGCGGGATGTAAATTGCCAACAGCCACTCTGGAGAAGTGTACGGTGTGTCCTGAAACATCTAAAAAACACAGCTTAGAGAGCATAGGTCACTTCCACTCATGGGCGTATAAATTGGGAAAACTAAAAATCAGCAAGACACAGGCACACCAAAGTTTAGGGCTGCTCTGTTGACAAGTACCTCCTCTTCATTACACCTTAAATATCTCAGGAAATAGGAAAATGGATAACGATGTTGTGGTCCTTATGTACAATGGAATATCACTCAGCCATGAAATCAATGTCATAAGGCTATTAGCAGCATGATGAGTGGATTTATGTTCGACGATTCTAAGTGAAATAAGTCACACAGAAAAAGACACTTATCATAAGATATCACTTATAGAGGGAATGTAAAAACCGTTACACTTGAACTGAATTACAAAACAGAACAGAGTCACACATGCAGAAAACACACTATGGCTGCTTAACGGGAAAGGTGAGGTGGGGTGATGCATAAAACAAGGGTTTCATATTAGCTCAAATACCGATCCATAAACCCAATATGTAATAGACAAGACCTACTCCTTGCTCAGTGAAGTGGATGCAACACCCCCTATTCAACGAACAAGAATATATCTGACTAGTAAAAATCTTAAAACCTATGTATTGATTTCTCTCTGTAAGTGAATCAAGTGGGTGTAAAGGGACATAAACACAGCAGTGAAAATCAGGTAAACCCCATTATAAAAATAAATTACTTTAAAATCCCAAAGAACAAAGACAGTCATAGAGGGAGAAATTTTTACATAATTCGTTCCGGGGCTGTGATGCAACCTGGTGTGACCATATCTAGACCCACAGCTGGATGAGAAATAAAGCTGGACACTCTTGGGGCTGAAGGTCTCTTTCCCTATTTACCAAATTGGGAACGTAGAAAGGCTGCCACCCTCTGGCCGTTACCTGCAAAAGCAGCTTTAAAACCTGTGCTAATGGTCACTTCATATGAACAAGTACTTCAGTGCTGTAAATGAAACGTGCCCTCAAAATGTCTTGAGGGAGGTAATGGCCAAAAATTTTCAAAATGTGACACTTACTTTAAGAAAACACTTTGAAGAACTAAGCTGTAATCACAGTTTGATAAATAAAAAGGGCATGCTTTAAAGCTCAATTTCAACAGATTATGGGACACATGCAAATTCAACCACAGATAGGTATCAGCTCGCACCTGTTAGAATAACCATCAGCAAGAAAACTACAAACAATAAATATTGAAGATGTTTTGGAGAAATGCATACCCTCAATTTTAAGTGGGACGTAACCTGGAAAGAGCCACTAATGAGAACTGAATGGTGGTGCCTTTAAAACATACACACTGAGCTACCATATGATACAGCAAGCCCACTCCTTGGCCTATAACATAAGAAGATATAACTGGAAAGACACAGGCAAGCAAATGTGCATTGCAGCAGTATTACAATAGCCAAGACATGGAGGCAACCAGAAAGTCCATCAAGAGGTGCGTGGCCAAAGAAGAACTGGTACACGTACAGATGGAATATTAGCCAGGGAAAAAAATGAAACAATGCCATTTGCAGCACCATGTATGATTCTTGAGGTAATCAGGCAAATTGTACTAAGTCAGAAAGCAAAAGACACATATCCTATAATATCACTTATAGGTCTTAGCTAAAAATTGATACCAATGAAGATATTTCCACAGAGAAATGCAATCACAGATTCATTAAACAAACTTATGGTTCACCAAATGGAAAGGTGTGAGGATTGGATACATTAGGATATTGGGGTTAAGATAGATATAGAAACACATGTGAAATATGTAATCACCAAAGACCTACGTAATACCAAGACAAGACTACTCAACATCGTGTCATAACCTACATGGGAAAATGATCCAAAGAAGAATAGATATATGTATATGTTTAAAAGAACCACATCTTTCACACCTAGAAGAAACAAAACATTTTAATTAAATTTGCTCTGACAAAAAATAAAAATTAAATTAAAAAAAGAACAAGAAGTAATGAGACATAAACTTAAGGGGCTATTTGCTGGCACATTGCATTCTAATTTACAACCAGAACATGACTTCCATTAAGGCTCTGTCATCACTAATAAAGCAGCTTTATAAGCAATGTTGAAGGTAGCTTAAAAGAAGTCTCACTAATTATTGATAGTAACAAGGAAACAAAGAAAAGTAAAAATCTCACTGCAAAAAGTATACATAGGGTAAGGATAGTAGATCAAACACTTATTAAACTTCTGTAAAGAATAAAAGACAACAGTAGTATGTTTTTTTAAAAAGAGAGGGCCCAAATAAATCTGAAATGAAAGAGATGATGTTACAACGGACACCACAGAAATACAAAGTATCCTAAGATACACACAGGGTAACTCAGGGCTCAGACTGGACGGAGCCCACTCTCCAGTCCCCTGTACATGACTTACAGGAGCCTCAGGAACTGAGGAGGGGGTCCCTGAGGAGAGGCTCAAGATAGAATATGGTAGACATTAACATGACTGCATTCATCTTAAACATGCCTGAACTACATTCACACGAGATGATTTTGTCCTGTATGTACATCGGCACCTCTAGTTGGAACTGCAGATCTTTGGCTTCAACACCTCTACTGACAACATTAGCGTCACCTGCTGTGGACCGTCTCCTATAGGATTTCTAGAATCACAAAACATCGAAGCTTCACAGGACCCAGAGTCTGTGCAACTCCACACAGAGTCTCAGAGTCTCAACTCCACTCAGATACTCCACTCTTGGAGGGCACACACAAAGTAGTGTGCACATCAGGACCCAGGGGAAGGAGCAGTGACCCTGTAGGAGAATGACCAGAACTACCTGCTACTTTTAGAGGGTCTCCTGCAGAGGCAGGTGGTGGCTGTGGCTGTGGCTCACCGTGAGGACAACGACACTGGCAGCAGAAGTTCTGGGAAATACTCCTTGGTGTGAGCCCTCCCAGAGTCCGCCATTAGCCCCACCAAGAGCAAGGTAGGCTCCAGGGCTGGGTCGCCTCAGGCCAAACAACCAACAGGGAGGGAACCCAGCCCCATGCATCAGCAGACAAGCGGATTAAACTTTTTATTAAAGTTTTATTTAATCCGTAGACAAGCGGATTAAAGCTCTGCCCACCAAAGCAACACCCAGCTCTACCCACCACCAGTCCTTCCCATCAGGAAGCTTGCACAAGCCTCTAAGATAGACTCATCCACCGGAGAGCAGACAGCAGAAGCAAGAAGAACTACAATTCTGCAGCCTGTGGAAGGAAAACCACATTCACAGAAAGATAGACAAAATGAAAAGGCAGAGGACTTTATACCAGATCAAGGAACAAGATAAAACCCCAGAAAAAAAAAAACAAAATGAGGTGGAGATAGGGAACCTTCCAGAAAAAAAATTCAGAATAATGATAGTGAAGTTGAGCCAAGACCTTGGAAAAAGAAAGGAGGCAAAGATCGAGAAGATGCAAGAAATGTTTAACAAAGACCTAGAAGAATTAAGGAACAAACACCTAGAAGAATTAAAGAACAAACAAACAGAGGTGAACAATGGAATAACTGAAATGAAAAATACACTAGAAGGAATCAGTAGCAGAATAACTGTGGCAGAAGAACGGATAAGTGACCTGGAAGACAGAAAGGTGGAAATCACTGCCATGGAACAGAATAAAGAAAAAGAATGAAAATAAACGAAGACACCCCAAGAGTCCTCTGGGACAACATTAAACGCAACAACATTCGCATTATAGGGGTCCCAGAAGGAGAAGAGAGAGAGAAAGGACCCGAGAATATATTTAAAGAGATAATGGTCAAAAACTTCCCTAGCATGGGAAAAGAAATAGCCACCCAAGTCCAGAAGCACAGAGTGTCCCAGGCAGGATAAACCAAAGGAGAAAAATGACAAGACACATAGTAATCAAATTGACAAAAATTAACGACAAAGAAAAATGATTGAAAGCAGCAAGGGAAAAATGACAAATAACATACAAGGGAACTCCCATAAGGATAACAACTGATTTCTCAGCAGAAAATCTACAAGCCAGAAGGAAGTGGCATGATAAATTTAAAGTGATGAAAGGGAAGAACCTACAACCAAGAGTACTCCACCCTGCAAAGAGCTCATTCAGATTTGATGGAGAAATCAAAAGCCTTACAGACAAGCAAAAGCTAAGAGAATTCAGCACCATGAAACCAGCTCTACACCAAATGCTAAAGGAACTTCTCTAAGTGGGAAACACAAGAGAAGAAAAGGACCCACCAAGACAAACCCATAACAATTAAGAAAATAGTAGTAGGAACATACATATCGATAATTACCTTAAACGTGAATGCACTACATGTTCCAACCAAAAGACACAGGCTCGCTGAATGGATACAAAAACAAGACCCATATATATGCTGTCTACAAGAGATCCATTTCAGACCTAGGGACACATACAGACTCAAAGTGAGGCGATGGAAAAATATATTCTATGCAAATGAAAATCAAAAGAAAGCTGGAGTAGCAATACTCATATCAGATAAAATAGACTTTAAAATAAAGAATGTTACAAGAGACAAGGAAAGGCACTGCATAATGGTCAGGGGATCAATCCAAGAAGAAGATATAACAATTATAAATATATATGTACCCAAAATAGGAGCAGCTCAATGTATAAGGCAACTGCTAACAGCTATAAAAGAGGAAATCGACAGTAACACAATAATAGCGGGGGACTTTAACAGCTCACTTACACCAGTGGAGATCAGCCAGACAGAAAATTAATAAGGAAACACAAGCTTTAAATGACACAATAGACCAGATAGAGTTAATTGATATTTATAGGACATTCCATCCAAAAACAGCAGATTACACGTTCTTCTCAACTGCACACGGAACATTCTCCAGGATAGATCACATCTTGGGTCACAGATAAAGCCTCAGTAAATTTAAGAAAACTGAAATCATATCAAGCAGCTGTTCCGACCACAATGCTATGAGATTAGAAATCAATTACACGGAAAAAACCGTAAAAAACACAAACACATGGAGGCTAAACAATACGTTACTAAATAACCAAGAGATCACTGAAGAAATCAAAGAGGAAATCAAAAACTACCTAGAGACAAATGACAACAAAAACACGATGATCCAAAACCTATGGGATGCAGCAAAAGGAGTTCTAAGAGGGAAGTATATAGCAATACAAGCCTACCTCAAGAAACAAGAAAAATCTCAAATAAACAATCTAACCTTACACCTAGAGGAACTAGAGAAAGAAGAACAAAACCCAAAGTTAGTAGAAGGAAAGAAATCATAAAGATCAGAGCAGAAATAAATGAAATAGAAACAAAGAAAACGAAAGCAAAGATCAATAAAACTAAAAGCTGGTTCTTTGAGAAGATAAGCAAAAATGATCAACCTTTAGCCGGACTCCAGAAAAAGAGGGAGAGGACGCAAATCAACAAAATGAGAAGTGAAAAAGCAGAAGTTACAACAGACACCACAGGAATACAAAGCATCCTAAGAGACTACTACAAGCAACTCTAGGCCAATAAAATGGACAATCTGGAAGAAATGGACAAATTCTTAGAAAGGGATAACCTTCTAAGACTGAACCAGGAAGAAATAGAAAATATGAACAAACCTATCACAAGCAATGAAATTGAAACTGTGATTAAAAATCTTCCAACAAACAAAAGTCCAGAACCAGATGGCATCACAGGTGAATTCTATCAAACATTTAGAGCAGAGCTAACACCCAACCTTCTCAAATTCTTCAAAACAATTGCAGCGGAAGGAACACTCCCAAACTCATTCTATGAGACCACCATCACCCTGATACCAAAATCAGACAGAGATACTACAAGGAAAGAAAATTATAGACCAATATCACTGATGAATATAGATGTAAAAATCCTCAACAAAATACTAGCAAACAGAATCGAACAACACATGAAAAGGATCATACACCATGATCAAGTGGGGTTTATCCCAGGGATGCGAGGATTCTTCAATATACACAAATCAATGTGATACACCATATTAACAAATTGTAGAATAAAAGCATATGATCATCTCAATAGATGAAGGAAAAGATTTTGAGAAAATTCAACACTCATTTACGATAAAAACTCTGCAGAGTGTGGGCATAGAGGGAAACTACCTCAACATAATAAAGGCCATATATGACAAACCCACAGCAAACAACATTCTCAATGGTGAAAAACTGAAAGCGTTTCCTCTAAGATCAGGAACAAGACGAGGATGTCCACTCTCACCACTGCTATTCAACATAGTTTTGGAAGTCCTAGCCATGGCAATCAGAGAAGAAAAAGAAATAAAAGGAATACAAAAAGGAAAAGAAGAAGTAAAATTGTCACTGTTTGCAGATGACATGATATCATAGATAGAGAATCCTAAAGATGCCACCAGAAAACCACTGGAGCTAATCAATGAATTTGGTAAAGTTGCAGGATACAAAATTAATGCACAGAAATTGCTTGCATTCCTATACACTAACAATGAAAGATCAGAAAGAGAAATTAAGGAAACAATCCCATTACCACTGCAACAAAAAGAATAAAATACCTAGGAATAAACCTACCTAAGGAAGTAAAAGACCTGTACTCAGAAAACTATAAGACACTGATGAAAGAAATCAAAGATGATATAAACAGATGGAGACATATACCATGTTCTCGGATTAGAAGAATCAATATTGTGAAAATGACTATACTACCCAAAGCAATCTACAGATTCAATGCAATCCCGATCAAAATACCTTTGGCATTTTCTACAGAACAAGAAAAAAAAATCTTAAAATTTGTAGGGAGACACAAAAGACCCTGGATAGCCAAAGCAGTCTTGAGGGGGGAAAAAAAAGAGCTGGAGGAATCAGACTTCCAGACTTCAGACTATATTGCAAAGCTACAGTAATCAAGATAATATGGTACTGACACAAGAACAGAAATATAGGTCAATAGAACAGGATAGAAAGCACAGAGATAAACCCACGTACCTATGGTTCACTAATCTATGACAAAGGAGGCAAGGGTATACAATGGAGAAAAGACAGTGTCTTCAGCAAGTGGTGCTGGGAAAACTGGACAGTTACATGTAAAAGAATGAAATTAGTACACTCCCTAACACCATACACAAAAATAAACTCAAAATGGATTAGAGACCTAAATATAAGACCAGCCACTATAAAACTCTTAGAGGAAAACATAAGCAGAACAGTCTATGACATAAATCACAGCAAGATCCTTTTTGACCCACCTCCTAGAGAAATGGAAATAAAAACAAAAATAAAAAAATGGGACCGAATGAAACATAAATTCTTTTGCACAGCAAAGGAAAACATAAGCAAGATGAAAAGACAACCATCAGAATGGGAGAAAATATTTTCAAATGAAGCAAATGGCAAAGGATTAATCTCCAAAAAGCAGCTCATGTAGCTCAATATCACAAAACCAAACAACCCAATCCAAAAATGGGCAGAAGACCTAAATAGACATTTCTCCAAAGAAGATATACAGGTTGCCAACAAACACATGAAAGGATGCTGAACATCACTAATCATTAGAGAAATGCAAATCAAAACTACACTGAGGTATCACCTCACACCAGTCAGAATGGCCATCATCAAAAAATCTACCAACAATAAATGCTGGAGAGGCATTTATTGGAGCAAAGGGAACCCTCTTGCACTGTTGGTGGGAATGTAAATTGATATAGCCACTAGGGAGAACGGTATGGGGGTTCCTTAAAAACTAAAAATAGAACTACCATACAACCCAGCAAACCCACTCCTGGACATTTACCCTGAGAAAACCATAATTCAAAAAGAGTCATGTACCACAATGTTCACTGTAGCTCTATTTACAATAGCCAGGACATGGAAGCAACCTAAGTGTCCATCAACAGATAAATGGATAAGGAAGATGTGGCACAAATATACAATGGAACATTATTCAGCCATAAAAAGAAACGAAATTGAGTTACTTTTAGTGAGGTGGATGGATCTAGAGTCTGTCCTACAGAGTGAAGTAAGTCAGAAAGAGAAAAACAAATACCGTATGCTAACACATATATATGGAATCTTAAAAAAAAAAGTTTATGAAGAACCTAGGGGCAGGAAAGGATTAAGGACACAGACGTAGAGAAAGGACTTGAGGACATGGGGAGAGGGAAGGGTAAGCTGGGACAAAGTGAGAGAGTGGTATGGACATATATACCCTACCAAATGTAAAATTGATAGCTACTGGGAAGCAGCCACATAGCACAGGGAGATCAGCTCTGTGCTTTGTGACCACCTAAAAGGGTGGGATAAGGGAGTGAGAGGGAGGTGCAAGAGGGAGGGGATATGGTGTTATATGTATACGCACAGCTGATTCACTTTTTTATACAGCAGAAACTAACACACAATTGTAAAGCAATTATACTCCAATAAAGATGTAAAAGAAAAAAAAAAGCCCAGAGATAAACCTACACACCTATGGCCCACTAATCTATGACAAAGGAGGCAAGGGTATACAAAGGAGAAAAGACAGTCTCTTCAATAAGTGGTGCTGGGAAAAATGGACAGCTACATGTAAAAGAATGAAATTAGAACACTCCCTAACACCATACACAAAAAATAAACTCAAAATGGATTAGAGACCAAAATGTAAGACCGGACACTATAAAACTCTTAGAGGAAAACATAGGAAGAATACTCTTTGACATAAATCACAGCAAGATCTTTTTTGATCCACCTCCTAGAGTAATGGAATAAAAAAAAATAAACATATGGGAGCAAATGAAACCTAAAAGCTTTTGCAAAGCAAAGGAAACTACAAACAAGACGAAAAGACAACCCTCACAATGGGAGAAAATATTTGCAAACGAATCAATGGACAAAGGATTAATCTCCAATGTATATAAACAGCTCATGCAGCTCAACAGTAAAAAAACAAACAACCCAATCCAAAAATGGGCAGATGACGTAAATAGACATTTGTCCCAAGAAGACATACAGATGACCAAGAAGCACATGAAAAGCTGCTCAACATCACTAATTATTAGAGAAATATAAACCAAAACTACAATGAGGTATCGCCTCACACGAGTTAGAATGGGCATCATCAGAAAATCTACAAGCAACAAATGCTGGAGAGGGTGTGGAGAAAAGGGAACCCTCTTACACTATTTGTGGGAATGTAAATTGATACAGTCACGATGGAGAACAGTATGGAGGTTCCTTAAAAAACTAAAAATAGAATTACCATATGACCCAGCAATCCCACTACTGGCCATATGCCCAGAGAAAACCATAATTCAAAAAGACATATTCACCACAATATTCATTGCAGCACTATTTACAATAGCCAGGTCATGGAAGCAACCTAAATGCCCATAGACAGACGAACAGAAAAGATGTGCTACATATATAAAATGGAATATTACTCAGCCATAAAAAGGAATGAAATTGGGTCATTTGTAGAGACGTGGATAGATCTAGAGACTGTCATACAGAGTGAAGTAAGTCAGAAAGAGAAAAACAAATATCGTATATTAACGCATACATGTGGAACCTAGAAAAATGGTAAAGATGAACCGGTTTGCAAGGCAGAAATAGAGACACAGATGTAGAGAACAAATGTATGGACACCAAGGGGGGAAAGTGGCAGGGTGGTGGTGGTGGGATGAATTGCGAGCCTGGGATTGACATATATACACTTATATGTATAAAATAGGTTACCAATAAGAGCCTGCTGTATAAAAAAATGAATAAAATAAATTCAAAAATTAAAAAATAAGTAATACTTAAAAAAATAAAACAGAAAAAAAAGTTCTGCCCTTCCCATAGACGTATTTATATGAATGAATTATTTCCATGCTTATATCCATAAATACAAAAAGAGGAATAAAACTTACCTTGAACCAAAAAAGAAAAAAAAAAAAAACAGAACCCACTGGTCATACAGAGGAAAACCCTATCAGGGCACTTGCTCCAGGGGTAAACAATTCTGAAGTTGGTCACAGGTGGGGAATCATCTCCCATGCAGCCAGCAGCCCCCACACGAGGAGCGTCCTCATTGCAAAGCTGGGGGACCGTGAGGAGGCGTCTCTGAGTAAACGTGAGCTGAGCCCCAGGCCAGCTGCTGCTGAACTTTTCCCACCCTTCCCAGGTAAAACACCTGAATGTGTGCAAAGACTTTAAAAACTAGAGGAAGGGGCTTGGAGTCACACCAGCGACAGCACGCAGGCCGACTTGGTGCCTGCAGGCCAGCCAGGATGGTCCTGGCCCCGGGCGCTCGTCTGGAAGCTTTCCATTTCCCTGCCTGAGGTACCCCTCCTGTCCCGGCCCCCACTGCTTTTTTCCTTCCTCACCTCTGCCCGGGGAGAAATTCCAGCAGCAAGTATGGGTGACACATCCTCTTCTTTAGCAGGTGGCAGCCCGGCAACTCCTGCAGAAAGTCCAGCAGAGCCCCAGTCACACTGGGCCACTCATAGAGCCGTGGGCCCTACTCCCTCCCACCAGCCCAACCCCGAGACTGCTGACGGGGCAGAGAATATGGCGTCAGGCACAGCTGCAGAGGCTTTTGCTGCCTGGAGGGGTGTTTATATTGACCTCAACCCAGGCACACCTGGGAAGGGCTGGCCGGCCGGGTCAGGCTGCCCAGGTCAGCCAATCCTCGCCCCTCAGGGGCTCAGAGTTGCAGGAAATGGGCCTTGCTGCACCGGCCAGATCCAAGGAACAGGTGTAGGGTCCCGAGAGTCAGGATAGATAAGGGGCGGCAGCCCTGGCTTGTTTTCGAATCATTTTATCTGGTCCATGAGTGGGAGACAACTTCAAGAAGACCCTCTGCTAATGAGAGGAACCCAGGAGTCAGGGAGAGGAGGGGTGGTGGGTGGAGACAGAGGCCTGGTGCCCCGGCTGCAGTGGAAGCCCCTGGAAGACCAGGCAGAGGGAGGCCGCACAGAGTGAAGCCTAGGGTCACAGACCTGTTGGAGCTGCTGTTTGTTAGTTCAAGCTCTGCTCTGAGGTGCTCTGTGTCAGCTCTGAGTGACAGGGGTGCTGGGGGTGCTCTGCAATGAGGGCTATGTGCACGGTTCCTGTGTGCCCAGCCCTGCCGGGGTACCTGTCCACGGGAGCTCCATATCCAGGGAGGGGCCTGCCCACGAGAGCCCCGTGGGCTGCTGCGTACCTGCCCAGGTGAGCTCCATATCCTGGGAGGGGCCTGACCACAAGAGCCCCGTGGGCTGCTGGGGACCTGGTAGAGGACGCCAGGACAGTCAGTGAAGCCACAGAGGATATACATCTAGTAGTTCCTAATTCCTACACCCTGCTGGTCATTCTACCATCCACCAGGACATGGCATTCTGTATTAGACTTCAATGATGCCTTCTTCTGTATTCCATTAGTCCCAGAGTCACAAGAAATTTTGGCTGTGAGTGGCAGGACTCAACCTACAACAAAAACAATACTGCTGGGCCGTCCTGCCCCAGGGGTTCAAAAATTCCCACACCATCTTTGGGGAAACGTTAGCTAAAGACCTAAAAGATCTACCTCTGGAGAAGGGAACCCTCCTTCAATATGCAGATGACATTCTGATCACCAGCCCGACTAAGGAGGCCTCCGAACTACCTAGCCAATAACAGATAGAAGGTGTCCAAGGAAAAGGCTCAAATATCACAAACTAAGGTGGCCTTCCTGGGCTTCATTCGCACAGAAGGTCGGAGAAGCCCACCCCAGGAAAGGGAAGAAGCCATTTGCAGCCTCACCTTTCCTGAAACTAGAAGACAGCTTAGGGGTTCCTGGGGAGACCGGGGTTTGCTGCATCTGGATCCCTAACTACAGTCTAATAGCTGGGCCTCTATATGAAACACTGAAAGGAAAAGATGATGATCCTTTTGAATAGAATCCAGAAGCGGCCTTTCAAGAATGGAAAGAGCAGTCAGTTCAGACCCTGGCCCTGGACCTCCCTAAGTTAGCTAAACCCTTTGACCTTTACATTCCTGGTCCAAGGCGAATCGCCCTTGGAGTATTAGTGCAAAAACTGGGACCACTTGAAATGGAACAATGCAAGAATGCCCTCCAGGCATTGGCCAGCCACCCCATCCGACCAGGATACTGGGGGTATCTAAAAACCTGGAAATCAGCAGCCCGCAAGGCCAGCTCCCTCCTAAGGGAAAAGGACGCCACTTGGTGATCCTAACCACCCACCATGCCCTGAAGTTGCAGGGATTGCTCCGTGGGCACAATGACCTCGAGTGAGGAGGCCCTCCAACACCAACCTCCAGAGAGACAACCTGGGGCAATGGGCCCCCATGACGACTCGTGTGACCATCACTTGACCTGGAGCTTCTCTCAGAAAACAACAAGAGTGTGCCCCAAAAGAGCAGACTATTGCTTACAGGACTTACTGCACCCAGAGCGGAGCTAATAAACTTGGCAGGGAAACCGTAAATAACGCTGCCACCATAGAAAAGCCTACAGACACCGCAGTGACGGCGGCCAATGAGACCGGCTGTACTCCTGGCTACTTCAAAAGGCCGTTGACTGAGTGGCCGTCATGGTCCTGGATCACCACCGGCCCTGGACTGTCTGGGAGTTGAGCAAGCAGGGCTCTGACACCTGGTGCTGTTTGTACGTTAATTCAGTGGCCTAACTGAAGAAAGCACAGACTACTGGTCAGAGCATCTAGGCTGGCAGAAACCATCAGCCTAAGGGGGCCGAACCAATGTGGAGCAGGGTAAAACCGCCCACCCCCCCCAGCGTCTCTGCACATCTCTTTCCTGGACCCTTAAAGGTCATTAGAATCTATAAAACTTCCAATGCTGGTGCTCAGGCAGACGAGCAGTGAGGGAGGAGGCCTGCGGACAATCAACCTCACCTGGAGGCTGCTGGGGAGAAGTCCTGCCCCTCCCCCCGGGTATGAGGACACCCAACTCAGCATGAAGCATTTACAGAAGACGTGTCTGCACCCTCAGCGCCCCAAGAATGAGGAATGGGACAAAAGGCAGAGGAGGGCTTTGTCACTGGCAAAGCCCATTAAAAATTCCTGGGAGATAAAAATAGAATCTGGGCAATAAAATAAAGTCTAACCATTTTTTCCTTTGTGCTTTCTCTAATTTCACTTGCTCCTAGGTTTCCACATGCAGAGGTCCCACACCCGACACTTCAGACCCGATTTCCTAGTGCAAAATGGCTGGGCCGACACCTCAGCTCGTGGGGCCCCGTGCAGACTCTGCGACATAGGAGCCTGAGCTCCAGCCAACCTGGCCCTCGAGAGCTCCGCCCCCTCCCTCCCGCTGATGCTGACAGGATCCCTACACAGCAGCCCGGCCCACAACCCACAGGGGAGCACACACTCTCACCTCTCCATTCTCTGATCAAAATATAAAGTTTTCCTTTGCTTCTGAACCAAAGTCAGTCTCGATCTGCTGGCTCCAATGACACTGGGCAGGGAGACCCTTGTTGGGGCCCACTCTGCAGGATCAGTAACAGAATTTGAGAACATTGTAACTTCAATGAACAGATGTGTGAGCCAAACTGTAATTAACATAGAGCAGTGTATAAGGCTCGTGTAAAATAAGATGTTTCTAACACTTCCATTTGATATTTCCATCACTTTATTATAAGCAAGTTCAGTGGAGGGGTTTGTCTTATTTGTCAGGTCAAGAGTAGAGAAATGCAGTGATTTCTTTCCAAGGATGTACATCTAATAATCTTGGTTGAAGTTTCAACCTTGTTTGGAATGATTTTCCATTGAAAATGATACCTCTCTTTCAGCTCCTAGATTTCTGAGAAGTATAAAATCTTATATTTTTTATTACCAAAGGGGAAAGGTGGGAGGAGGGATAAATTAACAGTTTCAGATTAACATATACACACTGCTATGTATAAAATATATCATCAACAAGGAACTACTGTATAGCACAGGGAACTATACTCAATATTTTGTAATGACCCCTGAGGGGAAATAACCTGAAAAACAATAGATATCTATATTGACATCATCTATCAACTACAGATAAAATGGAAACTAAAGGAGGCCGATGGTGAGCGTTTCTGAACCTAAAGACTTCAATCATCTAAAGTTCGGACTCTGCCTACGGCCCAAGTCCCTTAATGAACACACATGTACCAGTAGCTTAAAAATTCCCCAGATTGGAGTTCGGGGAGACACTGATTTGGAAAAATCCCTTGTGTTCTCCTTACATACACGGGACCTTTCCTACAGCTAAAACATGCCTGTGACACCCAGAAGATGGAACACGGTTGGATCAGGAAGATTTTGGAAAAGGCACCAAAACGCCTAATTTCCTGGTTGTTGGGTTCACCCCTCCAGCCTTTTTCCTTAAAATCTCCCCACTTGAGGATGTCAGCACCTTCAACATCCAGTTGCACAGAAATCGGAATTTGTCCAAAGGAAGAAGGGGAAGGGGGAGAAACAAGGAGAGCCAAGCCCTAGATGTTCGGAGAGGCACATGTCACTCTACTGTCCAGTCAGGAAGAAGAATTAAGCAAAGGCTTAGCCTGCCACCGGGAACCAGAGTAGGGCCAGAAGCAAACGAGCAGTTCTGCGGAAAGCACCCAAAAAAGCGAGTTGAAAAATGGAGCTCAGGGGCACTGCAATTCACAAATATGCAGAGTTATAAATGATAACTCTCGTCCACAAATATATTGAGGGAAGGCAACGAAGAGGATTTGAAATCAAGGCAGAATTGCAGGAAACAGATTTCAGGAGTTAGATTCGAATCACCCCTAAAGCACATGAAAAACATCAAAACGTCGACAATGATGCACTTGGCCAAAAAGAGCATATGCGTTTTTTTCTGAATGAATTCAGGAAAAAACCCATAGGCCCTTTGTGGCCAACCAAGCAAGCCGGAAATGCACTTCAGCTCTACAAAGAAGTCTGACTTCCCATCGGTCAAAATGGCCTTCCTACAAAAGTGTAAAAACAAGAAAAGCAGGAGAGGCCAGGGAGTAAAGGGAGCCTTGTTACACTGATGGGTGGGGTGTAAATTGCCAATGATGACTCTGGAGAAGGGTATGGTGTTTCCTAAAACATCTAAAAAACACAGCTAGAGAGAAAGGGGCACATCGACTCATGGGCGTATAAATAGGGAAAACTAAAAATCAGCAAGACACAGGCACCCAAAACTTTAGGGCTGCTCTGTTGACAAGAACCTCCACTTAATTCCACCTTAAATATCCAAGGAAAGAGAAAAATGGATAAAGAAGTTGTGGTCCTTATGTACAATGGAATATCACTCAGCAATGAAATCAATGTCATAAGGGTAGTAGCAGCATGATGAGTGGATTTAAGTACAACGATTCTAAGTGAAATAAGTCACACAGAAAAAGACACTTCTCATAAGGTATCACTTATAGAGGGAATGTAAAAACCGTTACACTTGAACTGAATTACAAAACAGAACAAAGTCACACATGCAGAAAACACACTATGGCTGCTTAACGGGAAAGGTGAGGTGGGGTGATACATAAAACAAGGGTTTCAAACTAGCTCAGATACCGTTCCATAAACCCAATATGTAATAGACAAGACCTACTCCTTGCTCAGAGAACTGGACTCAACACGCCCTATTCACCGCACAAGAATATATCTGACTAATAATAATCGTAAAACCTATGTATTGATATCTCTCTGTTAGTGTGTCAAGAGGGTGTAAAGCGGCATAAACCCAGCAGTGAAAAGCAGCTAAACCCCATTATAAAAATAAACTACTTTTAAAAACCCATGAAACAAAGACAGTGAAAGAGATAGAAATTCTTACACAATGCGTTCAGGGGCTGTGATGCAACCTGGATTGACCATATCTAGACGCACAGCTGGATGAGACATAAGGGTGGACACTCTTGGGGCTGAGAGGTTTGGTGAGGTTGGGTGAGCAAACGCAGACCCTTTAAAGTAGTACTGCGTGGTACCCATCGCATGGGTCCCAAATCTCCAGGTTCAAGGGCATCTTCCTACATCGAAAACATGCATGAGAAACCCAGAAGATGGTACACCGTGTGATGGGGAAAGGTTTCTAAAACGCACCTCATTTCTCATCTCCTTGTGCCCGGGTTCGCCATTCCAGCCGCTTTACTAGCAATCTCCCTACTTGGAGCATCAGCACCTTTAACCTCCTGTTCCGTACAGGTTGCAATTTGTCCTGAGGATGAACGGGAAGACGGGGAACCAACGAGAGACTAGCTCTTGGTGTCGGGACAGGCACAGGTCACTCTATTTTCCCATCAGGAAGAAGAATTAACCACAGGCTCAGCCTGCCCCCCGGAACCAGAACAGGGCCTGAAGCCATCCTGCAATTTTGCGGCCAGCTCCCAAAAAAGCGAGTTGTAAAATGGAGGTTCAGGGCACTGCAATTCACAAACCTGCAGAGTTATAAATGATAACTCTCGTCCACAAATATATTGAGGGAAGGCATAGAAGAGGATTTGAAATCAAGGCAGAATTGCACGAAACAGATTTCAGGAGGTAGATTCGAATCGCCTTTAAAGCACATGAAAAGCGGCAAAACGTTGACAATGATGCCCTTGGCCAAAAAGGGCGTATGCGTTTTTTCCTGAATATATTCAGGAAAAAACGCATACGCCCTTTTTGGCCAACCAAGCAACCTGGAAAGCAAATCAGCACTACAGAGAAGTCTCGCTTCCCATCGGTCAAAAGGGCCATGCTGAAAAAAGTGTCAAAACCAGAAATGCAGTACAGGCCATGGAGAAATGGGAGCCTTGCTAAACTGATGGGCGGGATGTAAATTGCCAACAGCCACTCTGGAGAAGTGTACGGTGTGTCCTGAAACACCTGAAAAACACAGCTTAGAGAGCATAGGGCACTTCCACTCATGGGTGTATAAATTGGGAAAATTAAAAATCAGCAAGACACAAGCACCCCAAAGTTGAGGGCTGCTCTGTTGACAAGGACCTCCACTTCATTCCACCTTAAATATCCCAGGAAAGAGAAAAATGGATAAAGAAGTTGTGGTCTTTATGTACAATGGAATATCACTCAGCCATGAAATCAATGTCATAAGGTTAGTAGCAGCATGATGAGTGGATTTAGATACGACGATTCTAAGTGAAATAAGTCACACAGAAAAGGACCCTTCTCCTAAGGTATCACTTATAGAGGGAATGTAAAAACTGTTACACTTGAACTGAATTACAAAACAGAACAGAGTCACACATGCAGAAAACACACTATGGCTGCTTAACGGGAAAGGTGAGGTGGGGTGATACATAAAACAAGGGTTTCAAATTAGCTCAGATACCGTTCCATAAACCCAATATGTAATAGACAAGACCTACTCCTTGCTCAGAGAACTGGACTCAACACGCCCTATTCACCGCACAAGAATATATCTGACTAGTAATAATCTTAAAACCTATGTACTGATATCTCTCTGTTGGTGTGTCAAGTGGGTGTAAAGCGGCATAAACACAGCAGTGAAAAGCAGCTAAACGCCATTATAAAAATAAATTACTTTGAAACACCCATGAAACAAAGACAGTGAAAGAGAGAGTAATTCTTACACAATGCGTTCAGGGGTTGTGATGCAACCTGGATTGACCATATCTAGACGCACAGCTGGATGAGACATAAGGGTGGACACTCTTGGGGCTGAGAGGTTTGGTGAGGTTGGGTGAGCAAACTCAGACCCTTTAAAGTAATACTGCGTGGTACCCATCACATGGGTCCCAAATCTCCAGGTTCAAGGGCATCTTCCTACATCGAAAACATGCATGAGAAACCCAGAAGATGGTACACCGTGTGATGGGGAAAGGTTTCTAAAACGCACCTCATTTCTCATCTCCTTGTGCCCGGGTTCGCCATTCCAGCCGCTTTACTAGCAATCTCCCTACTTGGAGCATCAGCACCTTTAACCTCCGGTTCCGTACAGGTTGCAATTTGTCCTGAGGATGAACGGGAAGACGGGGAACCAACGAGAGACTAGCTCTTGGTGTCGGGACAGGCACAGGTCACTCTATTTTCCCATCACGAAGAAGAATTAACCACAGGCTCAGCCTGCCCCACGGAACCAGAACAGGGCCTGAAGCCATCCTGCGCTTTTGCGGCCAGCTCCCTAAAAAGCGAGTTGTACAATGGAGCTTCAGGGCACTGCAATTCACAAACCTGCAGAGTTATAAATGATAACTCTCGTCCACAAATATATTGAGGGAAGGCAAAGAAGAGGATTTGAAATCAAGGCAGAATTGCAGGAAACAGATTTCAGGAGGTAGATACGAATCGCCTTTAAAGCACATGAAAAGCGGCAAATCGTTGACAATGATGCCCTTGGCCAAAAAGGGCGTATGCGTTTTTTCCTGAATATATTCAGGAAAAAACGCATACGCCCTTTTTGGCCAACCAAGCAACCTGGAAAGGCAAATCAGCGCTACAAAGAAGTCTCGCTTCCCATCGGTCAAAAGGGCCATGCTGAAAAAAGTGTCAAAACCAGAAATGCAGGACAGGCCATGGAGAAATGGGAGCCTTGCTACACTGATGGGCGGGATGTAAATTGCCAAGAGCCACTCCGGAGAAGTGTCCGGTGAGTCCTGAAACATCTGAAAAACACAGCTTAGAGAGCATAGGGCACTTCCACTCATGGGGGTATAAATTGGGAAAATGAAAAATCAGCAAGACACAAGCACCCCAAAGTTTAGGGCTGCTCTGTTGACCAGGACCTCCACTTCATTCCACCTTAAATATCCCAGGAAAGAGAAAAATGGATAAAGAAGTTGTGGTCCTTATGTACAATGGAATATCACTCAGCCATGAAATCAATGTCATAAGGTTAGTAGCAGCATGATGAGTGGATTTAGGTACGACGATTCTAAGTGAAATAAGTCACACAGAAAAGGACACTTCTCATAAGGTATCACTGATAGAGGGAATGTAAAAACCGTTACACTTGAACTGAATTACAAAACAGAACAGAGTCACACATGCAGAAAACACACTATGGCTGCTTAACGGGAAAGGTGAGGTGGGGTGATACATAAAACAAGGGTATCAAATTAGCTCAGATACCGTTCCATAAACCCAATATGTAATAGACAAGACCTACTCCTTGCTCAGAGAACTGGACTCCACACGCCCTATTCACCGCACAAGAATATATCTGACTAATAATAATCGTAAAACCTATGTATTGATATCTCTCTGTTAGTGTGTCAAGTGGGTGTAAAGCGGCATAAACACAGCAGTGAAAAGCAGCTAAACCCCATTATAAAAATAAATTACTTTGAAACACCCATGAAACAAAGAGAGTGAAAGATAGAGAAATTCTTACACAATGCGTTCAGGGGCTGTGATGCAACCTGGATTAACCATATCTAGACCCACAGCTGGATGAGACATAAGGGTGGACACTCTTGGGGCTGAGAGGTTTGGTGAGGTTGGGTGAGCAAACGCAGACCCTTTAAAGTAATACTGTGTGGTACCCATCGCATGGGTCCCAAATCTCCAGGTTCAAGGGCATCTTCCTACATCAAAAACATGCATGAGAAACCCAGAAGATGGTACACCGTGTGATGGGGAAAGGTTTCTAAAACGCACCTCATTTCTCATCTCCTTTTGCCCGGGTTCGCCATTCCAGCCGCTTTACTAGCAAGCTCCCTACTTGGAGCATCAGCACCTTTAACCTCCTGTTCCATGCAGGTTGCAATTTGTCCTGAGGATAAACGGGAAGACGTGGAACCAACGAGAGACTAGCTCTTGGTGTTGGGACAGGCACAGGTCACTCTATTTTCCCATCAGAAAGAAGAATTAACCACAGGCTCAGCCTGACCCCCGGAACCAGAACAGGGCCTGAAGCCATTCTGCGATTTTGCGGCCAGCTCCCATAAAAACGAGTTGTAAAATGGAGGTTCAGGGCACTGCAATTCACAAACCTGCAGAGTTATTAATGATAACTCTCGTCCACAAATATATTGAGGGAAGGCAAAGAAGAGGATTTGAAATCAAGGCAGAATTGCAGGAAACAGATTTCAGGAGGTAGATACGAATCGCCTTTAAAGCACATGAAAAGCGGCAAAACGTTGACAATGATGCCCTTGGCCAAAAAGGGCGTATGCGTTTTTTCCTGAATATATTCAGGAAAAAACGCATACGCCCTTTTTGGCCAACCAAGCAACCTGGAAAGGCAAATCAGCGCTACAAAGAAGTCTCGCTTCCCATCGGTCAAAAGGGCCATGCTGAAAAAAGTGTCAAAACCAGAAATGCAGGACAGGCCATGGAGAAATGGGAGCCTTGCTACACTGATGGGTGGGATGTAAATTGCCAAGAGCCACTCTGGAGAAGTGTCCGGTGAGTCCTGAAACATCTGAAAAACACAGCTTAGAGAGCATAGGGCACTTCCACTCATGGGGGTATAAATTGGGAAAATGAAAAATCAGCAAAACACAAGCACCCCAAAGTTTAGGGCTGCTCTGTTGACCAGGACCTCCACTTCATTCCACCTTAAATATCCCAGGAAAGAGAAAAATGGATAAAGAAGTTGTGGTCCTTATGTACAATGGAATATCACTCAGCCATGAAATCAATGTCGTAAGGTTAGTAGCAGCATGATGAGTGGATTTAGGTACGACGATTCTAAGTGAAATAAGTCACACAGAAAAGGACACTTCTCATAAGGTATCACAGATAGAGGGAATGTAAAAACCGTTACACTTGAACTGAATTACAAAACAGAACAGAGTCACACATGCAGAAAACACACTATGGCTGCTTAAGGGGAAAGGTGAGGTGGGGTGATACATAAAACAAGGGTATCAAATTAGCTCAGATACCGTTCCATAAACCCAATATGTAATAGACAAGACCTACTCCTTGCTCAGAGAACTGGACTCAACACGCCCTATTCACCGCACAAGAATATATCTGACTAATAATAATCGTAAAACCTATGTATTGATATCTCTCTGTTAGTGTGTCAAGTGGGTGTAAAGCGGCATAAACACAGCAGTGAAAAGCAGCTAAACCCCATTATAAAAATAAATTACTTTGAAACAGCCATGAAACAAAGACAGTGAAAGAGAGAGAAATTCTTACACAATGCGTTCAGGGGCTGTGATGCAACCTGGATTGACCATATCTAGATGCACAGCTGGATGAGACATAAGGGTGGACACTTTTGGGGCTGAGACGTTTGGTGAGGTTGGGTGAGCAAACGCAGACCCTTTAAAGTAATACTGCGTGGTACCCATCGTATGGGTCCCAAATCTCCAGGTTCAAGGGCATCTTCCTACATCGAAAACATGCATGAGAAACCCAGAAGATGGTACACCATGTGATGGGGAAAGGTTTCTAAAACGCACCTCATTTCTCATCTCCTTGTTCCCGGGTTCGCCATTCCAGCCACCTTACTAGCAATCTCCCTACTTGGAGCATCAGCACCTTTAACCTCCTGTTCCGTACAGGCTTTCAATTTGTCCTGAGGATGAACGGGAAGACGGGGAACCAATGAGAGCCTAGCTATTGGTGTTGGGACAGGCACAGGTCACTCTACTTTCCCATCAGGAAGAAGAATTAACCACAGGCTCAGCCTGTCCCCCGGAACCAGAACAGAGCCTAAAGCCATCCTGCGCTTTTGTGGCCAGCTCCCAAATACACGAGTTGTAAAATGGAGGTTCAGGGCACTGCAATTCACAAACCTGCAGAGTTATAAATGATAAGTCTCGTCCACAAATATATTGAGGGAAGGCAAAGAAGAGGATTTGAAATCAAGGCAGAATTGCAGGAAACAGATTTCAGGAGGTAGATTCGGATCACCTTTAAAGCACATGAAAAGCGGAAAAACGTTGACAATGATGCCCTAGGCCAAAAAAGGGCGTATGCGTTTTTTCCTGAATATATTCAGGAAAAAACGCATACGCCCTTTTTGGCCAACCAAGCAACCTGGAAAGGCAAATCAGCGCAACAAAGAAGACTCGCTTCCTTTCGGTTAAAAGGGCCATGCTGAAAAAAGTGTCAAAACCAGAAATGCAGGACAGGCCATGGAGAAATGGGAGCCTTGCTACACTGATGGGCGGAATGTAAATTGCCAACAGCCACTCTGCAGAAGTGTACGGTATGTCCTGAAACATTTAAAAAACACAGTTTAGAGAGCATAGGGCACTTCCACTCATGGGGGTATAAATTGGGAAAATGAAAAATCAGCAAGACACAAGCACCCGAAAGTTTAGGGCTGCTCTGTTGACCAGGACCTCCACTTCATTCCACCTTAAATATCCCAGGAAAGAGAAAAATGGATAAAGAAGTTGTGGTCCTTATGTACAATGGAATATCACTCAGCCATGAAATCAATGTCATAAGGCTAGAAGCAGCATGATGAGTGGATTTAGGTACGACGATTCTAAGTGAAATAAGTCACAGAGAAAAGGACACTTATTATAAGCTATCACTTATAGAGGGAATGTAAAAACCGCTACACTTGAACTGAATTACAAAGCAGAACAGAGTCACACGTTTAGAAAACACACTATGGCAGCTTAATGGGAAAGGTGACGTGGGGTGATGCATAAAACAAGGTTTTCAAATTATCTGAGATACCTTACCATAAACCCAATACGTAATAGACAAGACCTACTCTTTGCTCAGAGAACAGGACTCAACACACCCTATTCACCGCAAAAGAATATATTTGATTAATAATAATCTTAAAACCTATGTATTGATATCTCTCTGTTAGTGTGTCAAGTGGGTGTAAAGCCGCATAAACACCATAGTGAAAAGCAGCTAAACCCCATTATAAAAATAAATTACTTTAAAAAACCCATGATACAAAGACAATGAAAGAGAGAGAAATTCTTACACAATTCGTTCAGGGGCTGTGATGCAACCTGGATCGACCATACCTAGACCCACAGCTGGGTGAGACATAAGGTTGGACACTCTTGCGGCTGAGAGGTTTGGTGAGGTTGGATGAGCAAACGCAGACCCTTTAAATTAATACTGCGTGACACCCATCCCATGGGTCCCAAATCTCCAGGTTCAAGGGCATCTTCCTACATCAAAAACATGCATGAGAAACCCAGAAGATGGTACAGCATGTGATCGGGAAAGGTTTCTAAAATGCACCTCATTTCTCATCTCCTTGTGCTCGGGTTCGCCATTCCAGCCACTTTCCTAGCAATCTCCCTACTTGGAGCATCAGCACCTTTAACCTCCTGTTCCGTACAGGTTGCAATTTGTACTGAGAATGAACGGGAAGAGGGGGAACCAATGAGAGACTAGATCTAGGTGTTGGGACAAGCACAGGTCACTCTATTTTCCCTTCAGAAAGAAGAATTAACCACAGGCTCAACCTGCCCCCCGGAAGTAGAACAGGGCCTGAAGCAATCCTGCGCTTTTGTGGCCAACTCCCAAAAAAGCGAGTTGAAAAATGGAGCTCAGGGGCACTGCAATTCACAAACCTGCAGAGTTATCAATGATAACTCTCGTCCACAAATATATTGAGGGAAGGCAACGAAGAGAATTTGAAAGCAAGGCAGAATTTCAGAAACAGACTTAAGGAGGTAGTTTCGAATCGCCTTTAAAGCAGATGAAAAGCGGCAAAACGTTGACAATGATACCCTTGGCCAAAAAGGGCGTATGCGTTTTTTCCTGAATATATTCAGGAAAAAACGCATACGCCCTTTTTGGCCAACCAAGCAACCTGGAAAGGCAAATCAGCGCTACAAACAAGTCTCGCTTCCCATCGGTCAAAAGGGCCATGCTGAAAAAAGTGTCAAAACCAGAAATGCAAGACAGGCCATGGAGAAATGGGAGCCTTGCTACACTGATGGGCGGGATGTAAATTGCCAACAGCCACTCTGGAGAAGTGTACGGTGTGTCCTGAAACATCTAAAAAACACAGCTTAGAGAGCATAGGTCACTTCCACTCATGGGCGTATAAATTGGGAAAACTAAAAATCAGCAAGACACAGGCACACCAAAGTTTAGGGCTGCTCTGTTGACAAGTACCTCCTCTTCATTACACCTTAAATATCTCAGGAAATAGGAAAATGGATAACGATGTTGTGGTCCTTATGTACAATGGAATATCACTCAGCCATGAAATCAATGTCATAAGGCTATTAGCAGCATGATGAGTGGATTTATGTTCGACGATTCTAAGTGAAATAAGTCACACAGAAAAAGACACTTATCATAAGATATCACTTATAGAGGGAATGTAAAAACCGTTACACTTGAACTGAATTACAAAACAGAACAGAGTCACACATGCAGAAAACACACTATGGCTGCTTAACGGGAAAGGTGAGGTGGGGTGATGCATAAAACAAGGGTTTCATATTAGCTCAAATACCGATCCATAAACCCAATATGTAATAGACAAGACCTACTCCTTGCTCAGTGAAGTGGATGCAACACCCCCTATTCAACGAACAAGAATATATCTGACTAGTAAAAATCTTAAAACCTATGTATTGATTTCTCTCTGTAAGTGAATCAAGTGGGTGTAAAGGGACATAAACACAGCAGTGAAAATCAGGTAAACCCCATTATAAAAATAAATTACTTTAAAATCCCAAAGAACAAAGACAGTCATAGAGGGAGAAATTTTTACATAATTCGTTCCGGGGCTGTGATGCAACCTGGTGTGACCATATCTAGACCCACAGCTGGATGAGAAATAAAGCTGGACACTCTTGGGGCTGAAGGTCTCTTTCCCTATTTACCAAATTGGGAACGTAGAAAGGCTGCCACCCTCTGGCCGTTACCTGCAAAAGCAGCTTTAAAACCTGTGCTAATGGTCACTTCATATGAACAAGTACTTCAGTGCTGTAAATGAAACGTGCCCTCAAAATGTCTTGAGGGAGGTAATGGCCAAAAATTTTCAAAATGTGACACTTACTTTAAGAAAACACTTTGAAGAACTAAGCTGTAATCACAGTTTGATAAATAAAAAGGGCATGCTTTAAAGCTCAATTTCAACAGATTATGGGACACATGCAAATTCAACCACAGATAGGTATCAGCTCGCACCTGTTAGAATAACCATCAGCAAGAAAACTACAAACAATAAATATTGAAGATGTTTTGGAGAAATGCATACCCTCAATTTTAAGTGGGACGTAACCTGGAAAGAGCCACTAATGAGAACTGAATGGTGGTGCCTTTAAAACATACACACTGAGCTACCATATGATACAGCAAGCCCACTCCTTGGCCTATAACATAAGAAGATATAACTGGAAAGACACAGGCAAGCAAATGTGCATTGCAGCAGTATTACAATAGCCAAGACATGGAGGCAACCAGAAAGTCCATCAAGAGGTGCGTGGCCAAAGAAGAACTGGTACACGTACAGATGGAATATTAGCCAGGGAAAAAAATGAAACAATGCCATTTGCAGCACCATGTATGATTCTTGAGGTAATCAGGCAAATTGTACTAAGTCAGAAAGCAAAAGACACATATCCTATAATATCACTTATAGGTCTTAGCTAAAAATTGATACCAATGAAGATATTTCCACAGAGAAATGCAATCACAGATTCATTAAACAAACTTATGGTTCACCAAATGGAAAGGTGTGAGGATTGGATACATTAGGATATTGGGGTTAAGATAGATATAGAAACACATGTGAAATATGTAATCACCAAAGACCTACGTAATACCAAGACAAGACTACTCAACATCGTGTCATAACCTACATGGGAAAATGATCCAAAGAAGAATAGATATATGTATATGTTTAAAAGAACCACATCTTTCACACCTAGAAGAAACAAAACATTTTAATTAAATTTGCTCTGACAAAAAATAAAAATTAAATTAAAAAAAGAACAAGAAGTAATGAGACATAAACTTAAGGGGCTATTTGCTGGCACATTGCATTCTAATTTACAACCAGAACATGACTTCCATTAAGGCTCTGTCATCACTAATAAAGCAGCTTTATAAGCAATGTTGAAGGTAGCTTAAAAGAAGTCTCACTAATTATTGATAGTAACAAGGAAACAAAGAAAAGTAAAAATCTCACTGCAAAAAGTATACATAGGGTAAGGATAGTAGATCAAACACTTATTAAACTTCTGTAAAGAATAAAAGACAACAGTAGTATGTTTTTTTAAAAAGAGAGGGCCCAAATAAATCTGAAATGAAAGAGATGATGTTACAACGGACACCACAGAAATACAAAGTATCCTAAGATACACACAGGGTAACTCAGGGCTCAGACTGGACGGAGCCCACTCTCCAGTCCCCTGTACATGACTTACAGGAGCCTCAGGAACTGAGGAGGGGGTCCCTGAGGAGAGGCTCAAGATAGAATATGGTAGACATTAACATGACTGCATTCATCTTAAACATGCCTGAACTACATTCACACGAGATGATTTTGTCCTGTATGTACATCGGCACCTCTAGTTGGAACTGCAGATCTTTGGCTTCAACACCTCTACTGACAACATTAGCGTCACCTGCTGTGGACCGTCTCCTATAGGATTTCTAGAATCACAAAACATCGAAGCTTCACAGGACCCAGAGTCTGTGCAACTCCACACAGAGTCTCAGAGTCTCAACTCCACTCAGATACTCCACTCTTGGAGGGCACACACAAAGTAGTGTGCACATCAGGACCCAGGGGAAGGAGCAGTGACCCTGTAGGAGAATGACCAGAACTACCTGCTACTTTTAGAGGGTCTCCTGCAGAGGCAGGTGGTGGCTGTGGCTGTGGCTCACCGTGAGGACAACGACACTGGCAGCAGAAGTTCTGGGAAATACTCCTTGGTGTGAGCCCTCCCAGAGTCCGCCATTAGCCCCACCAAGAGCAAGGTAGGCTCCAGGGCTGGGTCGCCTCAGGCCAAACAACCAACAGGGAGGGAACCCAGCCCCATGCATCAGCAGACAAGCGGATTAAACTTTTTATTAAAGTTTTATTTAATCCGTAGACAAGCGGATTAAAGCTCTGCCCACCAAAGCAACACCCAGCTCTACCCACCACCAGTCCTTCCCATCAGGAAGCTTGCACAAGCCTCTAAGATAGACTCATCCACCGGAGAGCAGACAGCAGAAGCAAGAAGAACTACAATTCTGCAGCCTGTGGAAGGAAAACCACATTCACAGAAAGATAGACAAAATGAAAAGGCAGAGGACTTTATACCAGATCAAGGAACAAGATAAAACCCCAGAAAAAAAAAAACAAAATGAGGTGGAGATAGGGAACCTTCCAGAAAAAAAATTCAGAATAATGATAGTGAAGTTGAGCCAAGACCTTGGAAAAAGAAAGGAGGCAAAGATCGAGAAGATGCAAGAAATGTTTAACAAAGACCTAGAAGAATTAAGGAACAAACACCTAGAAGAATTAAAGAACAAACAAACAGAGGTGAACAATGGAATAACTGAAATGAAAAATACACTAGAAGGAATCAGTAGCAGAATAACTGTGGCAGAAGAACGGATAAGTGACCTGGAAGACAGAAAGGTGGAAATCACTGCCATGGAACAGAATAAAGAAAAAGAATGAAAATAAACGAAGACACCCCAAGAGTCCTCTGGGACAACATTAAACGCAACAACATTCGCATTATAGGGGTCCCAGAAGGAGAAGAGAGAGAGAAAGGACCCGAGAATATATTTAAAGAGATAATGGTCAAAAACTTCCCTAGCATGGGAAAAGAAATAGCCACCCAAGTCCAGAAGCACAGAGTGTCCCAGGCAGGATAAACCAAAGGAGAAAAATGACAAGACACATAGTAATCAAATTGACAAAAATTAACGACAAAGAAAAATGATTGAAAGCAGCAAGGGAAAAATGACAAATAACATACAAGGGAACTCCCATAAGGATAACAACTGATTTCTCAGCAGAAAATCTACAAGCCAGAAGGAAGTGGCATGATAAATTTAAAGTGATGAAAGGGAAGAACCTACAACCAAGAGTACTCCACCCTGCAAAGAGCTCATTCAGATTTGATGGAGAAATCAAAAGCCTTACAGACAAGCAAAAGCTAAGAGAATTCAGCACCATGAAACCAGCTCTACACCAAATGCTAAAGGAACTTCTCTAAGTGGGAAACACAAGAGAAGAAAAGGACCCACCAAGACAAACCCATAACAATTAAGAAAATAGTAGTAGGAACATACATATCGATAATTACCTTAAACGTGAATGCACTACATGTTCCAACCAAAAGACACAGGCTCGCTGAATGGATACAAAAACAAGACCCATATATATGCTGTCTACAAGAGATCCATTTCAGACCTAGGGACACATACAGACTCAAAGTGAGGCGATGGAAAAATATATTCTATGCAAATGAAAATCAAAAGAAAGCTGGAGTAGCAATACTCATATCAGATAAAATAGACTTTAAAATAAAGAATGTTACAAGAGACAAGGAAAGGCACTGCATAATGGTCAGGGGATCAATCCAAGAAGAAGATATAACAATTATAAATATATATGTACCCAAAATAGGAGCAGCTCAATGTATAAGGCAACTGCTAACAGCTATAAAAGAGGAAATCGACAGTAACACAATAATAGCGGGGGACTTTAACAGCTCACTTACACCAGTGGAGATCAGCCAGACAGAAAATTAATAAGGAAACACAAGCTTTAAATGACACAATAGACCAGATAGAGTTAATTGATATTTATAGGACATTCCATCCAAAAACAGCAGATTACACGTTCTTCTCAACTGCACACGGAACATTCTCCAGGATAGATCACATCTTGGGTCACAGATAAAGCCTCAGTAAATTTAAGAAAACTGAAATCATATCAAGCAGCTGTTCCGACCACAATGCTATGAGATTAGAAATCAATTACACGGAAAAAACCGTAAAAAACACAAACACATGGAGGCTAAACAATACGTTACTAAATAACCAAGAGATCACTGAAGAAATCAAAGAGGAAATCAAAAACTACCTAGAGACAAATGACAACAAAAACACGATGATCCAAAACCTATGGGATGCAGCAAAAGGAGTTCTAAGAGGGAAGTATATAGCAATACAAGCCTACCTCAAGAAACAAGAAAAATCTCAAATAAACAATCTAACCTTACACCTAGAGGAACTAGAGAAAGAAGAACAAAACCCAAAGTTAGTAGAAGGAAAGAAATCATAAAGATCAGAGCAGAAATAAATGAAATAGAAACAAAGAAAACGAAAGCAAAGATCAATAAAACTAAAAGCTGGTTCTTTGAGAAGATAAGCAAAAATGATCAACCTTTAGCCGGACTCCAGAAAAAGAGGGAGAGGACGCAAATCAACAAAATGAGAAGTGAAAAAGCAGAAGTTACAACAGACACCACAGGAATACAAAGCATCCTAAGAGACTACTACAAGCAACTCTAGGCCAATAAAATGGACAATCTGGAAGAAATGGACAAATTCTTAGAAAGGGATAACCTTCTAAGACTGAACCAGGAAGAAATAGAAAATATGAACAAACCTATCACAAGCAATGAAATTGAAACTGTGATTAAAAATCTTCCAACAAACAAAAGTCCAGAACCAGATGGCATCACAGGTGAATTCTATCAAACATTTAGAGCAGAGCTAACACCCAACCTTCTCAAATTCTTCAAAACAATTGCAGCGGAAGGAACACTCCCAAACTCATTCTATGAGACCACCATCACCCTGATACCAAAATCAGACAGAGATACTACAAGGAAAGAAAATTATAGACCAATATCACTGATGAATATAGATGTAAAAATCCTCAACAAAATACTAGCAAACAGAATCGAACAACACATGAAAAGGATCATACACCATGATCAAGTGGGGTTTATCCCAGGGATGCGAGGATTCTTCAATATACACAAATCAATGTGATACACCATATTAACAAATTGTAGAATAAAAGCATATGATCATCTCAATAGATGAAGGAAAAGATTTTGAGAAAATTCAACACTCATTTACGATAAAAACTCTGCAGAGTGTGGGCATAGAGGGAAACTACCTCAACATAATAAAGGCCATATATGACAAACCCACAGCAAACAACATTCTCAATGGTGAAAAACTGAAAGCGTTTCCTCTAAGATCAGGAACAAGACGAGGATGTCCACTCTCACCACTGCTATTCAACATAGTTTTGGAAGTCCTAGCCATGGCAATCAGAGAAGAAAAAGAAATAAAAGGAATACAAAAAGGAAAAGAAGAAGTAAAATTGTCACTGTTTGCAGATGACATGATATCATAGATAGAGAATCCTAAAGATGCCACCAGAAAACCACTGGAGCTAATCAATGAATTTGGTAAAGTTGCAGGATACAAAATTAATGCACAGAAATTGCTTGCATTCCTATACACTAACAATGAAAGATCAGAAAGAGAAATTAAGGAAACAATCCCATTACCACTGCAACAAAAAGAATAAAATACCTAGGAATAAACCTACCTAAGGAAGTAAAAGACCTGTACTCAGAAAACTATAAGACACTGATGAAAGAAATCAAAGATGATATAAACAGATGGAGACATATACCATGTTCTCGGATTAGAAGAATCAATATTGTGAAAATGACTATACTACCCAAAGCAATCTACAGATTCAATGCAATCCCGATCAAAATACCTTTGGCATTTTCTACAGAACAAGAAAAAAAAATCTTAAAATTTGTAGGGAGACACAAAAGACCCTGGATAGCCAAAGCAGTCTTGAGGGGGGAAAAAAAAGAGCTGGAGGAATCAGACTTCCAGACTTCAGACTATATTGCAAAGCTACAGTAATCAAGATAATATGGTACTGACACAAGAACAGAAATATAGGTCAATAGAACAGGATAGAAAGCACAGAGATAAACCCACGTACCTATGGTTCACTAATCTATGACAAAGGAGGCAAGGGTATACAATGGAGAAAAGACAGTGTCTTCAGCAAGTGGTGCTGGGAAAACTGGACAGTTACATGTAAAAGAATGAAATTAGTACACTCCCTAACACCATACACAAAAATAAACTCAAAATGGATTAGAGACCTAAATATAAGACCAGCCACTATAAAACTCTTAGAGGAAAACATAAGCAGAACAGTCTATGACATAAATCACAGCAAGATCCTTTTTGACCCACCTCCTAGAGAAATGGAAATAAAAACAAAAATAAAAAAATGGGACCGAATGAAACATAAATTCTTTTGCACAGCAAAGGAAAACATAAGCAAGATGAAAAGACAACCATCAGAATGGGAGAAAATATTTTCAAATGAAGCAAATGGCAAAGGATTAATCTCCAAAAAGCAGCTCATGTAGCTCAATATCACAAAACCAAACAACCCAATCCAAAAATGGGCAGAAGACCTAAATAGACATTTCTCCAAAGAAGATATACAGGTTGCCAACAAACACATGAAAGGATGCTGAACATCACTAATCATTAGAGAAATGCAAATCAAAACTACACTGAGGTATCACCTCACACCAGTCAGAATGGCCATCATCAAAAAATCTACCAACAATAAATGCTGGAGAGGCATTTATTGGAGCAAAGGGAACCCTCTTGCACTGTTGGTGGGAATGTAAATTGATATAGCCACTAGGGAGAACGGTATGGGGGTTCCTTAAAAACTAAAAATAGAACTACCATACAACCCAGCAAACCCACTCCTGGACATTTACCCTGAGAAAACCATAATTCAAAAAGAGTCATGTACCACAATGTTCACTGTAGCTCTATTTACAATAGCCAGGACATGGAAGCAACCTAAGTGTCCATCAACAGATAAATGGATAAGGAAGATGTGGCACAAATATACAATGGAACATTATTCAGCCATAAAAAGAAACGAAATTGAGTTACTTTTAGTGAGGTGGATGGATCTAGAGTCTGTCCTACAGAGTGAAGTAAGTCAGAAAGAGAAAAACAAATACCGTATGCTAACACATATATATGGAATCTTAAAAAAAAAAGTTTATGAAGAACCTAGGGGCAGGAAAGGATTAAGGACACAGACGTAGAGAAAGGACTTGAGGACATGGGGAGAGGGAAGGGTAAGCTGGGACAAAGTGAGAGAGTGGTATGGACATATATACCCTACCAAATGTAAAATTGATAGCTACTGGGAAGCAGCCACATAGCACAGGGAGATCAGCTCTGTGCTTTGTGACCACCTAAAAGGGTGGGATAAGGGAGTGAGAGGGAGGTGCAAGAGGGAGGGGATATGGTGTTATATGTATACGCACAGCTGATTCACTTTTTTATACAGCAGAAACTAACACACAATTGTAAAGCAATTATACTCCAATAAAGATGTAAAAGAAAAAAAAAAGCCCAGAGATAAACCTACACACCTATGGCCCACTAATCTATGACAAAGGAGGCAAGGGTATACAAAGGAGAAAAGACAGTCTCTTCAATAAGTGGTGCTGGGAAAAATGGACAGCTACATGTAAAAGAATGAAATTAGAACACTCCCTAACACCATACACAAAAAATAAACTCAAAATGGATTAGAGACCAAAATGTAAGACCGGACACTATAAAACTCTTAGAGGAAAACATAGGAAGAATACTCTTTGACATAAATCACAGCAAGATCTTTTTTGATCCACCTCCTAGAGTAATGGAATAAAAAAAAATAAACATATGGGAGCAAATGAAACCTAAAAGCTTTTGCAAAGCAAAGGAAACTACAAACAAGACGAAAAGACAACCCTCACAATGGGAGAAAATATTTGCAAACGAATCAATGGACAAAGGATTAATCTCCAATGTATATAAACAGCTCATGCAGCTCAACAGTAAAAAAACAAACAACCCAATCCAAAAATGGGCAGATGACGTAAATAGACATTTGTCCCAAGAAGACATACAGATGACCAAGAAGCACATGAAAAGCTGCTCAACATCACTAATTATTAGAGAAATATAAACCAAAACTACAATGAGGTATCGCCTCACACGAGTTAGAATGGGCATCATCAGAAAATCTACAAGCAACAAATGCTGGAGAGGGTGTGGAGAAAAGGGAACCCTCTTACACTATTTGTGGGAATGTAAATTGATACAGTCACGATGGAGAACAGTATGGAGGTTCCTTAAAAAACTAAAAATAGAATTACCATATGACCCAGCAATCCCACTACTGGCCATATGCCCAGAGAAAACCATAATTCAAAAAGACATATTCACCACAATATTCATTGCAGCACTATTTACAATAGCCAGGTCATGGAAGCAACCTAAATGCCCATAGACAGACGAACAGAAAAGATGTGCTACATATATAAAATGGAATATTACTCAGCCATAAAAAGGAATGAAATTGGGTCATTTGTAGAGACGTGGATAGATCTAGAGACTGTCATACAGAGTGAAGTAAGTCAGAAAGAGAAAAACAAATATCGTATATTAACGCATACATGTGGAACCTAGAAAAATGGTAAAGATGAACCGGTTTGCAAGGCAGAAATAGAGACACAGATGTAGAGAACAAATGTATGGACACCAAGGGGGGAAAGTGGCAGGGTGGTGGTGGTGGGATGAATTGCGAGCCTGGGATTGACATATATACACTTATATGTATAAAATAGGTTACCAATAAGAGCCTGCTGTATAAAAAAATGAATAAAATAAATTCAAAAATTAAAAAATAAGTAATACTTAAAAAAATAAAACAGAAAAAAAAGTTCTGCCCTTCCCATAGACGTATTTATATGAATGAATTATTTCCATGCTTATATCCATAAATACAAAAAGAGGAATAAAACTTACCTTGAACCAAAAAAGAAAAAAAAAAAAAACAGAACCCACTGGTCATACAGAGGAAAACCCTATCAGGGCACTTGCTCCAGGGGTAAACAATTCTGAAGTTGGTCACAGGTGGGGAATCATCTCCCATGCAGCCAGCAGCCCCCACACGAGGAGCGTCCTCATTGCAAAGCTGGGGGACCGTGAGGAGGCGTCTCTGAGTAAACGTGAGCTGAGCCCCAGGCCAGCTGCTGCTGAACTTTTCCCACCCTTCCCAGGTAAAACACCTGAATGTGTGCAAAGACTTTAAAAACTAGAGGAAGGGGCTTGGAGTCACACCAGCGACAGCACGCAGGCCGACTTGGTGCCTGCAGGCCAGCCAGGATGGTCCTGGCCCCGGGCGCTCGTCTGGAAGCTTTCCATTTCCCTGCCTGAGGTACCCCTCCTGTCCCGGCCCCCACTGCTTTTTTCCTTCCTCACCTCTGCCCGGGGAGAAATTCCAGCAGCAAGTATGGGTGACACATCCTCTTCTTTAGCAGGTGGCAGCCCGGCAACTCCTGCAGAAAGTCCAGCAGAGCCCCAGTCACACTGGGCCACTCATAGAGCCGTGGGCCCTACTCCCTCCCACCAGCCCAACCCCGAGACTGCTGACGGGGCAGAGAATATGGCGTCAGGCACAGCTGCAGAGGCTTTTGCTGCCTGGAGGGGTGTTTATATTGACCTCAACCCAGGCACACCTGGGAAGGGCTGGCCGGCCGGGTCAGGCTGCCCAGGTCAGCCAATCCTCGCCCCTCAGGGGCTCAGAGTTGCAGGAAATGGGCCTTGCTGCACCGGCCAGATCCAAGGAACAGGTGTAGGGTCCCGAGAGTCAGGATAGATAAGGGGCGGCAGCCCTGGCTTGTTTTCGAATCATTTTATCTGGTCCATGAGTGGGAGACAACTTCAAGAAGACCCTCTGCTAATGAGAGGAACCCAGGAGTCAGGGAGAGGAGGGGTGGTGGGTGGAGACAGAGGCCTGGTGCCCCGGCTGCAGTGGAAGCCCCTGGAAGACCAGGCAGAGGGAGGCCGCACAGAGTGAAGCCTAGGGTCACAGACCTGTTGGAGCTGCTGTTTGTTAGTTCAAGCTCTGCTCTGAGGTGCTCTGTGTCAGCTCTGAGTGACAGGGGTGCTGGGGGTGCTCTGCAATGAGGGCTATGTGCACGGTTCCTGTGTGCCCAGCCCTGCCGGGGTACCTGTCCACGGGAGCTCCATATCCAGGGAGGGGCCTGCCCACGAGAGCCCCGTGGGCTGCTGCGTACCTGCCCAGGTGAGCTCCATATCCTGGGAGGGGCCTGACCACAAGAGCCCCGTGGGCTGCTGGGGACCTGGTAGAGGACGCCAGGACAGTCAGTGAAGCCACAGAGGATATACATCTAGTAGTTCCTAATTCCTACACCCTGCTGGTCATTCTACCATCCACCAGGACATGGCATTCTGTATTAGACTTCAATGATGCCTTCTTCTGTATTCCATTAGTCCCAGAGTCACAAGAAATTTTGGCTGTGAGTGGCAGGACTCAACCTACAACAAAAACAATACTGCTGGGCCGTCCTGCCCCAGGGGTTCAAAAATTCCCACACCATCTTTGGGGAAACGTTAGCTAAAGACCTAAAAGATCTACCTCTGGAGAAGGGAACCCTCCTTCAATATGCAGATGACATTCTGATCACCAGCCCGACTAAGGAGGCCTCCGAACTACCTAGCCAATAACAGATAGAAGGTGTCCAAGGAAAAGGCTCAAATATCACAAACTAAGGTGGCCTTCCTGGGCTTCATTCGCACAGAAGGTCGGAGAAGCCCACCCCAGGAAAGGGAAGAAGCCATTTGCAGCCTCACCTTTCCTGAAACTAGAAGACAGCTTAGGGGTTCCTGGGGAGACCGGGGTTTGCTGCATCTGGATCCCTAACTACAGTCTAATAGCTGGGCCTCTATATGAAACACTGAAAGGAAAAGATGATGATCCTTTTGAATAGAATCCAGAAGCGGCCTTTCAAGAATGGAAAGAGCAGTCAGTTCAGACCCTGGCCCTGGACCTCCCTAAGTTAGCTAAACCCTTTGACCTTTACATTCCTGGTCCAAGGCGAATCGCCCTTGGAGTATTAGTGCAAAAACTGGGACCACTTGAAATGGAACAATGCAAGAATGCCCTCCAGGCATTGGCCAGCCACCCCATCCGACCAGGATACTGGGGGTATCTAAAAACCTGGAAATCAGCAGCCCGCAAGGCCAGCTCCCTCCTAAGGGAAAAGGACGCCACTTGGTGATCCTAACCACCCACCATGCCCTGAAGTTGCAGGGATTGCTCCGTGGGCACAATGACCTCGAGTGAGGAGGCCCTCCAACACCAACCTCCAGAGAGACAACCTGGGGCAATGGGCCCCCATGACGACTCGTGTGACCATCACTTGACCTGGAGCTTCTCTCAGAAAACAACAAGAGTGTGCCCCAAAAGAGCAGACTATTGCTTACAGGACTTACTGCACCCAGAGCGGAGCTAATAAACTTGGCAGGGAAACCGTAAATAACGCTGCCACCATAGAAAAGCCTACAGACACCGCAGTGACGGCGGCCAATGAGACCGGCTGTACTCCTGGCTACTTCAAAAGGCCGTTGACTGAGTGGCCGTCATGGTCCTGGATCACCACCGGCCCTGGACTGTCTGGGAGTTGAGCAAGCAGGGCTCTGACACCTGGTGCTGTTTGTACGTTAATTCAGTGGCCTAACTGAAGAAAGCACAGACTACTGGTCAGAGCATCTAGGCTGGCAGAAACCATCAGCCTAAGGGGGCCGAACCAATGTGGAGCAGGGTAAAACCGCCCACCCCCCCCAGCGTCTCTGCACATCTCTTTCCTGGACCCTTAAAGGTCATTAGAATCTATAAAACTTCCAATGCTGGTGCTCAGGCAGACGAGCAGTGAGGGAGGAGGCCTGCGGACAATCAACCTCACCTGGAGGCTGCTGGGGAGAAGTCCTGCCCCTCCCCCCGGGTATGAGGACACCCAACTCAGCATGAAGCATTTACAGAAGACGTGTCTGCACCCTCAGCGCCCCAAGAATGAGGAATGGGACAAAAGGCAGAGGAGGGCTTTGTCACTGGCAAAGCCCATTAAAAATTCCTGGGAGATAAAAATAGAATCTGGGCAATAAAATAAAGTCTAACCATTTTTTCCTTTGTGCTTTCTCTAATTTCACTTGCTCCTAGGTTTCCACATGCAGAGGTCCCACACCCGACACTTCAGACCCGATTTCCTAGTGCAAAATGGCTGGGCTGACACCTCAGCTCGTGGGGCCCCGTGCAGACTCTGCGACATAGGAGCCTGAGCTCCAGCCAACCTGGCCCTCGAGAGCTCCGCCCCCTCCCTCCCGCTGATGCTGACAGGATCCCTACACAGCAGCCCGGCCCACAACCCGCAGGGGAGCACACACTCTCACCTCTCCATTCTCTGATCAAAATATAAAGTTTTCCTTTGCTTCTGAACCAAAGTCAGTCTCGATCTGCTGGCTCCAATGACACTGGGCAGGGAGACCCTTGTTGGGGCCCACTCTGCAGGATCAGTAACAGAATTTGAGAACATTGTAACTTCAATGAACAGATGTGTGAGCCAAACTGTAATTAACATAGAGCAGTGTATAAGGCTCGTGTAAAATAAGATGTTTCTAACACTTCCATTTGATATTTCCATCACTTTATTATAAGCAAGTTCAGTGGAGGGGTTTGTCTTATTTGTCAGGTCAAGAGTAGAGAAATGCAGTGATTTCTTTCCAAGGATGTACATCTAATAATCTTGGTTGAAGTTTCAACCTTGTTTGGAATGATTTTCCATTGAAAATGATACCTCTCTTTCAGCTCCTAGATTTCTGAGAAGTATAAAATCTTATATTTTTTATTACCAAAGGGGAAAGGTGGGAGGAGGGATAAATTAACAGTTTCAGATTAACATATACACACTGCTATGTATAAAATATATCATCAACAAGGAACTACTGTATAGCACAGGGAACTATACTCAATATTTTGTAATGACCCCTGAGGGGAAATAACCTGAAAAACAATAGATATCTATATTGACATCATCTATCAACTACAGATAAAATGGAAACTAAAGGAGGCCGATGGTGAGCGTTTCTGAACCTAAAGACTTCAATCATCTAAAGTTCGGACTCTGCCTACGGCCCAAGTCCCTTAATGAACACACATGTACCAGTAGCTTAAAAATTCCCCAGATTGGAGTTCGGGGAGACACTGATTTGGAAAAATCCCTTGTGTTCTCCTTACATACACGGGACCTTTCCTACAGCTAAAACATGCCTGTGACACCCAGAAGATGGAACACGGTTGGATCAGGAAGATTTTGGAAAAGGCACCAAAACGCCTAATTTCCTGGTTGTTGGGTTCACCCCTCCAGCCTTTTTCCTTAAAATCTCCCCACTTGAGGATGTCAGCACCTTCAACATCCAGTTGCACAGAAATCGGAATTTGTCCAAAGGAAGAAGGGGAAGGGGGAGAAACAAGGAGAGCCAAGCCCTAGATGTTCGGAGAGGCACATGTCACTCTACTGTCCAGTCAGGAAGAAGAATTAAGCAAAGGCTTAGCCTGCCACCGGGAACCAGAGTAGGGCCAGAAGCAAACGAGCAGTTCTGCGGAAAGCACCCAAAAAAGCGAGTTGAAAAATGGAGCTCAGGGGCACTGCAATTCACAAATATGCAGAGTTATAAATGATAACTCTCGTCCACAAATATATTGAGGGAAGGCAACGAAGAGGATTTGAAATCAAGGCAGAATTGCAGGAAACAGATTTCAGGAGTTAGATTCGAATCACCCCTAAAGCACATGAAAAACATCAAAACGTCGACAATGATGCACTTGGCCAAAAAGAGCATATGCGTTTTTTTCTGAATGAATTCAGGAAAAAACCCATAGGCCCTTTGTGGCCAACCAAGCAAGCCGGAAATGCACTTCAGCTCTACAAAGAAGTCTGACTTCCCATCGGTCAAAATGGCCTTCCTACAAAAGTGTAAAAACAAGAAAAGCAGGAGAGGCCAGGGAGTAAAGGGAGCCTTGTTACACTGATGGGTGGGGTGTAAATTGCCAATGATGACTCTGGAGAAGGGTATGGTGTTTCCTAAAACATCTAAAAAACACAGCTAGAGAGAAAGGGGCACATCGACTCATGGGCGTATAAATAGGGAAAACTAAAAATCAGCAAGACACAGGCACCCAAAACTTTAGGGCTGCTCTGTTGACAAGAACCTCCACTTAATTCCACCTTAAATATCCAAGGAAAGAGAAAAATGGATAAAGAAGTTGTGGTCCTTATGTACAATGGAATATCACTCAGCAATGAAATCAATGTCATAAGGGTAGTAGCAGCATGATGAGTGGATTTAAGTACAACGATTCTAAGTGAAATAAGTCACACAGAAAAAGACACTTCTCATAAGGTATCACTTATAGAGGGAATGTAAAAACCGTTACACTTGAACTGAATTACAAAACAGAACAAAGTCACACATGCAGAAAACACACTATGGCTGCTTAACGGGAAAGGTGAGGTGGGGTGATACATAAAACAAGGGTTTCAAACTAGCTCAGATACCGTTCCATAAACCCAATATGTAATAGACAAGACCTACTCCTTGCTCAGAGAACTGGACTCAACACGCCCTATTCACCGCACAAGAATATATCTGACTAATAATAATCGTAAAACCTATGTATTGATATCTCTCTGTTAGTGTGTCAAGTGGGTGTAAAGCGGCATAAACCCAGCAGTGAAAAGCAGCTAAACCCCATTATAAAAATAAACTACTTTTAAAAACCCATGAAACAAAGACAGTGAAAGAGAGAGAAATTCTTACACAATGCGTTCAGGGGCTGTGATGCAACCTGGATTGACCATATCTAGACGCACAGCTGGATGAGACATAAGGGTGGACACTCTTGGGGCTGAGAGGTTTGGTGAGGTTGGGTGAGCAAACGCAGACCCTTTAAAGTAGTACTGCGTGGTACCCATCGCATGGGTCCCAAATCTCCAGGTTCAAGGGCATCTTCCTACATCGAAAACATGCATGAGAAACCCAGAAGATGGTACACCGTGTGATGGGGAAAGGTTTCTAAAACGCACCTCATTTCTCATCTCCTTGTGCCCGGGTTCGCCATTCCAGCCGCTTTACTAGCAATCTCCCTACTTGGAGCATCAGCACCTTTAACCTCCTGTTCCGTACAGGTTGCAATTTGTCCTGAGGATGAACGGGAAGACGGGGAACCAACGAGAGACTAGCTCTTGGTGTCGGGACAGGCACAGGTCACTCTATTTTCCCATCAGGAAGAAGAATTAACCACAGGCTCAGCCTGCCCCCCGGAACCAGAACAGGGCCTGAAGCCATCCTGCAATTTTGCGGCCAGCTCCCAAAAAAGCGAGTTGTAAAATGGAGGTTCAGGGCACTGCAATTCACAAACCTGCAGAGTTATAAATGATAACTCTCGTCCACAAATATATTGAGGGAAGGCATAGAAGAGGATTTGAAATCAAGGCAGAATTGCACGAAACAGATTTCAGGAGGTAGATTCGAATCGCCTTTAAAGCACATGAAAAGCGGCAAAACGTTGACAATGATGCCCTTGGCCAAAAAGGGCGTATGCGTTTTTTCCTGAATATATTCAGGAAAAAACGCATACGCCCTTTTTGGCCAACCAAGCAACCTGGAAAGCAAATCAGCGCTACAGAGAAGTCTCGCTTCCCATCGGTCAAAAGGGCCATGCTGAAAAAAGTGTCAAAACCAGAAATGCAGTACAGGCCATGGAGAAATGGGAGCCTTGCTACACTGATGGGCGGGATGTAAATTGCCAACAGCCACTCTGGAGAAGTGTACGGTGTGTCCTGAAACACCTGAAAAACACAGCTTAGAGAGCATAGGGCACTTCCACTCATGGGTGTATAAATTGGGAAAATTAAAAATCAGCAAGACACAAGCACCCCAAAGTTGAGGGCTGCTCTGTTGACAAGGACCTCCACTTCATTCCACCTTAAATATCCCAGGAAAGAGAAAAATGGATAAAGAAGTTGTGGTCTTTATGTACAATGGAATATCACTCAGCCATGAAATCAATGTCATAAGGTTAGTAGCAGCATGATGAGTGGATTTAGATACGACGATTCTAAGTGAAATAAGTCACACAGAAAAGGACCCTTCTCCTAAGGTATCACTTATAGAGGGAATGTAAAAACTGTTACACTTGAACTGAATTACAAAACAGAACAGAGTCACACATGCAGAAAACACACTATGGCTGCTTAACGGGAAAGGTGAGGTGGGGTGATACATAAAACAAGGGTTTCAAATTAGCTCAGATACCGTTCCATAAACCCAATATGTAATAGACAAGACCTACTCCTTGCTCAGAGAACTGGACTCAACACGCCCTATTCACCGCACAAGAATATATCTGACTAGTAATAATCTTAAAACCTATGTACTGATATCTCTCTGTTGGTGTGTCAAGTGGGTGTAAAGCGGCATAAACACAGCAGTGAAAAGCAGCTAAACGCCATTATAAAAATAAATTACTTTGAAACACCCATGAAACAAAGACAGTGAAAGAGAGAGTAATTCTTACACAATGCGTTCAGGGGTTGTGATGCAACCTGGATTGACCATATCTAGACGCACAGCTGGATGAGACATAAGGGTGGACACTCTTGGGGCTGAGAGGTTTGGTGAGGTTGGGTGAGCAAACTCAGACCCTTTAAAGTAATACTGCGTGGTACCCATCACATGGGTCCCAAATCTCCAGGTTCAAGGGCATCTTCCTACATCGAAAACATGCATGAGAAACCCAGAAGATGGTACACCGTGTGATGGGGAAAGGTTTCTAAAACGCACCTCATTTCTCATCTCCTTGTGCCCGGGTTCGCCATTCCAGCCGCTTTACTAGCAATCTCCCTACTTGGAGCATCAGCACCTTTAACCTCCGGTTCCGTACAGGTTGCAATTTGTCCTGAGGATGAACGGGAAGACGGGGAACCAACGAGAGACTAGCTCTTGGTGTCGGGACAGGCACAGGTCACTCTATTTTCCCATCACGAAGAAGAATTAACCACAGGCTCAGCCTGCCCCACGGAACCAGAACAGGGCCTGAAGCCATCCTGCGCTTTTGCGGCCAGCTCCCTAAAAAGCGAGTTGTACAATGGAGCTTCAGGGCACTGCAATTCACAAACCTGCAGAGTTATAAATGATAACTCTCGTCCACAAATATATTGAGGGAAGGCAAAGAAGAGGATTTGAAATCAAGGCAGAATTGCAGGAAACAGATTTCAGGAGGTAGATACGAATCGCCTTTAAAGCACATGAAAAGCGGCAAATCGTTGACAATGATGCCCTTGGCCAAAAAGGGCGTATGCGTTTTTTCCTGAATATATTCAGGAAAAAACGCATACGCCCTTTTTGGCCAACCAAGCAACCTGGAAAGGCAAATCAGCGCTACAAAGAAGTCTCGCTTCCCATCGGTCAAAAGGGCCATGCTGAAAAAAGTGTCAAAACCAGAAATGCAGGACAGGCCATGGAGAAATGGGAGCCTTGCTACACTGATGGGCGGGATGTAAATTGCCAAGAGCCACTCCGGAGAAGTGTCCGGTGAGTCCTGAAACATCTGAAAAACACAGCTTAGAGAGCATAGGGCACTTCCACTCATGGGGGTATAAATTGGGAAAATGAAAAATCAGCAAGACACAAGCACCCCAAAGTTTAGGGCTGCTCTGTTGACCAGGACCTCCACTTCATTCCACCTTCAATATCCCAGGAAAGAGAAAAATGGATAAAGAAGTTGTGGTCCTTATGTACAATGGAATATCACTCAGCCATGAAATCAATGTCGTAAGGTTAGTAGAAGCATGATGAGTGGATTTAGGTACGACGATTCTAAGTGAAATAAGTCACACAGAAAAGGACACTTCTCATAAGGTATCACTGATAGAGGGAATGTAAAAACCGTTACACTTGAACTGAATTACAAAACAGAACAGAGTCACACATGCAGAAAACACACTATGGCTGCTTAACGGGAAAGGTGAGGTGGGGTGACACATAAAACAAGGGTATCAAATTAGTTCAGATACCGTTCCATAAACCCAATATGTAATAGACAAGACCTACTCCTTGCTCAGAGAACTGGACTCAACACGCCCTATTCACCGCACAAGAATATATCTGACTAATAATAATCGTAAAACCTATGTATTGATATCTCTCTGTTAGTGTGTCAAGTGGGTGTAAAGCGGCATAAGCACAGCAGTGAAAAGCAGCTAAACCCCATTATAAAAATAAATTACTTTGAAACACCCATGAAACAAAGACAGTGAAAGAGAGAGAAATTCTTACACAATGCGTTCAGGGGCTGTGATGCAACCTGGATTGACCATATCTAGACGCACAGCTGGATGAGACATAAGGGTGGACACTCTTGGGGCTGAGAGGTTTGGTGAGGTTGGGTGAGCAAACGCAGACCCTTTAAAGTAATACTGCGTGGTACCCATCGCATGGGTCCCAAATCTCCAGGTTCAAGGGCATCTTCCTACATCAAAAACATGCATGAGAAACCCAGAAGATGGTACACCATGTGATGGGGAAAGCTTTCTAAAACGCACCTCATTTCTCATCTCCTTGTGCCCGGGTTCGCCATTCCAGCTGCTTTACTAGCAAGCTCCCTACTTGGAGCATCAGCACCTTTAACCTCCTGTTCCATGCAGGTTGCAATTTGTCCTGAGGATAAACGGGAAGACGTGGAACCAACGAGAGACTAGCTCTTGGTGTTGGGACAGGCACAGGTCACTCTATTTTCCCATCAGAAAGAAGAATTAACCACAGGCTCAGCCTGCCCCCCGGAACCAGAACAGGGCCTGAATCCATTCTGCGATTTTGCGGCCAGCTCCCATAAAAACGAGTTGTAGAATGGAGGTTCAGGGCACTGCAATTCACAAACCTGCAGAGTTATAAATGATAACTCTCGTCCACAAATATATTGAGGGAAGGCAAAGAAGAGGATTTGAAATCAAGGCAGAATTGCAGGAAACATATTTCAGGAGGTAGATTCGATTCGCTTTAAAGCACACGAAAAGCGGTAAAACGTTGACAATGATGCCCTTGGCAAAAAAGGGCGTATGCGTTTTTTCTTGAATATATTCAGGAAAAAACGCATACGCCCTTTTTGGCCAACCAAGCAACCTGGAAAGGCAAATCAGCGCTACAAAGAAGTCTCGCTTCCCATCGGTCAAAAGGGCCATGCTGAAAAAAGTGTCAAAACCAGAAATGCAGGACAGGCCATGGAGAAATGGGAGCCTTGCTACACTGATGGGCGGGATGTAAATTGCCAACAGCCACTCTGGAGAAGTGTACGGTGTGCCCTGAAACATCTAAAAAACACAGCTTAGAGAGCATAGGGCACTTCCACTCATGGGGATATAAATTGGCAAAATGAAAAATCAGCAAGACAAAAGCACCCCAAAGTTTAGGGCTGCTCTCTTGACAAGGACCTCCACTTCATTCCACCTTAAATATCCAAGGAAAGAGAAAAATGGAAAAAGAAGTTGTGGTCCTTATGTACAATGGAATATCACTCAGCCATGAAATCAATGTCATAAGGCTAGTAGCAGCATGATGAGTGGATTTAGGTACGACGATTCTAAGTGAAATAAGTCACACAGAAAAGGACACTTCTCATAAGGTATCACTGATAGAGGGAATGTAAAAACCGTTACACTTGAACTGAATTACCAAACAGAACAGAGTCACACATGCAGAAAACACACTATGGCTGCTTAACGGGAAAGGTGAGGTGGGGTGATACATAAAACAAGGGTATCAAATTAGCTCAGATACCATTCCATAAACCCAATATGTAATAGACAAGACCTATTCCTTGCTCAGAGAACTGGACTCAACACGCCCTATTCACCACACAAGAATATATCTGACTAATAATAATCGTAAAACCTATGTATTGATATTTCTCTGTTAGTGTGTCAAGTGGGTGTAAAGCGGCATAAACCCAGCAGTGAAAAGCAGCTAAACCCCATTATAAAAATAAACTACTTTTAAAAACCCATGAAACAAAGACAGTGAAAGACAGAGAAATTCTTACACAATGCGTTCAGGGGCTGTGATGCAACCTGGATTGACCATATCTAGACGCACAGCTGGATGAGACATAAGGGTGGACACTCTTGGGGCTGAGAGGTTTGGTGAGGTTGGGTGAGCAAACGCAGACCCTTTAAAGTAATACTGCGTGGTACCCATCGCATGGGTCCCAAATCTCCAGGTTCAAGGGCATCTTCCTACATCGAAAACATGCATGAGAAACCCAGAAGATGGTACACCGTGTGATGGGGAAAGGTTTCTAAAACGCACCTCATTTCTCATCTCCTTGTGCCCGGGTTCGCCATTCCAGCTGCTTTACTAGCAATCTCCCTACTTGGAGCATCAGCACCTTTAACCTCCTGTTCCGTACAGGTTGCAATTTGTCCTGAGGATGAACGGGAAGACGGGGAACCAGTGAGAGACTGGCTCTTGGTGTTGGGACAGGCACAGGTCACTCTATTTTCCCATCAGGAAGAATAATTAACCACAGGCTCATCCTGCCCCCCGGAACCAGAACAGGGCCTGAAGCCATCCTGCGCTTTTGCGGCCAGCTCCCAAAAACTCGAGTTGTAAAATGGAGGTTCAGGGCACTGCAATTCACAAACCTGCAGAGTTATAAATGATAACTCTCGTCCACAAATATATTGAGGGAAGGCAAAGAAGAGTATTTGAAATCAAGGCAGAATTGCAGGAAACAGATTTCAGGAGGTAGATTCGAATCGCCTTTAAAGCACATGAAAAGCGGCAAAACGTTGACAATGATGCCCTTGGCCAAAAGGGGCGTATGCGTTTTTTCCTGAATATATTCAGGAAAAAACGCATACGCCCCTTTTGGCCAACCAAGCAACCTGGAAAGGCAAATCAGCGCTACAAAGAAGTCTCGCTTCCCATCGGTCAAAAGGGCCATGCTGAAAAAAGTGTCAAAACCAGAAATGCAGGACAGGCCATGGAGAAATGGGAGCCTTGCTACACTGATGGGCGGGATGTAAATTGCCAACAGCCACTCTGGAGAAGTGTACGGTGTGTCCTGAAACATTTAAAAAACACAGCTTAGAGAGCATAGGGCACTTCCACTCATGGGGGTATAAATTGTGAAAATGAAAAATCAGCAAGACACAAGCACCCCAAACTTTAGGGCTGCTCTCTTGACAAGGACCTCCACTTCATTCCACCTTAAATATCCCAGGAAAGAGAAAAATGGATAAAGAAGTTGTGGTCCTTATGTACAATGGAATATCACTCAGCCATGAAATCAATGTCATAAGGCTAGTAGCAGCATGATGAGTGGATTTAGGTACGACGATTCTAAGTGAAATAAGTCACACAGAAAAGGACACTTCTCATAAGGTATCACTGATAGAGGGAATGTAAAAACCGTTACACTTGAACTGAATTACAAAACAGAACAGCGTCACACATGCAGAAAACACACTATGGCGGCTTAACGGGAAAGGTGAGGTGGGGTGATACATAAAACAAGGGTATCAAATTAGCTCAGATACCGTTCCATAAACCCAATATGTAATAAACAAGACCTACTCCTTGCTCAGAGAACTGGACTCAACACGCCCTATTCACCACACAAGAATCTATCTGACTAGTAATAATCTTAAAACCTATGTATTGATATCTCTCTGTTAGTGTGTCAAGTGGGTATAAAGCGGCATAAAAACAGCTGTGAAAAGCAGCTAAACCCCACTATAAAAATAAATTACTTTGAAAAACCCATGAAACAAAGACAGTGAAAGAGATAGAATTTCTTACACAATGCGTTCAGGGGCTGTGATGCAACCTGGATTGACCATATCTAGACCCACAGCTGGATGAGACATAAGGGTGGACACTCTTGGGGCTGAGAGGTTTGGTGAGGTTGGGTGAGCAAACGCAGACCCTTTAAAGTAATACTGCGTGGTACCCATCGCATGGGTCCCAAATCTCCAGCTTCAAGGGCATCTTCCTACATCGAAAACATGCATGAGAAACCCAGAAGATGGTACACCGTGTGATGGGGAAAGGTTTCTAAAACGCACCTCATTTCTCATCTCCTTGTGCCCGGGTTCGCCATTCCAGCCTCTTTACTAGCAAGCTCCCTACTTGGAGCATCAGCACCTTTAACCTCCTGTTCCGTACAGGTTGCAATTTGTCCTGAGGATGAACGGGAAGACGGGGATCCAACGAGAGACTAGCTCTTGGTGTTGGGACAGGCACAGGTCACTCTATTTTCCCATCAGAAAGAAGAATTAACCACAGGCTCAGCCTGCCCCCCGGAACCAGAACAGGGCCTGAAGCCATTCTGCGATTTTGCGGCCAGCTCCCATAAACACGAGTTTTAGAATGGAGGTTCAGGGCACTGCAATTCACAAACCTGCAGAGTTATAAATGATAACTCTCGTCCACAAATATATTGAGGGAAGGCAAAGAAGAGGATTTGAAATCAAGGCAGAATTGCAGGAAACAGATTTCAGGAGGTAGATACGAATAGCCTTTAAAGCACATGAAAAGCGGCAAAACGTTGACAATGATGCCCTTGGCCAAAAAGGGCGTATGCGTTTTTTCCTGAATATATTCAGGAAAAAACGCATACGCCCTTTTTGGCCAACCAAGCAACCTGGAAAGGCAAATCAGCGCTACAAAGAAGTCTCGCTTCCCATCGGTCAAAAGGGCCATGCTGAAAAAAGTGTCAAAACCAGAAATGCAGGACAGGCCATGGAGAAATGGGAGCCTTGCTACACTGATGGGCGGGATGTAAATTGCCAAGAGCCACTCTGGAGAAGTTTCCGGTGAGTCCTGAAACATCTAAAAAACACAGCTTAGAGAGCATAGGGCACTTCCACTCATGGGGGTATAAATTGGGAAAATTAAAAATCAGCAAGACACAAGCACCCCAAAGTTTAGGGCTGCTCTGTTGACCAGGACCTCCACTTCATTCCACCTTAAATATCCCAGGAAAGAGAAAAATGGATAAAGAAGTTGTGGTCCTTATGTACAATGGAATATCACTCAGCCATGAAATCAATGTCGTAAGGTTAGTAGCAGCATGATGAGTGGATTTAGGTACGACGATTCTAAGTGAAATAAGTCACACAGAAAAGGACACTTCTCATAAGGTATCACTGATAGAGGGAATGTAAAAACCGTTACACTTGAACTGAATTACAAAACAGAACAGCGTCACACATGCAGAAAACACACTATGGCGGCTTAACGGGAAAGGTGAGGTGGGGTGATACATAAAACAAGGGTATCAAATTAGCTCAGATACCGTTCCATAAACCCAATATGTAATAAACAAGACCTACTCCTTGCTCAGAGAACTGGACTCAACACGCCCTATTCACCACACAAGAATCTATCTGACTAGTAATAATCTTAAAACCTATGTATTGATATCTCTCTGTTAGTGTGTCAAGTGGGTATAAAGCGGCATAAAAACAGCTGTGAAAAGCAGCTAAACCCCACTATAAAAATAAATTACTTTGAAAAACCCATGAAACAAAGACAGTGAAAGAGATAGAATTTCTTACACAATGCGTTCAGGGGCTGTGATGCAACCTGGATTGACCATATCTAGACCCACAGCTGGATGAGACATAAGGGTGGACACTCTTGGGGCTGAGAGGTTTGGTGAGGTTGGGTGAGCAAACGCAGACCCTTTAAAGTAATACTGCGTGGTACCCAACGCATGGGTCCCAAATCTCCAGCTTCAAGGGCATCTTCCTACATCGAAAACATGCATGAGAAACCCAGAAGATGGTACACCGTGTGATGGGGAAAGGTTTCTAAAACGCACCTCATTTCTCATCTCCTTGTGCCCGGGTTCGCCATTCCAGCCTCTTTACTAGCAAGCTCCCTACTTGGAGCATCAGCACCTTTAACCTCCTGTTCCGTACAGGTTGCAATTTGTCCTGAGGATGAACGGGAAGACGGGGATCCAACGAGAGACTAGCTCTTGGTGTTGGGACAGGCACAGGTCACTCTATTTTCCCATCAGAAAGAAGAATTAACCACAGGCTCAGCCTGCCCCCCGGAACCAGAACAGGGCCTGAAGCCATTCTGCGATTTTGCGGCCAGCTCCCATAAACACGAGTTGTAGAATGGAGGTTCAGGGCACTGCAATTCACAAACCTGCAGAGTTATAAATGATAACTCTCGTCCACAAATATATTGAGGGAAGGCAAAGAAGAGGATTTGAAATCAAGGCAGAATTGCAGGAAACAGATTTCAGGAGGTAGATACGAATAGCCTTTAAAGCACATGAAAAGCGGCAAAACGTTGACAATGATGCCCTTGGCCAAAAAGGGCGTATGCGTTTTTTCCTGAATATATTCAGGAAAAAACGCATACGCCCTTTTTGGCCAACCAAGCAACCTGGAAAGGCAAATCAGCGCTACAAAGAAGTCTCGCTTCCCATCGGTCAAAAGGGCCATGCTGAAAAAAGTGTCAAAACCAGAAATGCAGGACAGGCCATGGAGAAATGGGAGCCTTGCTACACTGATGGGCGGGATGTAAATTGCCAAGAGCCACTCTGGAGAAGTGTCCGGTGAGTCCTGAAACATCTAAAAAACACAGCTTAGAGAGCATAGGGCACTTCCACTCATGGGGGTATAAATTGGGAAAATTAAAAATCAGCAAGACACAAGCACCCCAAAGTTTAGGGCTGCTCTGTTGACCAGGACCTCCACTTCATTCCACCTTCAATATCCCAGGAAAGAGAAAAATGGATAAAGAAGTTGTGGTCCTTATGTACAATGGAATATCACTCAGCCATGAAATCAATGTCGTAAGGTTAGTAGCAGCATGATGAGTGGATTTAGGTACGACGATTCTAAGTGAAATAAGTCACACAGAAAAGGACACTTCTCATAAGGTATCACTGATAGAGGGAGTGTAAAAACCGTAACACTTGAACTGAATTACAAAAAAGAACAGAGTCACACATGCAGAAAACACACTATGGCTGCTTAAGGGGAAAGGTGAGGTGGGGTGATACATAAAACAAGGGTATCAAATTAGCTCAGATACCGTTCCATAAACCCAATATGTAATAGACAAGACCTACTCCTTGCTCAGAGAACTGGACTCAACACGCCCTATTCACCGCACAAGAATATATCTGACTAATAATAATCGTAAAAACTATGTATTGATATCTCTCTGTTAGTGTGTCAAGTGGGTGTAAAGCGGCATAAACACAGCAGTGAAAAGCAGCTAAACCCCATTATAAAAATAAATTACTTTGAAACACCCATGAAACAAAGACAGTGAAAGAGAGAGAAATTCTTACACAATGCGTTCAGGGGCTGTGATGCAACCTGGATTGACCATATCTAGACGCACAGCTGGATGAGACATAAGGGTGGACACTCTTGGGGCTGAGAGGTTTGGTGAGGTTGGGTGAGCAAACGCAGACCCTTTAAAGTAATACTGCGTGGTACCCATCGCATGGGTCCCAAATCTACAGGTTCAAGGGCATCTTCCTACATCAAAAACATGCATGAGAAACCCAGAAGATGGTACACCGTGTGATGGGGAAAGGTTTCTAAAACGCACCTCATTTCTCATCTCCTTGTGCCCGGGTTCGCCATTCCAGCTGCTTTACTAGCAATCTCCCTACTTGGAGCATCAGCACCTTTAACCTCCTGTTCCGTACAGGTTGCAATTTGTCCTGAGGATGAACGGGAAGACGGGGAACCAGTGAGAGACTGGCTCTTGGTGTTGGGACAGGCACAGGTCACTCTATTTTCCCATCAGGAAGAATAATTAACCACAGGCTCATCCTGCCCCCCGGAACCAGAACAGGGCCTGAAGCCATCCTGCGCTTTTGCGGCCAGCTCCCAAAAACTCGAGTTGTAAAATGGAGGTTCAGGGCACTGCAATTCACAAACCTGCAGAGTTATAAATGATAACTCTCGTCCACAAATATATTGAGGGAAGGCAAAGAAGAGTATTTGAAATCAAGGCAGAATTGCAGGAAACAGATTTCAGGAGGTAGATTCGAATCGCCTTTAAAGCACATGAAAAGCGGCAAAACGTTGACAATGATGCCCTTGGCCAAAAGGGGCGTATGCGTTTTTTCCTGAATATATTCAGGAAAAAACGCATACGCCCCTTTTGGCCAACCAAGCAACCTGGAAAGGCAAATCAGCGCTACAAAGAAGTCTCGCTTCCCATCGGTCAAAAGGGCCATGCTGAAAAAAGTGTCAAAACCAGAAATGCAGGACAGGCCATGGAGAAATGGGAGCCTTGCTACACTGATGGGCGGGATGTAAATTGCCAACAGCCACTCTGGAGAAGTGTACGGTGTGTCCTGAAACATTTAAAAAACACAGCTTAGAGAGCATAGGGCACTTCCACTCATGGGGGTATAAATTGTGAAAATGAAAAATCAGCAAGACACAAGCACCCCAAAGTTTAGGGCTGCTCTGTTGACCAGGACCTCCACTTCATTCCACCTTAAATATCCCAGGAAAGAGAAAAATGGATAAAGAAGTTGTGGTCCTTATGTACAATGGAATATCACTCAGCCATGAAATCAATGTCGTAAGGTTAGTAGCAGCATGATGAGTGGATTTAGGTACGACGATTCTAAGTGAAATAAGTCACACAGAAAAGGACACTTCTCATAAGGTATCACTGATAGAGGGAATGTAAAAACCGTTACACTTGAACTGAATTACAAAACAGAACAGCGTCACACATGCAGAAAACACACTATGGCGGCTTAACGGGAAAGGTGAGGTGGGGTGATACATAAAACAAGGGTATCAAATTAGCTCAGATACCGTTCCATAAACCCAATATGTAATAAACAAGACCTACTCCTTGCTCAGAGAACTGGACTCAACACGCCCTATTCACCACACAAGAATCTATCTGACTAGTAATAATCTTAAAACCTATGTATTGATATCTCTCTGTTAGTGTGTCAAGTGGGTATAAAGCGGCATAAAAACAGCTGTGAAAAGCAGCTAAACCCCACTATAAAAATAAATTACTTTGAAAAACCCATGAAACAAAGACAGTGAAAGAGATAGAATTTCTTACACAATGCGTTCAGGGGCTGTGATGCAACCTGGATTGACCATATCTAGACCCACAGCTGGATGAGACATAAGGGTGGACACTCTTGGGGCTGAGAGGTTTGGTGAGGTTGGGTGAGCAAACGCAGACCCTTTAAAGTAATACTGCGTGGTACCCATCGCATGGGTCCCAAATCTCCAGCTTCAAGGGCATCTTCCTACATCGAAAACATGCATGAGAAACCCAGAAGATGGTACACCGTGTGATGGGGAAAGGTTTCTAAAACGCACCTCATTTCTCATCTCCTTGTGCCCGGGTTCGCCATTCCAGCCTCTTTACTAGCAAGCTCCCTACTTGGAGCATCAGCACCTTTAACCTCCTGTTCCGTACAGGTTGCAATTTGTCCTGAGGATGAACGGGAAGACGGGGATCCAACGAGAGACTAGCTCTTGGTGTTGGGACAGGCACAGGTCACTCTATTTTCCCATCAGAAAGAAGAATTAACCACAGGCTCAGCCTGCCCCCCGGAACCAGAACAGGGCCTGAAGCCATTCTGCGATTTTGCGGCCAGCTCCCATAAACACGAGTTGTAGAATGGAGGTTCAGGGCACTGCAATTCACAAACCTGCAGAGTTATAAATGATAACTCTCGTCCACAAATATATTGAGGGAAGGCAAAGAAGAGGATTTGAAATCAAGGCAGAATTGCAGGAAACAGATTTCAGGAGGTAGATACGAATAGCCTTTAAAGCACATGAAAAGCGGCAAAACGTTGACAATGATGCCCTTGGCCAAAAAGGGCGTATGCGTTTTTTCCTGAATATATTCAGGAAAAAACGCATACGCCCTTTTTGGCCAACCAAGCAACCTGGAAAGGCAAATCAGCGCTACAAAGAAGTCTCGCTTCCCATCGGTCAAAAGGGCCATGCTGAAAAAAGTGTCAAAACCAGAAATGCAGGACAGGCCATGGAGAAATGGGAGCCTTGCTACACTGATGGGCGGGATGTAAATTGCCAAGAGCCACTCTGGAGAAGTGTCCGGTGAGTCCTGAAACATCTAAAAAACACAGCTTAGAGAGCATAGGGCACTTCCACTCATGGGGGTATAAATTGGGAAAATTAAAAATCAGCAAGACACAAGCACCCCAAAGTTTAGGGCTGCTCTGTTGACCAGGACCTCCACTTCATTCCACCTTAAATATCCCAGGAAAGAGAAAAATGGATAAAGAAGTTGTGGTCCTTATGTACAATGGAATATCACTCAGCCATGAAATCAATGTCGTAAGGTTAGTAGCAGCATGATGAGTGGATTTAGGTACGACGATTCTAAGTGAAATAAGTCACACAGAAAAGGACACTTCTCATAAGGTATCACTGATAGAGGGAGTGTAAAAACCGTAACACTTGAACTGAATTACAAAACAGAATAGAGTCACACATGCAGAAAACACACTATGGCTGCTTAAGGGGAAAGGTGAGGTGGGGTGATACATAAAACAAGGGTATCAAATTAGCTCAGATACCGTTCCATAAACCCAATATGTAATAGACAAGACCTACTCCTTGCTCAGAGAACTGGACTCAACACGCCCTATTCACCGCACAAGAATATATCTGACTAATAATAATCGTAAAAACTATGTATTGATATCTCTCTGTTAGTGTGTCAAGTGGGTGTAAAGCGGCATAAACACAGCAGTGAAAAGCAGCTAAACCCCATTATAAAAATAAATTACTTTGAAACACCCATGAAACAAAGACAGTGAAAGAGAGAGAAATTCTTACACAATGCGTTCAGGGGCTGTGATGCAACCTGGATTGACCATATCTAGACGCACAGCTGGATGAGACATAAGGGTGGACACTCTTGGGGCTGAGAGGTTTGGTGAGGTTGGGTGAGCAAACGCAGACCCTTTAAAGTAATACTGCGTGGTACCCATCGCATGGGTCCCAAATCTACAGGTTCAAGGGCATCTTCCTACATCAAAAACATGCATGAGAAACCCAGAAGATGGTACACCGTGTGATGGGGAAAGGTTTCTAAAACGCACCTCATTTCTCATCTCCTTGTGCCCGGGTTCGCCATTCCAGCTGCTTTACTAGCAATCTCCCTACTTGGAGCATCAGCACCTTTAACCTCCTGTTCCGTACAGGTTGCAATTTGTCCTGAGGATGAACGGGAAGACGGGGAACCAGTGAGAGACTGGCTCTTGGTGTTGGGACAGGCACAGGTCACTCTATTTTCCCATCAGGAAGAATAATTAACCACAGGCTCATCCTGCCCCCCGGAACCAGAACAGGGCCTGAAGCCATCCTGCGCTTTTGCGGCCAGCTCCCAAAAACTCGAGTTGTAAAATGGAGGTTCAGGGCACTGCAATTCACAAACCTGCAGAGTTATAAATGATAACTCTCGTCCACAAATATATTGAGGGAAGGCAAAGAAGAGTATTTGAAATCAAGGCAGAATTGCAGGAAACAGATTTCAGGAGGTAGATTCGAATCGCCTTTAAAGCACATGAAAAGCGGCAAAACGTTGACAATGATGCCCTTGGCCAAAAGGGGCGTATGCGTTTTTTCCTGAATATATTCAGGAAAAAACGCATACGCCCCTTTTGGCCAACCAAGCAACCTGGAAAGGCAAATCAGCGCTACAAAGAAGTCTCGCTTCCCATCGGTCAAAAGGGCCATGCTGAAAAAAGTGTCAAAACCAGAAATGCAGGACAGGCCATGGAGAAATGGGAGCCTTGCTACACTGATGGGCGGGATGTAAATTGCCAACAGCCACTCTGGAGAAGTGTACGGTGTGTCCTGAAACATTTAAAAAACACAGCTTAGAGAGCATAGGGCACTTCCACTCATGGGGGTATAAATTGTGAAAATGAAAAATCAGCAAGACACAAGCACCCCAAAGTTTAGGGCTGCTCTGTTGACCAGGACCTCCACTTCATTCCACCTTAAATATCCCAGGAAAGAGAAAAATGGATAAAGAAGTTGTGGTCCTTATGTACAATGGAATATCACTCAGCCATGAAATCAATGTCGTAAGGTTAGTAGCAGCATGATGAGTGGATTTAGGTACGACGATTCTAAGTGAAATAAGTCACACAGAAAAGGACACTTCTCATAAGGTATCACTGATAGAGGGAATGTAAAAACCGTTACACTTGAACTGAATTACAAAACAGAACAGCGTCACACATGCAGAAAACACACTATGGCGGCTTAACGGGAAAGGTGAGGTGGGGTGATACATAAAACAAGGGTATCAAATTAGCTCAGATACCGTTCCATAAACCCAATATGTAATAAACAAGACCTACTCCTTGCTCAGAGAACTGGACTCAACACGCCCTATTCACCACACAAGAATCTATCTGACTAGTAATAATCTTAAAACCTATGTATTGATATCTCTCTGTTAGTGTGTCAAGTGGGTATAAAGCGGCATAAAAACAGCTGTGAAAAGCAGCTAAACCCCACTATAAAAATAAATTACTTTGAAAAACCCATGAAACAAAGAGAGTGAAAGAGATAGAATTTCTTACACAATGCGTTCAGGGGCTGTGATGCAACCTGGATTGACCATATCTAGACCCACAGCTGGATGAGACATAAGGGTGGACACTCTTGGGGCTGAGAGGTTTGGTGAGGTTGGGTGAGCAAACGCAGACCCTTTAAAGTAATACTGCGTGGTACCCATCGCATGGGTCCCAAATCTCCAGCTTCAAGGGCATCTTCCTACATCGAAAACATGCATGAGAAACCCAGAAGATGGTACACCGTGTGATGGGGAAAGGTTTCTAAAACGCACCTCATTTCTCATCTCCTTGTGCCCGGGTTCGCCATTCCAGCCTCTTTACTAGCAAGCTCCCTACTTGGAGCATCAGCACCTTTAACCTCCTGTTCCGTACAGGTTGCAATTTGTCCTGAGGATGAACGGGAAGATGGGGATCCAACGAGAGACTAGCTCTTGGTGTTGGGACAGGCACAGGTCACTCTATTTTCCCATCAGAAAGAAGAATTAACCACAGGCTCAGCCTGCCCCCCGGAACCAGAACAGGGCCTGAAGCCATTCTGCGATTTTGCGGCCAGCTCCCATAAACACGAGTTGTAGAATGGAGGTTCAGGGCACTGCAATTCACAAACCTGCAGAGTTATAAATGATAACTCTCGTCCACAAATATATTGAGGGAAGGCAAAGAAGAGGATTTGAAATCAAGGCAGAATTGCAGGAAACAGATTTCAGGAGGTAGATACGAATAGCCTTTAAAGCACATGAAAAGCGGCAAAACGTTGACAATGATGCCCTTGGCCAAAAAGGGCGTATGCGTTTTTTCCTGAATATATTCAGGAAAAAACGCATACGCCCTTTTTGGCCAACCAAGCAACCTGGAAAGGCAAATCAGCGCTACAAAGAAGTCTCGCTTCCCATCGGTCAAAAGGGCCATGCTGAAAAAAGTGTCAAAACCAGAAATGCAGGACAGGCCATGGAGAAATGGGAGCCTTGCTACACTGATGGGCGGGATGTAAATTGCCAAGAGCCACTCTGGAGAAGTGTCCGGTGAGTCCTGAAACATCTAAAAAACACAGCTTAGAGAGCATAGGGCACTTCCACTCATGGGGGTATAAATTGGGAAAATTAAAAATCAGCAAGACACAAGCACCCCAAAGTTTAGGGCTGCTCTGTTGACCAGGACCTCCACTTCATTCCACCTTAAATATCCCAGGAAAGAGAAAAATGGATAAAGAAGTTGTGGTCCTTATGTACAATGGAATATCACTCAGCCATGAAATCAATGTCGTAAGGTTAGTAGCAGCATGATGAGTGGATTTAGGTACGACGATTCTAAGTGAAATAAGTCACACAGAAAAGGACACTTCTCATAAGGTATCACTGATAGAGGGAGTGTAAAAACCGTAACACTTGAACTGAATTACAAAAAAGAACAGAGTCACACATGCAGAAAACACACTATGGCTGCTTAAGGGGAAAGGTGAGGTGGGGTGATACATAAAACAAGGGTATCAAATTAGCTCAGATACCGTTCCATAAACCCAATATGTAATAGACAAGACCTACTCCTTGCTCAGAGAACTGGACTCAACACGCCCTATTCACCGCACAAGAATATATCTGACTAATAATAATCGTAAAAACTATGTATTGATATCTCTCTGTTAGTGTGTCAAGTGGGTGTAAAGCGGCATAAACACAGCAGTGAAAAGCAGCTAAACCCCATTATAAAAATAAATTACTTTGAAACACCCATGAAACAAAGACAGTGAAAGAGAGAGAAATTCTTACACAATGCGTTCAGGGGCTGTGATGCAACCTGGATTGACCATATCTAGACGCACAGCTGGATGAGACATAAGGGTGGACACTCTTGGGGCTGAGAGGTTTGGTGAGGTTGGGTGAGCAAACGCAGACCCTTTAAAGTAATACTGCGTGGTACCCATCGCATGGGTCCCAAATCTACAGGTTCAAGGGCATCTTCCTACATCAAAAACATGCATGAGAAACCCAGAAGATGGTACACCGTGTGATGGGGAAAGGTTTCTAAAACGCACCTCATTTCTCATCTCCTTGTGCCCGGGTTCGCCATTCCAGCTGCTTTACTAGCAATCTCCCTACTTGGAGCATCAGCACCTTTAACCTCCTGTTCCGTACAGGTTGCAATTTGTCCTGAGGATGAACGGGAAGACGGGGAACCAGTGAGAGACTGGCTCTTGGTGTTGGGACAGGCACAGGTCACTCTATTTTCCCATCAGGAAGAATAATTAACCACAGGCTCATCCTGCCCCCCGGAACCAGAACAGGGCCTGAAGCCATCCTGCGCTTTTGCGGCCAGCTCCCAAAAACTCGAGTTGTAAAATGGAGGTTCAGGGCACTGCAATTCACAAACCTGCAGAGTTATAAATGATAACTCTCGTCCACAAATATATTGAGGGAAGGCAAAGAAGAGTATTTGAAATCAAGGCAGAATTGCAGGAAACAGATTTCAGGAGGTAGATTCGAATCGCCTTTAAAGCACATGAAAAGCGGCAAAACGTTGACAATGATGCCCTTGGCCAAAAGGGGCGTATGCGTTTTTTCCTGAATATATTCAGGAAAAAACGCATACGCCCCTTTTGGCCAACCAAGCAACCTGGAAAGGCAAATCAGCGCTACAAAGAAGTCTCGCTTCCCATCGGTCAAAAGGGCCATGCTGAAAAAAGTGTCAAAACCAGAAATGCAGGACAGGCCATGGAGAAATGGGAGCCTTGCTACACTGATGGGCGGGATGTAAATTGCCAACAGCCACTCTGGAGAAGTGTACGGTGTGTCCTGAAACATTTAAAAAACACAGCTTAGAGAGCATAGGGCACTTCCACTCATGGGGGTATAAATTGTGAAAATGAAAAATCAGCAAGACACAAGCACCCCAAAGTTTAGGGCTGCTCTGTTGACCAGGACCTCCACTTCATTCCACCTTAAATATCCCAGGAAAGAGAAAAATGGATAAAGAAGTTGTGGTCCTTATGTACAATGGAATATCACTCAGCCATGAAATCAATGTCGTAAGGTTAGTAGCAGCATGATGAGTGGATTTAGGTACGACGATTCTAAGTGAAATAAGTCACACAGAAAAGGACACTTCTCATAAGGTATCACTGATAGAGGGAATGTAAAAACCGTTACACTTGAACTGAATTACAAAACAGAACAGCGTCACACATGCAGAAAACACACTATGGCGGCTTAACGGGAAAGGTGAGGTGGGGTGATACATAAAACAAGGGTATCAAATTAGCTCAGATACCGTTCCATAAACCCAATATGTAATAAACAAGACCTACTCCTTGCTCAGAGAACTGGACTCAACACGCCCTATTCACCACACAAGAATCTATCTGACTAGTAATAATCTTAAAACCTATGTATTGATATCTCTCTGTTAGTGTGTCAAGTGGGTATAAAGCGGCATAAAAACAGCTGTGAAAAGCAGCTAAACCCCACTATAAAAATAAATTACTTTGAAAAACCCATGAAACAAAGACAGTGAAAGAGATAGAATTTCTTACACAATGCGTTCAGGGGCTGTGATGCAACCTGGATTGACCATATCTAGACCCACAGCTGGATGAGACATAAGGGTGGACACTCTTGGGGCTGAGAGGTTTGGTGAGGTTGGGTGAGCAAACGCAGACCCTTTAAAGTAATACTGCGTGGTACCCATCGCATGGGTCCCAAATCTCCAGCTTCAAGGGCATCTTCCTACATCGAAAACATGCATGAGAAACCCAGAAGATGGTACACCGTGTGATGGGGAAAGGTTTCTAAAACGCACCTCATTTCTCATCTCCTTGTGCCCGGGTTCGCCATTCCAGCCTCTTTACTAGCAAGCTCCCTACTTGGAGCATCAGCACCTTTAACCTCCTGTTCCGTACAGGTTGCAATTTGTCCTGAGGATGAACGGGAAGATGGGGATCCAACGAGAGACTAGCTCTTGGTGTTGGGACAGGCACAGGTCACTCTATTTTCCCATCAGAAAGAAGAATTAACCACAGGCTCAGCCTGCCCCCCGGAACCAGAACAGGGCCTGAAGCCATTCTGCGATTTTGCGGCCAGCTCCCATAAACACGAGTTGTAGAATGGAGGTTCAGGGCACTGCAATTCACAAACCTGCAGAGTTATAAATGATAACTCTCGTCCACAAATATATTGAGGGAAGGCAAAGAAGAGGATTTGAAATCAAGGCAGAATTGCAGGAAACAGATTTCAGGAGGTAGATACGAATAGCCTTTAAAGCACATGAAAAGCGGCAAAACGTTGACAATGATGCCCTTGGCCAAAAAGGGCGTATGCGTTTTTTCCTGAATATATTCAGGAAAAAACGCATACGCCCTTTTTGGCCAACCAAGCAACCTGGAAAGGCAAATCAGCGCTACAAAGAAGTCTCGCTTCCCATCGGTCAAAAGGGCCATGCTGAAAAAAGTGTCAAAACCAGAAATGCAGGACAGGCCATGGAGAAATGGGAGCCTTGCTACACTGATGGGCGGGATGTAAATTGCCAAGAGCCACTCTGGAGAAGTGTCCGGTGAGTCCTGAAACATCTAAAAAACACAGCTTAGAGAGCATAGGGCACTTCCACTCATGGGGGTATAAATTGGGAAAATTAAAAATCAGCAAGACACAAGCACCCCAAAGTTTAGGGCTGCTCTGTTGACCAGGACCTCCACTTCATTCCACCTTAAATATCCCAGGAAAGAGAAAAATGGATAAAGAAGTTGTGGTCCTTATGTACAATGGAATATCACTCAGCCATGAAATCAATGTCGTAAGGTTAGTAGCAGCATGATGAGTGGATTTAGGTACGACGATTCTAAGTGAAATAAGTCACACAGAAAAGGACACTTCTCATAAGGTATCACTGATAGAGGGAGTGTAAAAACCGTAACACTTGAACTGAATTACAAAAAAGAACAGAGTCACACATGCAGAAAACACACTATGGCTGCTTAAGGGGAAAGGTGAGGTGGGGTGATACATAAAACAAGGGTATCAAATTAGCTCAGATACCGTTCCATAAACCCAATATGTAATAGACAAGACCTACTCCTTGCTCAGAGAACTGGACTCAACACGCCCTATTCACCGCACAAGAATATATCTGACTAATAATAATCGTAAAACCTATGTATTGATATCTCTCTGTTAGTGTGTCAAGTGGGTGTAAAGCGGCATAAACACAGCAGTGAAAAGCAGCTAAACCCCATTATAAAAATAAATTACTTTGAAACACCCATGAAACAAAGACAGTGAAAGAGAGAGAAATTCTTACACAATGCGTTCAGGGGCTGTGATGCAACCTGGATTGACCATATCTAGACGCACAGCTGGATGAGACATAAGGGTGGACACTCTTGGGGCTGAGAGGTTTGGTGAGGTTGGGTGAGCAAACGCAGACCCTTTAAAGTAATACTGTGTGGTACCCATCGCATGGGTCCCAAATCTCCAGGTTCAAGGGCATCTTCCTACATCAAAAACATGCATGAGAAACCCAGAAGATGGTACACCGTGTGATGGGGAAAGGTTTCTAAAACGCACCTCATTTCTCATCTCCTTGTGCCCGGGTTCGCCATTCCAGCCGCTTTACTAGCAAGCTCCCTACTTGGAGCATCAGCACCTTTAACCTCCTGTTCCGTACAGGTTGCAATTTGTCCTGAGGATGAACGGGAAGACGGGGATCAAACGAGAGACTAGCTCTTGGTGTTGGGACAGGCACAGGTCACTCTATTTTCCCATCAGAAAGAAGAATTAACCACAGGCTCAGCCTGCCCCCCGGAACCAGAACAGGGCCTGAAGCCATTCTGCGATTTTGCGGCCAGCTCCCATAAACACGAGTTGTAGAATGGAGGTTCAGGGCACTGCAATTCACAAACCTGCAGAGTTATAAATGATAACTCTCGTCCACAAATATATTGAGGGAAGGCAAAGAAGAGGATTTGAAATCAAGGCAGAATTGCAGGAAACAGATTTCAGGAGGTAGATACGAATCGCCTTTAAAGCACATGAAAAGTGGCAAAACGTTGACAATGATGCCCTTGGCCAAAAAGGGCGTATGCGTTTTTTCCTGAATATATTCAGGAAAAGACGCATACGCCCTTTTTGGCCAAGCAAGCAACCTGGAAAGGAAAATCAGCGCTACAAAGAAGTCTCGCTTCCCATCGGTCAAAAGGGCCATGCTGAAAAAAGTGTCAAAACCAGAAATGCAGGACAGGCCATGGAGAAATGGGAGCCTTGCTACACTGATGGGCGGGATGTAAATTGCCAAGAGCCACTCTGGAGAAGTGTCCGGTGAGTCCTGAAACATCTGGAAAACACAGCTTAGAGAGCATAGGGCACTTCCACTCATGGGGGTATAAATTGGGAAAATTAAAAATCAGCAAGACACAAGCAACCCAAAGTTTAGGGCTGCTCTGTTGACCAGGACCTCCACTTCATTTCACCTTAAATATCCCAGGAAAGAGAAAAATGGATAAAGAAGTTGTGGTCCTTATGTACAATGGAATATCACTCAGCCATGAAATCAATGTCGTAAGGTTAGTAGCAGCATGATGAGTGGATTTAGGTACGACGATTCTAAGTGAAATAAGTCACACAGAAAAGGACACTTCTCATAAGGTATCACTGATAGAGGGAGTGTAAAAACCGTTACACTTGAACTGAATTACAAAACAGAACAGAGTCACACATGCAGAAAACACACTATGGCTGCTTAACGGGAAAGGTGAGGTGGGGTGATACATAAAACAAGGGTATCAAATTAGCTCAGATACCGTTCCATAAACCCAATATGTAATAGACAAGACCTACTCCTTGCTCAGAGAACTGGACTCAACACGCCCTATTCACCGCACAAGAATATATCTGACTAATAATAATCGTAAAACCTATGTATTGATATCTCTCTGTTAGTGTGTCAAGTGGGTGTAAAGCGGCATAAACACAGCAGTGAAAAGCAGCTAAACCCCATTATAAAAATAAATTACTTTGAAACACCCATGAAACAAAGACAGTGAAAGAGAGAGAAATTCTTACACAATGCGTTCAGGGGCTGTGATGCAACCTGGATTGACCATATCTAGACGCACAGCAGGATGAGACATAAGGGTGGACACTCTTGGGGCTGAGAGGTTTGGTGAGGTTGGGTGAGCAAACGCAGACCCTTTAAAGTAATACTGTGTGGTACCCATCGCATGGGTCCCAAATCTCCAGGTTCAAGGGCATCTTCCTACATCAAAAACATGCATGAGAAACCCCGAAGATGGTACACCGTGTGATGGGGAAAGGTTTCTAAAACGCACCTCATTTCTCATCTCCTTGTGCCCTGGTTCGCCATTCCAGCCGCTTTACTAGCAAGCTCCCTACTTGGAGCATCAGCACCTTTAACCTCCTGTTCCGTACAGGTTGCAATTTGTCCTGAGGATAAACGGGAAGACGTGGAACCAACGAGAGACTAGCTCTTGGTGTTGGGACAGGCACAGGTCACTCTATTTTCCCATCAGAAAGAAGAATTAACCACAGGCTCAGCCTGCCCCCCGGAACCAGAACAGGGCCTGAAGCCATTCTGCGATTTTGCGGCCAGCTCCCATAAAAACGAGTTGTAGAATGGAGGTTCAGGGCACTGCAATTCACAAACCTGCAGAGTTATAAATGATAACTCTCGTCCACAAATATATTGAGGGAAGGCAAAGAAGAGGATTTGAAATTAAGGCAGAATTGCAGGAAACAGATTTCAGGAGGTAGATACGAATCGCCTTTAAAGCACATGAAAATTGGCAAAACGTTGACAATGATGCCCTTGGCCAAAAAGGGCGTATGCGTTTTTTCCTGAATATATTCAGGAAAAGACGCATACGCCCTTTTTGGCCAAACAAGCAACCTGGAAAGGCAAATCAGCGTTACAAAGAAGTCTCGCTTCCCATCGGTCAAAAGGGCCATGCTGAAAAAAGTGTCAAAACCAGAAATGCAGGACAGGCCATGGAGAAATGGGAGCCTTGCTACACTGATGGGCGGGATGTAAATTGCCAAGAGCCACTCTGGAGAAGTGTCCGGTGAGTCCTGAAACATCTGGAAAACACAGCTTAGAGAGCATAGGGCACTTCCACTCATGGGGGTATAAATTGGGAAAATTAAAAATCAGCAAGACACAAGCACCCCAAAGTTTAGGGCTGCTCTGTTGACCAGGACCTCCACTTCATTCCACCTTAAATATCCCAGGAAAGAGAAAAATGGATAAAGAAGTTGTGGTCCTTATGTACAATGGAATATCACTCAGCCATGAAATCAATGTCGTAAGGTTAGTAGCAGCATGATGAGTGGATTTAGGTACGACGATTCTAAGTGAAATAAGTCACACAGAAAAGGACACTTCTCATAAGGTATCACTGATAGAGGGAGTGTAAAAACCGTTACACTTGAACTGAATTACAAAACAGAATAGAGTCACACATGCAGAAAACACACTATGGCTGCTTAACGGGAAAGGTGAGGTGGGGTGATACATAAAACAAGGGTATCAAATTAGCTCAGATACCGTTCCATAAACCCAATATGTAATAGACAAGACCTACTCCTTGCTCAGAGAACTGGACTCAACACGCCCTATTCACCGCACAAGAATATATCTGACTAATAATAATCGTAAAACCTATGTATTGATATCTCTCTGTTAGTGTGTCAAGTGGGTGTAAAGCGGCATAAACACAGCAGTGAAAAGCAGCTAAACCCCATTATAAAAATAAATTACTTTGAAACACCCATGAAACAAAGACAGTGAAAGAGAGAGAAATTCTTACACAATGCGTTCAGGGGCTGTGATGCAACCTGGATTGACCATATCTAGACCCACAGCTGGATGAGTCATAAGGGTGGACACTCTTGGGGCTGAGAGGTTTGGTGAGGTTGGGTGAGCAAACGCAGACCCTTTAAAGTAATACTGCGTGGTACCCATCGCATGGGTCCCAAATCTCCAGGTTCAAGGGCATCTTCCTACATCAAAAACATGCATGAGAAACCCAGAAGATGGTACACTGTGTGATGGGGAAAGGTTTCTAAAACGCACCTCATTTCTCATCTCCTTGTGCCCGGGTTCGCCATTCCAGCCGCTTTACTAGCAAGCTCCCTACTTGGAGCATCAGCACCTTTAACCTCCTGTTCCGTACAGGTTGCAATTTGTCCTGAGGATAAACGGGAAGACGTGGAACCAACGAGAGACTAGCTCTTGGTGTTGGGACAGGCACAGGTCACTCTATTTTCCCATCAGAAAGAAGAATTAACCACAGGCTCAGCCTGCCCCCCGGAACCAGAACAGGGCCTGAAGCCATTCTGCGATTTTGCGGCCAGCTCCCATAAACACGAGTTGTAGAATGGAGGTTCAGGGCACTGCAATTCACAAACCTGCAGAGTTATAAATGATAACTCTCGTCCACAAATATATTGAGGGAAGGCAAAGAAGAGGATTTGAAATCAAGGCAGAATTGCAGGAAACAGATTTCAGGAGGTAGATACGAATCGCCTTTAAAGCACATGAAAAGCGGCAAAACGTTGACAATGATGCCCTTGGCCAAAAAGGGCGTATGCGTTTTTTCCTGAATATATTCAGGAAAAGACGCATACGCCCTTTTTGGCCAAGCAAGCAACCTGGAAAGGCAAATCAGCGCTACAAAGAAGTCTCGCTTCCCATCGGTCAAAAGGGCCATGCTGAAAAAAGTGTCAAAAGCAGAAATGCAGGATAGGCCATTTAGAAATGGGAGCCTTGCTACACTGATGGGCGGGATGTAAATTGCCAACAGCCACTCTGGAGAAGTGTCCGGTGAGTCCTGAAACATCTGGAAAACACAGCTTAGAGAGCATAGGGCACTTCCACTCATGGGGGTATAAATTGGGAAAATTAAAAATCAGCAAGACACAAGCACCCCAAAGTTTAGGGCTGCTCTGTTGACCAGGACCTCCACTTCATTCCACCTTAAATATCCCAGGAAAGAGAAAAATGGATAAAGAAGCTGTGGTCCTTATGTACAATGGAATATCACTCAGCCATGAAATCAATGTCGTAAGGTTAGTAGCAGCATGATGAGTGGATTTAGGTACGACGATTCTAAGTGAAATAAGTCACACAGAAAAGGACACTTCTCATAAGGTATCACTGATAGAGGGAGTGTAAAAACCGTTACACTTGAACTGAATTACAAAACAGAACAGAGTCACACATGCAGAAAACACACTATGGCTGCTTAACGGGAAAGGTGAGGTGGGGTGATACATAAAACAAGGGTATCAAATTAGCTCAGATACCGTTCCATAAACCCAATATGTAATAGACAAGACCTACTCCTTGCTCAGAGAACTGGACTCAACACGCCCTAGTCACCGCACAAGAATATATCTGACTAATAATAATCGTAAAACCTATGTATTGATATCTCTCTGTTAGTGTGTCAAGTGGGTGTAAAGCGGCATAAACACAGCAGTGAAAAGCAGCTAAACCCCATTATAAAAATAAATTACTTTGAAACACCCATGAAACAAAGACAGTGAAAGAGAGAGAAATTCTTACACAATGCGTTCAGGGGCTGTGATGCAACCTGGATTGACCATATCTAGACGCACAGCTGGATGAGACATAAGGGTGGACACTCTTGGGGCTGAGAGGTTTGGTGAGGTTGGGTGAGCAAACTCAGACCCTTTAAAGTAATACTGTGTGGTACCCATCGCATGGGTCCCATATCTCCAGGTTCAAGGGCATCTTCCTACATCAAAAACATGCATGAGAAACCCAGAAGATGGTACACCGTGTGATGGGGAAAGGTTTCTAAAACGCACCTCATTTCTCATCTCCTTGTGCCCGGGTTCGCCATTCCAGCCGCTTTACTAGCAAGCTCCCTACTTGGAGCATCAGCACCTTTAACCTCCTGTTCCGTACAGGTTGCAATTTGTCCTGAGGATAAACGGGAAGACGTGGAACCAACGAGAGACTAGCTCTTGGTGTTGGGACAGGCACAGGTCACTCTATTTTCCCATCAGAAATAAGAATTAACCACAGGCTCAGCCTGCCCCCCGGAACCAGAACAGGGCCTGAAGCCATTCTGTGATTTTGCGGCCAGCTCCCATAAACACGAGTTGTAGAATGGAGGTTCAGGGCACTGCAATTCACAAACCTGCAGAGTTATAAATGATAACTCTCGTCCACAAATATATTGAGGGAAGGCAAAGAAGAGGATTTGAAATCAAGGCAGAATTGCAGGAAACAGATTTCAGGAGGTAGATACGAATCGCCTTTAAAGCACATGAAAAGCGGCAAAACGTTGACAATGATGCCCTTGGCCAAAAAGGGCGTATGCGTTTTTTCCTGAATATATTCAGGAAAAGACGCATACGCCCTTTTTGGCCAAGCAAGCAACCTGGAAAGGCAAATCAGCGCTACAAAGAAGTCTCGCTTCCCATCGGTCAAAAGGGCCATGCTGAAAAAAGTGTCAAAAGCAGAAATGCAGGACAGGCCATGGAGAAATGGGAGCCTTGCTACACTGATGGGCGGGATGTAAATTGCCAAGAGCCACTCTGGAGAAGTGTCCGGTGAGTCCTGAAACATCTGGAAAACACAGCTTAGAGAGCATAGGGCACTTCCACTCATGGGGGTATAAATTGGGAAAATTAAAAATCAGCAAGACACAAGCACCCCAAAGTTTAGGGCTGCTCTGTTGACCAGGACCTCCACTTCATTCCACCTTAAATATCCCAGGAAAGAGAAAAATGGATAAAGAAGTTGTGGTCCTTATGTACAATGGAATATCACTCAGCCATGAAATCAATGTCGTAAGGTTAGTAGCAGCATGATGAGTGGATTTAGGTACGACGATTCTAAGTGAAATAAGTCACACAGAAAAGGACACTTCTCATAAGGTATCACTGATAGAGGGAGTGTAAAAACCGTTACACTTGAACTGAATTACAAAACAGAACAGAGTCACACATGCAGAAAACACACTATGGCTGCTTAAGGGGAAAGGTGAGGTGGGGTGATACATAAAACAAGGGTATCAAATTAGCTCAGATACCGTTCCATAAACCCAATATGTAATAGACAAGACCTACTCCTTGCTCAGAGAACTGGACTCAACACGCCCTATTCACCGCACAAGAATATATCTGACTAATAATAATCGTAAAACCTATGTATTGATATCTCTCTGTTAGTGTGTCAAGTGGGTGTAAAGCGGCATAAACACAGCATTGAAAAGCAGCTAAACCCCATTATAAAAATAAATTACTTTGAAACACCCATGAAACAAAGACAGTGAAAGAGAGAGAAATTCTTACACAATGCGTTCAGGGGCTGTGATGCAACCTGGATTGACCATATCTAGACGCACAGCTGGATGAGACATAAGGGTGGACACTCTTGGGGCTGAGAGGTTTGGTGAGGTTGGGTGAGCAAACGCAGACCCTTTAAATTAATACTGCGTGGTACCCATCACATGGGTCCCAAATCTCCAGGTTCAAGGGCATCTTCCTACATCAAAAACATGCATGAGAAACCCCGAAGATGGTACACCGTGTGATGGGGAAAGGTTTCTAAAACGCACCTCATTTCTCATCTCCTTGTGCCCGGGTTCGCCATTCCAGCCGCTTTACTAGCAAGCTCCCTACTTGGAGGATCAGCACCTTTAACCTCCTGTTCCGTACAGGTTGCAATTTGTCCTGAGGATGAACGGGAAGACGGGGATCCAACGAGAGACTAGCTCTTGGTGTTGGGACAGGCACAGGTCACTCTATTTTCCCATCAGGAAGAAGAATTAACCACAGGCTCAGCCTGCCCCCCGGAACCAGAACAGGGCCTGAAGCCATTCTGCGATTTTGCGGCCAGCTCTCATAAACACGAGTTGTAGAATGGAGGTTCAGGGCACTGCAATTCACAAACCTGCAGAGTTATAAATGATAACTCTCGTCCACAAATATATTGAGGGAAGGCAAAGAAGAGGATTTGAAATCAAGGCAGAATTGCAGGAAACAGATTTCAGGAGGTAGATACGAATAGCCTTTAAAGCACATGAAAAGCAGCAAAACGTTGACAATGATGCCCTTGGCCAAAAAGGGCGTATGCGTTTTTTCCTGAATATATTCAGGAAAAAACGCATACGCCCTTTTTGGCCAACCAAGCAACCTGGAAAGGCAAATCAGCGCTACAAAGAAGTCTCGCTTCCCATCGGTCAAAAGGGCCATGCTGAAAAAAGTGTCAAAACCAGAAATGCAGGACAGGCCATGGAGAAATGGGAGCCTTGCTACACTGATGGGCGGGATGTAAATTGCCAAGAGCCACTCTGGAGAAGTGTCCGGTGAGTCCTGAAACATCTAAAAAACACAGCTTAGAGAGCATAGGGCACTTCCACTCATGGGGGTATAAATTGGGAAAATTAAAAATCAGCAAGACACAAGCACCCCAAAGTTTAGGGCTGCTCTGTTGACCAGGACCTCCACTTCATTCCACCTTAAATATCCCAGGAAAGAGAAAAATGGATAAAGAAGCTGTGGTCCTTATGTACAATGGAATATCACTCAGCCATGAAATCAATGTCGTAAGGTTAGTAGCAGCATGATGAGTGGATTTAGGTACGACGATTCTAAGTGAAATAAGTCACACAGAAAAGGGCACTTCTCATAAGGTATCACTGATAGAGGGAGTGTAAAAACCGTTACACTTGAACTGAATTACAAAACAGAACAGAGTCACACATGCAGAAAACACACTATGGCTGCTTAAGGGGAAAGGTGAGGTGGGGTGATACATAAAACAAGGGTATCAAATTAGCTCAGATACCGTTCCATAAACCCAATATGTAATAGACAAGACCTACTCCTTGCTCAGAGAACTGGACTCAACACGCCCTATTCACCGCACAAGAATATATCTGACTAATAATAATCGTAAAACCTATGTATTGATATCTCTCTGTTAGTGTGTCAAGTGGGTGTAAAGCGGCATAAACACAGCAGTGAAAAGCAGCTAAACCCCATTATAAAAATAAATTACTTTGAAACACCCATGAAACAAAGACAGTGAAAGAGAGAGAAATTCTTACACAATGCGTTCAGGGGCTGTGATGCAACCTGGATTGACCATATCTAGACGCACAGCTGGATGAGACATAAGGGTGGACACTCTTGGGGCTGAGAGGTTTGGTGAGGTTGGGTGAGCAAATGCAGACCCTTTAAAGTAATACTGCGTGGTACCCATCACATGGGTCCCAAATCTCCAGGTTCAAGGGCATCTTCCTACATCAAAAACATGCATGAGAAACCCAGAAAATGGTACACCGTGTGATGGGGAAAGGTTTCTAAAATGCACATCATTTCTCATCTCCTTGTGCCCGGGTTCGCCATTCCAGCCGCTTTACTAGCAAGCTCCCTACTTGGAGCATCAGCACCTTTAACCTCCTGTTCCGTACAGGTTGCAATTTGTCCTGAGGATGAACGGGAAGACGGGGAACCAACGAGAGACTAGCTCTTGGTGTTGGGACAGGCACAGGTCACTCTATTTTCCCATCAGAAAGAAGAATTAACCACAGGCTCAGCCTGCCCCCCGGAACCAGAACAGGGCCTGAAGCCATTCTGCGATTTTGCGGCCAGCTCCCATAAAAACGAGTTGTAGAATGGAGGTTCAGGGCACTGCAATTCACAAACCTGCAGAGTTATAAATGATAACTCTCGTCCACAAATATATTGAGGGAAGGCAAAGAAGAGGATTTGAAATCAAGGCAGAATTGCAGGAAACAGATTTCAGGAGGTAGATACGAATCGCCTTTAAAGCACATGAAAAGTGGCAAAACGTTGACAATGATGCCCTTGGCCAAAAAGGGCGTATGCGTTTTTTCCTGAATATATTCAGGAAAAGACGCATACGCCCTTTTTGGCCAAGCAAGCAACCTGGAAAGGCAAATCAGCGGTACAAAGAAGTCTCGCTTCCCATCGGTCAAAAGGGCCATGCTGAAAAAAGTGTCAAAACCAGAAATGCAGGACAGGCCATGGAGAAATGGGAGCCTTGCTACACTGATGGGCGGGATGTAAATTGCCAAGAGCCACTCTGGAGAAGTGTCCGGTGAGTCCTGAAACATCTGGAAAACACAGCTTAGAGAGCATAGGGCACTTCCACTCATGGGGGTATAAATTGGGAAAATGAAAAATCAGCAAGACACAAGCACCCCAAAGTTTAGGGCTGCTCTGTTGACCAGGACCTCCACTTCATTCCACCTTAAATATCCCAGGAAAGAGAAAAATGGATAAAGAAGTTGTGGTCCTTATGTACAATGGAATATCACTCAGCCATGAAATCAATGTCGTAAGGTTAGTAGCAGCATGATGAGTGGATTTAGGTACGACGATTCTAAGTGAAATAAGTCACACAGAAAAGGACACTTCTCATAAGGTATCACTGATAGAGGGAGTGTAAAAACCGTTACACTTGAACTGAATTACAAAACAGAACAGAGTCACACATGCAGAAAACACACTATGGCTGCTTCACGGGAAAGGTGAGGTGGGGTGATACATAAAACAAGGGTATCAAATTAGCTCAGATACCGTTCCATAAACCCAATATGTAATAGACAAGACCTACTCCTTGCTCAGAGAACTGGACTCAACACGCCCTATTCACCGCACAAGAATATATCTGACTAATAATAATCGTAAAACCTATGTATTGATATCTCTCTGTTAGTGTGTCAAGTGGGTGTAAAGCGGCATAAACACAGCAGTGAAAAGCAGCTAAACCCCATTATAAAAATAAATTACTTTGAAACACCCATGAAACAAAGACAGTGAAAGAGAGAGAAATTCTTACACAATGCGTTCAGGGGCTGTGATGCAACCTGGATTGACCATATCTAGACGCACAGCAGGATGAGACATAAGGGTGGACACTCTTGGGGCTGAGAGGTTTGGTGAGGTTGGGTGAGCAAACGCAGACCCTTTAAAGTAATACTGTGTGGTACCCATCGCATGGGTCCCAAATCTCCAGGTTCAAGGGCATCTTCCTACATCAAAAACATGCATGAGAAACCCCGAAGATGGTACACCGTGTGATGGGGAAAGGTTTCTAAAACGCACCTCATTTCTCATCTCCTTGTGCCCGGGTTCGCCATTCCAGCCGCTTTACTAGCAAGCTCCCTACTTGGAGCATCAGCACCTTTAACCTCCTGTTCCGTACAGGTTGTAATTTGTCCTGAGGATAAACGGGAAGACGTGGAACCAACGAGAGACTAGCTCTTGGTGTTGGGACAGGCACAGGTCACTCTATTTTCCCATCAGAAAGAAGAATTAACCACAGGCTCAGCCTGCCCCCCGGAACCAGAACAGGGCCTGAAGCCATTCTGCGATTTTGCGGCCAGCTCCCATAAAAACGAGTTGTAGAATGGAGGTTCAGGGCACTGCAATTCACAAACCTGCAGAGTTATAAATGATAACTCTCGTCCACAAATATATTGAGGGAAGGCAAAGAAGAGGATTTGAAATTAAGGCAGAATTGCAGGAAACAGATTTCAGGAGGTAGATACGAATCGCCTTTAAAGCACATGAAAATTGGCAAAACGTTGACAATGATGCCCTTGGCCAAAAAGGGCGTATGCGTTTTTTCCTGAATATATTCAGGAAAAGACGCATACGCCCTTTTTGGCCAAACAAGCAACCTGGAAAGGCAAATCAGCGTTACAAAGAAGTCTCGCTTCCCATCGGTCAAAAGGGCCATGCTGAAAAAAGTGTCAAAACCAGAAATGCAGGACAGGCCATGGAGAAATGGGAGCCTTGCTACACTGATGGGCGGGATGTAAATTGCCAAGAGCCACTCTGGAGAAGTGTCCGGTGAGTCCTGAAACATCTGGAAAACACAGCTTAGAGAGCATAGGGCACTTCCACTCATGGGGGTATAAATTGGGAAAATTAAAAATCAGCAAGACACAAGCACCCCAAAGTTTAGGGCTGCTCTGTTGACCAGGACCTCCACTTCATTCCACCTTAAATATCCCAGGAAAGAGAAAAATGGATAAAGAAGCTGTGGTCCTTATGTACAATGGAATATCACTCAGCCATGAAATCAATGTCGTAAGGTTAGTAGCAGCATGATGAGTGGATTTAGGTACGACGATTCTAAGTGAAATAAGTCACACAGAAAAGGACACTTCTCATAAGGTATCACTGATAGAGGGAGTGTAAAAACCGTTACACTTGAACTGAATTACAAAACAGAACAGAGTCACACATGCAGAAAACACACTATGGCTGCTTAACGGGAAAGGTGAGGTGGGGTGATACATAAAACAAGGGTATCAAATTAGCTCAGATACCGTTCCATAAACCCAATATGTAATAGACAAGACCTACTCCTTGCTCAGAGAACTGGACTCAACACGCCCTAGTCACCGCACAAGAATATATCTGACTAATAATAATCGTAAAACCTATGTATTGATATCTCTCTGTTAGTGTGTCAAGTGGGTGTAAAGCGGCATAAACACAGCAGTGAAAAGCAGCTAAACCCCATTATAAAAATAAATTACTTTGAAACACCCATGAAACAAAGACAGTGAAAGAGAGAGAAATTCTTACACAATGCGTTCAGGGGCTGTGATGCAACCTGGATTGACCATATCTAGACGCACAGCTGGATGAGACATAAGGGTGGACACTCTTGGGGCTGAGAGGTTTGGTGAGGTTGGGTGAGCAAACTCAGACCCTTTAAAGTAATACTGTGTGGTACCCATCGCATGGGTCCCATATCTCCAGGTTCAAGGGCATCTTCCTACATCAAAAACATGCATGAGAAACCCAGAAGATGGTACACCGTGTGATGGGGAAAGGTTTCTAAAACGCACCTCATTTCTCATCTCCTTGTGCCCGGGTTCGCCATTCCAGCCGCTTTACTAGCAAGCTCCCTACTTGGAGCATCAGCACCTTTAACCTCCTGTTCCGTACAGGTTGCAATTTGTCCTGAGGATAAACGGGAAGACGTGGAACCAACGAGAGACTAGCTCTTGGTGTTGGGACAGGCACAGGTCACTCTATTTTCCCATCAGAAAGAAGAATTAACCACAGGCTCAGCCTGCCCCCCGGAACCAGAACAGGGCCTGAAGCCATTCTGTGATTTTGCGGCCAGCTCCCATAAACACGAGTTGTAGAATGGAGGTTCAGGGCACTGCAATTCACAAACCTGCAGAGTTATAAATGATAACTCTCGTCCACAAATATATTGAGGGAAGGCAAAGAAGAGGATTTGAAATCAAGGCAGAATTGCAGGAAACAGATTTCAGGAGGTAGATACGAATCGCCTTTAAAGCACATGAAAAGCGGCAAAACGTTGACAATGATGCCCTTGGCCAAAAAGGGCGTATGCGTTTTTTCCTGAATATATTCAGGAAAAGACGCATACGCCCTTTTTGGCCAAGCAAGCAACCTGGAAAGGCAAATCAGCGCTACAAAGAAGTCTCGCTTCCCATCGGTCAAAAGGGCCATGCTGAAAAAAGTGTCAAAAGCAGAAATGCAGGACAGGCCATGGAGAAATGGGAGCCTTGCTACACTGATGGGCGGGATGTAAATTGCCAAGAGCCACTCTGGAGAAGTGTCCGGTGAGTCCTGAAACATCTGGAAAACACAGCTTAGAGAGCATAGGGCACTTCCACTCATGGGGGTATAAATTGGGAAAATTAAAAATCAGCAAGACACAAGCACCCCAAAGTTTAGGGCTGCTCTGTTGACCAGGACCTCCACTTCATTCCACCTTCAATATCCCAGGAAAGAGAAAAATGGATAAAGAAGTTGTGGTCCTTATGTACAATGGAATATCACTCAGCCATGAAATCAATGTCGTAAGGTTAGTAGCAGCATGATGAGTGGATTTAGGTACGACGATTCTAAGTGAAATAAGTCACACAGAAAAGGACACTTCTCATAAGGTATCACTGATAGAGGGAGTGTAAAAACCGTTACACTTGAACTGAATTACAAAACAGAACAGAGTCACACATGCAGAAAACACACTATGGCTGCTTAAGGGGAAAGGTGAGGTGGGGTGATACATAAAACAAGGGTATCAAATTAGCTCAGATACCGTTCCATAAACCCAATATGTAATAGACAAGACCTACTCCTTGCTCAGAGAACTGGACTTAACACGCCCTATTCACCGCACAAGAATATATCTGACTAATAATAATCGTAAAACCTATGTATTGATATCTCTCTGTTAGTGTGTCAAGTGGGTGTAAAGCGGCATAAACACAGCATTGAAAAGCAGCTAAACCCCATTATAAAAATAAATTACTTTGAAACACCCATGAAACAAAGACAGTGAAAGAGAGAGAAATTCTTACACAATGCGTTCAGGGGCTGTGATGCAACCTGGATTGACCATATCTAGACGCACAGCTGGATGAGACATAAGGGTGGACACTCTTGGGGCTGAGAGGTTTGGTGAGGTTGGGTGAGCAAACGCAGACCCTTTAAAGTAGTACTGCGTGGTACCCATCGCATGGGTCCCAAATCTCCAGGTTCAAGGGCATCTTCCTACATCGAAAACATGCATGAGAAACCCAGAAGATGGTACACCGTGTGATGGGGAAAGGTTTCTAAAACGCACCTCATTTCTCATCTCCTTGTGCCCGGGTTCGCCATTCCAGCCGCTTTACTAGCAATCTCCCTACTTGGAGCATCAGCACCTTTAACCTCCTGTTCCGTACAGGTTGCAATTTGTCCTGAGGATGAACGGGAAGACGGGGAACCAACGAGAGACTAGCTCTTGGTGTCGGGACAGGCACAGGTCACTCTATTTTCCCATCAGGAAGAAGAATTAACCACAGGCTCAGCCTGCCCCCCGGAACCAGAACAGGGCCTGAAGCCATCCTGCAATTTTGCGGCCAGCTCCCAAAAAAGCGAGTTGTAAAATGGAGGTTCAGGGCACTGCAATTCACAAACCTGCAGAGTTATAAATGATAACTCTCGTCCACAAATATATTGAGGGAAGGCATAGAAGAGGATTTGAAATCAAGGCAGAATTGCACGAAACAGATTTCAGGAGGTAGATTCGAATCGCCTTTAAAGCACATGAAAAGCGGCAAAACGTTGACAATGATGCCCTTGGCCAAAAAGGGCGTATGCGTTTTTTCCTGAATATATTCAGGAAAAAACGCATACGCCCTTTTTGGCCAACCAAGCAACCTGGAAAGCAAATCAGCGCTACAGAGAAGTCTCGCTTCCCATCGGTCAAAAGGGCCATGCTGAAAAAAGTGTCAAAACCAGAAATGCAGTACAGGCCATGGAGAAATGGGAGCCTTGCTACACTGATGGGCGGGATGTAAATTGCCAACAGCCACTCTGGAGAAGTGTACGGTGTGTCCTGAAACACCTGAAAAACACAGCTTAGAGAGCATAGGGCACTTCCACTCATGGGTGTATAAATTGGGAAAATTAAAAATCAGCAAGACACAAGCACCCCAAAGTTGAGGGCTGCTCTGTTGACAAGGACCTCCACTTCATTCCACCTTAAATATCCCAGGAAAGAGAAAAATGGATAAAGAAGTTGTGGTCTTTATGTACAATGGAATATCACTCAGCCATGAAATCAATGTCATAAGGTTAGTAGCAGCATGATGAGTGGATTTAGATACGACGATTCTAAGTGAAATAAGTCACACAGAAAAGGACCCTTCTCCTAAGGTATCACTTATAGAGGGAATGTAAAAACTGTTACACTTGAACTGAATTACAAAACAGAACAGAGTCACACATGCAGAAAACACACTATGGCTGCTTAACGGGAAAGGTGAGGTGGGGTGATACATAAAACAAGGGTTTCAAATTAGCTCAGATACCGTTCCATAAACCCAATATGTAATAGACAAGACCTACTCCTTGCTCAGAGAACTGGACTCAACACGCCCTATTCACCGCACAAGAATATATCTGACTAGTAATAATCTTAAAACCTATGTACTGATATCTCTCTGTTGGTGTGTCAAGTGGGTGTAAAGCGGCATAAACACAGCAGTGAAAAGCAGCTAAACGCCATTATAAAAATAAATTACTTTGAAACACCCATGAAACAAAGACAGTGAAAGAGAGAGTAATTCTTACACAATGCGTTCAGGGGTTGTGATGCAACCTGGATTGACCATATCTAGACGCACAGCTGGATGAGACATAAGGGTGGACACTCTTGGGGCTGAGAGGTTTGGTGAGGTTGGGTGAGCAAACTCAGACCCTTTAAAGTAATACTGCGTGGTACCCATCACATGGGTCCCAAATCTCCAGGTTCAAGGGCATCTTCCTACATCGAAAACATGCATGAGAAACCCAGAAGATGGTACACCGTGTGATGGGGAAAGGTTTCTAAAACGCACCTCATTTCTCATCTCCTTGTGCCCGGGTTCGCCATTCCAGCCGCTTTACTAGCAATCTCCCTACTTGGAGCATCAGCACCTTTAACCTCCGGTTCCGTACAGGTTGCAATTTGTCCTGAGGATGAACGGGAAGACGGGGAACCAACGAGAGACTAGCTCTTGGTGTCGGGACAGGCACAGGTCACTCTATTTTCCCATCACGAAGAAGAATTAACCACAGGCTCAGCCTGCCCCACGGAACCAGAACAGGGCCTGAAGCCATCCTGCGCTTTTGCGGCCAGCTCCCTAAAAAGCGAGTTGTACAATGGAGCTTCAGGGCACTGCAATTCACAAACCTGCAGAGTTATAAATGATAACTCTCGTCCACAAATATATTGAGGGAAGGCAAAGAAGAGGATTTGAAATCAAGGCAGAATTGCAGGAAACAGATTTCAGGAGGTAGATACGAATCGCCTTTAAAGCACATGAAAAGCGGCAAATCGTTGACAATGATGCCCTTGGCCAAAAAGGGCGTATGCGTTTTTTCCTGAATATATTCAGGAAAAAACGCATACGCCCTTTTTGGCCAACCAAGCAACCTGGAAAGGCAAATCAGCGCTACAAAGAAGTCTCGCTTCCCATCGGTCAAAAGGGCCATGCTGAAAAAAGTGTCAAAACCAGAAATGCAGGACAGGCCATGGAGAAATGGGAGCCTTGCTACACTGATGGGCGGGATGTAAATTGCCAAGAGCCACTCCGGAGAAGTGTCCGGTGAGTCCTGAAACATCTGAAAAACACAGCTTAGAGAGCATAGGGCACTTCCACTCATGGGGGTATAAATTGGGAAAATGAAAAATCAGCAAGACACAAGCACCCCAAAGTTTAGGGCTGCTCTGTTGACCAGGACCTCCACTTCATTCCACCTTAAATATCCCAGGAAAGAGAAAAATGGATAAAGAAGTTGTGGTCCTTATGTACAATGGAATATCACTCAGCCATGAAATCAATGTCGTAAGGTTAGTAGAAGCATGATGAGTGGATTTAGGTACGACGATTCTAAGTGAAATAAGTCACACAGAAAAGGACACTTCTCATAAGGTATCACTGATAGAGGGAATGTAAAAACCGTTACACTTGAACTGAATTACAAAACAGAACAGAGTCACACATGCAGAAAACACACTATGGCTGCTTAACGGGAAAGGTGAGGTGGGGTGACACATAAAACAAGGGTATCAAATTAGTTCAGATACCGTTCCATAAACCCAATATGTAATAGACAAGACCTACTCCTTGCTCAGAGAACTGGACTCAACACGCCCTATTCACCGCACAAGAATATATCTGACTAATAATAATCGTAAAACCTATGTATTGATATCTCTCTGTTAGTGTGTCAAGTGGGTGTAAAGCGGCATAAGCACAGCAGTGAAAAGCAGCTAAACCCCATTATAAAAATAAATTACTTTGAAACACCCATGAAACAAAGACAGTGAAAGAGAGAGAAATTCTTACACAATGCGTTCAGGGGCTGTGATGCAACCTGGATTGACCATATCTAGACGCACAGCTGGATGAGACATAAGGGTGGACACTCTTGGGGCTGAGAGGTTTGGTGAGGTTGGGTGAGCAAACGCAGACCCTTTAAAGTAATACTGCGTGGTACCCATCGCATGGGTCCCAAATCTCCAGGTTCAAGGGCATCTTCCTACATCGAAAACATGCATGAGAAACCCAGAAGATGGTACACCGTGTGATGGGGAAAGGTTTCTAAAACGCACCTCATTTCTCATCTCCTTGTGCCCGGGTTCGCCATTCCAGCCGCTTTACTAGCAATCTCCCTACTTGGAGCATCAGCACCTTTAACCTCCTGTTCCGTACAGGTTGCAATTTGTCCTGAGGATGAACGGGAAGACGGGGAACCAACGAGAGACTAGCTCTTGGTGTCGGGACAGGCACAGGTCACTCTATTTTCCCATCAGGAAGAAGAATTAACCACAGGCTCAGCCTGCCCCCCGGAACCAGAACAGGGCCTGAAGCCATCCTGCAATTTTGCGGCCAGCTCCCAAAAAAGCGAGTTGTAAAATGGAGGTTCAGGGCACTGCAATTCACAAACCTGCAGAGTTATAAATGATAACTCTCGTCCACAAATATATTGAGGGAAGGCATAGAAGAGGATTTGAAATCAAGGCAGAATTGCACGAAACAGATTTCAGGAGGTAGATTCGAATCGCCTTTAAAGCACATGAAAAGCGGCAAAACGTTGACAATGATGCCCTTGGCCAAAAAGGGCGTATGCGTTTTTTCCTGAATATATTCAGGAAAAAACGCATACGCCCTTTTTGGCCAACCAAGCAACCTGGAAAGCAAATCAGCGCTACAGAGAAGTCTCGCTTCCCATCGGTCAAAAGGGCCATGCTGAAAAAAGTGTCAAAACCAGAAATGCAGTACAGGCCATGGAGAAATGGGAGCCTTGCTACACTGATGGGCGGGATGTAAATTGCCAAGAGCCACTCCGGAGAAGTGTCCGGTGAGTCCTGAAACATCTGAAAAACACAGCTTAGAGAGCATAGGGCACTTCCACTCATGGGGGTATAAATTGGGAAAATGAAAAATCAGCAAGACACAAGCACCCCAAAGTTTAGGGCTGCTCTGTTGACCAGGACCTCCACTTCATTCCACCTTAAATATCCCAGGAAAGAGAAAAATGGATAAAGAAGTTGTGGTCCTTATGTACAATGGAATATCACTCAGCCATGAAATCAATGTCGTAAGGTTAGTAGAAGCATGATGAGTGGATTTAGGTACGACGATTCTAAGTGAAATAAGTCACACAGAAAAGGACACTTCTCATAAGGTATCACTGATAGAGGGAATGTAAAAACCGTTACACTTGAACTGAATTACAAAACAGAACAGAGTCACACATGCAGAAAACACACTATGGCTGCTTAACGGGAAAGGTGAGGTGGGGTGACACATAAAACAAGGGTATCAAATTAGTTCAGATACCGTTCCATAAACCCAATATGTAATAGACAAGACCTACTCCTTGCTCAGAGAACTGGACTCAACACGCCCTATTCACCGCACAAGAATATATCTGACTAATAATAATCGTAAAACCTATGTATTGATATCTCTCTGTTAGTGTGTCAAGTGGGTGTAAAGCGGCATAAGCACAGCAGTGAAAAGCAGCTAAACCCCATTATAAAAATAAATTACTTTGAAACACCCATGAAACAAAGACAGTGAAAGAGAGAGAAATTCTTACACAATGCGTTCAGGGGCTGTGATGCAACCTGGATTGACCATATCTAGACGCACAGCTGGATGAGACATAAGGGTGGACACTCTTGGGGCTGAGAGGTTTGGTGAGGTTGGGTGAGCAAACGCAGACCCTTTAAAGTAATACTGCGTGGTACCCATCGCATGGGTCCCAAATCTCCAGGTTCAAGGGCATCTTCCTACATCAAAAACATGCATGAGAAACCCAGAAGATGGTACACCATGTGATGGGGAAAGCTTTCTAAAACGCACCTCATTTCTCATCTCCTTGTGCCCGGGTTCGCCATTCCAGCTGCTTTACTAGCAAGCTCCCTACTTGGAGCATCAGCACCTTTAACCTCCTGTTCCATGCAGGTTGCAATTTGTCCTGAGGATAAACGGGAAGACGTGGAACCAACGAGAGACTAGCTCTTGGTGTTGGGACAGGCACAGGTCACTCTATTTTCCCATCAGAAAGAAGAATTAACCACAGGCTCAGCCTGCCCCCCGGAACCAGAACAGGGCCTGAAGCCATTCTGCGATTTTGCGGCCAGCTCCCATAAAAACGAGTTGTAGAATGGAGGTTCAGGGCACTGCAATTCACAAACCTGCAGAGTTATAAATGATAACTCTCGTCCACAAATATATTGAGGGAAGGCAAAGAAGAGGATTTGAAATCAAGGCAGAATTGCAGGAAACATATTTCAGGAGGTAGATTCGATTCGCTTTAAAGCACACGAAAAGCGGTAAAACGTTGACAATGATGCCCTTGGCAAAAAAGGGCGTATGCGTTTTTTCTTGAATATATTCAGGAAAAAACGCATACGCCCTTTTTGGCCAACCAAGCAACCTGGAAAGGCAAATCAGCGCTACAAAGAAGTCTCGCTTCCCATCGGTCAAAAGGGCCATGCTGAAAAAAGTGTCAAAACCAGAAATGCAGGACAGGCCATGGAGAAATGGGAGCCTTGCTACACTGATGGGCGGGATGTAAATTGCCAACAGCCACTCTGGAGAAGTGTACGGTGTGCCCTGAAACATCTAAAAAACACAGCTTAGAGAGCATAGGGCACTTCCACTCATGGGGATATAAATTGGCAAAATGAAAAATCAGCAAGACAAAAGCACCCCAAAGTTTAGGGCTGCTCTCTTGACAAGGACCTCCACTTCATTCCACCTTAAATATCCAAGGAAAGAGAAAAATGGAAAAAGAAGTTGTGGTCCTTATGTACAATGGAATATCACTCAGCCATGAAATCAATGTCATAAGGCTAGTAGCAGCATGATGAGTGGATTTAGGTACGACGATTCTAAGTGAAATAAGTCACACAGAAAAGGACACTTCTCATAAGGTATCACTGATAGAGGGAATGTAAAAACCGTTACACTTGAACTGAATTACCAAACAGAACAGAGTCACACATGCAGAAAACACACTATGGCTGCTTAACGGGAAAGGTGAGGTGGGGTGATACATAAAACAAGGGTATCAAATTAGCTCAGATACCATTCCATAAACCCAATATGTAATAGACAAGACCTATTCCTTGCTCAGAGAACTGGACTCAACACGCCCTATTCACCACACAAGAATATATCTGACTAATAATAATCGTAAAACCTATGTATTGATATTTCTCTGTTAGTGTGTCAAGTGGGTGTAAAGCGGCATAAACCCAGCAGTGAAAAGCAGCTAAACCCCATTATAAAAATAAACTACTTTTAAAAACCCATGAAACAAAGACAGTGAAAGACAGAGAAATTCTTACACAATGCGTTCAGGGGCTGTGATGCAACCTGGATTGACCATATCTAGACGCACAGCTGGATGAGACATAAGGGTGGACACTCTTGGGGCTGAGAGGTTTGGTGAGGTTGGGTGAGCAAACGCAGACCCTTTAAAGTAATACTGCGTGGTACCCATCGCATGGGTCCCAAATCTCCAGGTTCAAGGGCATCTTCCTACATCGAAAACATGCATGAGAAACCCAGAAGATGGTACACCGTGTGATGGGGAAAGGTTTCTAAAACGCACCTCATTTCTCATCTCCTTGTGCCCGGGTTCGCCATTCCAGCTGCTTTACTAGCAATCTCCCTACTTGGAGCATCAGCACCTTTAACCTCCTGTTCCGTACAGGTTGCAATTTGTCCTGAGGATGAACGGGAAGACGGGGAACCAGTGAGAGACTGGCTCTTGGTGTTGGGACAGGCACAGGTCACTCTATTTTCCCATCAGGAAGAATAATTAACCACAGGCTCATCCTGCCCCCCGGAACCAGAACAGGGCCTGAAGCCATCCTGCGCTTTTGCGGCCAGCTCCCAAAAACTCGAGTTGTAAAATGGAGGTTCAGGGCACTGCAATTCACAAACCTGCAGAGTTATAAATGATAACTCTCGTCCACAAATATATTGAGGGAAGGCAAAGAAGAGTATTTGAAATCAAGGCAGAATTGCAGGAAACAGATTTCAGGAGGTAGATTCGAATCGCCTTTAAAGCACATGAAAAGCGGCAAAACGTTGACAATGATGCCCTTGGCCAAAAGGGGCGTATGCGTTTTTTCCTGAATATATTCAGGAAAAAACGCATACGCCCCTTTTGGCCAACCAAGCAACCTGGAAAGGCAAATCAGCGCTACAAAGAAGTCTCGCTTCCCATCGGTCAAAAGGGCCATGCTGAAAAAAGTGTCAAAACCAGAAATGCAGGACAGGCCATGGAGAAATGGGAGCCTTGCTACACTGATGGGCGGGATGTAAATTGCCAACAGCCACTCTGGAGAAGTGTACGGTGTGTCCTGAAACATTTAAAAAACACAGCTTAGAGAGCATAGGGCACTTCCACTCATGGGGGTATAAATTGTGAAAATGAAAAATCAGCAAGACACAAGCACCCCAAACTTTAGGGCTGCTCTCTTGACAAGGACCTCCACTTCATTCCACCTTAAATATCCCAGGAAAGAGAAAAATGGATAAAGAAGTTGTGGTCCTTATGTACAATGGAATATCACTCAGCCATGAAATCAATGTCATAAGGCTAGTAGCAGCACGATGAGTGGATTTAGGTACGACGATTCTAAGTGAAATAAGTCACACAGAAAAGGACACTTCTCATAAGGTATCACTGATAGAGGGAATGTAAAAACCGTTACACTTGAACTGAATTACAAAACAGAACAGCGTCACACATGCAGAAAACACACTATGGCGGCTTAACGGGAAAGGTGAGGTGGGGTGATACATAAAACAAGGGTATCAAATTAGCTCAGATACCGTTCCATAAACCCAATATGTAATAAACAAGACCTACTCCTTGCTCAGAGAACTGGACTCAACACGCCCTATTCACCACACAAGAATCTATCTGACTAGTAATAATCTTAAAACCTATGTATTGATATCTCTCTGTTAGTGTGTCAAGTGGGTATAAAGCGGCATAAAAACAGCTGTGAAAAGCAGCTAAACCCCACTATAAAAATAAATTACTTTGAAAAACCCATGAAACAAAGACAGTGAAAGAGATAGAATTTCTTACACAATGCGTTCAGGGGCTGTGATGCAACCTGGATTGACCATATCTAGACCCACAGCTGGATGAGACATAAGGGTGGACACTCTTGGGGCTGAGAGGTTTGGTGAGGTTGGGTGAGCAAACGCAGACCCTTTAAAGTAATACTGCGTGGTACCCATCGCATGGGTCCCAAATCTCCAGCTTCAAGGGCATCTTCCTACATCGAAAACATGCATGAGAAACCCAGAAGATGGTACACCGTGTGATGGGGAAAGGTTTCTAAAACGCACCTCATTTCTCATCTCCTTGTGCCCGGGTTCGCCATTCCAGCCTCTTTACTAGCAAGCTCCCTACTTGGAGCATCAGCACCTTTAACCTCCTGTTCCGTACAGGTTGCAATTTGTCCTGAGGATGAACGGGAAGACGGGGATCCAACGAGAGACTAGCTCTTGGTGTTGGGACAGGCACAGGTCACTCTATTTTCCCATCAGAAAGAAGAATTAACCACAGGCTCAGCCTGCCCCCCGGAACCAGAACAGGGCCTGAAGCCATTCTGCGATTTTGCGGCCAGCTCCCATAAACACGAGTTTTAGAATGGAGGTTCAGGGCACTGCAATTCACAAACCTGCAGAGTTATAAATGATAACTCTCGTCCACAAATATATTGAGGGAAGGCAAAGAAGAGGATTTGAAATCAAGGCAGAATTGCAGGAAACAGATTTCAGGAGGTAGATACGAATAGCCTTTAAAGCACATGAAAAGCGGCAAAACGTTGACAATGATGCCCTTGGCCAAAAAGGGCGTATGCGTTTTTTCCTGAATATATTCAGGAAAAAACGCATACGCCCTTTTTGGCCAACCAAGCAACCTGGAAAGGCAAATCAGCGCTACAAAGAAGTCTCGCTTCCCATCGGTCAAAAGGGCCATGCTGAAAAAAGTGTCAAAACCAGAAATGCAGGACAGGCCATGGAGAAATGGGAGCCTTGCTACACTGATGGGCGGGATGTAAATTGCCAAGAGCCACTCTGGAGAAGTTTCCGGTGAGTCCTGAAACATCTAAAAAACACAGCTTAGAGAGCATAGGGCACTTCCACTCATGGGGGTATAAATTGGGAAAATTAAAAATCAGCAAGACACAAGCACCCCAAAGTTTAGGGCTGCTCTGTTGACCAGGACCTCCACTTCATTCCACCTTAAATATCCCAGGAAAGAGAAAAATGGATAAAGAAGTTGTGGTCCTTATGTACAATGGAATATCACTCAGCCATGAAATCAATGTCGTAAGGTTAGTAGCAGCATGATGAGTGGATTTAGGTACGACGATTCTAAGTGAAATAAGTCACACAGAAAAGGACACTTCTCATAAGGTATCACTGATAGAGGGAATGTAAAAACCGTTACACTTGAACTGAATTACAAAACAGAACAGCGTCACACATGCAGAAAACACACTATGGCGGCTTAACGGGAAAGGTGAGGTGGGGTGATACATAAAACAAGGGTATCAAATTAGCTCAGATACCGTTCCATAAACCCAATATGTAATAAACAAGACCTACTCCTTGCTCAGAGAACTGGACTCAACACGCCCTATTCACCACACAAGAATCTATCTGACTAGTAATAATCTTAAAACCTATGTATTGATATCTCTCTGTTAGTGTGTCAAGTGGGTATAAAGCGGCATAAAAACAGCTGTGAAAAGCAGCTAAACCCCACTATAAAAATAAATTACTTTGAAAAACCCATGAAACAAAGACAGTGAAAGAGATAGAATTTCTTACACAATGCGTTCAGGGGCTGTGATGCAACCTGGATTGACCATATCTAGACCCACAGCTGGATGAGACATAAGGGTGGACACTCTTGGGGCTGAGAGGTTTGGTGAGGTTGGGTGAGCAAACGCAGACCCTTTAAAGTAATACTGCGTGGTACCCAACGCATGGGTCCCAAATCTCCAGCTTCAAGGGCATCTTCCTACATCGAAAACATGCATGAGAAACCCAGAAGATGGTACACCGTGTGATGGGGAAAGGTTTCTAAAACGCACCTCATTTCTCATCTCCTTGTGCCCGGGTTCGCCATTCCAGCCTCTTTACTAGCAAGCTCCCTACTTGGAGCATCAGCACCTTTAACCTCCTGTTCCGTACAGGTTGCAATTTGTCCTGAGGATGAACGGGAAGACGGGGATCCAACGAGAGACTAGCTCTTGGTGTTGGGACAGGCACAGGTCACTCTATTTTCCCATCAGAAAGAAGAATTAACCACAGGCTCAGCCTGCCCCCCGGAACCAGAACAGGGCCTGAAGCCATTCTGCGATTTTGCGGCCAGCTCCCATAAACACGAGTTGTAGAATGGAGGTTCAGGGCACTGCAATTCACAAACCTGCAGAGTTATAAATGATAACTCTCGTCCACAAATATATTGAGGGAAGGCAAAGAAGAGGATTTGAAATCAAGGCAGAATTGCAGGAAACAGATTTCAGGAGGTAGATACGAATAGCCTTTAAAGCACATGAAAAGCGGCAAAACGTTGACAATGATGCCCTTGGCCAAAAAGGGCGTATGCGTTTTTTCCTGAATATATTCAGGAAAAAACGCATACGCCCTTTTTGGCCAACCAAGCAACCTGGAAAGGCAAATCAGCGCTACAAAGAAGTCTCGCTTCCCATCGGTCAAAAGGGCCATGCTGAAAAAAGTGTCAAAACCAGAAATGCAGGACAGGCCATGGAGAAATGGGAGCCTTGCTACACTGATGGGCGGGATGTAAATTGCCAAGAGCCACTCTGGAGAAGTGTCCGGTGAGTCCTGAAACATCTAAAAAACACAGCTTAGAGAGCATAGGGCACTTCCACTCATGGGGGTATAAATTGGGAAAATTAAAAATCAGCAAGACACAAGCACCCCAAAGTTTAGGGCTGCTCTGTTGACCAGGACCTCCACTTCATTCCACCTTCAATATCCCAGGAAAGAGAAAAATGGATAAAGAAGTTGTGGTCCTTATGTACAATGGAATATCACTCAGCCATGAAATCAATGTCGTAAGGTTAGTAGCAGCATGATGAGTGGATTTAGGTACGACGATTCTAAGTGAAATAAGTCACACAGAAAAGGACACTTCTCATAAGGTATCACTGATAGAGGGAGTGTAAAAACCGTAACACTTGAACTGAATTACAAAAAAGAACAGAGTCACACATGCAGAAAACACACTATGGCTGCTTAAGGGGAAAGGTGAGGTGGGGTGATACATAAAACAAGGGTATCAAATTAGCTCAGATACCGTTCCATAAACCCAATATGTAATAGACAAGACCTACTCCTTGCTCAGAGAACTGGACTCAACACGCCCTATTCACCGCACAAGAATATATCTGACTAATAATAATCGTAAAAACTATGTATTGATATCTCTCTGTTAGTGTGTCAAGTGGGTGTAAAGCGGCATAAACACAGCAGTGAAAAGCAGCTAAACCCCATTATAAAAATAAATTACTTTGAAACACCCATGAAACAAAGACAGTGAAAGAGAGAGAAATTCTTACACAATGCGTTCAGGGGCTGTGATGCAACCTGGATTGACCATATCTAGACGCACAGCTGGATGAGACATAAGGGTGGACACTCTTGGGGCTGAGAGGTTTGGTGAGGTTGGGTGAGCAAACGCAGACCCTTTAAAGTAATACTGCGTGGTACCCATCGCATGGGTCCCAAATCTACAGGTTCAAGGGCATCTTCCTACATCAAAAACATGCATGAGAAACCCAGAAGATGGTACACCGTGTGATGGGGAAAGGTTTCTAAAACGCACCTCATTTCTCATCTCCTTGTGCCCGGGTTCGCCATTCCAGCTGCTTTACTAGCAATCTCCCTACTTGGAGCATCAGCACCTTTAACCTCCTGTTCCGTACAGGTTGCAATTTGTCCTGAGGATGAACGGGAAGACGGGGAACCAGTGAGAGACTGGCTCTTGGTGTTGGGACAGGCACAGGTCACTCTATTTTCCCATCAGGAAGAATAATTAACCACAGGCTCATCCTGCCCCCCGGAACCAGAACAGGGCCTGAAGCCATCCTGCGCTTTTGCGGCCAGCTCCCAAAAACTCGAGTTGTAAAATGGAGGTTCAGGGCACTGCAATTCACAAACCTGCAGAGTTATAAATGATAACTCTCGTCCACAAATATATTGAGGGAAGGCAAAGAAGAGTATTTGAAATCAAGGCAGAATTGCAGGAAACAGATTTCAGGAGGTAGATTCGAATCGCCTTTAAAGCACATGAAAAGCGGCAAAACGTTGACAATGATGCCCTTGGCCAAAAGGGGCGTATGCGTTTTTTCCTGAATATATTCAGGAAAAAACGCATACGCCCCTTTTGGCCAACCAAGCAACCTGGAAAGGCAAATCAGCGCTACAAAGAAGTCTCGCTTCCCATCGGTCAAAAGGGCCATGCTGAAAAAAGTGTCAAAACCAGAAATGCAGGACAGGCCATGGAGAAATGGGAGCCTTGCTACACTGATGGGCGGGATGTAAATTGCCAACAGCCACTCTGGAGAAGTGTACGGTGTGTCCTGAAACATTTAAAAAACACAGCTTAGAGAGCATAGGGCACTTCCACTCATGGGGGTATAAATTGTGAAAATGAAAAATCAGCAAGACACAAGCACCCCAAAGTTTAGGGCTGCTCTGTTGACCAGGACCTCCACTTCATTCCACCTTAAATATCCCAGGAAAGAGAAAAATGGATAAAGAAGTTGTGGTCCTTATGTACAATGGAATATCACTCAGCCATGAAATCAATGTCGTAAGGTTAGTAGCAGCATGATGAGTGGATTTAGGTACGACGATTCTAAGTGAAATAAGTCACACAGAAAAGGACACTTCTCATAAGGTATCACTGATAGAGGGAATGTAAAAACCGTTACACTTGAACTGAATTACAAAACAGAACAGCGTCACACATGCAGAAAACACACTATGGCGGCTTAACGGGAAAGGTGAGGTGGGGTGATACATAAAACAAGGGTATCAAATTAGCTCAGATACCGTTCCATAAACCCAATATGTAATAAACAAGACCTACTCCTTGCTCAGAGAACTGGACTCAACACGCCCTATTCACCACACAAGAATCTATCTGACTAGTAATAATCTTAAAACCTATGTATTGATATCTCTCTGTTAGTGTGTCAAGTGGGTATAAAGCGGCATAAAAACAGCTGTGAAAAGCAGCTAAACCCCACTATAAAAATAAATTACTTTGAAAAACCCATGAAACAAAGACAGTGAAAGAGATAGAATTTCTTACACAATGCGTTCAGGGGCTGTGATGCAACCTGGATTGACCATATCTAGACCCACAGCTGGATGAGACATAAGGGTGGACACTCTTGGGGCTGAGAGGTTTGGTGAGGTTGGGTGAGCAAACGCAGACCCTTTAAAGTAATACTGCGTGGTACCCATCGCATGGGTCCCAAATCTCCAGCTTCAAGGGCATCTTCCTACATCGAAAACATGCATGAGAAACCCAGAAGATGGTACACCGTGTGATGGGGAAAGGTTTCTAAAACGCACCTCATTTCTCATCTCCTTGTGCCCGGGTTCGCCATTCCAGCCTCTTTACTAGCAAGCTCCCTACTTGGAGCATCAGCACCTTTAACCTCCTGTTCCGTACAGGTTGCAATTTGTCCTGAGGATGAACGGGAAGACGGGGATCCAACGAGAGACTAGCTCTTGGTGTTGGGACAGGCACAGGTCACTCTATTTTCCCATCAGAAAGAAGAATTAACCACAGGCTCAGCCTGCCCCCCGGAACCAGAACAGGGCCTGAAGCCATTCTGCGATTTTGCGGCCAGCTCCCATAAACACGAGTTGTAGAATGGAGGTTCAGGGCACTGCAATTCACAAACCTGCAGAGTTATAAATGATAACTCTCGTCCACAAATATATTGAGGGAAGGCAAAGAAGAGGATTTGAAATCAAGGCAGAATTGCAGGAAACAGATTTCAGGAGGTAGATACGAATAGCCTTTAAAGCACATGAAAAGCGGCAAAACGTTGACAATGATGCCCTTGGCCAAAAAGGGCGTATGCGTTTTTTCCTGAATATATTCAGGAAAAAACGCATACGCCCTTTTTGGCCAACCAAGCAACCTGGAAAGGCAAATCAGCGCTACAAAGAAGTCTCGCTTCCCATCGGTCAAAAGGGCCATGCTGAAAAAAGTGTCAAAACCAGAAATGCAGGACAGGCCATGGAGAAATGGGAGCCTTGCTACACTGATGGGCGGGATGTAAATTGCCAAGAGCCACTCTGGAGAAGTGTCCGGTGAGTCCTGAAACATCTAAAAAACACAGCTTAGAGAGCATAGGGCACTTCCACTCATGGGGGTATAAATTGGGAAAATTAAAAATCAGCAAGACACAAGCACCCCAAAGTTTAGGGCTGCTCTGTTGACCAGGACCTCCACTTCATTCCACCTTAAATATCCCAGGAAAGAGAAAAATGGATAAAGAAGTTGTGGTCCTTATGTACAATGGAATATCACTCAGCCATGAAATCAATGTCGTAAGGTTAGTAGCAGCATGATGAGTGGATTTAGGTACGACGATTCTAAGTGAAATAAGTCACACAGAAAAGGACACTTCTCATAAGGTATCACTGATAGAGGGAGTGTAAAAACCGTAACACTTGAACTGAATTACAAAAAAGAACAGAGTCACACATGCAGAAAACACACTATGGCTGCTTAAGGGGAAAGGTGAGGTGGGGTGATACATAAAACAAGGGTATCAAATTAGCTCAGATACCGTTCCATAAACCCAATATGTAATAGACAAGACCTACTCCTTGCTCAGAGAACTGGACTCAACACGCCCTATTCACCGCACAAGAATATATCTGACTAATAATAATCGTAAAAACTATGTATTGATATCTCTCTGTTAGTGTGTCAAGTGGGTGTAAAGCGGCATAAACACAGCAGTGAAAAGCAGCTAAACCCCATTATAAAAATAAATTACTTTGAAACACCCATGAAACAAAGACAGTGAAAGAGAGAGAAATTCTTACACAATGCGTTCAGGGGCTGTGATGCAACCTGGATTGACCATATCTAGACGCACAGCTGGATGAGACATAAGGGTGGACACTCTTGGGGCTGAGAGGTTTGGTGAGGTTGGGTGAGCAAACGCAGACCCTTTAAAGTAATACTGCGTGGTACCCATCGCATGGGTCCCAAATCTACAGGTTCAAGGGCATCTTCCTACATCAAAAACATGCATGAGAAACCCAGAAGATGGTACACCGTGTGATGGGGAAAGGTTTCTAAAACGCACCTCATTTCTCATCTCCTTGTGCCCGGGTTCGCCATTCCAGCTGCTTTACTAGCAATCTCCCTACTTGGAGCATCAGCACCTTTAACCTCCTGTTCCGTACAGGTTGCAATTTGTCCTGAGGATGAACGGGAAGACGGGGAACCAGTGAGAGACTGGCTCTTGGTGTTGGGACAGGCACAGGTCACTCTATTTTCCCATCAGGAAGAATAATTAACCACAGGCTCATCCTGCCCCCCGGAACCAGAACAGGGCCTGAAGCCATCCTGCGCTTTTGCGGCCAGCTCCCAAAAACTCGAGTTGTAAAATGGAGGTTCAGGGCACTGCAATTCACAAACCTGCAGAGTTATAAATGATAACTCTCGTCCACAAATATATTGAGGGAAGGCAAAGAAGAGTATTTGAAATCAAGGCAGAATTGCAGGAAACAGATTTCAGGAGGTAGATTCGAATCGCCTTTAAAGCACATGAAAAGCGGCAAAACGTTGACAATGATGCCCTTGGCCAAAAGGGGCGTATGCGTTTTTTCCTGAATATATTCAGGAAAAAACGCATACGCCCCTTTTGGCCAACCAAGCAACCTGGAAAGGCAAATCAGCGCTACAAAGAAGTCTCGCTTCCCATCGGTCAAAAGGGCCATGCTGAAAAAAGTGTCAAAACCAGAAATGCAGGACAGGCCATGGAGAAATGGGAGCCTTGCTACACTGATGGGCGGGATGTAAATTGCCAACAGCCACTCTGGAGAAGTGTACGGTGTGTCCTGAAACATTTAAAAAACACAGCTTAGAGAGCATAGGGCACTTCCACTCATGGGGGTATAAATTGTGAAAATGAAAAATCAGCAAGACACAAGCACCCCAAAGTTTAGGGCTGCTCTGTTGACCAGGACCTCCACTTCATTCCACCTTAAATATCCCAGGAAAGAGAAAAATGGATAAAGAAGTTGTGGTCCTTATGTACAATGGAATATCACTCAGCCATGAAATCAATGTCGTAAGGTTAGTAGCAGCATGATGAGTGGATTTAGGTACGACGATTCTAAGTGAAATAAGTCACACAGAAAAGGACACTTCTCATAAGGTATCACTGATAGAGGGAATGTAAAAACCGTTACACTTGAACTGAATTACAAAACAGAACAGCGTCACACATGCAGAAAACACACTATGGCGGCTTAACGGGAAAGGTGAGGTGGGGTGATACATAAAACAAGGGTATCAAATTAGCTCAGATACCGTTCCATAAACCCAATATGTAATAAACAAGACCTACTCCTTGCTCAGAGAACTGGACTCAACACGCCCTATTCACCACACAAGAATCTATCTGACTAGTAATAATCTTAAAACCTATGTATTGATATCTCTCTGTTAGTGTGTCAAGTGGGTATAAAGCGGCATAAAAACAGCTGTGAAAAGCAGCTAAACCCCACTATAAAAATAAATTACTTTGAAAAACCCATGAAACAAAGACAGTGAAAGAGAGAGAAATTCTTACACAATGCGTTCAGGGGCTGTGATGCAACCTGGATTGACCATATCTAGACCCACAGCTGGATGAGACATAAGGGTGGACACTCTTGGGGCTGAGAGGTTTGGTGAGGTTGGGTGAGCAAACGCAGACCCTTTAAAGTAATACTGCGTGGTACCCATCGCATGGGTCCCAAATCTCCAGCTTCAAGGGCATCTTCCTACATCGAAAACATGCATGAGAAACCCAGAAGATGGTACACCGTGTGATGGGGAAAGGTTTCTAAAACGCACCTCATTTCTCATCTCCTTGTGCCCGGGTTCGCCATTCCAGCCTCTTTACTAGCAAGCTCCCTACTTGGAGCATCAGCACCTTTAACCTCCTGTTCCGTACAGGTTGCAATTTGTCCTGAGGATGAACGGGAAGATGGGGATCCAACGAGAGACTAGCTCTTGGTGTTGGGACAGGCACAGGTCACTCTATTTTCCCATCAGAAAGAAGAATTAACCACAGGCTCAGCCTGCCCCCCGGAACCAGAACAGGGCCTGAAGCCATTCTGCGATTTTGCGGCCAGCTCCCATAAACACGAGTTGTAGAATGGAGGTTCAGGGCACTGCAATTCACAAACCTGCAGAGTTATAAATGATAACTCTCGTCCACAAATATATTGAGGGAAGGCAAAGAAGAGGATTTGAAATCAAGGCAGAATTGCAGGAAACAGATTTCAGGAGGTAGATACGAATAGCCTTTAAAGCACATGAAAAGCGGCAAAACGTTGACAATGATGCCCTTGGCCAAAAAGGGCGTATGCGTTTTTTCCTGAATATATTCAGGAAAAAACGCATACGCCCTTTTTGGCCAACCAAGCAACCTGGAAAGGCAAATCAGCGCTACAAAGAAGTCTCGCTTCCCATCGGTCAAAAGGGCCATGCTGAAAAAAGTGTCAAAACCAGAAATGCAGGACAGGCCATGGAGAAATGGGAGCCTTGCTACACTGATGGGCGGGATGTAAATTGCCAAGAGCCACTCTGGAGAAGTGTCCGGTGAGTCCTGAAACATCTAAAAAACACAGCTTAGAGAGCATAGGGCACTTCCACTCATGGGGGTATAAATTGGGAAAATTAAAAATCAGCAAGACACAAGCACCCCAAAGTTTAGGGCTGCTCTGTTGACCAGGACCTCCACTTCATTCCACCTTAAATATCCCAGGAAAGAGAAAAATGGATAAAGAAGTTGTGGTCCTTATGTACAATGGAATATCACTCAGCCATGAAATCAATGTCGTAAGGTTAGTAGCAGCATGATGAGTGGATTTAGGTACGACGATTCTAAGTGAAATAAGTCACACAGAAAAGGACACTTCTCATAAGGTATCACTGATAGAGGGAGTGTAAAAACCGTAACACTTGAACTGAATTACAAAAAAGAACAGAGTCACACATGCAGAAAACACACTATGGCTGCTTAAGGGGAAAGGTGAGGTGGGGTGATACATAAAACAAGGGTATCAAATTAGCTCAGATACCGTTCCATAAACCCAATATGTAATAGACAAGACCTACTCCTTGCTCAGAGAACTGGACTCAACACGCCCTATTCACCGCACAAGAATATATCTGACTAATAATAATCGTAAAAACTATGTATTGATATCTCTCTGTTAGTGTGTCAAGTGGGTGTAAAGCGGCATAAACACAGCAGTGAAAAGCAGCTAAACCCCATTATAAAAATAAATTACTTTGAAACACCCATGAAACAAAGACAGTGAAAGAGAGAGAAATTCTTACACAATGCGTTCAGGGGCTGTGATGCAACCTGGATTGACCATATCTAGACGCACAGCTGGATGAGACATAAGGGTGGACACTCTTGGGGCTGAGAGGTTTGGTGAGGTTGGGTGAGCAAACGCAGACCCTTTAAAGTAATACTGCGTGGTACCCATCGCATGGGTCCCAAATCTACAGGTTCAAGGGCATCTTCCTACATCAAAAACATGCATGAGAAACCCAGAAGATGGTACACCGTGTGATGGGGAAAGGTTTCTAAAACGCACCTCATTTCTCATCTCCTTGTGCCCGGGTTCGCCATTCCAGCTGCTTTACTAGCAATCTCCCTACTTGGAGCATCAGCACCTTTAACCTCCTGTTCCGTACAGGTTGCAATTTGTCCTGAGGATGAACGGGAAGACGGGGAACCAGTGAGAGACTGGCTCTTGGTGTTGGGACAGGCACAGGTCACTCTATTTTCCCATCAGGAAGAATAATTAACCACAGGCTCATCCTGCCCCCCGGAACCAGAACAGGGCCTGAAGCCATCCTGCGCTTTTGCGGCCAGCTCCCAAAAACTCGAGTTGTAAAATGGAGGTTCAGGGCACTGCAATTCACAAACCTGCAGAGTTATAAATGATAACTCTCGTCCACAAATATATTGAGGGAAGGCAAAGAAGAGTATTTGAAATCAAGGCAGAATTGCAGGAAACAGATTTCAGGAGGTAGATTCGAATCGCCTTTAAAGCACATGAAAAGCGGCAAAACGTTGACAATGATGCCCTTGGCCAAAAGGGGCGTATGCGTTTTTTCCTGAATATATTCAGGAAAAAACGCATACGCCCCTTTTGGCCAACCAAGCAACCTGGAAAGGCAAATCAGCGCTACAAAGAAGTCTCGCTTCCCATCGGTCAAAAGGGCCATGCTGAAAAAAGTGTCAAAACCAGAAATGCAGGACAGGCCATGGAGAAATGGGAGCCTTGCTACACTGATGGGCGGGATGTAAATTGCCAACAGCCACTCTGGAGAAGTGTACGGTGTGTCCTGAAACATTTAAAAAACACAGCTTAGAGAGCATAGGGCACTTCCACTCATGGGGGTATAAATTGTGAAAATGAAAAATCAGCAAGACACAAGCACCCCAAAGTTTAGGGCTGCTCTGTTGACCAGGACCTCCACTTCATTCCACCTTAAATATCCCAGGAAAGAGAAAAATGGATAAAGAAGTTGTGGTCCTTATGTACAATGGAATATCACTCAGCCATGAAATCAATGTCGTAAGGTTAGTAGCAGCATGATGAGTGGATTTAGGTACGACGATTCTAAGTGAAATAAGTCACACAGAAAAGGACACTTCTCATAAGGTATCACTGATAGAGGGAATGTAAAAACCGTTACACTTGAACTGAATTACAAAACAGAACAGCGTCACACATGCAGAAAACACACTATGGCGGCTTAACGGGAAAGGTGAGGTGGGGTGATACATAAAACAAGGGTATCAAATTAGCTCAGATACCGTTCCATAAACCCAATATGTAATAAACAAGACCTACTCCTTGCTCAGAGAACTGGACTCAACACGCCCTATTCACCACACAAGAATCTATCTGACTAGTAATAATCTTAAAACCTATGTATTGATATCTCTCTGTTAGTGTGTCAAGTGGGTATAAAGCGGCATAAAAACAGCTGTGAAAAGCAGCTAAACCCCACTATAAAAATAAATTACTTTGAAAAACCCATGAAACAAAGACAGTGAAAGAGATAGAATTTCTTACACAATGCGTTCAGGGGCTGTGATGCAACCTGGATTGACCATATCTAGACCCACAGCTGGATGAGACATAAGGGTGGACACTCTTGGGGCTGAGAGGTTTGGTGAGGTTGGGTGAGCAAACGCAGACCCTTTAAAGTAATACTGCGTGGTACCCATCGCATGGGTCCCAAATCTCCAGCTTCAAGGGCATCTTCCTACATCGAAAACATGCATGAGAAACCCAGAAGATGGTACACCGTGTGATGGGGAAAGGTTTCTAAAACGCACCTCATTTCTCATCTCCTTGTGCCCGGGTTCGCCATTCCAGCCTCTTTACTAGCAAGCTCCCTACTTGGAGCATCAGCACCTTTAACCTCCTGTTCCGTACAGGTTGCAATTTGTCCTGAGGATGAACGGGAAGACGGGGATCCAACGAGAGACTAGCTCTTGGTGTTGGGACAGGCACAGGTCACTCTATTTTCCCATCAGAAAGAAGAATTAACCACAGGCTCAGCCTGCCCCCCGGAACCAGAACAGGGCCTGAAGCCATTCTGCGATTTTGCGGCCAGCTCCCATAAACACGAGTTGTAGAATGGAGGTTCAGGGCACTGCAATTCACAAACCTGCAGAGTTATAAATGATAACTCTCGTCCACAAATATATTGAGGGAAGGCAAAGAAGAGGATTTGAAATCAAGGCAGAATTGCAGGAAACAGATTTCAGGAGGTAGATACGAATAGCCTTTAAAGCACATGAAAAGCGGCAAAACGTTGACAATGATGCCCTTGGCCAAAAAGGGCGTATGCGTTTTTTCCTGAATATATTCAGGAAAAAACGCATACGCCCTTTTTGGCCAACCAAGCAACCTGGAAAGGCAAATCAGCGCTACAAAGAAGTCTCGCTTCCCATCGGTCAAAAGGGCCATGCTGAAAAAAGTGTCAAAACCAGAAATGCAGGACAGGCCATGGAGAAATGGGAGCCTTGCTACACTGATGGGCGGGATGTAAATTGCCAAGAGCCACTCTGGAGAAGTGTCCGGTGAGTCCTGAAACATCTAAAAAACACAGCTTAGAGAGCATAGGGCACTTCCACTCATGGGGGTATAAATTGGGAAAATTAAAAATCAGCAAGACACAAGCACCCCAAAGTTTAGGGCTGCTCTGTTGACCAGGACCTCCACTTCATTCCACCTTAAATATCCCAGGAAAGAGAAAAATGGATAAAGAAGTTGTGGTCCTTATGTACAATGGAATATCACTCAGCCATGAAATCAATGTCGTAAGGTTAGTAGCAGCATGATGAGTGGATTTAGGTACGACGATTCTAAGTGAAATAAGTCACACAGAAAAGGACACTTCTCATAAGGTATCACTGATAGAGGGAGTGTAAAAACCGTAACACTTGAACTGAATTACAAAAAAGAACAGAGTCACACATGCAGAAAACACACTATGGCTGCTTAAGGGGAAAGGTGAGGTGGGGTGATACATAAAACAAGGGTATCAAATTAGCTCAGATACCGTTCCATAAACCCAATATGTAATAGACAAGACCTACTCCTTGCTCAGAGAACTGGACTCAACACGCCCTATTCACCGCACAAGAATATATCTGACTAATAATAATCGTAAAACCTATGTATTGATATCTCTCTGTTAGTGTGTCAAGTGGGTGTAAAGCGGCATAAACACAGCAGTGAAAAGCAGCTAAACCCCATTATAAAAATAAATTACTTTGAAACACCCATGAAACAAAGACAGTGAAAGAGAGAGAAATTCTTACACAATGCGTTCAGGGGCTGTGATGCAACCTGGATTGACCATATCTAGACGCACAGCTGGATGAGACATAAGGGTGGACACTCTTGGGGCTGAGAGGTTTGGTGAGGTTGGGTGAGCAAACGCAGACCCTTTAAAGTAATACTGCGTGGTACCCATCGCATGGGTCCCAAATCTCCAGGTTCAAGGGCATCTTCCTACATCGAAAACATGCATGAGAAACCCAGAAGATGGTACACCGTGTGATGGGGAAAGGTTTCTAAAACGCACCTCATTTCTCATCTCCTTGTGCCCGGGTTCGCCATTCCAGCTGCTTTACTAGCAATCTCCCTACTTGGAGCATCAGCACCTTTAACCTCCTGTTCCGTACAGGTTGCAATTTGTCCTGAGGATGAACGGGAAGACGGGGAACCAGTGAGAGACTGGCTCTTGGTGTTGGGACAGGCACAGGTCACTCTATTTTCCCATCAGGAAGAATAATTAACCACAGGCTCATCCTGCCCCCCGGAACCAGAACAGGGCCTGAAGCCATCCTGCGCTTTTGCGGCCAGCTCCCAAAAACTCGAGTTGTAAAATGGAGGTTCAGGGCACTGCAATTCACAAACCTGCAGAGTTATAAATGATAACTCTCGTCCACAAATATATTGAGGGAAGGCAAAGAAGAGTATTTGAAATCAAGGCAGAATTGCAGGAAACAGATTTCAGGAGGTAGATTCGAATCGCCTTTAAAGCACATGAAAAGCGGCAAAACGTTGACAATGATGCCCTTGGCCAAAAGGGGCGTATGCGTTTTTTCCTGAATATATTCAGGAAAAAACGCATACGCCCCTTTTGGCCAACCAAGCAACCTGGAAAGGCAAATCAGCGCTACAAAGAAGTCTCGCTTCCCATCGGTCAAAAGGGCCATGCTGAAAAAAGTGTCAAAACCAGAAATGCAGGACAGGCCATGGAGAAATGGGAGCCTTGCTACACTGATGGGCGGGATGTAAATTGCCAACAGCCACTCTGGAGAAGTGTACGGTGTGTCCTGAAACATTTAAAAAACACAGCTTAGAGAGCATAGGGCACTTCCACTCATGGGGGTATAAATTGTGAAAATGAAAAATCAGCAAGACACAAGCACCCCAAACTTTAGGGCTGCTCTCTTGACAAGGACCTCCACTTCATTCCACCTTAAATATCCCAGGAAAGAGAAAAATGGATAAAGAAGTTGTGGTCCTTATGTACAATGGAATATCACTCAGCCATGAAATCAATGTCATAAGGCTAGTAGCAGCATGATGAGTGGATTTAGGTACGACGATTCTAAGTGAAATAAGTCACACAGAAAAGGACACTTCTCATAAGGTATCACTGATAGAGGGAATGTAAAAACCGTTACACTTGAACTGAATTACAAAACAGAACAGCGTCACACATGCAGAAAACACACTATGGCGGCTTAACGGGAAAGGTGAGGTGGGGTGATACATAAAACAAGGGTATCAAATTAGCTCAGATACCGTTCCATAAACCCAATATGTAATAAACAAGACCTACTCCTTGCTCAGAGAACTGGACTCAACACGCCCTATTCACCACACAAGAATCTATCTGACTAGTAATAATCTTAAAACCTATGTATTGATATCTCTCTGTTAGTGTGTCAAGTGGGTATAAAGCGGCATAAAAACAGCTGTGAAAAGCAGCTAAACCCCACTATAAAAATAAATTACTTTGAAAAACCCATGAAACAAAGACAGTGAAAGAGATAGAATTTCTTACACAATGCGTTCAGGGGCTGTGATGCAACCTGGATTGACCATATCTAGACCCACAGCTGGATGAGACATAAGGGTGGACACTCTTGGGGCTGAGAGGTTTGGTGAGGTTGGGTGAGCAAACGCAGACCCTTTAAAGTAATACTGCGTGGTACCCATCGCATGGGTCCCAAATCTCCAGCTTCAAGGGCATCTTCCTACATCGAAAACATGCATGAGAAACCCAGAAGATGGTACACCGTGTGATGGGGAAAGGTTTCTAAAACGCACCTCATTTCTCATCTCCTTGTGCCCGGGTTCGCCATTCCAGCCTCTTTACTAGCAAGCTCCCTACTTGGAGCATCAGCACCTTTAACCTCCTGTTCCGTACAGGTTGCAATTTGTCCTGAGGATGAACGGGAAGACGGGGATCCAACGAGAGACTAGCTCTTGGTGTTGGGACAGGCACAGGTCACTCTATTTTCCCATCAGAAAGAAGAATTAACCACAGGCTCAGCCTGCCCCCCGGAACCAGAACAGGGCCTGAAGCCATTCTGCGATTTTGCGGCCAGCTCCCATAAACACGAGTTTTAGAATGGAGGTTCAGGGCACTGCAATTCACAAACCTGCAGAGTTATAAATGATAACTCTCGTCCACAAATATATTGAGGGAAGGCAAAGAAGAGGATTTGAAATCAAGGCAGAATTGCAGGAAACAGATTTCAGGAGGTAGATACGAATAGCCTTTAAAGCACATGAAAAGCGGCAAAACGTTGACAATGATGCCCTTGGCCAAAAAGGGCGTATGCGTTTTTTCCTGAATATATTCAGGAAAAAACGCATACGCCCTTTTTGGCCAACCAAGCAACCTGGAAAGGCAAATCAGCGCTACAAAGAAGTCTCGCTTCCCATCGGTCAAAAGGGCCATGCTGAAAAAAGTGTCAAAACCAGAAATGCAGGACAGGCCATGGAGAAATGGGAGCCTTGCTACACTGATGGGCGGGATGTAAATTGCCAAGAGCCACTCTGGAGAAGTTTCCGGTGAGTCCTGAAACATCTAAAAAACACAGCTTAGAGAGCATAGGGCACTTCCACTCATGGGGGTATAAATTGGGAAAATTAAAAATCAGCAAGACACAAGCACCCCAAAGTTTAGGGCTGCTCTGTTGACCAGGACCTCCACTTCATTCCACCTTAAATATCCCAGGAAAGAGAAAAATGGATAAAGAAGTTGTGGTCCTTATGTACAATGGAATATCACTCAGCCATGAAATCAATGTCGTAAGGTTAGTAGCAGCATGATGAGTGGATTTAGGTACGACGATTCTAAGTGAAATAAGTCACACAGAAAAGGACACTTCTCATAAGGTATCACTGATAGAGGGAATGTAAAAACCGTTACACTTGAACTGAATTACAAAACAGAACAGCGTCACACATGCAGAAAACACACTATGGCGGCTTAACGGGAAAGGTGAGGTGGGGTGATACATAAAACAAGGGTATCAAATTAGCTCAGATACCGTTCCATAAACCCAATATGTAATAAACAAGACCTACTCCTTGCTCAGAGAACTGGACTCAACACGCCCTATTCACCACACAAGAATCTATCTGACTAGTAATAATCTTAAAACCTATGTATTGATATCTCTCTGTTAGTGTGTCAAGTGGGTATAAAGCGGCATAAAAACAGCTGTGAAAAGCAGCTAAACCCCACTATAAAAATAAATTACTTTGAAAAACCCATGAAACAAAGACAGTGAAAGAGATAGAATTTCTTACACAATGCGTTCAGGGGCTGTGATGCAACCTGGATTGACCATATCTAGACCCACAGCTGGATGAGACATAAGGGTGGACACTCTTGGGGCTGAGAGGTTTGGTGAGGTTGGGTGAGCAAACGCAGACCCTTTAAAGTAATACTGCGTGGTACCCAACGCATGGGTCCCAAATCTCCAGCTTCAAGGGCATCTTCCTACATCGAAAACATGCATGAGAAACCCAGAAGATGGTACACCGTGTGATGGGGAAAGGTTTCTAAAACGCACCTCATTTCTCATCTCCTTGTGCCCGGGTTCGCCATTCCAGCCTCTTTACTAGCAAGCTCCCTACTTGGAGCATCAGCACCTTTAACCTCCTGTTCCGTACAGGTTGCAATTTGTCCTGAGGATGAACGGGAAGACGGGGATCCAACGAGAGACTAGCTCTTGGTGTTGGGACAGGCACAGGTCACTCTATTTTCCCATCAGAAAGAAGAATTAACCACAGGCTCAGCCTGCCCCCCGGAACCAGAACAGGGCCTGAAGCCATTCTGCGATTTTGCGGCCAGCTCCCATAAACACGAGTTGTAGAATGGAGGTTCAGGGCACTGCAATTCACAAACCTGCAGAGTTATAAATGATAACTCTCGTCCACAAATATATTGAGGGAAGGCAAAGAAGAGGATTTGAAATCAAGGCAGAATTGCAGGAAACAGATTTCAGGAGGTAGATACGAATAGCCTTTAAAGCACATGAAAAGCGGCAAAACGTTGACAATGATGCCCTTGGCCAAAAAGGGCGTATGCGTTTTTTCCTGAATATATTCAGGAAAAAACGCATACGCCCTTTTTGGCCAACCAAGCAACCTGGAAAGGCAAATCAGCGCTACAAAGAAGTCTCGCTTCCCATCGGTCAAAAGGGCCATGCTGAAAAAAGTGTCAAAACCAGAAATGCAGGACAGGCCATGGAGAAATGGGAGCCTTGCTACACTGATGGGCGGGATGTAAATTGCCAAGAGCCACTCTGGAGAAGTGTCCGGTGAGTCCTGAAACATCTAAAAAACACAGCTTAGAGAGCATAGGGCACTTCCACTCATGGGGGTATAAATTGGGAAAATTAAAAATCAGCAAGACACAAGCACCCCAAAGTTTAGGGCTGCTCTGTTGACCAGGACCTCCACTTCATTCCACCTTCAATATCCCAGGAAAGAGAAAAATGGATAAAGAAGTTGTGGTCCTTATGTACAATGGAATATCACTCAGCCATGAAATCAATGTCGTAAGGTTAGTAGCAGCATGATGAGTGGATTTAGGTACGACGATTCTAAGTGAAATAAGTCACACAGAAAAGGACACTTCTCATAAGGTATCACTGATAGAGGGAGTGTAAAAACCGTAACACTTGAACTGAATTACAAAAAAGAACAGAGTCACACATGCAGAAAACACACTATGGCTGCTTAAGGGGAAAGGTGAGGTGGGGTGATACATAAAACAAGGGTATCAAATTAGCTCAGATACCGTTCCATAAACCCAATATGTAATAGACAAGACCTACTCCTTGCTCAGAGAACTGGACTCAACACGCCCTATTCACCGCACAAGAATATATCTGACTAATAATAATCGTAAAAACTATGTATTGATATCTCTCTGTTAGTGTGTCAAGTGGGTGTAAAGCGGCATAAACACAGCAGTGAAAAGCAGCTAAACCCCATTATAAAAATAAATTACTTTGAAACACCCATGAAACAAAGACAGTGAAAGAGAGAGAAATTCTTACACAATGCGTTCAGGGGCTGTGATGCAACCTGGATTGACCATATCTAGACGCACAGCTGGATGAGACATAAGGGTGGACACTCTTGGGGCTGAGAGGTTTGGTGAGGTTGGGTGAGCAAACGCAGACCCTTTAAAGTAATACTGCGTGGTACCCATCGCATGGGTCCCAAATCTACAGGTTCAAGGGCATCTTCCTACATCAAAAACATGCATGAGAAACCCAGAAGATGGTACACCGTGTGATGGGGAAAGGTTTCTAAAACGCACCTCATTTCTCATCTCCTTGTGCCCGGGTTCGCCATTCCAGCTGCTTTACTAGCAATCTCCCTACTTGGAGCATCAGCACCTTTAACCTCCTGTTCCGTACAGGTTGCAATTTGTCCTGAGGATGAACGGGAAGACGGGGAACCAGTGAGAGACTGGCTCTTGGTGTTGGGACAGGCACAGGTCACTCTATTTTCCCATCAGGAAGAATAATTAACCACAGGCTCATCCTGCCCCCCGGAACCAGAACAGGGCCTGAAGCCATCCTGCGCTTTTGCGGCCAGCTCCCAAAAACTCGAGTTGTAAAATGGAGGTTCAGGGCACTGCAATTCACAAACCTGCAGAGTTATAAATGATAACTCTCGTCCACAAATATATTGAGGGAAGGCAAAGAAGAGTATTTGAAATCAAGGCAGAATTGCAGGAAACAGATTTCAGGAGGTAGATTCGAATCGCCTTTAAAGCACATGAAAAGCGGCAAAACGTTGACAATGATGCCCTTGGCCAAAAGGGGCGTATGCGTTTTTTCCTGAATATATTCAGGAAAAAACGCATACGCCCCTTTTGGCCAACCAAGCAACCTGGAAAGGCAAATCAGCGCTACAAAGAAGTCTCGCTTCCCATCGGTCAAAAGGGCCATGCTGAAAAAAGTGTCAAAACCAGAAATGCAGGACAGGCCATGGAGAAATGGGAGCCTTGCTACACTGATGGGCGGGATGTAAATTGCCAACAGCCACTCTGGAGAAGTGTACGGTGTGTCCTGAAACATTTAAAAAACACAGCTTAGAGAGCATAGGGCACTTCCACTCATGGGGGTATAAATTGTGAAAATGAAAAATCAGCAAGACACAAGCACCCCAAAGTTTAGGGCTGCTCTGTTGACCAGGACCTCCACTTCATTCCACCTTAAATATCCCAGGAAAGAGAAAAATGGATAAAGAAGTTGTGGTCCTTATGTACAATGGAATATCACTCAGCCATGAAATCAATGTCGTAAGGTTAGTAGCAGCATGATGAGTGGATTTAGGTACGACGATTCTAAGTGAAATAAGTCACACAGAAAAGGACACTTCTCATAAGGTATCACTGATAGAGGGAATGTAAAAACCGTTACACTTGAACTGAATTACAAAACAGAACAGCGTCACACATGCAGAAAACACACTATGGCGGCTTAACGGGAAAGGTGAGGTGGGGTGATACATAAAACAAGGGTATCAAATTAGCTCAGATACCGTTCCATAAACCCAATATGTAATAAACAAGACCTACTCCTTGCTCAGAGAACTGGACTCAACACGCCCTATTCACCACACAAGAATCTATCTGACTAGTAATAATCTTAAAACCTATGTATTGATATCTCTCTGTTAGTGTGTCAAGTGGGTATAAAGCGGCATAAAAACAGCTGTGAAAAGCAGCTAAACCCCACTATAAAAATAAATTACTTTGAAAAACCCATGAAACAAAGACAGTGAAAGAGATAGAATTTCTTACACAATGCGTTCAGGGGCTGTGATGCAACCTGGATTGACCATATCTAGACCCACAGCTGGATGAGACATAAGGGTGGACACTCTTGGGGCTGAGAGGTTTGGTGAGGTTGGGTGAGCAAACGCAGACCCTTTAAAGTAATACTGCGTGGTACCCATCGCATGGGTCCCAAATCTCCAGCTTCAAGGGCATCTTCCTACATCGAAAACATGCATGAGAAACCCAGAAGATGGTACACCGTGTGATGGGGAAAGGTTTCTAAAACGCACCTCATTTCTCATCTCCTTGTGCCCGGGTTCGCCATTCCAGCCTCTTTACTAGCAAGCTCCCTACTTGGAGCATCAGCACCTTTAACCTCCTGTTCCGTACAGGTTGCAATTTGTCCTGAGGATGAACGGGAAGATGGGGATCCAACGAGAGACTAGCTCTTGGTGTTGGGACAGGCACAGGTCACTCTATTTTCCCATCAGAAAGAAGAATTAACCACAGGCTCAGCCTGCCCCCCGGAACCAGAACAGGGCCTGAAGCCATTCTGCGATTTTGCGGCCAGCTCCCATAAACACGAGTTGTAGAATGGAGGTTCAGGGCACTGCAATTCACAAACCTGCAGAGTTATAAATGATAACTCTCGTCCACAAATATATTGAGGGAAGGCAAAGAAGAGGATTTGAAATCAAGGCAGAATTGCAGGAAACAGATTTCAGGAGGTAGATACGAATAGCCTTTAAAGCACATGAAAAGCGGCAAAACGTTGACAATGATGCCCTTGGCCAAAAAGGGCGTATGCGTTTTTTCCTGAATATATTCAGGAAAAAACGCATACGCCCTTTTTGGCCAACCAAGCAACCTGGAAAGGCAAATCAGCGCTACAAAGAAGTCTCGCTTCCCATCGGTCAAAAGGGCCATGCTGAAAAAAGTGTCAAAACCAGAAATGCAGGACAGGCCATGGAGAAATGGGAGCCTTGCTACACTGATGGGCGGGATGTAAATTGCCAAGAGCCACTCTGGAGAAGTGTCCGGTGAGTCCTGAAACATCTAAAAAACACAGCTTAGAGAGCATAGGGCACTTCCACTCATGGGGGTATAAATTGGGAAAATTAAAAATCAGCAAGACACAAGCACCCCAAAGTTTAGGGCTGCTCTGTTGACCAGGACCTCCACTTCATTCCACCTTAAATATCCCAGGAAAGAGAAAAATGGATAAAGAAGTTGTGGTCCTTATGTACAATGGAATATCACTCAGCCATGAAATCAATGTCGTAAGGTTAGTAGCAGCATGATGAGTGGATTTAGGTACGACGATTCTAAGTGAAATAAGTCACACAGAAAAGGACACTTCTCATAAGGTATCACTGATAGAGGGAGTGTAAAAACCGTAACACTTGAACTGAATTACAAAAAAGAACAGAGTCACACATGCAGAAAACACACTATGGCTGCTTAAGGGGAAAGGTGAGGTGGGGTGATACATAAAACAAGGGTATCAAATTAGCTCAGATACCGTTCCATAAACCCAATATGTAATAGACAAGACCTACTCCTTGCTCAGAGAACTGGACTCAACACGCCCTATTCACCGCACAAGAATATATCTGACTAATAATAATCGTAAAACCTATGTATTGATATCTCTCTGTTAGTGTGTCAAGTGGGTGTAAAGCGGCATAAACACAGCAGTGAAAAGCAGCTAAACCCCATTATAAAAATAAATTACTTTGAAACACCCATGAAACAAAGACAGTGAAAGAGAGAGAAATTCTTACACAATGCGTTCAGGGGCTGTGATGCAACCTGGATTGACCATATCTAGACGCACAGCTGGATGAGACATAAGGGTGGACACTCTTGGGGCTGAGAGGTTTGGTGAGGTTGGGTGAGCAAACGCAGACCCTTTAAAGTAATACTGTGTGGTACCCATCGCATGGGTCCCAAATCTCCAGGTTCAAGGGCATCTTCCTACATCAAAAACATGCATGAGAAACCCAGAAGATGGTACACCGTGTGATGGGGAAAGGTTTCTAAAACGCACCTCATTTCTCATCTCCTTGTGCCCGGGTTCGCCATTCCAGCCGCTTTACTAGCAAGCTCCCTACTTGGAGCATCAGCACCTTTAACCTCCTGTTCCGTACAGGTTGCAATTTGTCCTGAGGATGAACGGGAAGACGGGGATCAAACGAGAGACTAGCTCTTGGTGTTGGGACAGGCACAGGTCACTCTATTTTCCCATCAGAAAGAAGAATTAACCACAGGCTCAGCCTGCCCCCCGGAACCAGAACAGGGCCTGAAGCCATTCTGCGATTTTGCGGCCAGCTCCCATAAACACGAGTTGTAGAATGGAGGTTCAGGGCACTGCAATTCACAAACCTGCAGAGTTATAAATGATAACTCTCGTCCACAAATATATTGAGGGAAGGCAAAGAAGAGGATTTGAAATCAAGGCAGAATTGCAGGAAACAGATTTCAGGAGGTAGATACGAATCGCCTTTAAAGCACATGAAAAGTGGCAAAACGTTGACAATGATGCCCTTGGCCAAAAAGGGCGTATGCGTTTTTTCCTGAATATATTCAGGAAAAGACGCATACGCCCTTTTTGGCCAAGCAAGCAACCTGGAAAGGAAAATCAGCGCTACAAAGAAGTCTCGCTTCCCATCGGTCAAAAGGGCCATGCTGAAAAAAGTGTCAAAACCAGAAATGCAGGACAGGCCATGGAGAAATGGGAGCCTTGCTACACTGATGGGCGGGATGTAAATTGCCAAGAGCCACTCTGGAGAAGTGTCCGGTGAGTCCTGAAACATCTGGAAAACACAGCTTAGAGAGCATAGGGCACTTCCACTCATGGGGGTATAAATTGGGAAAATTAAAAATCAGCAAGACACAAGCAACCCAAAGTTTAGGGCTGCTCTGTTGACCAGGACCTCCACTTCATTTCACCTTAAATATCCCAGGAAAGAGAAAAATGGATAAAGAAGTTGTGGTCCTTATGTACAATGGAATATCACTCAGCCATGAAATCAATGTCGTAAGGTTAGTAGCAGCATGATGAGTGGATTTAGGTACGACGATTCTAAGTGAAATAAGTCACACAGAAAAGGACACTTCTCATAAGGTATCACTGATAGAGGGAGTGTAAAAACCGTTACACTTGAACTGAATTACAAAACAGAACAGAGTCACACATGCAGAAAACACACTATGGCTGCTTAACGGGAAAGGTGAGGTGGGGTGATACATAAAACAAGGGTATCAAATTAGCTCAGATACCGTTCCATAAACCCAATATGTAATAGACAAGACCTACTCCTTGCTCAGAGAACTGGACTCAACACGCCCTATTCACCGCACAAGAATATATCTGACTAATAATAATCGTAAAACCTATGTATTGATATCTCTCTGTTAGTGTGTCAAGTGGGTGTAAAGCGGCATAAACACAGCAGTGAAAAGCAGCTAAACCCCATTATAAAAATAAATTACTTTGAAACACCCATGAAACAAAGACAGTGAAAGAGAGAGAAATTCTTACACAATGCGTTCAGGGGCTGTGATGCAACCTGGATTGACCATATCTAGACGCACAGCAGGATGAGACATAAGGGTGGACACTCTTGGGGCTGAGAGGTTTGGTGAGGTTGGGTGAGCAAACGCAGACCCTTTAAAGTAATACTGTGTGGTACCCATCGCATGGGTCCCAAATCTCCAGGTTCAAGGGCATCTTCCTACATCAAAAACATGCATGAGAAACCCCGAAGATGGTACACCGTGTGATGGGGAAAGGTTTCTAAAACGCACCTCATTTCTCATCTCCTTGTGCCCTGGTTCGCCATTCCAGCCGCTTTACTAGCAAGCTCCCTACTTGGAGCATCAGCACCTTTAACCTCCTGTTCCGTACAGGTTGCAATTTGTCCTGAGGATAAACGGGAAGACGTGGAACCAACGAGAGACTAGCTCTTGGTGTTGGGACAGGCACAGGTCACTCTATTTTCCCATCAGAAAGAAGAATTAACCACAGGCTCAGCCTGCCCCCCGGAACCAGAACAGGGCCTGAAGCCATTCTGCGATTTTGCGGCCAGCTCCCATAAAAACGAGTTGTAGAATGGAGGTTCAGGGCACTGCAATTCACAAACCTGCAGAGTTATAAATGATAACTCTCGTCCACAAATATATTGAGGGAAGGCAAAGAAGAGGATTTGAAATTAAGGCAGAATTGCAGGAAACAGATTTCAGGAGGTAGATACGAATCGCCTTTAAAGCACATGAAAATTGGCAAAACGTTGACAATGATGCCCTTGGCCAAAAAGGGCGTATGCGTTTTTTCCTGAATATATTCAGGAAAAGACGCATACGCCCTTTTTGGCCAAACAAGCAACCTGGAAAGGCAAATCAGCGTTACAAAGAAGTCTCGCTTCCCATCGGTCAAAAGGGCCATGCTGAAAAAAGTGTCAAAACCAGAAATGCAGGACAGGCCATGGAGAAATGGGAGCCTTGCTACACTGATGGGCGGGATGTAAATTGCCAAGAGCCACTCTGGAGAAGTGTCCGGTGAGTCCTGAAACATCTGGAAAACACAGCTTAGAGAGCATAGGGCACTTCCACTCATGGGGGTATAAATTGGGAAAATTAAAAATCAGCAAGACACAAGCACCCCAAAGTTTAGGGCTGCTCTGTTGACCAGGACCTCCACTTCATTCCACCTTAAATATCCCAGGAAAGAGAAAAATGGATAAAGAAGTTGTGGTCCTTATGTACAATGGAATATCACTCAGCCATGAAATCAATGTCGTAAGGTTAGTAGCAGCATGATGAGTGGATTTAGGTACGACGATTCTAAGTGAAATAAGTCACACAGAAAAGGACACTTCTCATAAGGTATCACTGATAGAGGGAGTGTAAAAACCGTTACACTTGAACTGAATTACAAAACAGAATAGAGTCACACATGCAGAAAACACACTATGGCTGCTTAACGGGAAAGGTGAGGTGGGGTGATACATAAAACAAGGGTATCAAATTAGCTCAGATACCGTTCCATAAACCCAATATGTAATAGACAAGACCTACTCCTTGCTCAGAGAACTGGACTCAACACGCCCTATTCACCGCACAAGAATATATCTGACTAATAATAATCGTAAAACCTATGTATTGATATCTCTCTGTTAGTGTGTCAAGTGGGTGTAAAGCGGCATAAACACAGCAGTGAAAAGCAGCTAAACCCCATTATAAAAATAAATTACTTTGAAACACCCATGAAACAAAGACAGTGAAAGAGAGAGAAATTCTTACACAATGCGTTCAGGGGCTGTGATGCAACCTGGATTGACCATATCTAGACCCACAGCTGGATGAGTCATAAGGGTGGACACTCTTGGGGCTGAGAGGTTTGGTGAGGTTGGGTGAGCAAACGCAGACCCTTTAAAGTAATACTGCGTGGTACCCATCGCATGGGTCCCAAATCTCCAGGTTCAAGGGCATCTTCCTACATCAAAAACATGCATGAGAAACCCAGAAGATGGTACACTGTGTGATGGGGAAAGGTTTCTAAAACGCACCTCATTTCTCATCTCCTTGTGCCCGGGTTTGCCATTCCAGCCGCTTTACTAGCAAGCTCCCTACTTGGAGCATCAGCACCTTTAACCTCCTGTTCCGTACAGGTTGCAATTTGTCCTGAGGATAAACGGGAAGACGTGGAACCAACGAGAGACTAGCTCTTGGTGTTGGGACAGGCACAGGTCACTCTATTTTCCCATCAGAAAGAAGAATTAACCACAGGCTCAGCCTGCCCCCCGGAACCAGAACAGGGCCTGAAGCCATTCTGCGATTTTGCGGCCAGCTCCCATAAACACGAGTTGTAGAATGGAGGTTCAGGGCACTGCAATTCACAAACCTGCAGAGTTATAAATGATAACTCTCGTCCACAAATATATTGAGGGAAGGCAAAGAAGAGGATTTGAAATCAAGGCAGAATTGCAGGAAACAGATTTCAGGAGGTAGATACGAATCGCCTTTAAAGCACATGAAAAGCGGCAAAACGTTGACAATGATGCCCTTGGCCAAAAAGGGCGTATGCGTTTTTTCCTGAATATATTCAGGAAAAGACGCATACGCCCTTTTTGGCCAAGCAAGCAACCTGGAAAGGCAAATCAGCGCTACAAAGAAGTCTCGCTTCCCATCGGTCAAAAGGGCCATGCTGAAAAAAGTGTCAAAAGCAGAAATGCAGGATAGGCCATTTAGAAATGGGAGCCTTGCTACACTGATGGGCGGGATGTAAATTGCCAACAGCCACTCTGGAGAAGTGTCCGGTGAGTCCTGAAACATCTGGAAAACACAGCTTAGAGAGCATAGGGCACTTCCACTCATGGGGGTATAAATTGGGAAAATTAAAAATCAGCAAGACACAAGCACCCCAAAGTTTAGGGCTGCTCTGTTGACCAGGACCTCCACTTCATTCCACCTTAAATATCCCAGGAAAGAGAAAAATGGATAAAGAAGCTGTGGTCCTTATGTACAATGGAATATCACTCAGCCATGAAATCAATGTCGTAAGGTTAGTAGCAGCATGATGAGTGGATTTAGGTACGACGATTCTAAGTGAAATAAGTCACACAGAAAAGGACACTTCTCATAAGGTATCACTGATAGAGGGAGTGTAAAAACCGTTACACTTGAACTGAATTACAAAACAGAACAGAGTCACACATGCAGAAAACACACTATGGCTGCTTAACGGGAAAGGTGAGGTGGGGTGATACATAAAACAAGGGTATCAAATTAGCTCAGATACCGTTCCATAAACCCAATATGTAATAGACAAGACCTACTCCTTGCTCAGAGAACTGGACTCAACACGCCCTAGTCACCGCACAAGAATATATCTGACTAATAATAATCGTAAAACCTATGTATTGATATCTCTCTGTTAGTGTGTCAAGTGGGTGTAAAGCGGCATAAACACAGCAGTGAAAAGCAGCTAAACCCCATTATAAAAATAAATTACTTTGAAACACCCATGAAACAAAGACAGTGAAAGAGAGAGAAATTCTTACACAATGCGTTCAGGGGCTGTGATGCAACCTGGATTGACCATATCTAGACGCACAGCTGGATGAGACATAAGGGTGGACACTCTTGGGGCTGAGAGGTTTGGTGAGGTTGGGTGAGCAAACTCAGACCCTTTAAAGTAATACTGTGTGGTACCCATCGCATGGGTCCCATATCTCCAGGTTCAAGGGCATCTTCCTACATCAAAAACATGCATGAGAAACCCAGAAGATGGTACACCGTGTGATGGGGAAAGGTTTCTAAAACGCACCTCATTTCTCATCTCCTTGTGCCCGGGTTCGCCATTCCAGCCGCTTTACTAGCAAGCTCCCTACTTGGAGCATCAGCACCTTTAACCTCCTGTTCCGTACAGGTTGCAATTTGTCCTGAGGATAAACGGGAAGACGTGGAACCAACGAGAGACTAGCTCTTGGTGTTGGGACAGGCACAGGTCACTCTATTTTCCCATCAGAAATAAGAATTAACCACAGGCTCAGCCTGCCCCCCGGAACCAGAACAGGGCCTGAAGCCATTCTGTGATTTTGCGGCCAGCTCCCATAAACACGAGTTGTAGAATGGAGGTTCAGGGCACTGCAATTCACAAACCTGCAGAGTTATAAATGATAACTCTCGTCCACAAATATATTGAGGGAAGGCAAAGAAGAGGATTTGAAATCAAGGCAGAATTGCAGGAAACAGATTTCAGGAGGTAGATACGAATCGCCTTTAAAGCACATGAAAAGCGGCAAAACGTTGACAATGATGCCCTTGGCCAAAAAGGGCGTATGCGTTTTTTCCTGAATATATTCAGGAAAAGACGCATACGCCCTTTTTGGCCAAGCAAGCAACCTGGAAAGGCAAATCAGCGCTACAAAGAAGTCTCGCTTCCCATCGGTCAAAAGGGCCATGCTGAAAAAAGTGTCAAAAGCAGAAATGCAGGACAGGCCATGGAGAAATGGGAGCCTTGCTACACTGATGGGCGGGATGTAAATTGCCAAGAGCCACTCTGGAGAAGTGTCCGGTGAGTCCTGAAACATCTGGAAAACACAGCTTAGAGAGCATAGGGCACTTCCACTCATGGGGGTATAAATTGGGAAAATTAAAAATCAGCAAGACACAAGCACCCCAAAGTTTAGGGCTGCTCTGTTGACCAGGACCTCCACTTCATTCCACCTTAAATATCCCAGGAAAGAGAAAAATGGATAAAGAAGTTGTGGTCCTTATGTACAATGGAATATCACTCAGCCATGAAATCAATGTCGTAAGGTTAGTAGCAGCATGATGAGTGGATTTAGGTACGACGATTCTAAGTGAAATAAGTCACACAGAAAAGGACACTTCTCATAAGGTATCACTGATAGAGGGAGTGTAAAAACCGTTACACTTGAACTGAATTACAAAACAGAACAGAGTCACACATGCAGAAAACACACTATGGCTGCTTAAGGGGAAAGGTGAGGTGGGGTGATACATAAAACAAGGGTATCAAATTAGCTCAGATACCGTTCCATAAACCCAATATGTAATAGACAAGACCTACTCCTTGCTCAGAGAACTGGACTCAACACGCCCTATTCACCGCACAAGAATATATCTGACTAATAATAATCGTAAAACCTATGTATTGATATCTCTCTGTTAGTGTGTCAAGTGGGTGTAAAGCGGCATAAACACAGCATTGAAAAGCAGCTAAACCCCATTATAAAAATAAATTACTTTGAAACACCCATGAAACAAAGACAGTGAAAGAGAGAGAAATTCTTACACAATGCGTTCAGGGGCTGTGATGCAACCTGGATTGACCATATCTAGACGCACAGCTGGATGAGACATAAGGGTGGACACTCTTGGGGCTGAGAGGTTTGGTGAGGTTGGGTGAGCAAACGCAGACCCTTTAAATTAATACTGCGTGGTACCCATCACATGGGTCCCAAATCTCCAGGTTCAAGGGCATCTTCCTACATCAAAAACATGCATGAGAAACCCCGAAGATGGTACACCGTGTGATGGGGAAAGGTTTCTAAAACGCACCTCATTTCTCATCTCCTTGTGCCCGGGTTCGCCATTCCAGCCGCTTTACTAGCAAGCTCCCTACTTGGAGGATCAGCACCTTTAACCTCCTGTTCCGTACAGGTTGCAATTTGTCCTGAGGATGAACGGGAAGACGGGGATCCAACGAGAGACTAGCTCTTGGTGTTGGGACAGGCACAGGTCACTCTATTTTCCCATCAGGAAGAAGAATTAACCACAGGCTCAGCCTGCCCCCCGGAACCAGAACAGGGCCTGAAGCCATTCTGCGATTTTGCGGCCAGCTCTCATAAACACGAGTTGTAGAATGGAGGTTCAGGGCACTGCAATTCACAAACCTGCAGAGTTATAAATGATAACTCTCGTCCACAAATATATTGAGGGAAGGCAAAGAAGAGGATTTGAAATCAAGGCAGAATTGCAGGAAACAGATTTCAGGAGGTAGATACGAATAGCCTTTAAAGCACATGAAAAGCAGCAAAACGTTGACAATGATGCCCTTGGCCAAAAAGGGCGTATGCGTTTTTTCCTGAATATATTCAGGAAAAAACGCATACGCCCTTTTTGGCCAACCAAGCAACCTGGAAAGGCAAATCAGCGCTACAAAGAAGTCTCGCTTCCCATCGGTCAAAAGGGCCATGCTGAAAAAAGTGTCAAAACCAGAAATGCAGGACAGGCCATGGAGAAATGGGAGCCTTGCTACACTGATGGGCGGGATGTAAATTGCCAAGAGCCACTCTGGAGAAGTGTCCGGTGAGTCCTGAAACATCTAAAAAACACAGCTTAGAGAGCATAGGGCACTTCCACTCATGGGGGTATAAATTGGGAAAATTAAAAATCAGCAAGACACAAGCACCCCAAAGTTTAGGGCTGCTCTGTTGACCAGGACCTCCACTTCATTCCACCTTAAATATCCCAGGAAAGAGAAAAATGGATAAAGAAGCTGTGGTCCTTATGTACAATGGAATATCACTCAGCCATGAAATCAATGTCGTAAGGTTAGTAGCAGCATGATGAGTGGATTTAGGTACGACGATTCTAAGTGAAATAAGTCACACAGAAAAGGGCACTTCTCATAAGGTATCACTGATAGAGGGAGTGTAAAAACCGTTACACTTGAACTGAATTACAAAACAGAACAGAGTCACACATGCAGAAAACACACTATGGCTGCTTAAGGGGAAAGGTGAGGTGGGGTGATACATAAAACAAGGGTATCAAATTAGCTCAGATACCGTTCCATAAACCCAATATGTAATAGACAAGACCTACTCCTTGCTCAGAGAACTGGACTCAACACGCCCTATTCACCGCACAAGAATATATCTGACTAATAATAATCGTAAAACCTATGTATTGATATCTCTCTGTTAGTGTGTCAAGTGGGTGTAAAGCGGCATAAACACAGCAGTGAAAAGCAGCTAAACCCCATTATAAAAATAAATTACTTTGAAACACCCATGAAACAAAGACAGTGAAAGAGAGAGAAATTCTTACACAATGCGTTCAGGGGCTGTGATGCAACCTGGATTGACCATATCTAGACGCACAGCTGGATGAGACATAAGGGTGGACACTCTTGGGGCTGAGAGGTTTGGTGAGGTTGGGTGAGCAAATGCAGACCCTTTAAAGTAATACTGCGTGGTACCCATCACATGGGTCCCAAATCTCCAGGTTCAAGGGCATCTTCCTACATCAAAAACATGCATGAGAAACCCAGAAAATGGTACACCGTGTGATGGGGAAAGGTTTCTAAAATGCACATCATTTCTCATCTCCTTGTGCCCGGGTTCGCCATTCCAGCCGCTTTACTAGCAAGCTCCCTACTTGGAGCATCAGCACCTTTAACCTCCTGTTCCGTACAGGTTGCAATTTGTCCTGAGGATGAACGGGAAGACGGGGAACCAACGAGAGACTAGCTCTTGGTGTTGGGACAGGCACAGGTCACTCTATTTTCCCATCAGAAAGAAGAATTAACCACAGGCTCAGCCTGCCCCCCGGAACCAGAACAGGGCCTGAAGCCATTCTGCGATTTTGCGGCCAGCTCCCATAAAAACGAGTTGTAGAATGGAGGTTCAGGGCACTGCAATTCACAAACCTGCAGAGTTATAAATGATAACTCTCGTCCACAAATATATTGAGGGAAGGCAAAGAAGAGGATTTGAAATCAAGGCAGAATTGCAGGAAACAGATTTCAGGAGGTAGATACGAATCGCCTTTAAAGCACATGAAAAGTGGCAAAACGTTGACAATGATGCCCTTGGCCAAAAAGGGCGTATGCGTTTTTTCCTGAATATATTCAGGAAAAGACGCATACGCCCTTTTTGGCCAAGCAAGCAACCTGGAAAGGCAAATCAGCGGTACAAAGAAGTCTCGCTTCCCATCGGTCAAAAGGGCCATGCTGAAAAAAGTGTCAAAACCAGAAATGCAGGACAGGCCATGGAGAAATGGGAGCCTTGCTACACTGATGGGCGGGATGTAAATTGCCAAGAGCCACTCTGGAGAAGTGTCCGGTGAGTCCTGAAACATCTGGAAAACACAGCTTAGAGAGCATAGGGCACTTCCACTCATGGGGGTATAAATTGGGAAAATGAAAAATCAGCAAGACACAAGCACCCCAAAGTTTAGGGCTGCTCTGTTGACCAGGACCTCCACTTCATTCCACCTTAAATATCCCAGGAAAGAGAAAAATGGATAAAGAAGTTGTGGTCCTTATGTACAATGGAATATCACTCAGCCATGAAATCAATGTCGTAAGGTTAGTAGCAGCATGATGAGTGGATTTAGGTACGACGATTCTAAGTGAAATAAGTCACACAGAAAAGGACACTTCTCATAAGGTATCACTGATAGAGGGAGTGTAAAAACCGTTACACTTGAACTGAATTACAAAACAGAACAGAGTCACACATGCAGAAAACACACTATGGCTGCTTCACGGGAAAGGTGAGGTGGGGTGATACATAAAACAAGGGTATCAAATTAGCTCAGATACCGTTCCATAAACCCAATATGTAATAGACAAGACCTACTCCTTGCTCAGAGAACTGGACTCAACACGCCCTATTCACCGCACAAGAATATATCTGACTAATAATAATCGTAAAACCTATGTATTGATATCTCTCTGTTAGTGTGTCAAGTGGGTGTAAAGCGGCATAAACACAGCAGTGAAAAGCAGCTAAACCCCATTATAAAAATAAATTACTTTGAAACACCCATGAAACAAAGACAGTGAAAGAGAGAGAAATTCTTACACAATGCGTTCAGGGGCTGTGATGCAACCTGGATTGACCATATCTAGACGCACAGCAGGATGAGACATAAGGGTGGACACTCTTGGGGCTGAGAGGTTTGGTGAGGTTGGGTGAGCAAACGCAGACCCTTTAAAGTAATACTGTGTGGTACCCATCGCATGGGTCCCAAATCTCCAGGTTCAAGGGCATCTTCCTACATCAAAAACATGCATGAGAAACCCCGAAGATGGTACACCGTGTGATGGGGAAAGGTTTCTAAAACGCACCTCATTTCTCATCTCCTTGTGCCCGGGTTCGCCATTCCAGCCGCTTTACTAGCAAGCTCCCTACTTGGAGCATCAGCACCTTTAACCTCCTGTTCCGTACAGGTTGTAATTTGTCCTGAGGATAAACGGGAAGACGTGGAACCAACGAGAGACTAGCTCTTGGTGTTGGGACAGGCACAGGTCACTCTATTTTCCCATCAGAAAGAAGAATTAACCACAGGCTCAGCCTGCCCCCCGGAACCAGAACAGGGCCTGAAGCCATTCTGCGATTTTGCGGCCAGCTCCCATAAAAACGAGTTGTAGAATGGAGGTTCAGGGCACTGCAATTCACAAACCTGCAGAGTTATAAATGATAACTCTCGTCCACAAATATATTGAGGGAAGGCAAAGAAGAGGATTTGAAATTAAGGCAGAATTGCAGGAAACAGATTTCAGGAGGTAGATACGAATCGCCTTTAAAGCACATGAAAATTGGCAAAACGTTGACAATGATGCCCTTGGCCAAAAAGGGCGTATGCGTTTTTTCCTGAATATATTCAGGAAAAGACGCATACGCCCTTTTTGGCCAAACAAGCAACCTGGAAAGGCAAATCAGCGTTACAAAGAAGTCTCGCTTCCCATCGGTCAAAAGGGCCATGCTGAAAAAAGTGTCAAAACCAGAAATGCAGGACAGGCCATGGAGAAATGGGAGCCTTGCTACACTGATGGGCGGGATGTAAATTGCCAAGAGCCACTCTGGAGAAGTGTCCGGTGAGTCCTGAAACATCTGGAAAACACAGCTTAGAGAGCATAGGGCACTTCCACTCATGGGGGTATAAATTGGGAAAATTAAAAATCAGCAAGACACAAGCACCCCAAAGTTTAGGGCTGCTCTGTTGACCAGGACCTCCACTTCATTCCACCTTAAATATCCCAGGAAAGAGAAAAATGGATAAAGAAGCTGTGGTCCTTATGTACAATGGAATATCACTCAGCCATGAAATCAATGTCGTAAGGTTAGTAGCAGCATGATGAGTGGATTTAGGTACGACGATTCTAAGTGAAATAAGTCACACAGAAAAGGACACTTCTCATAAGGTATCACTGATAGAGGGAGTGTAAAAACCGTTACACTTGAACTGAATTACAAAACAGAACAGAGTCACACATGCAGAAAACACACTATGGCTGCTTAACGGGAAAGGTGAGGTGGGGTGATACATAAAACAAGGGTATCAAATTAGCTCAGATACCGTTCCATAAACCCAATATGTAATAGACAAGACCTACTCCTTGCTCAGAGAACTGGACTCAACACGCCCTAGTCACCGCACAAGAATATATCTGACTAATAATAATCGTAAAACCTATGTATTGATATCTCTCTGTTAGTGTGTCAAGTGGGTGTAAAGCGGCATAAACACAGCAGTGAAAAGCAGCTAAACCCCATTATAAAAATAAATTACTTTGAAACACCCATGAAACAAAGACAGTGAAAGAGAGAGAAATTCTTACACAATGCGTTCAGGGGCTGTGATGCAACCTGGATTGACCATATCTAGACGCACAGCTGGATGAGACATAAGGGTGGACACTCTTGGGGCTGAGAGGTTTGGTGAGGTTGGGTGAGCAAACTCAGACCCTTTAAAGTAATACTGTGTGGTACCCATCGCATGGGTCCCATATCTCCAGGTTCAAGGGCATCTTCCTACATCAAAAACATGCATGAGAAACCCAGAAGATGGTACACCGTGTGATGGGGAAAGGTTTCTAAAACGCACCTCATTTCTCATCTCCTTGTGCCCGGGTTCGCCATTCCAGCCGCTTTACTAGCAAGCTCCCTACTTGGAGCATCAGCACCTTTAACCTCCTGTTCCGTACAGGTTGCAATTTGTCCTGAGGATAAACGGGAAGACGTGGAACCAACGAGAGACTAGCTCTTGGTGTTGGGACAGGCACAGGTCACTCTATTTTCCCATCAGAAAGAAGAATTAACCACAGGCTCAGCCTGCCCCCCGGAACCAGAACAGGGCCTGAAGCCATTCTGTGATTTTGCGGCCAGCTCCCATAAACACGAGTTGTAGAATGGAGGTTCAGGGCACTGCAATTCACAAACCTGCAGAGTTATAAATGATAACTCTCGTCCACAAATATATTGAGGGAAGGCAAAGAAGAGGATTTGAAATCAAGGCAGAATTGCAGGAAACAGATTTCAGGAGGTAGATACGAATCGCCTTTAAAGCACATGAAAAGCGGCAAAACGTTGACAATGATGCCCTTGGCCAAAAAGGGCGTATGCGTTTTTTCCTGAATATATTCAGGAAAAGACGCATACGCCCTTTTTGGCCAAGCAAGCAACCTGGAAAGGCAAATCAGCGCTACAAAGAAGTCTCGCTTCCCATCGGTCAAAAGGGCCATGCTGAAAAAAGTGTCAAAAGCAGAAATGCAGGACAGGCCATGGAGAAATGGGAGCCTTGCTACACTGATGGGCGGGATGTAAATTGCCAAGAGCCACTCTGGAGAAGTGTCCGGTGAGTCCTGAAACATCTGGAAAACACAGCTTAGAGAGCATAGGGCACTTCCACTCATGGGGGTATAAATTGGGAAAATTAAAAATCAGCAAGACACAAGCACCCCAAAGTTTAGGGCTGCTCTGTTGACCAGGACCTCCACTTCATTCCACCTTAAATATCCCAGGAAAGAGAAAAATGGATAAAGAAGTTGTGGTCCTTATGTACAATGGAATATCACTCAGCCATGAAATCAATGTCGTAAGGTTAGTAGCAGCATGATGAGTGGATTTAGGTACGACGATTCTAAGTGAAATAAGTCACACAGAAAAGGACACTTCTCATAAGGTATCACTGATAGAGGGAGTGTAAAAACCGTTACACTTGAACTGAATTACAAAACAGAACAGAGTCACACATGCAGAAAACACACTATGGCTGCTTAAGGGGAAAGGTGAGGTGGGGTGATACATAAAACAAGGGTATCAAATTAGCTCAGATACCGTTCCATAAACCCAATATGTAATAGACAAGACCTACTCCTTGCTCAGAGAACTGGACTTAACACGCCCTATTCACCGCACAAGAATATATCTGACTAATAATAATCGTAAAACCTATGTATTGATATCTCTCTGTTAGTGTGTCAAGTGGGTGTAAAGCGGCATAAACACAGCATTGAAAAGCAGCTAAACCCCATTATAAAAATAAATTACTTTGAAACACCCATGAAACAAAGACAGTGAAAGAGAGAGAAATTCTTACACAATGCGTTCAGGGGCTGTGATGCAACCTGGATTGACCATATCTAGACGCACAGCTGGATGAGACATAAGGGTGGACACTCTTGGGGCTGAGAGGTTTGGTGAGGTTGGGTGAGCAAACGCAGACCCTTTAAAGTAGTACTGCGTGGTACCCATCGCATGGGTCCCAAATCTCCAGGTTCAAGGGCATCTTCCTACATCGAAAACATGCATGAGAAACCCAGAAGATGGTACACCGTGTGATGGGGAAAGGTTTCTAAAACGCACCTCATTTCTCATCTCCTTGTGCCCGGGTTCGCCATTCCAGCCGCTTTACTAGCAATCTCCCTACTTGGAGCATCAGCACCTTTAACCTCCTGTTCCGTACAGGTTGCAATTTGTCCTGAGGATGAACGGGAAGACGGGGAACCAACGAGAGACTAGCTCTTGGTGTCGGGACAGGCACAGGTCACTCTATTTTCCCATCAGGAAGAAGAATTAACCACAGGCTCAGCCTGCCCCCCGGAACCAGAACAGGGCCTGAAGCCATCCTGCAATTTTGCGGCCAGCTCCCAAAAAAGCGAGTTGTAAAATGGAGGTTCAGGGCACTGCAATTCACAAACCTGCAGAGTTATAAATGATAACTCTCGTCCACAAATATATTGAGGGAAGGCATAGAAGAGGATTTGAAATCAAGGCAGAATTGCACGAAACAGATTTCAGGAGGTAGATTCGAATCGCCTTTAAAGCACATGAAAAGCGGCAAAACGTTGACAATGATGCCCTTGGCCAAAAAGGGCGTATGCGTTTTTTCCTGAATATATTCAGGAAAAAACGCATACGCCCTTTTTGGCCAACCAAGCAACCTGGAAAGCAAATCAGCGCTACAGAGAAGTCTCGCTTCCCATCGGTCAAAAGGGCCATGCTGAAAAAAGTGTCAAAACCAGAAATGCAGTACAGGCCATGGAGAAATGGGAGCCTTGCTACACTGATGGGCGGGATGTAAATTGCCAACAGCCACTCTGGAGAAGTGTACGGTGTGTCCTGAAACACCTGAAAAACACAGCTTAGAGAGCATAGGGCACTTCCACTCATGGGTGTATAAATTGGGAAAATTAAAAATCAGCAAGACACAAGCACCCCAAAGTTGAGGGCTGCTCTGTTGACAAGGACCTCCACTTCATTCCACCTTAAATATCCCAGGAAAGAGAAAAATGGATAAAGAAGTTGTGGTCTTTATGTACAATGGAATATCACTCAGCCATGAAATCAATGTCATAAGGTTAGTAGCAGCATGATGAGTGGATTTAGATACGACGATTCTAAGTGAAATAAGTCACACAGAAAAGGACCCTTCTCCTAAGGTATCACTTATAGAGGGAATGTAAAAACTGTTACACTTGAACTGAATTACAAAACAGAACAGAGTCACACATGCAGAAAACACACTATGGCTGCTTAACGGGAAAGGTGAGGTGGGGTGATACATAAAACAAGGGTTTCAAATTAGCTCAGATACCGTTCCATAAACCCAATATGTAATAGACAAGACCTACTCCTTGCTCAGAGAACTGGACTCAACACGCCCTATTCACCGCACAAGAATATATCTGACTAGTAATAATCTTAAAACCTATGTACTGATATCTCTCTGTTGGTGTGTCAAGTGGGTGTAAAGCGGCATAAACACAGCAGTGAAAAGCAGCTAAACGCCATTATAAAAATAAATTACTTTGAAACACCCATGAAACAAAGACAGTGAAAGAGAGAGTAATTCTTACACAATGCGTTCAGGGGTTGTGATGCAACCTGGATTGACCATATCTAGACGCACAGCTGGATGAGACATAAGGGTGGACACTCTTGGGGCTGAGAGGTTTGGTGAGGTTGGGTGAGCAAACTCAGACCCTTTAAAGTAATACTGCGTGGTACCCATCACATGGGTCCCAAATCTCCAGGTTCAAGGGCATCTTCCTACATCGAAAACATGCATGAGAAACCCAGAAGATGGTACACCGTGTGATGGGGAAAGGTTTCTAAAACGCACCTCATTTCTCATCTCCTTGTGCCCGGGTTCGCCATTCCAGCCGCTTTACTAGCAATCTCCCTACTTGGAGCATCAGCACCTTTAACCTCCGGTTCCGTACAGGTTGCAATTTGTCCTGAGGATGAACGGGAAGACGGGGAACCAACGAGAGACTAGCTCTTGGTGTCGGGACAGGCACAGGTCACTCTATTTTCCCATCACGAAGAAGAATTAACCACAGGCTCAGCCTGCCCCACGGAACCAGAACAGGGCCTGAAGCCATCCTGCGCTTTTGCGGCCAGCTCCCTAAAAAGCGAGTTGTACAATGGAGCTTCAGGGCACTGCAATTCACAAACCTGCAGAGTTATAAATGATAACTCTCGTCCACAAATATATTGAGGGAAGGCAAAGAAGAGGATTTGAAATCAAGGCAGAATTGCAGGAAACAGATTTCAGGAGGTAGATACGAATCGCCTTTAAAGCACATGAAAAGCGGCAAATCGTTGACAATGATGCCCTTGGCCAAAAAGGGCGTATGCGTTTTTTCCTGAATATATTCAGGAAAAAACGCATACGCCCTTTTTGGCCAACCAAGCAACCTGGAAAGGCAAATCAGCGCTACAAAGAAGTCTCGCTTCCCATCGGTCAAAAGGGCCATGCTGAAAAAAGTGTCAAAACCAGAAATGCAGGACAGGCCATGGAGAAATGGGAGCCTTGCTACACTGATGGGCGGGATGTAAATTGCCAAGAGCCACTCCGGAGAAGTGTCCGGTGAGTCCTGAAACATCTGAAAAACACAGCTTAGAGAGCATAGGGCACTTCCACTCATGGGGGTATAAATTGGGAAAATGAAAAATCAGCAAGACACAAGCACCCCAAAGTTTAGGGCTGCTCTGTTGACCAGGACCTCCACTTCATTCCACCTTAAATATCCCAGGAAAGAGAAAAATGGATAAAGAAGTTGTGGTCCTTATGTACAATGGAATATCACTCAGCCATGAAATCAATGTCGTAAGGTTAGTAGAAGCATGATGAGTGGATTTAGGTACGACGATTCTAAGTGAAATAAGTCACACAGAAAAGGACACTTCTCATAAGGTATCACTGATAGAGGGAATGTAAAAACCGTTACACTTGAACTGAATTACAAAACAGAACAGAGTCACACATGCAGAAAACACACTATGGCTGCTTAACGGGAAAGGTGAGGTGGGGTGACACATAAAACAAGGGTATCAAATTAGTTCAGATACCGTTCCATAAACCCAATATGTAATAGACAAGACCTACTCCTTGCTCAGAGAACTGGACTCAACACGCCCTATTCACCGCACAAGAATATATCTGACTAATAATAATCGTAAAACCTATGTATTGATATCTCTCTGTTAGTGTGTCAAGTGGGTGTAAAGCGGCATAAGCACAGCAGTGAAAAGCAGCTAAACCCCATTATAAAAATAAATTACTTTGAAACACCCATGAAACAAAGACAGTGAAAGAGAGAGAAATTCTTACACAATGCGTTCAGGGGCTGTGATGCAACCTGGATTGACCATATCTAGACGCACAGCTGGATGAGACATAAGGGTGGACACTCTTGGGGCTGAGAGGTTTGGTGAGGTTGGGTGAGCAAACGCAGACCCTTTAAAGTAATACTGCGTGGTACCCATCGCATGGGTCCCAAATCTCCAGGTTCAAGGGCATCTTCCTACATCGAAAACATGCATGAGAAACCCAGAAGATGGTACACCGTGTGATGGGGAAAGGTTTCTAAAACGCACCTCATTTCTCATCTCCTTGTGCCCGGGTTCGCCATTCCAGCCGCTTTACTAGCAATCTCCCTACTTGGAGCATCAGCACCTTTAACCTCCTGTTCCGTACAGGTTGCAATTTGTCCTGAGGATGAACGGGAAGACGGGGAACCAACGAGAGACTAGCTCTTGGTGTCGGGACAGGCACAGGTCACTCTATTTTCCCATCAGGAAGAAGAATTAACCACAGGCTCAGCCTGCCCCCCGGAACCAGAACAGGGCCTGAAGCCATCCTGCAATTTTGCGGCCAGCTCCCAAAAAAGCGAGTTGTAAAATGGAGGTTCAGGGCACTGCAATTCACAAACCTGCAGAGTTATAAATGATAACTCTCGTCCACAAATATATTGAGGGAAGGCATAGAAGAGGATTTGAAATCAAGGCAGAATTGCACGAAACAGATTTCAGGAGGTAGATTCGAATCGCCTTTAAAGCACATGAAAAGCGGCAAAACGTTGACAATGATGCCCTTGGCCAAAAAGGGCGTATGCGTTTTTTCCTGAATATATTCAGGAAAAAACGCATACGCCCTTTTTGGCCAACCAAGCAACCTGGAAAGCAAATCAGCGCTACAGAGAAGTCTCGCTTCCCATCGGTCAAAAGGGCCATGCTGAAAAAAGTGTCAAAACCAGAAATGCAGTACAGGCCATGGAGAAATGGGAGCCTTGCTACACTGATGGGCGGGATGTAAATTGCCAAGAGCCACTCCGGAGAAGTGTCCGGTGAGTCCTGAAACATCTGAAAAACACAGCTTAGAGAGCATAGGGCACTTCCACTCATGGGGGTATAAATTGGGAAAATGAAAAATCAGCAAGACACAAGCACCCCAAAGTTTAGGGCTGCTCTGTTGACCAGGACCTCCACTTCATTCCACCTTAAATATCCCAGGAAAGAGAAAAATGGATAAAGAAGTTGTGGTCCTTATGTACAATGGAATATCACTCAGCCATGAAATCAATGTCGTAAGGTTAGTAGAAGCATGATGAGTGGATTTAGGTACGACGATTCTAAGTGAAATAAGTCACACAGAAAAGGACACTTCTCATAAGGTATCACTGATAGAGGGAATGTAAAAACCGTTACACTTGAACTGAATTACAAAACAGAACAGAGTCACACATGCAGAAAACACACTATGGCTGCTTAACGGGAAAGGTGAGGTGGGGTGACACATAAAACAAGGGTATCAAATTAGTTCAGATACCGTTCCATAAACCCAATATGTAATAGACAAGACCTACTCCTTGCTCAGAGAACTGGACTCAACACGCCCTATTCACCGCACAAGAATATATCTGACTAATAATAATCGTAAAACCTATGTATTGATATCTCTCTGTTAGTGTGTCAAGTGGGTGTAAAGCGGCATAAGCACAGCAGTGAAAAGCAGCTAAACCCCATTATAAAAATAAATTACTTTGAAACACCCATGAAACAAAGACAGTGAAAGAGAGAGAAATTCTTACACAATGCGTTCAGGGGCTGTGATGCAACCTGGATTGACCATATCTAGACGCACAGCTGGATGAGACATAAGGGTGGACACTCTTGGGGCTGAGAGGTTTGGTGAGGTTGGGTGAGCAAACGCAGACCCTTTAAAGTAATACTGCGTGGTACCCATCGCATGGGTCCCAAATCTCCAGGTTCAAGGGCATCTTCCTACATCAAAAACATGCATGAGAAACCCAGAAGATGGTACACCATGTGATGGGGAAAGCTTTCTAAAACGCACCTCATTTCTCATCTCCTTGTGCCCGGGTTCGCCATTCCAGCTGCTTTACTAGCAAGCTCCCTACTTGGAGCATCAGCACCTTTAACCTCCTGTTCCATGCAGGTTGCAATTTGTCCTGAGGATAAACGGGAAGACGTGGAACCAACGAGAGACTAGCTCTTGGTGTTGGGACAGGCACAGGTCACTCTATTTTCCCATCAGAAAGAAGAATTAACCACAGGCTCAGCCTGCCCCCCGGAACCAGAACAGGGCCTGAAGCCATTCTGCGATTTTGCGGCCAGCTCCCATAAAAACGAGTTGTAGAATGGAGGTTCAGGGCACTGCAATTCACAAACCTGCAGAGTTATAAATGATAACTCTCGTCCACAAATATATTGAGGGAAGGCAAAGAAGAGGATTTGAAATCAAGGCAGAATTGCAGGAAACATATTTCAGGAGGTAGATTCGATTCGCTTTAAAGCACACGAAAAGCGGTAAAACGTTGACAATGATGCCCTTGGCAAAAAAGGGCGTATGCGTTTTTTCTTGAATATATTCAGGAAAAAACGCATACGCCCTTTTTGGCCAACCAAGCAACCTGGAAAGGCAAATCAGCGCTACAAAGAAGTCTCGCTTCCCATCGGTCAAAAGGGCCATGCTGAAAAAAGTGTCAAAACCAGAAATGCAGGACAGGCCATGGAGAAATGGGAGCCTTGCTACACTGATGGGCGGGATGTAAATTGCCAACAGCCACTCTGGAGAAGTGTACGGTGTGCCCTGAAACATCTAAAAAACACAGCTTAGAGAGCATAGGGCACTTCCACTCATGGGGATATAAATTGGCAAAATGAAAAATCAGCAAGACAAAAGCACCCCAAAGTTTAGGGCTGCTCTCTTGACAAGGACCTCCACTTCATTCCACCTTAAATATCCAAGGAAAGAGAAAAATGGAAAAAGAAGTTGTGGTCCTTATGTACAATGGAATATCACTCAGCCATGAAATCAATGTCATAAGGCTAGTAGCAGCATGATGAGTGGATTTAGGTACGACGATTCTAAGTGAAATAAGTCACACAGAAAAGGACACTTCTCATAAGGTATCACTGATAGAGGGAATGTAAAAACCGTTACACTTGAACTGAATTACCAAACAGAACAGAGTCACACATGCAGAAAACACACTATGGCTGCTTAACGGGAAAGGTGAGGTGGGGTGATACATAAAACAAGGGTATCAAATTAGCTCAGATACCATTCCATAAACCCAATATGTAATAGACAAGACCTATTCCTTGCTCAGAGAACTGGACTCAACACGCCCTATTCACCACACAAGAATATATCTGACTAATAATAATCGTAAAACCTATGTATTGATATTTCTCTGTTAGTGTGTCAAGTGGGTGTAAAGCGGCATAAACCCAGCAGTGAAAAGCAGCTAAACCCCATTATAAAAATAAACTACTTTTAAAAACCCATGAAACAAAGACAGTGAAAGACAGAGAAATTCTTACACAATGCGTTCAGGGGCTGTGATGCAACCTGGATTGACCATATCTAGACGCACAGCTGGATGAGACATAAGGGTGGACACTCTTGGGGCTGAGAGGTTTGGTGAGGTTGGGTGAGCAAACGCAGACCCTTTAAAGTAATACTGCGTGGTACCCATCGCATGGGTCCCAAATCTCCAGGTTCAAGGGCATCTTCCTACATCGAAAACATGCATGAGAAACCCAGAAGATGGTACACCGTGTGATGGGGAAAGGTTTCTAAAACGCACCTCATTTCTCATCTCCTTGTGCCCGGGTTCGCCATTCCAGCTGCTTTACTAGCAATCTCCCTACTTGGAGCATCAGCACCTTTAACCTCCTGTTCCGTACAGGTTGCAATTTGTCCTGAGGATGAACGGGAAGACGGGGAACCAGTGAGAGACTGGCTCTTGGTGTTGGGACAGGCACAGGTCACTCTATTTTCCCATCAGGAAGAATAATTAACCACAGGCTCATCCTGCCCCCCGGAACCAGAACAGGGCCTGAAGCCATCCTGCGCTTTTGCGGCCAGCTCCCAAAAACTCGAGTTGTAAAATGGAGGTTCAGGGCACTGCAATTCACAAACCTGCAGAGTTATAAATGATAACTCTCGTCCACAAATATATTGAGGGAAGGCAAAGAAGAGTATTTGAAATCAAGGCAGAATTGCAGGAAACAGATTTCAGGAGGTAGATTCGAATCGCCTTTAAAGCACATGAAAAGCGGCAAAACGTTGACAATGATGCCCTTGGCCAAAAGGGGCGTATGCGTTTTTTCCTGAATATATTCAGGAAAAAACGCATACGCCCCTTTTGGCCAACCAAGCAACCTGGAAAGGCAAATCAGCGCTACAAAGAAGTCTCGCTTCCCATCGGTCAAAAGGGCCATGCTGAAAAAAGTGTCAAAACCAGAAATGCAGGACAGGCCATGGAGAAATGGGAGCCTTGCTACACTGATGGGCGGGATGTAAATTGCCAACAGCCACTCTGGAGAAGTGTACGGTGTGTCCTGAAACATTTAAAAAACACAGCTTAGAGAGCATAGGGCACTTCCACTCATGGGGGTATAAATTGTGAAAATGAAAAATCAGCAAGACACAAGCACCCCAAACTTTAGGGCTGCTCTCTTGACAAGGACCTCCACTTCATTCCACCTTAAATATCCCAGGAAAGAGAAAAATGGATAAAGAAGTTGTGGTCCTTATGTACAATGGAATATCACTCAGCCATGAAATCAATGTCATAAGGCTAGTAGCAGCATGATGAGTGGATTTAGGTACGACGATTCTAAGTGAAATAAGTCACACAGAAAAGGACACTTCTCATAAGGTATCACTGATAGAGGGAATGTAAAAACCGTTACACTTGAACTGAATTACAAAACAGAACAGCGTCACACATGCAGAAAACACACTATGGCGGCTTAACGGGAAAGGTGAGGTGGGGTGATACATAAAACAAGGGTATCAAATTAGCTCAGATACCGTTCCATAAACCCAATATGTAATAAACAAGACCTACTCCTTGCTCAGAGAACTGGACTCAACACGCCCTATTCACCACACAAGAATCTATCTGACTAGTAATAATCTTAAAACCTATGTATTGATATCTCTCTGTTAGTGTGTCAAGTGGGTATAAAGCGGCATAAAAACAGCTGTGAAAAGCAGCTAAACCCCACTATAAAAATAAATTACTTTGAAAAACCCATGAAACAAAGACAGTGAAAGAGATAGAATTTCTTACACAATGCGTTCAGGGGCTGTGATGCAACCTGGATTGACCATATCTAGACCCACAGCTGGATGAGACATAAGGGTGGACACTCTTGGGGCTGAGAGGTTTGGTGAGGTTGGGTGAGCAAACGCAGACCCTTTAAAGTAATACTGCGTGGTACCCATCGCATGGGTCCCAAATCTCCAGCTTCAAGGGCATCTTCCTACATCGAAAACATGCATGAGAAACCCAGAAGATGGTACACCGTGTGATGGGGAAAGGTTTCTAAAACGCACCTCATTTCTCATCTCCTTGTGCCCGGGTTCGCCATTCCAGCCTCTTTACTAGCAAGCTCCCTACTTGGAGCATCAGCACCTTTAACCTCCTGTTCCGTACAGGTTGCAATTTGTCCTGAGGATGAACGGGAAGACGGGGATCCAACGAGAGACTAGCTCTTGGTGTTGGGACAGGCACAGGTCACTCTATTTTCCCATCAGAAAGAAGAATTAACCACAGGCTCAGCCTGCCCCCCGGAACCAGAACAGGGCCTGAAGCCATTCTGCGATTTTGCGGCCAGCTCCCATAAACACGAGTTTTAGAATGGAGGTTCAGGGCACTGCAATTCACAAACCTGCAGAGTTATAAATGATAACTCTCGTCCACAAATATATTGAGGGAAGGCAAAGAAGAGGATTTGAAATCAAGGCAGAATTGCAGGAAACAGATTTCAGGAGGTAGATACGAATAGCCTTTAAAGCACATGAAAAGCGGCAAAACGTTGACAATGATGCCCTTGGCCAAAAAGGGCGTATGCGTTTTTTCCTGAATATATTCAGGAAAAAACGCATACGCCCTTTTTGGCCAACCAAGCAACCTGGAAAGGCAAATCAGCGCTACAAAGAAGTCTCGCTTCCCATCGGTCAAAAGGGCCATGCTGAAAAAAGTGTCAAAACCAGAAATGCAGGACAGGCCATGGAGAAATGGGAGCCTTGCTACACTGATGGGCGGGATGTAAATTGCCAAGAGCCACTCTGGAGAAGTGTCCGGTGAGTCCTGAAACATCTAAAAAACACAGCTTAGAGAGCATAGGGCACTTCCACTCATGGGGGTATAAATTGGGAAAATTAAAAATCAGCAAGACACAAGCACCCCAAAGTTTAGGGCTGCTCTGTTGACCAGGACCTCCACTTCATTCCACCTTAAATATCCCAGGAAAGAGAAAAATGGATAAAGAAGTTGTGGTCCTTATGTACAATGGAATATCACTCAGCCATGAAATCAATGTCGTAAGGTTAGTAGCAGCATGATGAGTGGATTTAGGTACGACGATTCTAAGTGAAATAAGTCACACAGAAAAGGACACTTCTCATAAGGTATCACTGATAGAGGGAATGTAAAAACCGTTACACTTGAACTGAATTACAAAACAGAACAGCGTCACACATGCAGAAAACACACTATGGCGGCTTAACGGGAAAGGTGAGGTGGGGTGATACATAAAACAAGGGTATCAAATTAGCTCAGATACCGTTCCATAAACCCAATATGTAATAAACAAGACCTACTCCTTGCTCAGAGAACTGGACTCAACACGCCCTATTCACCACACAAGAATCTATCTGACTAGTAATAATCTTAAAACCTATGTATTGATATCTCTCTGTTAGTGTGTCAAGTGGGTATAAAGCGGCATAAAAACAGCTGTGAAAAGCAGCTAAACCCCACTATAAAAATAAATTACTTTGAAAAACCCATGAAACAAAGACAGTGAAAGAGATAGAATTTCTTACACAATGCGTTCAGGGGCTGTGATGCAACCTGGATTGACCATATCTAGACCCACAGCTGGATGAGACATAAGGGTGGACACTCTTGGGGCTGAGAGGTTTGGTGAGGTTGGGTGAGCAAACGCAGACCCTTTAAAGTAATACTGCGTGGTACCCAACGCATGGGTCCCAAATCTCCAGCTTCAAGGGCATCTTCCTACATCGAAAACATGCATGAGAAACCCAGAAGATGGTACACCGTGTGATGGGGAAAGGTTTCTAAAACGCACCTCATTTCTCATCTCCTTGTGCCCGGGTTCGCCATTCCAGCCTCTTTACTAGCAAGCTCCCTACTTGGAGCATCAGCACCTTTAACCTCCTGTTCCGTACAGGTTGCAATTTGTCCTGAGGATGAACGGGAAGACGGGGATCCAACGAGAGACTAGCTCTTGGTGTTGGGACAGGCACAGGTCACTCTATTTTCCCATCAGAAAGAAGAATTAACCACAGGCTCAGCCTGCCCCCCGGAACCAGAACAGGGCCTGAAGCCATTCTGCGATTTTGCGGCCAGCTCCCATAAACACGAGTTGTAGAATGGAGGTTCAGGGCACTGCAATTCACAAACCTGCAGAGTTATAAATGATAACTCTCGTCCACAAATATATTGAGGGAAGGCAAAGAAGAGGATTTGAAATCAAGGCAGAATTGCAGGAAACAGATTTCAGGAGGTAGATACGAATAGCCTTTAAAGCACATGAAAAGCGGCAAAACGTTGACAATGATGCCCTTGGCCAAAAAGGGCGTATGCGTTTTTTCCTGAATATATTCAGGAAAAAACGCATACGCCCTTTTTGGCCAACCAAGCAACCTGGAAAGGCAAATCAGCGCTACAAAGAAGTCTCGCTTCCCATCGGTCAAAAGGGCCATGCTGAAAAAAGTGTCAAAACCAGAAATGCAGGACAGGCCATGGAGAAATGGGAGCCTTGCTACACTGATGGGCGGGATGTAAATTGCCAAGAGCCACTCTGGAGAAGTGTCCGGTGAGTCCTGAAACATCTAAAAAACACAGCTTAGAGAGCATAGGGCACTTCCACTCATGGGGGTATAAATTGGGAAAATTAAAAATCAGCAAGACACAAGCACCCCAAAGTTTAGGGCTGCTCTGTTGACCAGGACCTCCACTTCATTCCACCTTCAATATCCCAGGAAAGAGAAAAATGGATAAAGAAGTTGTGGTCCTTATGTACAATGGAATATCACTCAGCCATGAAATCAATGTCGTAAGGTTAGTAGCAGCATGATGAGTGGATTTAGGTACGACGATTCTAAGTGAAATAAGTCACACAGAAAAGGACACTTCTCATAAGGTATCACTGATAGAGGGAGTGTAAAAACCGTAACACTTGAACTGAATTACAAAAAAGAACAGAGTCACACATGCAGAAAACACACTATGGCTGCTTAAGGGGAAAGGTGAGGTGGGGTGATACATAAAACAAGGGTATCAAATTAGCTCAGATACCGTTCCATAAACCCAATATGTAATAGACAAGACCTACTCCTTGCTCAGAGAACTGGACTCAACACGCCCTATTCACCGCACAAGAATATATCTGACTAATAATAATCGTAAAACCTATGTATTGATATCTCTCTGTTAGTGTGTCAAGTGGGTGTAAAGCGGCATAAACACAGCAGTGAAAAGCAGCTAAACCCCATTATAAAAATAAATTACTTTGAAACACCCATGAAACAAAGACAGTGAAAGAGAGAGAAATTCTTACACAATGCGTTCAGGGGCTGTGATGCAACCTGGATTGACCATATCTAGACGCACAGCTGGATGAGACATAAGGGTGGACACTCTTGGGGCTGAGAGGTTTGGTGAGGTTGGGTGAGCAAACGCAGACCCTTTAAAGTAATACTGCGTGGTACCCATCGCATGGGTCCCAAATCTACAGGTTCAAGGGCATCTTCCTACATCAAAAACATGCATGAGAAACCCAGAAGATGGTACACCGTGTGATGGGGAAAGGTTTCTAAAACGCACCTCATTTCTCATCTCCTTGTGCCCGGGTTCGCCATTCCAGCTGCTTTACTAGCAATCTCCCTACTTGGAGCATCAGCACCTTTAACCTCCTGTTCCGTACAGGTTGCAATTTGTCCTGAGGATGAACGGGAAGACGGGGAACCAGTGAGAGACTGGCTCTTGGTGTTGGGACAGGCACAGGTCACTCTATTTTCCCATCAGGAAGAATAATTAACCACAGGCTCATCCTGCCCCCCGGAACCAGAACAGGGCCTGAAGCCATCCTGCGCTTTTGCGGCCAGCTCCCAAAAACTCGAGTTGTAAAATGGAGGTTCAGGGCACTGCAATTCACAAACCTGCAGAGTTATAAATGATAACTCTCGTCCACAAATATATTGAGGGAAGGCAAAGAAGAGTATTTGAAATCAAGGCAGAATTGCAGGAAACAGATTTCAGGAGGTAGATTCGAATCGCCTTTAAAGCACATGAAAAGCGGCAAAACGTTGACAATGATGCCCTTGGCCAAAAGGGGCGTATGCGTTTTTTCCTGAATATATTCAGGAAAAAACGCATACGCCCCTTTTGGCCAACCAAGCAACCTGGAAAGGCAAATCAGCGCTACAAAGAAGTCTCGCTTCCCATCGGTCAAAAGGGCCATGCTGAAAAAAGTGTCAAAACCAGAAATGCAGGACAGGCCATGGAGAAATGGGAGCCTTGCTACACTGATGGGCGGGATGTAAATTGCCAACAGCCACTCTGGAGAAGTGTACGGTGTGTCCTGAAACATTTAAAAAACACAGCTTAGAGAGCATAGGGCACTTCCACTCATGGGGGTATAAATTGTGAAAATGAAAAATCAGCAAGACACAAGCACCCCAAAGTTTAGGGCTGCTCTGTTGACCAGGACCTCCACTTCATTCCACCTTAAATATCCCAGGAAAGAGAAAAATGGATAAAGAAGTTGTGGTCCTTATGTACAATGGAATATCACTCAGCCATGAAATCAATGTCGTAAGGTTAGTAGCAGCATGATGAGTGGATTTAGGTACGACGATTCTAAGTGAAATAAGTCACACAGAAAAGGACACTTCTCATAAGGTATCACTGATAGAGGGAATGTAAAAACCGTTACACTTGAACTGAATTACAAAACAGAACAGCGTCACACATGCAGAAAACACACTATGGCGGCTTAACGGGAAAGGTGAGGTGGGGTGATACATAAAACAAGGGTATCAAATTAGCTCAGATACCGTTCCATAAACCCAATATGTAATAAACAAGACCTACTCCTTGCTCAGAGAACTGGACTCAACACGCCCTATTCACCACACAAGAATCTATCTGACTAGTAATAATCTTAAAACCTATGTATTGATATCTCTCTGTTAGTGTGTCAAGTGGGTATAAAGCGGCATAAAAACAGCTGTGAAAAGCAGCTAAACCCCACTATAAAAATAAATTACTTTGAAAAACCCATGAAACAAAGACAGTGAAAGAGATAGAATTTCTTACACAATGCGTTCAGGGGCTGTGATGCAACCTGGATTGACCATATCTAGACCCACAGCTGGATGAGACATAAGGGTGGACACTCTTGGGGCTGAGAGGTTTGGTGAGGTTGGGTGAGCAAACGCAGACCCTTTAAAGTAATACTGCGTGGTACCCATCGCATGGGTCCCAAATCTCCAGCTTCAAGGGCATCTTCCTACATCGAAAACATGCATGAGAAACCCAGAAGATGGTACACCGTGTGATGGGGAAAGGTTTCTAAAACGCACCTCATTTCTCATCTCCTTGTGCCCGGGTTCGCCATTCCAGCCTCTTTACTAGCAAGCTCCCTACTTGGAGCATCAGCACCTTTAACCTCCTGTTCCGTACAGGTTGCAATTTGTCCTGAGGATGAACGGGAAGACGGGGATCCAACGAGAGACTAGCTCTTGGTGTTGGGACAGGCACAGGTCACTCTATTTTCCCATCAGAAAGAAGAATTAACCACAGGCTCAGCCTGCCCCCCGGAACCAGAACAGGGCCTGAAGCCATTCTGCGATTTTGCGGCCAGCTCCCATAAACACGAGTTGTAGAATGGAGGTTCAGGGCACTGCAATTCACAAACCTGCAGAGTTATAAATGATAACTCTCGTCCACAAATATATTGAGGGAAGGCAAAGAAGAGGATTTGAAATCAAGGCAGAATTGCAGGAAACAGATTTCAGGAGGTAGATACGAATAGCCTTTAAAGCACATGAAAAGCGGCAAAACGTTGACAATGATGCCCTTGGCCAAAAAGGGCGTATGCGTTTTTTCCTGAATATATTCAGGAAAAAACGCATACGCCCTTTTTGGCCAACCAAGCAACCTGGAAAGGCAAATCAGCGCTACAAAGAAGTCTCGCTTCCCATCGGTCAAAAGGGCCATGCTGAAAAAAGTGTCAAAACCAGAAATGCAGGACAGGCCATGGAGAAATGGGAGCCTTGCTACACTGATGGGCGGGATGTAAATTGCCAAGAGCCACTCTGGAGAAGTGTCCGGTGAGTCCTGAAACATCTAAAAAACACAGCTTAGAGAGCATAGGGCACTTCCACTCATGGGGGTATAAATTGGGAAAATTAAAAATCAGCAAGACACAAGCACCCCAAAGTTTAGGGCTGCTCTGTTGACCAGGACCTCCACTTCATTCCACCTTAAATATCCCAGGAAAGAGAAAAATGGATAAAGAAGTTGTGGTCCTTATGTACAATGGAATATCACTCAGCCATGAAATCAATGTCGTAAGGTTAGTAGCAGCATGATGAGTGGATTTAGGTACGACGATTCTAAGTGAAATAAGTCACACAGAAAAGGACACTTCTCATAAGGTATCACTGATAGAGGGAGTGTAAAAACCGTAACACTTGAACTGAATTACAAAAAAGAACAGAGTCACACATGCAGAAAACACACTATGGCTGCTTAAGGGGAAAGGTGAGGTGGGGTGATACATAAAACAAGGGTATCAAATTAGCTCAGATACCGTTCCATAAACCCAATATGTAATAGACAAGACCTACTCCTTGCTCAGAGAACTGGACTCAACACGCCCTATTCACCGCACAAGAATATATCTGACTAATAATAATCGTAAAAACTATGTATTGATATCTCTCTGTTAGTGTGTCAAGTGGGTGTAAAGCGGCATAAACACAGCAGTGAAAAGCAGCTAAACCCCATTATAAAAATAAATTACTTTGAAACACCCATGAAACAAAGACAGTGAAAGAGAGAGAAATTCTTACACAATGCGTTCAGGGGCTGTGATGCAACCTGGATTGACCATATCTAGACGCACAGCTGGATGAGACATAAGGGTGGACACTCTTGGGGCTGAGAGGTTTGGTGAGGTTGGGTGAGCAAACGCAGACCCTTTAAAGTAATACTGCGTGGTACCCATCGCATGGGTCCCAAATCTACAGGTTCAAGGGCATCTTCCTACATCAAAAACATGCATGAGAAACCCAGAAGATGGTACACCGTGTGATGGGGAAAGGTTTCTAAAACGCACCTCATTTCTCATCTCCTTGTGCCCGGGTTCGCCATTCCAGCTGCTTTACTAGCAATCTCCCTACTTGGAGCATCAGCACCTTTAACCTCCTGTTCCGTACAGGTTGCAATTTGTCCTGAGGATGAACGGGAAGACGGGGAACCAGTGAGAGACTGGCTCTTGGTGTTGGGACAGGCACAGGTCACTCTATTTTCCCATCAGGAAGAATAATTAACCACAGGCTCATCCTGCCCCCCGGAACCAGAACAGGGCCTGAAGCCATCCTGCGCTTTTGCGGCCAGCTCCCAAAAACTCGAGTTGTAAAATGGAGGTTCAGGGCACTGCAATTCACAAACCTGCAGAGTTATAAATGATAACTCTCGTCCACAAATATATTGAGGGAAGGCAAAGAAGAGTATTTGAAATCAAGGCAGAATTGCAGGAAACAGATTTCAGGAGGTAGATTCGAATCGCCTTTAAAGCACATGAAAAGCGGCAAAACGTTGACAATGATGCCCTTGGCCAAAAGGGGCGTATGCGTTTTTTCCTGAATATATTCAGGAAAAAACGCATACGCCCCTTTTGGCCAACCAAGCAACCTGGAAAGGCAAATCAGCGCTACAAAGAAGTCTCGCTTCCCATCGGTCAAAAGGGCCATGCTGAAAAAAGTGTCAAAACCAGAAATGCAGGACAGGCCATGGAGAAATGGGAGCCTTGCTACACTGATGGGCGGGATGTAAATTGCCAACAGCCACTCTGGAGAAGTGTACGGTGTGTCCTGAAACATTTAAAAAACACAGCTTAGAGAGCATAGGGCACTTCCACTCATGGGGGTATAAATTGTGAAAATGAAAAATCAGCAAGACACAAGCACCCCAAAGTTTAGGGCTGCTCTGTTGACCAGGACCTCCACTTCATTCCACCTTCAATATCCCAGGAAAGAGAAAAATGGATAAAGAAGTTGTGGTCCTTATGTACAATGGAATATCACTCAGCCATGAAATCAATGTCGTAAGGTTAGTAGCAGCATGATGAGTGGATTTAGGTACGACGATTCTAAGTGAAATAAGTCACACAGAAAAGGACACTTCTCATAAGGTATCACTGATAGAGGGAATGTAAAAACCGTTACACTTGAACTGAATTACAAAACAGAACAGAGTCACACATGCAGAAAACACACTATGGCTGCTTAACGGGAAAGGTGAGGTGGGGTGATACATAAAACAAGGGTATCAAATTAGCTCAGATACCGTTCCATAAACCCAATATGTAATAGACAAGACCTACTCCTTGCTCAGAGAACTGGACTCCACACGCCCTATTCACCGCACAAGAATATATCTGACTAATAATAATCGTAAAACCTATGTATTGATATCTCTCTGTTAGTGTGTCAAGTGGGTGTAAAGCGGCATAAACACAGCAGTGAAAAGCAGCTAAACCCCATTATAAAAATAAATTACTTTGAAACACCCATGAAACAAAGACAGTGAAAGATAGAGAAATTCTTACACAATGCGTTCAGGGGCTGTGATGCAACCTGGATTAACCATATCTAGACCCACAGCTGGATGAGACATAAGGGTGGACACTCTTGGGGCTGAGAGGTTTGGTGAGGTTGGGTGAGCAAACGCAGACCCTTTAAAGTAATACTGTGTGGTACCCATCGCATGGGTCCCAAATCTCCAGGTTCAAGGGCATCTTCCTACATCAAAAACATGCATGAGAAACCCAGAAGATGGTACACCGTGTGATGGGGAAAGGTTTCTAAAACGCACCTCATTTCTCATCTCCTTGTGCCCAGGTTCGCCATTCCAGCCGCTTTACTAGCAAGCTCCCTACTTGGAGCATCAGCACCTTTAACCTCCTGTTCCATGCAGGTTGCAATTTGTCCTGAGGATAAACGGGAAGACGTGGAACCAACGAGAGACTAGCTCTTGGTGTTGGGACAGGCACAGGTCACTCTATTTTTCCATCAGAAAGAAGAATTAACCACAGGCTCAGCCTGCCCCCCGGAACCAGAACAGGGCCTGAAGCCATTCTGCGATTTTGCGGCCAGCTCCCATAAAAACGAGTTGTAAAATGGAGGTTCAGGGCACTGCAATTCACAAACCTGCAGAGTTATAAATGATAACTCTCGTCCACAAATATATTGAGGGAAGGCAAAGAAGAGGATTTGAAATCAAGGCAGAATTGCAGGAAACAGATTTCAGGAGGTAGATACGAATTGCCTTTAAAGCATATGAAAAGCGGCAAAACGTTGACAATGATGCCCTTGGCCAAAAAGGGCGTATGCGTTTTTTCCTGAATATATTCAGGAAAAAACGCATACGCCCTTTTTGGCCAACCAAGCAACCTGGAAAGGCAAATCAGCGCTACAAAGAAGTCTCGCTTCCCATCGGTCAAAAGGGCCATGCTGAAAAATGTGTCAAAACCAGAAATGCAGGACAGGCCATGGAGAAATGGGAGCCTTGCTACACTGATGGGCGGGATGTAAATTGCCAAGAGCCACTCTGGAGAAGTGTCCGGTGAGTCCTGAAACATCTGAAAAACACAGCTTAGAGAGCATAGGGCACTTCCACTCATGGGGGTATAAATTGGGAAAATTAAAAATCAGCAAGACACAAGCACCCCAAAGTTTAGGGCTGCTCTGTTGACCAGGACCTCCACTTCATTCCACCTTAAATATCCCAGGAAAGAGAAAAATGGATAAAGAAGTTGTGGTCCTTATGTACAATGGAATATCACTCAGCCATGAAATCAATGTCATAAGGTTAGTAGCAGCATGATGAGTGGATTTAGGTACGACGATTCTAAGTGAAATAAGTCACACAGAAAAGGACACTTCTCATAAGGTATCACTGATAGAGGGAATGTAAAAACCGTTACACTTGAACTGAATTACAAAACAGAACAGAGTCACACATGCAGAAAACACACTATGGCTGCTTAACGGGAAAGGTGAGGTGGGGTGATACATAAAACAAGGGTATCAAATTAGCTCAGATACCGTTCCATAAACCCAATATGTAATAGACAAGACCTACTCCTTGCTCAGAGAACTGGACTCAACACGCCCTATTCACCGCACAAGAATATATCTGACTAATAATAATCGTAAAACCTATGTATTGATATCTCTCTGTTAGTGTGTCAAGTGGGTGTAAAGCGGCATAAACACAGCAGTGAAAAGCAGCTAAACCCCATTATAAAAATAAATTACTTTGAAACACCCATGAAACAAAGACAGTGAAAGAGAGAGAAATTCTTACACAATGCGTTCAGGGGCTGTGATGCAACCTGGATTGACCATATCTAGACGCACAGCTGGATGAGACATAAGGGTGGACACTCTTGGGGCTGAGAGGTTTGGTGAGGTTGGGTGAGCAAACGCAGACCCTTTAAAGTAATACTGCGTGGTACCCATCACATGGGTCCCAAATCTCCAGGTTCAAGGGCATCTTCCTACATCAAAAACATGCATGAGAAACCCAGAAGATGGTACACCGTGTGATGGGGAAAGGTTTCTAAAACGCACCTCATTTCTCATCTCCTTGTGCCCGGGTTTGCCATTCCAGCCGCTTTACTAGCAAGCTCCCTACTTGGAGCATCAGCACCTTTAACCTCCTGTTCCATACAGGTTGCAATTTGTCCTGAGGATAAACGGGAAGACGTGGAACCAACGAGAGACTAGCTCTTGGTGTTGGGACAGGCACAGGTCACTCTATTTTCCCATCAGAAAGAAGAATTAACCACAGGCTCAGCCTGGCCCCCGGAACCAGAACAGGGCCTGAAGCCATTCTGCGATTTTGCGGCCAGCTCCCATAAAAACGAGTTGTAAAATGGAGGTTCAGGGCACTGCAATTCACAAACCTGCAGAGTTATAAATGATAACTCTCGTCCACTAATATATTGAGGGAAGGCAAAGAAGAGGATTTGAAATCAAGGCAGAATTGCAGGAAACAGATTTCAGGAGGTAGATACGAATCACCTTTAAAGCAAATGAAAAGCGGCAAAACGTTGACAATGATGCCCTTGGCCAAAAAGGGCGTATGCGTTTTTTCCTGAATATATTCAGGAAAAAACGCATACGCCCTTTTTGGCCAACCAAGCAACCTGGAAAGGCAAATCAGCGCTACAAAGAAGTCTCGCTTCCCATCGGTCAAAAGGGCCATGCTGAAAAAAGTGTCAAAACCAGAAATGCAGGACAGGCCATGGAGAAATGGGAGCCTTGCTACACTGATGGGCGGGATGTAAATTGCCAAGAGCCACTCCGGAGAAGTGTCCGGTGAGTCCTGAAACATCTGAAAAACACAGCTTAGAGAGCATAGGGCACTTCCACTCATGGGGGTATAAATTGGGAAAATTAAAAATCAGCAAGACACAAGCACCCCAAAGTTTAGGGCTGCTCTGTTGACCAGGACCTCCACTTCATTCCACCTTCAATATCCCAGGAAAGAGAAAAATGGATAAAGAAGTTGTGGTCCTTATGTACAATGGAATATCACTCAGCCATGAAATCAATGTCGTAAGGTTAGTAGCAGCATGATGAGTGGATTTAGGTACGACGATTCTAAGTGAAATAAGTCACACAGAAAAGGACACTTCTCATAAGGTATCACTGATAGAGGGAATGTAAAAACCGTTACACTTGAACTGAATTACAAAACAGAACAGAGTCACACATGCAGAAAACACACTATGGCTGCTTAACGGGAAAGGTGAGGTGGGGTGATACATAAAACAAGGGTATCAAATTAGCTCAGATACCGTTCCATAAACCCAATATGTAATAGACAAGACCTACTCCTTGCTCAGAGAACTGGACTCCACACGCCCTATTCACCGCACAAGAATATATCTGACTAATAATAATCGTAAAACCTATGTATTGATATCTCTCTGTTAGTGTGTCAAGTGGGTGTAAAGCGGCATAAACACAGCAGTGAAAAGCAGCTAAACCCCATTATAAAAATAAATTACTTTGAAACACCCATGAAACAAAGACAGTGAAAGATAGAGAAATTCTTACACAATGCGTTCAGGGGCTGTGATGCAACCTGGATTAACCATATCTAGACCCACAGCTGGATGAGACATAAGGGTGGACACTCTTGGGGCTGAGAGGTTTGGTGAGGTTGGGTGAGCAAACGCAGACCCTTTAAAGTAATACTGTGTGGTACCCATCGCATGGGTCCCAAATCTCCAGGTTCAAGGGCATCTTCCTACATCAAAAACATGCATGAGAAACCCAGAAGATGGTACACCGTGTGATGGGGAAAGGTTTCTAAAACGCACCTCATTTCTCATCTCCTTGTGCCCAGGTTCGCCATTCCAGCCGCTTTACTAGCAAGCTCCCTACTTGGAGCATCAGCACCTTTAACCTCCTGTTCCATGCAGGTTGCAATTTGTCCTGAGGATAAACGGGAAGACGTGGAACCAACGAGAGACTAGCTCTTGGTGTTGGGACAGGCACAGGTCACTCTATTTTTCCATCAGAAAGAAGAATTAACCACAGGCTCAGCCTGCCCCCCGGAACCAGAACAGGGCCTGAAGCCATTCTGCGATTTTGCGGCCAGCTCCCATAAAAACGAGTTGTAAAATGGAGGTTCAGGGCACTGCAATTCACAAACCTGCAGAGTTATAAATGATAACTCTCGTCCACAAATATATTGAGGGAAGGCAAAGAAGAGGATTTGAAATCAAGGCAGAATTGCAGGAAACAGATTTCAGGAGGTAGATACGAATTGCCTTTAAAGCATATGAAAAGCGGCAAAACGTTGACAATGATGCCCTTGGCCAAAAAGGGCGTATGCGTTTTTTCCTGAATATATTCAGGAAAAAACGCATACGCCCTTTTTGGCCAACCAAGCAACCTGGAAAGGCAAATCAGCGCTACAAAGAAGTCTCGCTTCCCATCGGTCAAAAGGGCCATGCTGAAAAATGTGTCAAAACCAGAAATGCAGGACAGGCCATGGAGAAATGGGAGCCTTGCTACACTGATGGGCGGGATGTAAATTGCCAAGAGCCACTCTGGAGAAGTGTCCGGTGAGTCCTGAAACATCTGAAAAACACAGCTTAGAGAGCATAGGGCACTTCCACTCATGGGGGTATAAATTGGGAAAATTAAAAATCAGCAAGACACAAGCACCCCAAAGTTTAGGGCTGCTCTGTTGACCAGGACCTCCACTTCATTCCACCTTAAATATCCCAGGAAAGAGAAAAATGGATAAAGAAGTTGTGGTCCTTATGTACAATGGAATATCACTCAGCCATGAAATCAATGTCATAAGGTTAGTAGCAGCATGATGAGTGGATTTAGGTACGACGATTCTAAGTGAAATAAGTCACACAGAAAAGGACACTTCTCATAAGGTATCACTGATAGAGGGAATGTAAAAACCGTTACACTTGAACTGAATTACAAAACAGAACAGAGTCACACATGCAGAAAACACACTATGGCTGCTTAACGGGAAAGGTGAGGTGGGGTGATACATAAAACAAGGGTATCAAATTAGCTCAGATACCGTTCCATAAACCCAATATGTAATAGACAAGACCTACTCCTTGCTCAGAGAACTGGACTCAACACGCCCTATTCACCGCACAAGAATATATCTGACTAATAATAATCGTAAAACCTATGTATTGATATCTCTCTGTTAGTGTGTCAAGTGGGTGTAAAGCGGCATAAACACAGCAGTGAAAAGCAGCTAAACCCCATTATAAAAATAAATTACTTTGAAACACCCATGAAACAAAGACAGTGAAAGAGAGAGAAATTCTTACACAATGCGTTCAGGGGCTGTGATGCAACCTGGATTGACCATATCTAGACGCACAGCTGGATGAGACATAAGGGTGGACACTCTTGGGGCTGAGAGGTTTGGTGAGGTTGGGTGAGCAAACGCAGACCCTTTAAAGTAATACTGCGTGGTACCCATCACATGGGTCCCAAATCTCCAGGTTCAAGGGCATCTTCCTACATCAAAAACATGCATGAGAAACCCAGAAGATGGTACACCGTGTGATGGGGAAAGGTTTCTAAAACGCACCTCATTTCTCATCTCCTTGTGCCCGGGTTTGCCATTCCAGCCGCTTTACTAGCAAGCTCCCTACTTGGAGCATCAGCACCTTTAACCTCCTGTTCCATACAGGTTGCAATTTGTCCTGAGGATAAACGGGAAGACGTGGAACCAACGAGAGACTAGCTCTTGGTGTTGGGACAGGCACAGGTCACTCTATTTTCCCATCAGAAAGAAGAATTAACCACAGGCTCAGCCTGGCCCCCGGAACCAGAACAGGGCCTGAAGCCATTCTGCGATTTTGCGGCCAGCTCCCATAAAAACGAGTTGTAAAATGGAGGTTCAGGGCACTGCAATTCACAAACCTGCAGAGTTATAAATGATAACTCTCGTCCACAAATATATTGAGGGAAGGCAAAGAAGAGGATTTGAAATCAAGGCAGAATTGCAGGAAACAGATTTCAGGAGGTAGATACGAATCGCCTTTAAAGCACATGAAAAGCGGCAAAACGTTGACAATGATGCCCTTGGCCAAAAAGGGCGTATGCGTTTTTTCCTGAATATATTCAGGAAAAAACGCATACGCCCTTTTTGGCCAACCAAGCAACCTGGAAAGGCAAATCAGCGCTACAAAGAAGTCTCGCTTCCCATCGGTCAAAAGGGCCATGCTGAAAAATGTGTCAAAACCAGAAATGCAGGACAGGCCATGGAGAAATGGGAGCCTTGCTACACTGATGGGCGGGATGTAAATTGCCAAGAGCCACTCCGGAGAAGTGTCCGGTGAGTCCTGAAACATCTGAAAAACACAGCTTAGAGAGCATAGGGCACTTCCACTCATGGGGGTATAAATTGGGAAAATTAAAAATCAGCAAGACACAAGCACCCCAAAGTTTAGGGCTGCTCTGTTGACCAGGACCTCCACTTCATTCCACCTTCAATATCCCAGGAAAGAGAAAAATGGATAAAGAAGTTGTGGTCCTTATGTACAATGGAATATCACTCAGCCATGAAATCAATGTCGTAAGGTTAGTAGCAGCATGATGAGTGGATTTAGGTACGACGATTCTAAGTGAAATAAGTCACACAGAAAAGGACACTTCTCATAAGGTATCACTGATAGAGGGAATGTAAAAACCGTTACACTTGAACTGAATTACAAAACAGAACAGAGTCACACATGCAGAAAACACACTATGGCTGCTTAACGGGAAAGGTGAGGTGGGGTGATACATAAAACAAGGGTATCAAATTAGCTCAGATACCGTTCCATAAACCCAATATGTAATAGACAAGACCTACTCCTTGCTCAGAGAACTGGACTCCACACGCCCTATTCACCGCACAAGAATATATCTGACTAATAATAATCGTAAAACCTATGTATTGATATCTCTCTGTTAGTGTGTCAAGTGGGTGTAAAGCGGCATAAACACAGCAGTGAAAAGCAGCTAAACCCCATTATAAAAATAAATTACTTTGAAACACCCATGAAACAAAGAGAGTGAAAGATAGAGAAATTCTTACACAATGCGTTCAGGGGCTGTGATGCAACCTGGATTAACCATATCTAGACCCACAGCTGGATGAGACATAAGGGTGGACACTCTTGGGGCTGAGAGGTTTGGTGAGGTTGGGTGAGCAAACGCAGACCCTTTAAAGTAATACTGTGTGGTACCCATCGCATGGGTCCCAAATCTCCAGGTTCAAGGGCATCTTCCTACATCAAAAACATGCATGAGAAACCCAGAAGATGGTACACCGTGTGATGGGGAAAGGTTTCTAAAACGCACCTCATTTCTCATCTCCTTGTGCCCAGGTTCGCCATTCCAGCCGCTTTACTAGCAAGCTCCCTACTTGGAGCATCAGCACCTTTAACCTCCTGTTCCATGCAGGTTGCAATTTGTCCTGAGGATAAACGGGAAGACGTGGAACCAACGAGAGACTAGCTCTTGGTGTTGGGACAGGCACAGGTCACTCTATTTTTCCATCAGAAAGAAGAATTAACCACAGGCTCAGCCTGCCCCCCGGAACCAGAACAGGGCCTGAAGCCATTCTGCGATTTTGCGGCCAGCTCCCATAAAAACGAGTTGTAAAATGGAGGTTCAGGGCACTGCAATTCACAAACCTGCAGAGTTATAAATGATAACTCTCGTCCACAAATATATTGAGGGAAGGCAAAGAAGAGGATTTGAAATCAAGGCAGAATTGCAGGAAACAGATTTCAGGAGGTAGATACGAATTGCCTTTAAAGCATATGAAAAGCGGCAAAACGTTGACAATGATGCCCTTGGCCAAAAAGGGCGTATGCGTTTTTTCCTGAATATATTCAGGAAAAAACGCATACGCCCTTTTTGGCCAACCAAGCAACCTGGAAAGGCAAATCAGCGCTACAAAGAAGTCTCGCTTCCCATCGGTCAAAAGGGCCATGCTGAAAAATGTGTCAAAACCAGAAATGCAGGACAGGCCATGGAGAAATGGGAGCCTTGCTACACTGATGGGCGGGATGTAAATTGCCAAGAGCCACTCTGGAGAAGTGTCCGGTGAGTCCTGAAACATCTGAAAAACACAGCTTAGAGAGCATAGGGCACTTCCACTCATGGGGGTATAAATTGGGAAAATTAAAAATCAGCAAGACACAAGCACCCCAAAGTTTAGGGCTGCTCTGTTGACCAGGACCTCCACTTCATTCCACCTTAAATATCCCAGGAAAGAGAAAAATGGATAAAGAAGTTGTGGTCCTTATGTACAATGGAATATCACTCAGCCATGAAATCAATGTCATAAGGTTAGTAGCAGCATGATGAGTGGATTTAGGTACGACGATTCTAAGTGAAATAAGTCACACAGAAAAGGACACTTCTCATAAGGTATCACTGATAGAGGGAATGTAAAAACCGTTACACTTGAACTGAATTACAAAACAGAACAGAGTCACACATGCAGAAAACACACTATGGCTGCTTAACGGGAAAGGTGAGGTGGGGTGATACATAAAACAAGGGTATCAAATTAGCTCAGATACCGTTCCATAAACCCAATATGTAATAGACAAGACCTACTCCTTGCTCAGAGAACTGGACTCAACACGCCCTATTCACCGCACAAGAATATATCTGACTAATAATAATCGTAAAACCTATGTATTGATATCTCTCTGTTAGTGTGTCAAGTGGGTGTAAAGCGGCATAAACACAGCAGTGAAAAGCAGCTAAACCCCATTATAAAAATAAATTACTTTGAAACACCCATGAAACAAAGACAGTGAAAGAGAGAGAAATTCTTACACAATGCGTTCAGGGGCTGTGATGCAACCTGGATTGACCATATCTAGACGCACAGCTGGATGAGACATAAGGGTGGACACTCTTGGGGCTGAGAGGTTTGGTGAGGTTGGGTGAGCAAACGCAGACCCTTTAAAGTAATACTGCGTGGTACCCATCACATGGGTCCCAAATCTCCAGGTTCAAGGGCATCTTCCTACATCAAAAACATGCATGAGAAACCCAGAAGATGGTACACCGTGTGATGGGGAAAGGTTTCTAAAACGCACCTCATTTCTCATCTCCTTGTGCCCGGGTTTGCCATTCCAGCCGCTTTACTAGCAAGCTCCCTACTTGGAGCATCAGCACCTTTAACCTCCTGTTCCATACAGGTTGCAATTTGTCCTGAGGATAAACGGGAAGACGTGGAACCAACGAGAGACTAGCTCTTGGTGTTGGGACAGGCACAGGTCACTCTATTTTCCCATCAGAAAGAAGAATTAACCACAGGCTCAGCCTGGCCCCCGGAACCAGAACAGGGCCTGAAGCCATTCTGCGATTTTGCGGCCAGCTCCCATAAAAACGAGTTGTAAAATGGAGGTTCAGGGCACTGCAATTCACAAACCTGCAGAGTTATAAATGATAACTCTCGTCCACAAATATATTGAGGGAAGGCAAAGAAGAGGATTTGAAATCAAGGCAGAATTGCAGGAAACAGATTTCAGGAGGTAGATACGAATCGCCTTTAAAGCACATGAAAAGCGGCAAAACGTTGACAATGATGCCCTTGGCCAAAAAGGGCGTATGCGTTTTTTCCTGAATATATTCAGGAAAAAACGCATACGCCCTTTTTGGCCAACCAAGCAACCTGGAAAGGCAAATCAGCGCTACAAAGAAGTCTCGCTTCCCATCGGTCAAAAGGGCCATCCTGAAAAAAGTGTCAAAACCAGAAATGCAGGACAGGCCATGGAGAAATGGGAGCCTTGCTACACTGATGGGCGGGATGTAAATTGCCAAGAGCCACTCTGGAGAAGTGTCCGGTGAGTCCTGAAACATCTGAAAAACACAGCTTAGAGAGCATAGGGCACTTCCACTCATGGGGGTATAAATTGGGAAAATTAAAAATCAGCAAGACACAAGCACCCCAAAGTTTAGGGCTGCTCTGTTGACCAGGACCTCCACTTCATTCCACCTTAAATATCCCAGGAAAGAGAAAAATGGATAAAGAAGTTGTGGTCCTTATGTACAATGGAATATCACTCAGCCAGGAAATCAATGTCGTAAGGTTAGTAGCAGCATGATGAGTGGATTTAGGTACGACGATTCTAAGTGAAATAAGTCACACAGAAAAGGACACTTCTCATAAGGTATCACTGATAGAGGGAATGTAAAAACCGTTACACATGAACTGAATTACAAAACAGAACAGAGTCACACATGCAGAAAACACACTATGGCTGCTTAACGGGAAAGGTGAGGTGGGGTGATACATAAAACAAGGGTATCAAATTAGCTCAGATACCGTTCCATAAACCCAATATGTAATAGACAAGACCTACTCCTTGCTCAGAGAACTGGACTCCACACGCCCTATTCACCGCACAAGAATATACCTGACTAATAATAATCGTAAAACCTATGTATTGATATCTCTCTGTTAGTGTGTCACGTGGGTGTAAAGCGGCATAAACACAGCAGTGAAAAGCAGCTAAACCCCATTATAAAAATAAATTACTTTGAAACACCCATGAAACAAAGACAGTGAAAGAGAGAGAAATTCTTACACAATGCGTTCAGGGGCTGTGATGCAACCTGGATTGACCATATCTAGATGCACAGCTGGATGAGACATAAGGGTGGACACTCTTGGGGCTGAGAGGTTTGTTGAGGTTGGGTGAGCAAACGCAGACCCTTTAAAGTAATACTGCGTGGTACCCATCGCATGGGTCCCAAATCTCCAGGTTCAAGGGCATCTTCCTACATCAAAAACATGCATGAGAAACCCAGAAGATGGTACACTGTGTGATGGGGAAAGGTTTCTAAAACGCACCTCATTTCTCATCTCCTTTTGCCCGGGTTCGCCATTCCAGCTGCTTTACTAGCAAGCTCCCTACTTGGAGCATCAGCACCTTTAACCTCCTGTTCCATACAGGTTGCAATTTGTCCTGAGGATAAACGGGAAGACGTGGAACCAACGAGAGACTAGCTCTTGGTGTTGGGACAGGCACAGGTCACTCTATTTTCCCATCAGAAAGAAGAATTAACCACAGGCTCAGCCTGCCCCCCGGAACCAGAACAGGGCCTGAAGCCATTCTGCGATTTTGCGGCCAGCTCCCATAAAAACGAGTTGTAAAATGGAGGTTCAGGGCACTGCAATTCACAAACCTGCAGAGTTATTAATGATAACTCTCGTCCACAAATATATTGAGGGAAGGCAAAGAAGAGGATTTGAAATCAAGGCAGAATTGCAGGAAACAGATTTCAGGAGGTAGATACGAATCGCCTTTAAAGCACATGAAAAGCGGCAAAACGTTGACAATGATGCCCTTGGCCAAAAAGGGCGTATGCGTTTTTTCCTGAATATATTCAGGAAAAAACGCATACGCCCTTTTTGGCCAACCAAGCAACCTGGAAAGGCAAATCAGCGCTACAAAGAAGTCTCGCTTCCCATCGGTCAAAAGGGCCATGCTGAAAAAAGTGTCAAAACCAGAAATGCAGGACAGGCCATGGAGAAATGGGAGCCTTGCTACACTGATGGGTGGGATGTAAATTGCCAAGAGCCACTCTGGAGAAGTGTCCGGTGAGTCCTGAAACATCTGAAAAACACAGCTTAGAGAGCATAGGGCACTTCCACTCATGGGGGTATAAATTGGGAAAATTAAAAATCAGCAAAACACAAGCACCCCAAAGTTTAGGGCTGCTCTGTTGACCAGGACCTCCACTTCATTCCACCTTAAATATCCCAGGAAAGAGAAAAATGGATAAAGAAGTTGTGGTCCTTATGTACAATGGAATATCACTCAGCCATAAAATCAATGTCGTAAGGTTAGTAGCAGCATGATGAGTGGATTTAGGTACGACGATTCTAAGTGAAATAAGTCACACAGAAAAGGACACTTCTCATAAGGTATCACTGATAGAGGGAATGTAAAAACCGTTACACTTGAACTGAATTACAAAACAGAACAGAGTCACACATGCAGAAAACACACTATGGCTGCTTAACGGGAAAGGTGAGGTGGGGTGATACATAAAACAAGGGTATCAAATTAGCTCAGATACCGTTCCATAAACCCAATATGTAATAGACAAGACCTACTCCTTGCTCAGAGAACTGGACTCAACACGCCCTATTCACCGCACAAGAATATATCTGACTAATAATAATCGTAAAACCTATGTATTGATATCTCTCTGTTAGTGTGTCAAGTGGGTGTAAAGCGGCATAAACACAGCAGTGAAAAGCAGCTAAACCCCATTATAAAAATAAATTACTTTGAAACACCCATGAAACAAAGACAGTGAAAGAGAGAGAAATTCTTACACAATGCGTTCAGGGGCTGTGATGCAACCTGGATTGACCATATCTAGATGCACAGCTGGATGAGACATAAGGGTGGACACTTTTGGGGCTGAGACGTTTGGTGAGGTTGGGTGAGCAAACGCAGACCCTTTAAAGTAATACTGCGTGGTACCCATCGTATGGGTCCCAAATCTCCAGGTTCAAGGGCATCTTCCTACATCGAAAACATGCATGAGAAACCCAGAAGATGGTACACCATGTGATGGGGAAAGGTTTCTAAAACGCACCTCATTTCTCATCTCCTTGTTCCCGGGTTCGCCATTCCAGCCGCCTTACTAGCAATCTCCCTACTTGGAGCATCAGCACCTTTAACCTCCTGTTCCGTACAGGCTTTCAATTTGTCCTGAGGATGAACGGGAAGACGGGGAACCAATGAGAGCCTAGCTATTGGTGTTGGGACAGGCACAGGTCACTCTACTTTCCCATCAGGAAGAAGAATTAACCACAGGCTCAGCCTGTCCCCCGGAACCAGAACAGAGCCTAAAGCCATCCTGCGCTTTTGTGGCCAGCTCCCAAATACACGAGTTGTAAAATGGAGGTTCAGGGCACTGCAATTCACAAACCTGCAGAGTTATAAATGATAAGTCTCGACCACAAATATATTGAGGGAAGGCAAAGAAGAGGATTTGAAATCAAGGCAGAATTGCAGGAAACAGATTTCAGGAGGTAGATTCGGATCACCTTTAAAGCACATGAAAAGCGGAAAAACGTTGACAATGATGCCCTAGGCCAAAAAAGGGCGTATGCGTTTTTTCCTGAATATATTCAGGAAAAAACGCATACGCCCTTTTTGGCCAACCAAGCAACCTGGAAAGGCAAATCAGCGCAACAAAGAAGACTCGCTTCCTTTCGGTTAAAAGGGCCATGCTGAAAAAAGTGTCAAAACCAGAAATGCAGGACAGGCCATGGAGAAATGGGAGCCTTGCTACACTGATGGGCGGAATGTAAATTGCCAACAGCCACTCTGCAGAAGTGTACGGTATGTCCTGAAACATTTAAAAAACACAGCTTAGAGAGCATAGGGCACTTCCACTCATGGGGGTATAAATTGGGAAAATGAAAAATCAGCAAGACACAAGCACCCGAAAGTTTAGGGCTGCTCTGTTGACCAGGACCTCCACTTCATTCCACCTTAAATATCCCAGGAAAGAGAAAAATGGATAAAGAAGTTGTGGTCCTTATGTACAATGGAATATCACTCAGCCATGAAATCAATGTCATAAGGCTAGAAGCAGCATGATGAGTGGATTTAGGTACGACGATTCTAAGTGAAATAAGTCACACAGAAAAGGACACTTATTATAAGCTATCACTTATAGAGGGAATGTAAAAACCGCTACACTTGAACTGAATTACAAAGCAGAACAGAGTCACACGTTTAGAAAACACACTATGGCAGCTTAATGGGAAAGGTGACGTGGGGTGATGCATAAAACAAGGTTTTCAAATTATCTGAGATACCTTACCATAAACCCAATACGTAATAGACAAGACCTACTCTTTGCTCAGAGAACAGGACTCAACACACCCTATTCACCGCAAAAGAATATATTTGATTAGTAATAATCTTAAAACCTATGTATTGATATCTCTCTGTTAGTGTGTCAAGTGGGTGTAAAGCCGCATAAACACCATAGTGAAAAGCAGCTAAACCCCATTATAAAAATAAATTACTTTTAAAAACCCATGATACAAAGACAATGAAAGAGAGAGAAATTCTTACACAATTCGTTCAGGGGCTGTGATGCAACCTGGATCGACCATACCTAGACCCACAGCTGGGTGAGACATAAGGTTGGACACTCTTGCGGCTGAGAGGTTTGGTGAGGTTGGATGAGCAAACGCAGACCCTTTAAATTAATACTGCGTGACACCCATCGCATGGGTCCCAAATCTCCAGGTTCAAGGGCATCTTCCTACATCAAAAACATGCATGAGAAACCCAGAAGATGGTACAGCATGTGATCGGGAAAGGTTTCTAAAATGCACCTCATTTCTCATCTCCTTGTGCCCAGGTTCGCCATTCCAGCCACTTTCCTAGCAATCTCCCTACTTGGAGCATCAGCACCTTTAACCTCCTGTTCCGTACAGGTTGCAATTTGTACTGAGAATGAACGGGAAGAGGGGGAACCAATGAGAGACTAGATCTAGGTGTTGGGACAAGCACAGGTCACTCTATTTTCCCTTCAGAAAGAAGAATTAACCACAGGCTCAACCTGCCCCCCGGAAGTAGAACAGGGCCTGAAGCAATCCTGCGCTTTTGTGGCCAACTCCCAAAAAAGCGAGTTGAAAAATGGAGCTCAGGGGCACTGCAATTCACAAACCTGCAGAGTTATCAATGATAACTCTCGTCCACAAATATATTGAGGGAAGGCAACGAAGAGAATTTGAAAGCAAGGCAGAATTTCAGAAACAGACTTAAGGAGGTAGTTTCGAATCGCCTTTAAAGCAGATGAAAAGCGGCAAAACGTTGACAATGATACCCTTGGCCAAAAAGGGCGTATGCGTTTTTTCCTGAATATATTCAGGAAAAAACGCATACGCCCTTTTTGGCCAACCAAGCAACCTGGAAAGGCAAATCAGCGCTACAAACAAGTCTCGCTTCCCATCGGTCAAAAGGGCCATGCTGAAAAAAGTGTCAAAACCAGAAATGCAAGACAGGCCATGGAGAAATGGGAGCCTTGCTACACTGATGGGCGGGATGTAAATTGCCAACAGCCACTCTGGAGAAGTGTACGGTGTGTCCTGAAACATCTAAAAAACACAGCTTAGAGAGCATAGGTCACTTCCACTCATGGGCGTATAAATTGGGAAAACTAAAAATCAGCAAGACACAGGCACACCAAAGTTTAGGGCTGCTCTGTTGACAAGTACCTCCTCTTCATTACACCTTAAATATCTCAGGAAATAGGAAAATGGATAACGATGTTGTGGTCCTTATGTACAATGGAATATCACTCAGCCATGAAATCAATGTCATAAGGCTATTAGCAGCATGATGAGTGGATTTATGTTCGACGATTCTAAGTGAAATAAGTCACACAGAAAAAGACACTTATCATAAGATATCACTTATAGAGGGAATGTAAAAACCGTTACACTTGAACTGAATTACAAAACAGAACAGAGTCACACATGCAGAAAACACACTATGGCTGCTTAACGGGAAAGGTGAGGTGGGGTGATGCATAAAACAAGGGTTTCATATTAGCTCAAATACCGATCCATAAACCCAATATGTAATAGACAAGACCTACTCCTTGCTCAGTGAAGTGGATGCAACACCCCCTATTCAACGAACAAGAATATATCTGACTAGTAAAAATCTTAAAACCTATGTATTGATTTCTCTCTGTAAGTGAATCAAGTGGGTGTAAAGGGACATAAACACAGCAGTGAAAATCAGGTAAACCCCATTATAAAAATAAATTACTTTAAAATCCCAAAGAACAAAGACAGTCATAGAGGGAGAAATTTTTACATAATTCGTTCCGGGGCTGTGATGCAACCTGGTGTGACCATATCTAGACCCACAGCTGGATGAGAAATAAAGCTGGACACTCTTGGGGCTGAAGGTCTCTTTCCCTATTTACCAAATTGGGAACGTAGAAAGGCTGCCACCCTCTGGCCGTTACCTGCAAAAGCAGCTTTAAAACCTGTGCTAATGGTCACTTCATATGAACAAGTACTTCAGTGCTGTAAATGAAACGTGCCCTCAAAATGTCTTGAGGGAGGTAATGGCCAAAAATTTTCAAAATGTGACACTTACTTTAAGAAAACACTTTGAAGAACTAAGCTGTAATCACAGTTTGATAAATAAAAAGGGCATGCTTTAAAGCTCAATTTCAACAGATTATGGGACACATGCAAATTCAACCACAGATAGGTATCAGCTCGCACCTGTTAGAATAACCATCAGCAAGAAAACTACAAACAATAAATATTGAAGATGTTTTGGAGAAATGCATACCCTCAATTTTAAGTGGGACGTAACCTGGAAAGAGCCACTAATGAGAACTGAATGGTGGTGCCTTTAAAACATACACACTGAGCTACCATATGATACAGCAAGCCCACTCCTTGGCCTATAACATAAGAAGATATAACTGGAAAGACACAGGCAAGCAAATGTGCATTGCAGCAGTATTACAATAGCCAAGACATGGAGGCAACCAGAAAGTCCATCAAGAGGTGCGTGGCCAAAGAAGAACTGGTACACGTACAGATGGAATATTAGCCAGGGAAAAAAATGAAACAATGCCATTTGCAGCACCATGTATGATTCTTGAGGTAATCAGGCAAATTGTACTAAGTCAGAAAGCAAAAGACACATATCCTATAATATCACTTATAGGTCTTAGCTAAAAATTGATACCAATGAAGATATTTCCACAGAGAAATGCAATCACAGATTCATTAAACAAACTTATGGTTCACCAAATGGAAAGGTGTGAGGATTGGATACATTAGGATATTGGGGTTAAGATAGATATAGAAACACATGTGAAATATGTAATCACCAAAGACCTACGTAATACCAAGACAAGACTACTCAACATCGTGTCATAACCTACATGGGAAAATGATCCAAAGAAGAATAGATATATGTATATGTTTAAAAGAACCACATCTTTCACACCTAGAAGAAACAAAACATTTTAATTAAATTTGCTCTGACAAAAAATAAAAATTAAATTAAAAAAAGAACAAGAAGTAATGAGACATAAACTTAAGGGGCTATTTGCTGGCACATTGCATTCTAATTTACAACCAGAACATGACTTCCATTAAGGCTCTGTCATCACTAATAAAGCAGCTTTATAAGCAATGTTGAAGGTAGCTTAAAAGAAGTCTCACTAATTATTGATAGTAACAAGGAAACAAAGAAAAGTAAAAATCTCACTGCAAAAAGTATACATAGGGTAAGGATAGTAGATCAAACACTTATTAAACTTCTGTAAAGAATAAAAGACAACAGTAGTATGTTTTTTTAAAAAGAGAGGGCCCAAATAAATCTGAAATGAAAGAGATGATGTTACAACGGACACCACAGAAATACAAAGTATCCTAAGATACACACAGGGTAACTCAGGGCTCAGACTGGACGGAGCCCACTCTCCAGTCCCCTGTACATGACTTACAGGAGCCTCAGGAACTGAGGAGGGGGTCCCTGAGGAGAGGCTCAAGATAGAATATGGTAGACATTAACATGACTGCATTCATCTTAAACATGCCTGAACTACATTCACACGAGATGATTTTGTCCTGTATGTACATCGGCACCTCTAGTTGGAACTGCAGATCTTTGGCTTCAACACCTCTACTGACAACATTAGCGTCACCTGCTGTGGACCGTCTCCTATAGGATTTCTAGAATCACAAAACATCGAAGCTTCACAGGACCCAGAGTCTGTGCAACTCCACACAGAGTCTCAGAGTCTCAACTCCACTCAGATACTCCACTCTTGGAGGGCACACACAAAGTAGTGTGCACATCAGGACCCAGGGGAAGGAGCAGTGACCCTGTAGGAGAATGACCAGAACTACCTGCTACTTTTAGAGGGTCTCCTGCAGAGGCAGGTGGTGGCTGTGGCTGTGGCTCACCGTGAGGACAACGACACTGGCAGCAGAAGTTCTGGGAAATACTCCTTGGTGTGAGCCCTCCCAGAGTCCGCCATTAGCCCCACCAAGAGCAAGGTAGGCTCCAGGGCTGGGTCGCCTCAGGCCAAACAACCAACAGGGAGGGAACCCAGCCCCATGCATCAGCAGACAAGCGGATTAAACTTTTTATTAAAGTTTTATTTAATCCGTAGACAAGCGGATTAAAGCTCTGCCCACCAAAGCAACACCCAGCTCTACCCACCACCAGTCCTTCCCATCAGGAAGCTTGCACAAGCCTCTAAGATAGACTCATCCACCGGAGAGCAGACAGCAGAAGCAAGAAGAACTACAATTCTGCAGCCTGTGGAAGGAAAACCACATTCACAGAAAGATAGACAAAATGAAAAGGCAGAGGACTTTATACCAGATCAAGGAACAAGATAAAACCCCAGAAAAAAAAAAACAAAATGAGGTGGAGATAGGGAACCTTCCAGAAAAAAAATTCAGAATAATGATAGTGAAGTTGAGCCAAGACCTTGGAAAAAGAAAGGAGGCAAAGATCGAGAAGATGCAAGAAATGTTTAACAAAGACCTAGAAGAATTAAGGAACAAACACCTAGAAGAATTAAAGAACAAACAAACAGAGGTGAACAATGGAATAACTGAAATGAAAAATACACTAGAAGGAATCAGTAGCAGAATAACTGTGGCAGAAGAACGGATAAGTGACCTGGAAGACAGAAAGGTGGAAATCACTGCCATGGAACAGAATAAAGAAAAAGAATGAAAATAAACGAAGACACCCCAAGAGTCCTCTGGGACAACATTAAACGCAACAACATTCGCATTATAGGGGTCCCAGAAGGAGAAGAGAGAGAGAAAGGACCCGAGAATATATTTAAAGAGATAATGGTCAAAAACTTCCCTAGCATGGGAAAAGAAATAGCCACCCAAGTCCAGAAGCACAGAGTGTCCCAGGCAGGATAAACCAAAGGAGAAAAATGACAAGACACATAGTAATCAAATTGACAAAAATTAACGACAAAGAAAAATGATTGAAAGCAGCAAGGGAAAAATGACAAATAACATACAAGGGAACTCCCATAAGGATAACAACTGATTTCTCAGCAGAAAATCTACAAGCCAGAAGGAAGTGGCATGATAAATTTAAAGTGATGAAAGGGAAGAACCTACAACCAAGAGTACTCCACCCTGCAAAGAGCTCATTCAGATTTGATGGAGAAATCAAAAGCCTTACAGACAAGCAAAAGCTAAGAGAATTCAGCACCATGAAACCAGCTCTACACCAAATGCTAAAGGAACTTCTCTAAGTGGGAAACACAAGAGAAGAAAAGGACCCACCAAGACAAACCCATAACAATTAAGAAAATAGTAGTAGGAACATACATATCGATAATTACCTTAAACGTGAATGCACTACATGTTCCAACCAAAAGACACAGGCTCGCTGAATGGATACAAAAACAAGACCCATATATATGCTGTCTACAAGAGATCCATTTCAGACCTAGGGACACATACAGACTCAAAGTGAGGCGATGGAAAAATATATTCTATGCAAATGAAAATCAAAAGAAAGCTGGAGTAGCAATACTCATATCAGATAAAATAGACTTTAAAATAAAGAATGTTACAAGAGACAAGGAAAGGCACTGCATAATGGTCAGGGGATCAATCCAAGAAGAAGATATAACAATTATAAATATATATGTACCCAAAATAGGAGCAGCTCAATGTATAAGGCAACTGCTAACAGCTATAAAAGAGGAAATCGACAGTAACACAATAATAGCGGGGGACTTTAACAGCTCACTTACACCAGTGGAGATCAGCCAGACAGAAAATTAATAAGGAAACACAAGCTTTAAATGACACAATAGACCAGATAGAGTTAATTGATATTTATAGGACATTCCATCCAAAAACAGCAGATTACACGTTCTTCTCAACTGCACACGGAACATTCTCCAGGATAGATCACATCTTGGGTCACAGATAAAGCCTCAGTAAATTTAAGAAAACTGAAATCATATCAAGCAGCTGTTCCGACCACAATGCTATGAGATTAGAAATCAATTACACGGAAAAAACCGTAAAAAACACAAACACATGGAGGCTAAACAATACGTTACTAAATAACCAAGAGATCACTGAAGAAATCAAAGAGGAAATCAAAAACTACCTAGAGACAAATGACAACAAAAACACGATGATCCAAAACCTATGGGATGCAGCAAAAGGAGTTCTAAGAGGGAAGTATATAGCAATACAAGCCTACCTCAAGAAACAAGAAAAATCTCAAATAAACAATCTAACCTTACACCTAGAGGAACTAGAGAAAGAAGAACAAAACCCAAAGTTAGTAGAAGGAAAGAAATCATAAAGATCAGAGCAGAAATAAATGAAATAGAAACAAAGAAAACGAAAGCAAAGATCAATAAAACTAAAAGCTGGTTCTTTGAGAAGATAAGCAAAAATGATCAACCTTTAGCCGGACTCCAGAAAAAGAGGGAGAGGACGCAAATCAACAAAATGAGAAGTGAAAAAGCAGAAGTTACAACAGACACCACAGGAATACAAAGCATCCTAAGAGACTACTACAAGCAACTCTAGGCCAATAAAATGGACAATCTGGAAGAAATGGACAAATTCTTAGAAAGGGATAACCTTCTAAGACTGAACCAGGAAGAAATAGAAAATATGAACAAACCTATCACAAGCAATGAAATTGAAACTGTGATTAAAAATCTTCCAACAAACAAAAGTCCAGAACCAGATGGCATCACAGGTGAATTCTATCAAACATTTAGAGCAGAGCTAACACCCAACCTTCTCAAATTCTTCAAAACAATTGCAGCGGAAGGAACACTCCCAAACTCATTCTATGAGACCACCATCACCCTGATACCAAAATCAGACAGAGATACTACAAGGAAAGAAAATTATAGACCAATATCACTGATGAATATAGATGTAAAAATCCTCAACAAAATACTAGCAAACAGAATCGAACAACACATGAAAAGGATCATACACCATGATCAAGTGGGGTTTATCCCAGGGATGCGAGGATTCTTCAATATACACAAATCAATGTGATACACCATATTAACAAATTGTAGAATAAAAGCATATGATCATCTCAATAGATGAAGGAAAAGATTTTGAGAAAATTCAACACTCATTTACGATAAAAACTCTGCAGAGTGTGGGCATAGAGGGAAACTACCTCAACATAATAAAGGCCATATATGACAAACCCACAGCAAACAACATTCTCAATGGTGAAAAACTGAAAGCGTTTCCTCTAAGATCAGGAACAAGACGAGGATGTCCACTCTCACCACTGCTATTCAACATAGTTTTGGAAGTCCTAGCCATGGCAATCAGAGAAGAAAAAGAAATAAAAGGAATACAAAAAGGAAAAGAAGAAGTAAAATTGTCACTGTTTGCAGATGACATGATATCATAGATAGAGAATCCTAAAGATGCCACCAGAAAACCACTGGAGCTAATCAATGAATTTGGTAAAGTTGCAGGATACAAAATTAATGCACAGAAATTGCTTGCATTCCTATACACTAACAATGAAAGATCAGAAAGAGAAATTAAGGAAACAATCCCATTACCACTGCAACAAAAAGAATAAAATACCTAGGAATAAACCTACCTAAGGAAGTAAAAGACCTGTACTCAGAAAACTATAAGACACTGATGAAAGAAATCAAAGATGATATAAACAGATGGAGACATATACCATGTTCTCGGATTAGAAGAATCAATATTGTGAAAATGACTATACTACCCAAAGCAATCTACAGATTCAATGCAATCCCGATCAAAATACCTTTGGCATTTTCTACAGAACAAGAAAAAAAAATCTTAAAATTTGTAGGGAGACACAAAAGACCCTGGATAGCCAAAGCAGTCTTGAGGGGGGAAAAAAAAGAGCTGGAGGAATCAGACTTCCAGACTTCAGACTATATTGCAAAGCTACAGTAATCAAGATAATATGGTACTGACACAAGAACAGAAATATAGGTCAATAGAACAGGATAGAAAGCACAGAGATAAACCCACGTACCTATGGTTCACTAATCTATGACAAAGGAGGCAAGGGTATACAATGGAGAAAAGACAGTGTCTTCAGCAAGTGGTGCTGGGAAAACTGGACAGTTACATGTAAAAGAATGAAATTAGTACACTCCCTAACACCATACACAAAAATAAACTCAAAATGGATTAGAGACCTAAATATAAGACCAGCCACTATAAAACTCTTAGAGGAAAACATAAGCAGAACAGTCTATGACATAAATCACAGCAAGATCCTTTTTGACCCACCTCCTAGAGAAATGGAAATAAAAACAAAAATAAAAAAATGGGACCGAATGAAACATAAATTCTTTTGCACAGCAAAGGAAAACATAAGCAAGATGAAAAGACAACCATCAGAATGGGAGAAAATATTTTCAAATGAAGCAAATGGCAAAGGATTAATCTCCAAAAAGCAGCTCATGTAGCTCAATATCACAAAACCAAACAACCCAATCCAAAAATGGGCAGAAGACCTAAATAGACATTTCTCCAAAGAAGATATACAGGTTGCCAACAAACACATGAAAGGATGCTGAACATCACTAATCATTAGAGAAATGCAAATCAAAACTACACTGAGGTATCACCTCACACCAGTCAGAATGGCCATCATCAAAAAATCTACCAACAATAAATGCTGGAGAGGCATTTATTGGAGCAAAGGGAACCCTCTTGCACTGTTGGTGGGAATGTAAATTGATATAGCCACTAGGGAGAACGGTATGGGGGTTCCTTAAAAACTAAAAATAGAACTACCATACAACCCAGCAAACCCACTCCTGGACATTTACCCTGAGAAAACCATAATTCAAAAAGAGTCATGTACCACAATGTTCACTGTAGCTCTATTTACAATAGCCAGGACATGGAAGCAACCTAAGTGTCCATCAACAGATAAATGGATAAGGAAGATGTGGCACAAATATACAATGGAACATTATTCAGCCATAAAAAGAAACGAAATTGAGTTACTTTTAGTGAGGTGGATGGATCTAGAGTCTGTCCTACAGAGTGAAGTAAGTCAGAAAGAGAAAAACAAATACCGTATGCTAACACATATATATGGAATCTTAAAAAAAAAAGTTTATGAAGAACCTAGGGGCAGGAAAGGATTAAGGACACAGACGTAGAGAAAGGACTTGAGGACATGGGGAGAGGGAAGGGTAAGCTGGGACAAAGTGAGAGAGTGGTATGGACATATATACCCTACCAAATGTAAAATTGATAGCTACTGGGAAGCAGCCACATAGCACAGGGAGATCAGCTCTGTGCTTTGTGACCACCTAAAAGGGTGGGATAAGGGAGTGAGAGGGAGGTGCAAGAGGGAGGGGATATGGTGTTATATGTATACGCACAGCTGATTCACTTTTTTATACAGCAGAAACTAACACACAATTGTAAAGCAATTATACTCCAATAAAGATGTAAAAGAAAAAAAAAAGCCCAGAGATAAACCTACACACCTATGGCCCACTAATCTATGACAAAGGAGGCAAGGGTATACAAAGGAGAAAAGACAGTCTCTTCAATAAGTGGTGCTGGGAAAAATGGACAGCTACATGTAAAAGAATGAAATTAGAACACTCCCTAACACCATACACAAAAAATAAACTCAAAATGGATTAGAGACCAAAATGTAAGACCGGACACTATAAAACTCTTAGAGGAAAACATAGGAAGAATACTCTTTGACATAAATCACAGCAAGATCTTTTTTGATCCACCTCCTAGAGTAATGGAATAAAAAAAAATAAACATATGGGAGCAAATGAAACCTAAAAGCTTTTGCAAAGCAAAGGAAACTACAAACAAGACGAAAAGACAACCCTCACAATGGGAGAAAATATTTGCAAACGAATCAATGGACAAAGGATTAATCTCCAATGTATATAAACAGCTCATGCAGCTCAACAGTAAAAAAACAAACAACCCAATCCAAAAATGGGCAGATGACGTAAATAGACATTTGTCCCAAGAAGACATACAGATGACCAAGAAGCACATGAAAAGCTGCTCAACATCACTAATTATTAGAGAAATATAAACCAAAACTACAATGAGGTATCGCCTCACACGAGTTAGAATGGGCATCATCAGAAAATCTACAAGCAACAAATGCTGGAGAGGGTGTGGAGAAAAGGGAACCCTCTTACACTATTTGTGGGAATGTAAATTGATACAGTCACGATGGAGAACAGTATGGAGGTTCCTTAAAAAACTAAAAATAGAATTACCATATGACCCAGCAATCCCACTACTGGCCATATGCCCAGAGAAAACCATAATTCAAAAAGACATATTCACCACAATATTCATTGCAGCACTATTTACAATAGCCAGGTCATGGAAGCAACCTAAATGCCCATAGACAGACGAACAGAAAAGATGTGCTACATATATAAAATGGAATATTACTCAGCCATAAAAAGGAATGAAATTGGGTCATTTGTAGAGACGTGGATAGATCTAGAGACTGTCATACAGAGTGAAGTAAGTCAGAAAGAGAAAAACAAATATCGTATATTAACGCATACATGTGGAACCTAGAAAAATGGTAAAGATGAACCGGTTTGCAAGGCAGAAATAGAGACACAGATGTAGAGAACAAATGTATGGACACCAAGGGGGGAAAGTGGCAGGGTGGTGGTGGTGGGATGAATTGCGAGCCTGGGATTGACATATATACACTTATATGTATAAAATAGGTTACCAATAAGAGCCTGCTGTATAAAAAAATGAATAAAATAAATTCAAAAATTAAAAAATAAGTAATACTTAAAAAAATAAAACAGAAAAAAAAGTTCTGCCCTTCCCATAGACGTATTTATATGAATGAATTATTTCCATGCTTATATCCATAAATACAAAAAGAGGAATAAAACTTACCTTGAACCAAAAAAGAAAAAAAAAAAAAACAGAACCCACTGGTCATACAGAGGAAAACCCTATCAGGGCACTTGCTCCAGGGGTAAACAATTCTGAAGTTGGTCACAGGTGGGGAATCATCTCCCATGCAGCCAGCAGCCCCCACACGAGGAGCGTCCTCATTGCAAAGCTGGGGGACCGTGAGGAGGCGTCTCTGAGTAAACGTGAGCTGAGCCCCAGGCCAGCTGCTGCTGAACTTTTCCCACCCTTCCCAGGTAAAACACCTGAATGTGTGCAAAGACTTTAAAAACTAGAGGAAGGGGCTTGGAGTCACACCAGCGACAGCACGCAGGCCGACTTGGTGCCTGCAGGCCAGCCAGGATGGTCCTGGCCCCGGGCGCTCGTCTGGAAGCTTTCCATTTCCCTGCCTGAGGTACCCCTCCTGTCCCGGCCCCCACTGCTTTTTTCCTTCCTCACCTCTGCCCGGGGAGAAATTCCAGCAGCAAGTATGGGTGACACATCCTCTTCTTTAGCAGGTGGCAGCCCGGCAACTCCTGCAGAAAGTCCAGCAGAGCCCCAGTCACACTGGGCCACTCATAGAGCCGTGGGCCCTACTCCCTCCCACCAGCCCAACCCCGAGACTGCTGACGGGGCAGAGAATATGGCGTCAGGCACAGCTGCAGAGGCTTTTGCTGCCTGGAGGGGTGTTTATATTGACCTCAACCCAGGCACACCTGGGAAGGGCTGGCCGGCCGGGTCAGGCTGCCCAGGTCAGCCAATCCTCGCCCCTCAGGGGCTCAGAGTTGCAGGAAATGGGCCTTGCTGCACCGGCCAGATCCAAGGAACAGGTGTAGGGTCCCGAGAGTCAGGATAGATAAGGGGCGGCAGCCCTGGCTTGTTTTCGAATCATTTTATCTGGTCCATGAGTGGGAGACAACTTCAAGAAGACCCTCTGCTAATGAGAGGAACCCAGGAGTCAGGGAGAGGAGGGGTGGTGGGTGGAGACAGAGGCCTGGTGCCCCGGCTGCAGTGGAAGCCCCTGGAAGACCAGGCAGAGGGAGGCCGCACAGAGTGAAGCCTAGGGTCACAGACCTGTTGGAGCTGCTGTTTGTTAGTTCAAGCTCTGCTCTGAGGTGCTCTGTGTCAGCTCTGAGTGACAGGGGTGCTGGGGGTGCTCTGCAATGAGGGCTATGTGCACGGTTCCTGTGTGCCCAGCCCTGCCGGGGTACCTGTCCACGGGAGCTCCATATCCAGGGAGGGGCCTGCCCACGAGAGCCCCGTGGGCTGCTGCGTACCTGCCCAGGTGAGCTCCATATCCTGGGAGGGGCCTGACCACAAGAGCCCCGTGGGCTGCTGGGGACCTGGTAGAGGACGCCAGGACAGTCAGTGAAGCCACAGAGGATATACATCTAGTAGTTCCTAATTCCTACACCCTGCTGGTCATTCTACCATCCACCAGGACATGGCATTCTGTATTAGACTTCAATGATGCCTTCTTCTGTATTCCATTAGTCCCAGAGTCACAAGAAATTTTGGCTGTGAGTGGCAGGACTCAACCTACAACAAAAACAATACTGCTGGGCCGTCCTGCCCCAGGGGTTCAAAAATTCCCACACCATCTTTGGGGAAACGTTAGCTAAAGACCTAAAAGATCTACCTCTGGAGAAGGGAACCCTCCTTCAATATGCAGATGACATTCTGATCACCAGCCCGACTAAGGAGGCCTCCGAACTACCTAGCCAATAACAGATAGAAGGTGTCCAAGGAAAAGGCTCAAATATCACAAACTAAGGTGGCCTTCCTGGGCTTCATTCGCACAGAAGGTCGGAGAAGCCCACCCCAGGAAAGGGAAGAAGCCATTTGCAGCCTCACCTTTCCTGAAACTAGAAGACAGCTTAGGGGTTCCTGGGGAGACCGGGGTTTGCTGCATCTGGATCCCTAACTACAGTCTAATAGCTGGGCCTCTATATGAAACACTGAAAGGAAAAGATGATGATCCTTTTGAATAGAATCCAGAAGCGGCCTTTCAAGAATGGAAAGAGCAGTCAGTTCAGACCCTGGCCCTGGACCTCCCTAAGTTAGCTAAACCCTTTGACCTTTACATTCCTGGTCCAAGGCGAATCGCCCTTGGAGTATTAGTGCAAAAACTGGGACCACTTGAAATGGAACAATGCAAGAATGCCCTCCAGGCATTGGCCAGCCACCCCATCCGACCAGGATACTGGGGGTATCTAAAAACCTGGAAATCAGCAGCCCGCAAGGCCAGCTCCCTCCTAAGGGAAAAGGACGCCACTTGGTGATCCTAACCACCCACCATGCCCTGAAGTTGCAGGGATTGCTCCGTGGGCACAATGACCTCGAGTGAGGAGGCCCTCCAACACCAACCTCCAGAGAGACAACCTGGGGCAATGGGCCCCCATGACGACTCGTGTGACCATCACTTGACCTGGAGCTTCTCTCAGAAAACAACAAGAGTGTGCCCCAAAAGAGCAGACTATTGCTTACAGGACTTACTGCACCCAGAGCGGAGCTAATAAACTTGGCAGGGAAACCGTAAATAACGCTGCCACCATAGAAAAGCCTACAGACACCGCAGTGACGGCGGCCAATGAGACCGGCTGTACTCCTGGCTACTTCAAAAGGCCGTTGACTGAGTGGCCGTCATGGTCCTGGATCACCACCGGCCCTGGACTGTCTGGGAGTTGAGCAAGCAGGGCTCTGACACCTGGTGCTGTTTGTACGTTAATTCAGTGGCCTAACTGAAGAAAGCACAGACTACTGGTCAGAGCATCTAGGCTGGCAGAAACCATCAGCCTAAGGGGGCCGAACCAATGTGGAGCAGGGTAAAACCGCCCACCCCCCCCAGCGTCTCTGCACATCTCTTTCCTGGACCCTTAAAGGTCATTAGAATCTATAAAACTTCCAATGCTGGTGCTCAGGCAGACGAGCAGTGAGGGAGGAGGCCTGCGGACAATCAACCTCACCTGGAGGCTGCTGGGGAGAAGTCCTGCCCCTCCCCCCGGGTATGAGGACACCCAACTCAGCATGAAGCATTTACAGAAGACGTGTCTGCACCCTCAGCGCCCCAAGAATGAGGAATGGGACAAAAGGCAGAGGAGGGCTTTGTCACTGGCAAAGCCCATTAAAAATTCCTGGGAGATAAAAATAGAATCTGGGCAATAAAATAAAGTCTAACCATTTTTTCCTTTGTGCTTTCTCTAATTTCACTTGCTCCTAGGTTTCCACATGCAGAGGTCCCACACCCGACACTTCAGACCCGATTTCCTAGTGCAAAATGGCTGGGCCGACACCTCAGCTCGTGGGGCCCCGTGCAGACTCTGCGACATAGGAGCCTGAGCTCCAGCCAACCTGGCCCTCGAGAGCTCCGCCCCCTCCCTCCCGCTGATGCTGACAGGATCCCTACACAGCAGCCCGGCCCACAACCCACAGGGGAGCACACACTCTCACCTCTCCATTCTCTGATCAAAATATAAAGTTTTCCTTTGCTTCTGAACCAAAGTCAGTCTCGATCTGCTGGCTCCAATGACACTGGGCAGGGAGACCCTTGTTGGGGCCCACTCTGCAGGATCAGTAACAGAATTTGAGAACATTGTAACTTCAATGAACAGATGTGTGAGCCAAACTGTAATTAACATAGAGCAGTGTATAAGGCTCGTGTAAAATAAGATGTTTCTAACACTTCCATTTGATATTTCCATCACTTTATTATAAGCAAGTTCAGTGGAGGGGTTTGTCTTATTTGTCAGGTCAAGAGTAGAGAAATGCAGTGATTTCTTTCCAAGGATGTACATCTAATAATCTTGGTTGAAGTTTCAACCTTGTTTGGAATGATTTTCCATTGAAAATGATACCTCTCTTTCAGCTCCTAGATTTCTGAGAAGTATAAAATCTTATATTTTTTATTACCAAAGGGGAAAGGTGGGAGGAGGGATAAATTAACAGTTTCAGATTAACATATACACACTGCTATGTATAAAATATATCATCAACAAGGAACTACTGTATAGCACAGGGAACTATACTCAATATTTTGTAATGACCCCTGAGGGGAAATAACCTGAAAAACAATAGATATCTATATTGACATCATCTATCAACTACAGATAAAATGGAAACTAAAGGAGGCCGATGGTGAGCGTTTCTGAACCTAAAGACTTCAATCATCTAAAGTTCGGACTCTGCCTACGGCCCAAGTCCCTTAATGAACACACATGTACCAGTAGCTTAAAAATTCCCCAGATTGGAGTTCGGGGAGACACTGATTTGGAAAAATCCCTTGTGTTCTCCTTACATACACGGGACCTTTCCTACAGCTAAAACATGCCTGTGACACCCAGAAGATGGAACACGGTTGGATCAGGAAGATTTTGGAAAAGGCACCAAAACGCCTAATTTCCTGGTTGTTGGGTTCACCCCTCCAGCCTTTTTCCTTAAAATCTCCCCACTTGAGGATGTCAGCACCTTCAACATCCAGTTGCACAGAAATCGGAATTTGTCCAAAGGAAGAAGGGGAAGGGGGAGAAACAAGGAGAGCCAAGCCCTAGATGTTCGGAGAGGCACATGTCACTCTACTGTCCAGTCAGGAAGAAGAATTAAGCAAAGGCTTAGCCTGCCACCGGGAACCAGAGTAGGGCCAGAAGCAAACGAGCAGTTCTGCGGAAAGCACCCAAAAAAGCGAGTTGAAAAATGGAGCTCAGGGGCACTGCAATTCACAAATATGCAGAGTTATAAATGATAACTCTCGTCCACAAATATATTGAGGGAAGGCAACGAAGAGGATTTGAAATCAAGGCAGAATTGCAGGAAACAGATTTCAGGAGTTAGATTCGAATCACCCCTAAAGCACATGAAAAACATCAAAACGTCGACAATGATGCACTTGGCCAAAAAGAGCATATGCGTTTTTTTCTGAATGAATTCAGGAAAAAACCCATAGGCCCTTTGTGGCCAACCAAGCAAGCCGGAAATGCACTTCAGCTCTACAAAGAAGTCTGACTTCCCATCGGTCAAAATGGCCTTCCTACAAAAGTGTAAAAACAAGAAAAGCAGGAGAGGCCAGGGAGTAAAGGGAGCCTTGTTACACTGATGGGTGGGGTGTAAATTGCCAATGATGACTCTGGAGAAGGGTATGGTGTTTCCTAAAACATCTAAAAAACACAGCTAGAGAGAAAGGGGCACATCGACTCATGGGCGTATAAATAGGGAAAACTAAAAATCAGCAAGACACAGGCACCCAAAACTTTAGGGCTGCTCTGTTGACAAGAACCTCCACTTAATTCCACCTTAAATATCCAAGGAAAGAGAAAAATGGATAAAGAAGTTGTGGTCCTTATGTACAATGGAATATCACTCAGCAATGAAATCAATGTCATAAGGGTAGTAGCAGCATGATGAGTGGATTTAAGTACAACGATTCTAAGTGAAATAAGTCACACAGAAAAAGACACTTCTCATAAGGTATCACTTATAGAGGGAATGTAAAAACCGTTACACTTGAACTGAATTACAAAACAGAACAAAGTCACACATGCAGAAAACACACTATGGCTGCTTAACGGGAAAGGTGAGGTGGGGTGATACATAAAACAAGGGTTTCAAACTAGCTCAGATACCGTTCCATAAACCCAATATGTAATAGACAAGACCTACTCCTTGCTCAGAGAACTGGACTCAACACGCCCTATTCACCGCACAAGAATATATCTGACTAATAATAATCGTAAAACCTATGTATTGATATCTCTCTGTTAGTGTGTCAAGAGGGTGTAAAGCGGCATAAACCCAGCAGTGAAAAGCAGCTAAACCCCATTATAAAAATAAACTACTTTTAAAAACCCATGAAACAAAGACAGTGAAAGAGATAGAAATTCTTACACAATGCGTTCAGGGGCTGTGATGCAACCTGGATTGACCATATCTAGACGCACAGCTGGATGAGACATAAGGGTGGACACTCTTGGGGCTGAGAGGTTTGGTGAGGTTGGGTGAGCAAACGCAGACCCTTTAAAGTAGTACTGCGTGGTACCCATCGCATGGGTCCCAAATCTCCAGGTTCAAGGGCATCTTCCTACATCGAAAACATGCATGAGAAACCCAGAAGATGGTACACCGTGTGATGGGGAAAGGTTTCTAAAACGCACCTCATTTCTCATCTCCTTGTGCCCGGGTTCGCCATTCCAGCCGCTTTACTAGCAATCTCCCTACTTGGAGCATCAGCACCTTTAACCTCCTGTTCCGTACAGGTTGCAATTTGTCCTGAGGATGAACGGGAAGACGGGGAACCAACGAGAGACTAGCTCTTGGTGTCGGGACAGGCACAGGTCACTCTATTTTCCCATCAGGAAGAAGAATTAACCACAGGCTCAGCCTGCCCCCCGGAACCAGAACAGGGCCTGAAGCCATCCTGCAATTTTGCGGCCAGCTCCCAAAAAAGCGAGTTGTAAAATGGAGGTTCAGGGCACTGCAATTCACAAACCTGCAGAGTTATAAATGATAACTCTCGTCCACAAATATATTGAGGGAAGGCATAGAAGAGGATTTGAAATCAAGGCAGAATTGCACGAAACAGATTTCAGGAGGTAGATTCGAATCGCCTTTAAAGCACATGAAAAGCGGCAAAACGTTGACAATGATGCCCTTGGCCAAAAAGGGCGTATGCGTTTTTTCCTGAATATATTCAGGAAAAAACGCATACGCCCTTTTTGGCCAACCAAGCAACCTGGAAAGCAAATCAGCGCTACAGAGAAGTCTCGCTTCCCATCGGTCAAAAGGGCCATGCTGAAAAAAGTGTCAAAACCAGAAATGCAGTACAGGCCATGGAGAAATGGGAGCCTTGCTAAACTGATGGGCGGGATGTAAATTGCCAACAGCCACTCTGGAGAAGTGTACGGTGTGTCCTGAAACACCTGAAAAACACAGCTTAGAGAGCATAGGGCACTTCCACTCATGGGTGTATAAATTGGGAAAATTAAAAATCAGCAAGACACAAGCACCCCAAAGTTGAGGGCTGCTCTGTTGACAAGGACCTCCACTTCATTCCACCTTAAATATCCCAGGAAAGAGAAAAATGGATAAAGAAGTTGTGGTCTTTATGTACAATGGAATATCACTCAGCCATGAAATCAATGTCATAAGGTTAGTAGCAGCATGATGAGTGGATTTAGATACGACGATTCTAAGTGAAATAAGTCACACAGAAAAGGACCCTTCTCCTAAGGTATCACTTATAGAGGGAATGTAAAAACTGTTACACTTGAACTGAATTACAAAACAGAACAGAGTCACACATGCAGAAAACACACTATGGCTGCTTAACGGGAAAGGTGAGGTGGGGTGATACATAAAACAAGGGTTTCAAATTAGCTCAGATACCGTTCCATAAACCCAATATGTAATAGACAAGACCTACTCCTTGCTCAGAGAACTGGACTCAACACGCCCTATTCACCGCACAAGAATATATCTGACTAGTAATAATCTTAAAACCTATGTACTGATATCTCTCTGTTGGTGTGTCAAGTGGGTGTAAAGCGGCATAAACACAGCAGTGAAAAGCAGCTAAACGCCATTATAAAAATAAATTACTTTGAAACACCCATGAAACAAAGACAGTGAAAGAGAGAGTAATTCTTACACAATGCGTTCAGGGGTTGTGATGCAACCTGGATTGACCATATCTAGACGCACAGCTGGATGAGACATAAGGGTGGACACTCTTGGGGCTGAGAGGTTTGGTGAGGTTGGGTGAGCAAACTCAGACCCTTTAAAGTAATACTGCGTGGTACCCATCACATGGGTCCCAAATCTCCAGGTTCAAGGGCATCTTCCTACATCGAAAACATGCATGAGAAACCCAGAAGATGGTACACCGTGTGATGGGGAAAGGTTTCTAAAACGCACCTCATTTCTCATCTCCTTGTGCCCGGGTTCGCCATTCCAGCCGCTTTACTAGCAATCTCCCTACTTGGAGCATCAGCACCTTTAACCTCCGGTTCCGTACAGGTTGCAATTTGTCCTGAGGATGAACGGGAAGACGGGGAACCAACGAGAGACTAGCTCTTGGTGTCGGGACAGGCACAGGTCACTCTATTTTCCCATCACGAAGAAGAATTAACCACAGGCTCAGCCTGCCCCACGGAACCAGAACAGGGCCTGAAGCCATCCTGCGCTTTTGCGGCCAGCTCCCTAAAAAGCGAGTTGTACAATGGAGCTTCAGGGCACTGCAATTCACAAACCTGCAGAGTTATAAATGATAACTCTCGTCCACAAATATATTGAGGGAAGGCAAAGAAGAGGATTTGAAATCAAGGCAGAATTGCAGGAAACAGATTTCAGGAGGTAGATACGAATCGCCTTTAAAGCACATGAAAAGCGGCAAATCGTTGACAATGATGCCCTTGGCCAAAAAGGGCGTATGCGTTTTTTCCTGAATATATTCAGGAAAAAACGCATACGCCCTTTTTGGCCAACCAAGCAACCTGGAAAGGCAAATCAGCGCTACAAAGAAGTCTCGCTTCCCATCGGTCAAAAGGGCCATGCTGAAAAAAGTGTCAAAACCAGAAATGCAGGACAGGCCATGGAGAAATGGGAGCCTTGCTACACTGATGGGCGGGATGTAAATTGCCAAGAGCCACTCCGGAGAAGTGTCCGGTGAGTCCTGAAACATCTGAAAAACACAGCTTAGAGAGCATAGGGCACTTCCACTCATGGGGGTATAAATTGGGAAAATGAAAAATCAGCAAGACACAAGCACCCCAAAGTTTAGGGCTGCTCTGTTGACCAGGACCTCCACTTCATTCCACCTTAAATATCCCAGGAAAGAGAAAAATGGATAAAGAAGTTGTGGTCCTTATGTACAATGGAATATCACTCAGCCATGAAATCAATGTCATAAGGTTAGTAGCAGCATGATGAGTGGATTTAGGTACGACGATTCTAAGTGAAATAAGTCACACAGAAAAGGACACTTCTCATAAGGTATCACTGATAGAGGGAATGTAAAAACCGTTACACTTGAACTGAATTACAAAACAGAACAGAGTCACACATGCAGAAAACACACTATGGCTGCTTAACGGGAAAGGTGAGGTGGGGTGATACATAAAACAAGGGTATCAAATTAGCTCAGATACCGTTCCATAAACCCAATATGTAATAGACAAGACCTACTCCTTGCTCAGAGAACTGGACTCCACACGCCCTATTCACCGCACAAGAATATATCTGACTAATAATAATCGTAAAACCTATGTATTGATATCTCTCTGTTAGTGTGTCAAGTGGGTGTAAAGCGGCATAAACACAGCAGTGAAAAGCAGCTAAACCCCATTATAAAAATAAATTACTTTGAAACACCCATGAAACAAAGAGAGTGAAAGATAGAGAAATTCTTACACAATGCGTTCAGGGGCTGTGATGCAACCTGGATTAACCATATCTAGACCCACAGCTGGATGAGACATAAGGGTGGACACTCTTGGGGCTGAGAGGTTTGGTGAGGTTGGGTGAGCAAACGCAGACCCTTTAAAGTAATACTGTGTGGTACCCATCGCATGGGTCCCAAATCTCCAGGTTCAAGGGCATCTTCCTACATCAAAAACATGCATGAGAAACCCAGAAGATGGTACACCGTGTGATGGGGAAAGGTTTCTAAAACGCACCTCATTTCTCATCTCCTTTTGCCCGGGTTCGCCATTCCAGCCGCTTTACTAGCAAGCTCCCTACTTGGAGCATCAGCACCTTTAACCTCCTGTTCCATGCAGGTTGCAATTTGTCCTGAGGATAAACGGGAAGACGTGGAACCAACGAGAGACTAGCTCTTGGTGTTGGGACAGGCACAGGTCACTCTATTTTCCCATCAGAAAGAAGAATTAACCACAGGCTCAGCCTGACCCCCGGAACCAGAACAGGGCCTGAAGCCATTCTGCGATTTTGCGGCCAGCTCCCATAAAAACGAGTTGTAAAATGGAGGTTCAGGGCACTGCAATTCACAAACCTGCAGAGTTATTAATGATAACTCTCGTCCACAAATATATTGAGGGAAGGCAAAGAAGAGGATTTGAAATCAAGGCAGAATTGCAGGAAACAGATTTCAGGAGGTAGATACGAATCGCCTTTAAAGCACATGAAAAGCGGCAAAACGTTGACAATGATGCCCTTGGCCAAAAAGGGCGTATGCGTTTTTTCCTGAATATATTCAGGAAAAAACGCATACGCCCTTTTTGGCCAACCAAGCAACCTGGAAAGGCAAATCAGCGCTACAAAGAAGTCTCGCTTCCCATCGGTCAAAAGGGCCATGCTGAAAAAAGTGTCAAAACCAGAAATGCAGGACAGGCCATGGAGAAATGGGAGCCTTGCTACACTGATGGGTGGGATGTAAATTGCCAAGAGCCACTCTGGAGAAGTGTCCGGTGAGTCCTGAAACATCTGAAAAACACAGCTTAGAGAGCATAGGGCACTTCCACTCATGGGGGTATAAATTGGGAAAATGAAAAATCAGCAAAACACAAGCACCCCAAAGTTTAGGGCTGCTCTGTTGACCAGGACCTCCACTTCATTCCACCTTAAATATCCCAGGAAAGAGAAAAATGGATAAAGAAGTTGTGGTCCTTATGTACAATGGAATATCACTCAGCCATGAAATCAATGTCGTAAGGTTAGTAGCAGCATGATGAGTGGATTTAGGTACGACGATTCTAAGTGAAATAAGTCACACAGAAAAGGACACTTCTCATAAGGTATCACAGATAGAGGGAATGTAAAAACCGTTACACTTGAACTGAATTACAAAACAGAACAGAGTCACACATGCAGAAAACACACTATGGCTGCTTAAGGGGAAAGGTGAGGTGGGGTGATACATAAAACAAGGGTATCAAATTAGCTCAGATACCGTTCCATAAACCCAATATGTAATAGACAAGACCTACTCCTTGCTCAGAGAACTGGACTCAACACGCCCTATTCACCGCACAAGAATATATCTGACTAATAATAATCGTAAAACCTATGTATTGATATCTCTCTGTTAGTGTGTCAAGTGGGTGTAAAGCGGCATAAACACAGCAGTGAAAAGCAGCTAAACCCCATTATAAAAATAAATTACTTTGAAACAGCCATGAAACAAAGACAGTGAAAGAGAGAGAAATTCTTACACAATGCGTTCAGGGGCTGTGATGCAACCTGGATTGACCATATCTAGATGCACAGCTGGATGAGACATAAGGGTGGACACTTTTGGGGCTGAGACGTTTGGTGAGGTTGGGTGAGCAAACGCAGACCCTTTAAAGTAATACTGCGTGGTACCCATCGTATGGGTCCCAAATCTCCAGGTTCAAGGGCATCTTCCTACATCGAAAACATGCATGAGAAACCCAGAAGATGGTACACCATGTGATGGGGAAAGGTTTCTAAAACGCACCTCATTTCTCATCTCCTTGTTCCCGGGTTCGCCATTCCAGCCACCTTACTAGCAATCTCCCTACTTGGAGCATCAGCACCTTTAACCTCCTGTTCCGTACAGGCTTTCAATTTGTCCTGAGGATGAACGGGAAGACGGGGAACCAATGAGAGCCTAGCTATTGGTGTTGGGACAGGCACAGGTCACTCTACTTTCCCATCAGGAAGAAGAATTAACCACAGGCTCAGCCTGTCCCCCGGAACCAGAACAGAGCCTAAAGCCATCCTGCGCTTTTGTGGCCAGCTCCCAAATACACGAGTTGTAAAATGGAGGTTCAGGGCACTGCAATTCACAAACCTGCAGAGTTATAAATGATAAGTCTCGTCCACAAATATATTGAGGGAAGGCAAAGAAGAGGATTTGAAATCAAGGCAGAATTGCAGGAAACAGATTTCAGGAGGTAGATTCGGATCACCTTTAAAGCACATGAAAAGCGGAAAAACGTTGACAATGATGCCCTAGGCCAAAAAAGGGCGTATGCGTTTTTTCCTGAATATATTCAGGAAAAAACGCATACGCCCTTTTTGGCCAACCAAGCAACCTGGAAAGGCAAATCAGCGCAACAAAGAAGACTCGCTTCCTTTCGGTTAAAAGGGCCATGCTGAAAAAAGTGTCAAAACCAGAAATGCAGGACAGGCCATGGAGAAATGGGAGCCTTGCTACACTGATGGGCGGAATGTAAATTGCCAACAGCCACTCTGCAGAAGTGTACGGTATGTCCTGAAATATTTAAAAAACACAGTTTAGAGAGCATAGGGCACTTCCACTCATGGGGGTATAAATTGGGAAAATGAAAAATCAGCAAGACACAAGCACCCGAAAGTTTAGGGCTGCTCTGTTGACCAGGACCTCCACTTCATTCCACCTTAAATATCCCAGGAAAGAGAAAAATGGATAAAGAAGTTGTGGTCCTTATGTACAATGGAATATCACTCAGCCATGAAATCAATGTCATAAGGCTAGAAGCAGCATGATGAGTGGATTTAGGTACGACGATTCTAAGTGAAATAAGTCACAGAGAAAAGGACACTTATTATAAGCTATCACTTATAGAGGGAATGTAAAAACCGCTACACTTGAACTGAATTACAAAGCAGAACAGAGTCACACGTTTAGAAAACACACTATGGCAGCTTAATGGGAAAGGTGACGTGGGGTGATGCATAAAACAAGGTTTTCAAATTATCTGAGATACCTTACCATAAACCCAATACGTAATAGACAAGACCTACTCTTTGCTCAGAGAACAGGACTCAACACACCCTATTCACCGCAAAAGAATATATTTGATTAATAATAATCTTAAAACCTATGTATTGATATCTCTCTGTTAGTGTGTCAAGTGGGTGTAAAGCCGCATAAACACCATAGTGAAAAGCAGCTAAACCCCATTATAAAAATAAATTACTTTAAAAAACCCATGATACAAAGACAATGAAAGAGAGAGAAATTCTTACACAATTCGTTCAGGGGCTGTGATGCAACCTGGATCGACCATACCTAGACCCACAGCTGGGTGAGACATAAGGTTGGACACTCTTGCGGCTGAGAGGTTTGGTGAGGTTGGATGAGCAAACGCAGACCCTTTAAATTAATACTGCGTGACACCCATCCCATGGGTCCCAAATCTCCAGGTTCAAGGGCATCTTCCTACATCAAAAACATGCATGAGAAACCCAGAAGATGGTACAGCATGTGATCGGGAAAGGTTTCTAAAATGCACCTCATTTCTCATCTCCTTGTGCTCGGGTTCGCCATTCCAGCCACTTTCCTAGCAATCTCCCTACTTGGAGCATCAGCACCTTTAACCTCCTGTTCCGTACAGGTTGCAATTTGTACTGAGAATGAACGGGAAGAGGGGGAACCAATGAGAGACTAGATCTAGGTGTTGGGACAAGCACAGGTCACTCTATTTTCCCTTCAGAAAGAAGAATTAACCACAGGCTCAACCTGCCCCCCGGAAGTAGAACAGGGCCTGAAGCAATCCTGCGCTTTTGTGGCCAACTCCCAAAAAAGCGAGTTGAAAAATGGAGCTCAGGGGCACTGCAATTCACAAACCTGCAGAGTTATCAATGATAACTCTCGTCCACAAATATATTGAGGGAAGGCAACGAAGAGAATTTGAAAGCAAGGCAGAATTTCAGAAACAGACTTAAGGAGGTAGTTTCGAATCGCCTTTAAAGCAGATGAAAAGCGGCAAAACGTTGACAATGATACCCTTGGCCAAAAAGGGCGTATGCGTTTTTTCCTGAATATATTCAGGAAAAAACGCATACGCCCTTTTTGGCCAACCAAGCAACCTGGAAAGGCAAATCAGCGCTACAAACAAGTCTCGCTTCCCATCGGTCAAAAGGGCCATGCTGAAAAAAGTGTCAAAACCAGAAATGCAAGACAGGCCATGGAGAAATGGGAGCCTTGCTACACTGATGGGCGGGATGTAAATTGCCAACAGCCACTCTGGAGAAGTGTACGGTGTGTCCTGAAACATCTAAAAAACACAGCTTAGAGAGCATAGGTCACTTCCACTCATGGGCGTATAAATTGGGAAAACTAAAAATCAGCAAGACACAGGCACACCAAAGTTTAGGGCTGCTCTGTTGACAAGTACCTCCTCTTCATTACACCTTAAATATCTCAGGAAATAGGAAAATGGATAACGATGTTGTGGTCCTTATGTACAATGGAATATCACTCAGCCATGAAATCAATGTCATAAGGCTATTAGCAGCATGATGAGTGGATTTATGTTCGACGATTCTAAGTGAAATAAGTCACACAGAAAAAGACACTTATCATAAGATATCACTTATAGAGGGAATGTAAAAACCGTTACACTTGAACTGAATTACAAAACAGAACAGAGTCACACATGCAGAAAACACACTATGGCTGCTTAACGGGAAAGGTGAGGTGGGGTGATGCATAAAACAAGGGTTTCATATTAGCTCAAATACCGATCCATAAACCCAATATGTAATAGACAAGACCTACTCCTTGCTCAGTGAAGTGGATGCAACACCCCCTATTCAACGAACAAGAATATATCTGACTAGTAAAAATCTTAAAACCTATGTATTGATTTCTCTCTGTAAGTGAATCAAGTGGGTGTAAAGGGACATAAACACAGCAGTGAAAATCAGGTAAACCCCATTATAAAAATAAATTACTTTAAAATCCCAAAGAACAAAGACAGTCATAGAGGGAGAAATTTTTACATAATTCGTTCCGGGGCTGTGATGCAACCTGGTGTGACCATATCTAGACCCACAGCTGGATGAGAAATAAAGCTGGACACTCTTGGGGCTGAAGGTCTCTTTCCCTATTTACCAAATTGGGAACGTAGAAAGGCTGCCACCCTCTGGCCGTTACCTGCAAAAGCAGCTTTAAAACCTGTGCTAATGGTCACTTCATATGAACAAGTACTTCAGTGCTGTAAATGAAACGTGCCCTCAAAATGTCTTGAGGGAGGTAATGGCCAAAAATTTTCAAAATGTGACACTTACTTTAAGAAAACACTTTGAAGAACTAAGCTGTAATCACAGTTTGATAAATAAAAAGGGCATGCTTTAAAGCTCAATTTCAACAGATTATGGGACACATGCAAATTCAACCACAGATAGGTATCAGCTCGCACCTGTTAGAATAACCATCAGCAAGAAAACTACAAACAATAAATATTGAAGATGTTTTGGAGAAATGCATACCCTCAATTTTAAGTGGGACGTAACCTGGAAAGAGCCACTAATGAGAACTGAATGGTGGTGCCTTTAAAACATACACACTGAGCTACCATATGATACAGCAAGCCCACTCCTTGGCCTATAACATAAGAAGATATAACTGGAAAGACACAGGCAAGCAAATGTGCATTGCAGCAGTATTACAATAGCCAAGACATGGAGGCAACCAGAAAGTCCATCAAGAGGTGCGTGGCCAAAGAAGAACTGGTACACGTACAGATGGAATATTAGCCAGGGAAAAAAATGAAACAATGCCATTTGCAGCACCATGTATGATTCTTGAGGTAATCAGGCAAATTGTACTAAGTCAGAAAGCAAAAGACACATATCCTATAATATCACTTATAGGTCTTAGCTAAAAATTGATACCAATGAAGATATTTCCACAGAGAAATGCAATCACAGATTCATTAAACAAACTTATGGTTCACCAAATGGAAAGGTGTGAGGATTGGATACATTAGGATATTGGGGTTAAGATAGATATAGAAACACATGTGAAATATGTAATCACCAAAGACCTACGTAATACCAAGACAAGACTACTCAACATCGTGTCATAACCTACATGGGAAAATGATCCAAAGAAGAATAGATATATGTATATGTTTAAAAGAACCACATCTTTCACACCTAGAAGAAACAAAACATTTTAATTAAATTTGCTCTGACAAAAAATAAAAATTAAATTAAAAAAAGAACAAGAAGTAATGAGACATAAACTTAAGGGGCTATTTGCTGGCACATTGCATTCTAATTTACAACCAGAACATGACTTCCATTAAGGCTCTGTCATCACTAATAAAGCAGCTTTATAAGCAATGTTGAAGGTAGCTTAAAAGAAGTCTCACTAATTATTGATAGTAACAAGGAAACAAAGAAAAGTAAAAATCTCACTGCAAAAAGTATACATAGGGTAAGGATAGTAGATCAAACACTTATTAAACTTCTGTAAAGAATAAAAGACAACAGTAGTATGTTTTTTTAAAAAGAGAGGGCCCAAATAAATCTGAAATGAAAGAGATGATGTTACAACGGACACCACAGAAATACAAAGTATCCTAAGATACACACAGGGTAACTCAGGGCTCAGACTGGACGGAGCCCACTCTCCAGTCCCCTGTACATGACTTACAGGAGCCTCAGGAACTGAGGAGGGGGTCCCTGAGGAGAGGCTCAAGATAGAATATGGTAGACATTAACATGACTGCATTCATCTTAAACATGCCTGAACTACATTCACACGAGATGATTTTGTCCTGTATGTACATCGGCACCTCTAGTTGGAACTGCAGATCTTTGGCTTCAACACCTCTACTGACAACATTAGCGTCACCTGCTGTGGACCGTCTCCTATAGGATTTCTAGAATCACAAAACATCGAAGCTTCACAGGACCCAGAGTCTGTGCAACTCCACACAGAGTCTCAGAGTCTCAACTCCACTCAGATACTCCACTCTTGGAGGGCACACACAAAGTAGTGTGCACATCAGGACCCAGGGGAAGGAGCAGTGACCCTGTAGGAGAATGACCAGAACTACCTGCTACTTTTAGAGGGTCTCCTGCAGAGGCAGGTGGTGGCTGTGGCTGTGGCTCACCGTGAGGACAACGACACTGGCAGCAGAAGTTCTGGGAAATACTCCTTGGTGTGAGCCCTCCCAGAGTCCGCCATTAGCCCCACCAAGAGCAAGGTAGGCTCCAGGGCTGGGTCGCCTCAGGCCAAACAACCAACAGGGAGGGAACCCAGCCCCATGCATCAGCAGACAAGCGGATTAAACTTTTTATTAAAGTTTTATTTAATCCGTAGACAAGCGGATTAAAGCTCTGCCCACCAAAGCAACACCCAGCTCTACCCACCACCAGTCCTTCCCATCAGGAAGCTTGCACAAGCCTCTAAGATAGACTCATCCACCGGAGAGCAGACAGCAGAAGCAAGAAGAACTACAATTCTGCAGCCTGTGGAAGGAAAACCACATTCACAGAAAGATAGACAAAATGAAAAGGCAGAGGACTTTATACCAGATCAAGGAACAAGATAAAACCCCAGAAAAAAAAAAACAAAATGAGGTGGAGATAGGGAACCTTCCAGAAAAAAAATTCAGAATAATGATAGTGAAGTTGAGCCAAGACCTTGGAAAAAGAAAGGAGGCAAAGATCGAGAAGATGCAAGAAATGTTTAACAAAGACCTAGAAGAATTAAGGAACAAACACCTAGAAGAATTAAAGAACAAACAAACAGAGGTGAACAATGGAATAACTGAAATGAAAAATACACTAGAAGGAATCAGTAGCAGAATAACTGTGGCAGAAGAACGGATAAGTGACCTGGAAGACAGAAAGGTGGAAATCACTGCCATGGAACAGAATAAAGAAAAAGAATGAAAATAAACGAAGACACCCCAAGAGTCCTCTGGGACAACATTAAACGCAACAACATTCGCATTATAGGGGTCCCAGAAGGAGAAGAGAGAGAGAAAGGACCCGAGAATATATTTAAAGAGATAATGGTCAAAAACTTCCCTAGCATGGGAAAAGAAATAGCCACCCAAGTCCAGAAGCACAGAGTGTCCCAGGCAGGATAAACCAAAGGAGAAAAATGACAAGACACATAGTAATCAAATTGACAAAAATTAACGACAAAGAAAAATGATTGAAAGCAGCAAGGGAAAAATGACAAATAACATACAAGGGAACTCCCATAAGGATAACAACTGATTTCTCAGCAGAAAATCTACAAGCCAGAAGGAAGTGGCATGATAAATTTAAAGTGATGAAAGGGAAGAACCTACAACCAAGAGTACTCCACCCTGCAAAGAGCTCATTCAGATTTGATGGAGAAATCAAAAGCCTTACAGACAAGCAAAAGCTAAGAGAATTCAGCACCATGAAACCAGCTCTACACCAAATGCTAAAGGAACTTCTCTAAGTGGGAAACACAAGAGAAGAAAAGGACCCACCAAGACAAACCCATAACAATTAAGAAAATAGTAGTAGGAACATACATATCGATAATTACCTTAAACGTGAATGCACTACATGTTCCAACCAAAAGACACAGGCTCGCTGAATGGATACAAAAACAAGACCCATATATATGCTGTCTACAAGAGATCCATTTCAGACCTAGGGACACATACAGACTCAAAGTGAGGCGATGGAAAAATATATTCTATGCAAATGAAAATCAAAAGAAAGCTGGAGTAGCAATACTCATATCAGATAAAATAGACTTTAAAATAAAGAATGTTACAAGAGACAAGGAAAGGCACTGCATAATGGTCAGGGGATCAATCCAAGAAGAAGATATAACAATTATAAATATATATGTACCCAAAATAGGAGCAGCTCAATGTATAAGGCAACTGCTAACAGCTATAAAAGAGGAAATCGACAGTAACACAATAATAGCGGGGGACTTTAACAGCTCACTTACACCAGTGGAGATCAGCCAGACAGAAAATTAATAAGGAAACACAAGCTTTAAATGACACAATAGACCAGATAGAGTTAATTGATATTTATAGGACATTCCATCCAAAAACAGCAGATTACACGTTCTTCTCAACTGCACACGGAACATTCTCCAGGATAGATCACATCTTGGGTCACAGATAAAGCCTCAGTAAATTTAAGAAAACTGAAATCATATCAAGCAGCTGTTCCGACCACAATGCTATGAGATTAGAAATCAATTACACGGAAAAAACCGTAAAAAACACAAACACATGGAGGCTAAACAATACGTTACTAAATAACCAAGAGATCACTGAAGAAATCAAAGAGGAAATCAAAAACTACCTAGAGACAAATGACAACAAAAACACGATGATCCAAAACCTATGGGATGCAGCAAAAGGAGTTCTAAGAGGGAAGTATATAGCAATACAAGCCTACCTCAAGAAACAAGAAAAATCTCAAATAAACAATCTAACCTTACACCTAGAGGAACTAGAGAAAGAAGAACAAAACCCAAAGTTAGTAGAAGGAAAGAAATCATAAAGATCAGAGCAGAAATAAATGAAATAGAAACAAAGAAAACGAAAGCAAAGATCAATAAAACTAAAAGCTGGTTCTTTGAGAAGATAAGCAAAAATGATCAACCTTTAGCCGGACTCCAGAAAAAGAGGGAGAGGACGCAAATCAACAAAATGAGAAGTGAAAAAGCAGAAGTTACAACAGACACCACAGGAATACAAAGCATCCTAAGAGACTACTACAAGCAACTCTAGGCCAATAAAATGGACAATCTGGAAGAAATGGACAAATTCTTAGAAAGGGATAACCTTCTAAGACTGAACCAGGAAGAAATAGAAAATATGAACAAACCTATCACAAGCAATGAAATTGAAACTGTGATTAAAAATCTTCCAACAAACAAAAGTCCAGAACCAGATGGCATCACAGGTGAATTCTATCAAACATTTAGAGCAGAGCTAACACCCAACCTTCTCAAATTCTTCAAAACAATTGCAGCGGAAGGAACACTCCCAAACTCATTCTATGAGACCACCATCACCCTGATACCAAAATCAGACAGAGATACTACAAGGAAAGAAAATTATAGACCAATATCACTGATGAATATAGATGTAAAAATCCTCAACAAAATACTAGCAAACAGAATCGAACAACACATGAAAAGGATCATACACCATGATCAAGTGGGGTTTATCCCAGGGATGCGAGGATTCTTCAATATACACAAATCAATGTGATACACCATATTAACAAATTGTAGAATAAAAGCATATGATCATCTCAATAGATGAAGGAAAAGATTTTGAGAAAATTCAACACTCATTTACGATAAAAACTCTGCAGAGTGTGGGCATAGAGGGAAACTACCTCAACATAATAAAGGCCATATATGACAAACCCACAGCAAACAACATTCTCAATGGTGAAAAACTGAAAGCGTTTCCTCTAAGATCAGGAACAAGACGAGGATGTCCACTCTCACCACTGCTATTCAACATAGTTTTGGAAGTCCTAGCCATGGCAATCAGAGAAGAAAAAGAAATAAAAGGAATACAAAAAGGAAAAGAAGAAGTAAAATTGTCACTGTTTGCAGATGACATGATATCATAGATAGAGAATCCTAAAGATGCCACCAGAAAACCACTGGAGCTAATCAATGAATTTGGTAAAGTTGCAGGATACAAAATTAATGCACAGAAATTGCTTGCATTCCTATACACTAACAATGAAAGATCAGAAAGAGAAATTAAGGAAACAATCCCATTACCACTGCAACAAAAAGAATAAAATACCTAGGAATAAACCTACCTAAGGAAGTAAAAGACCTGTACTCAGAAAACTATAAGACACTGATGAAAGAAATCAAAGATGATATAAACAGATGGAGACATATACCATGTTCTCGGATTAGAAGAATCAATATTGTGAAAATGACTATACTACCCAAAGCAATCTACAGATTCAATGCAATCCCGATCAAAATACCTTTGGCATTTTCTACAGAACAAGAAAAAAAAATCTTAAAATTTGTAGGGAGACACAAAAGACCCTGGATAGCCAAAGCAGTCTTGAGGGGGGAAAAAAAAGAGCTGGAGGAATCAGACTTCCAGACTTCAGACTATATTGCAAAGCTACAGTAATCAAGATAATATGGTACTGACACAAGAACAGAAATATAGGTCAATAGAACAGGATAGAAAGCACAGAGATAAACCCACGTACCTATGGTTCACTAATCTATGACAAAGGAGGCAAGGGTATACAATGGAGAAAAGACAGTGTCTTCAGCAAGTGGTGCTGGGAAAACTGGACAGTTACATGTAAAAGAATGAAATTAGTACACTCCCTAACACCATACACAAAAATAAACTCAAAATGGATTAGAGACCTAAATATAAGACCAGCCACTATAAAACTCTTAGAGGAAAACATAAGCAGAACAGTCTATGACATAAATCACAGCAAGATCCTTTTTGACCCACCTCCTAGAGAAATGGAAATAAAAACAAAAATAAAAAAATGGGACCGAATGAAACATAAATTCTTTTGCACAGCAAAGGAAAACATAAGCAAGATGAAAAGACAACCATCAGAATGGGAGAAAATATTTTCAAATGAAGCAAATGGCAAAGGATTAATCTCCAAAAAGCAGCTCATGTAGCTCAATATCACAAAACCAAACAACCCAATCCAAAAATGGGCAGAAGACCTAAATAGACATTTCTCCAAAGAAGATATACAGGTTGCCAACAAACACATGAAAGGATGCTGAACATCACTAATCATTAGAGAAATGCAAATCAAAACTACACTGAGGTATCACCTCACACCAGTCAGAATGGCCATCATCAAAAAATCTACCAACAATAAATGCTGGAGAGGCATTTATTGGAGCAAAGGGAACCCTCTTGCACTGTTGGTGGGAATGTAAATTGATATAGCCACTAGGGAGAACGGTATGGGGGTTCCTTAAAAACTAAAAATAGAACTACCATACAACCCAGCAAACCCACTCCTGGACATTTACCCTGAGAAAACCATAATTCAAAAAGAGTCATGTACCACAATGTTCACTGTAGCTCTATTTACAATAGCCAGGACATGGAAGCAACCTAAGTGTCCATCAACAGATAAATGGATAAGGAAGATGTGGCACAAATATACAATGGAACATTATTCAGCCATAAAAAGAAACGAAATTGAGTTACTTTTAGTGAGGTGGATGGATCTAGAGTCTGTCCTACAGAGTGAAGTAAGTCAGAAAGAGAAAAACAAATACCGTATGCTAACACATATATATGGAATCTTAAAAAAAAAAGTTTATGAAGAACCTAGGGGCAGGAAAGGATTAAGGACACAGACGTAGAGAAAGGACTTGAGGACATGGGGAGAGGGAAGGGTAAGCTGGGACAAAGTGAGAGAGTGGTATGGACATATATACCCTACCAAATGTAAAATTGATAGCTACTGGGAAGCAGCCACATAGCACAGGGAGATCAGCTCTGTGCTTTGTGACCACCTAAAAGGGTGGGATAAGGGAGTGAGAGGGAGGTGCAAGAGGGAGGGGATATGGTGTTATATGTATACGCACAGCTGATTCACTTTTTTATACAGCAGAAACTAACACACAATTGTAAAGCAATTATACTCCAATAAAGATGTAAAAGAAAAAAAAAAGCCCAGAGATAAACCTACACACCTATGGCCCACTAATCTATGACAAAGGAGGCAAGGGTATACAAAGGAGAAAAGACAGTCTCTTCAATAAGTGGTGCTGGGAAAAATGGACAGCTACATGTAAAAGAATGAAATTAGAACACTCCCTAACACCATACACAAAAAATAAACTCAAAATGGATTAGAGACCAAAATGTAAGACCGGACACTATAAAACTCTTAGAGGAAAACATAGGAAGAATACTCTTTGACATAAATCACAGCAAGATCTTTTTTGATCCACCTCCTAGAGTAATGGAATAAAAAAAAATAAACATATGGGAGCAAATGAAACCTAAAAGCTTTTGCAAAGCAAAGGAAACTACAAACAAGACGAAAAGACAACCCTCACAATGGGAGAAAATATTTGCAAACGAATCAATGGACAAAGGATTAATCTCCAATGTATATAAACAGCTCATGCAGCTCAACAGTAAAAAAACAAACAACCCAATCCAAAAATGGGCAGATGACGTAAATAGACATTTGTCCCAAGAAGACATACAGATGACCAAGAAGCACATGAAAAGCTGCTCAACATCACTAATTATTAGAGAAATATAAACCAAAACTACAATGAGGTATCGCCTCACACGAGTTAGAATGGGCATCATCAGAAAATCTACAAGCAACAAATGCTGGAGAGGGTGTGGAGAAAAGGGAACCCTCTTACACTATTTGTGGGAATGTAAATTGATACAGTCACGATGGAGAACAGTATGGAGGTTCCTTAAAAAACTAAAAATAGAATTACCATATGACCCAGCAATCCCACTACTGGCCATATGCCCAGAGAAAACCATAATTCAAAAAGACATATTCACCACAATATTCATTGCAGCACTATTTACAATAGCCAGGTCATGGAAGCAACCTAAATGCCCATAGACAGACGAACAGAAAAGATGTGCTACATATATAAAATGGAATATTACTCAGCCATAAAAAGGAATGAAATTGGGTCATTTGTAGAGACGTGGATAGATCTAGAGACTGTCATACAGAGTGAAGTAAGTCAGAAAGAGAAAAACAAATATCGTATATTAACGCATACATGTGGAACCTAGAAAAATGGTAAAGATGAACCGGTTTGCAAGGCAGAAATAGAGACACAGATGTAGAGAACAAATGTATGGACACCAAGGGGGGAAAGTGGCAGGGTGGTGGTGGTGGGATGAATTGCGAGCCTGGGATTGACATATATACACTTATATGTATAAAATAGGTTACCAATAAGAGCCTGCTGTATAAAAAAATGAATAAAATAAATTCAAAAATTAAAAAATAAGTAATACTTAAAAAAATAAAACAGAAAAAAAAGTTCTGCCCTTCCCATAGACGTATTTATATGAATGAATTATTTCCATGCTTATATCCATAAATACAAAAAGAGGAATAAAACTTACCTTGAACCAAAAAAGAAAAAAAAAAAAAACAGAACCCACTGGTCATACAGAGGAAAACCCTATCAGGGCACTTGCTCCAGGGGTAAACAATTCTGAAGTTGGTCACAGGTGGGGAATCATCTCCCATGCAGCCAGCAGCCCCCACACGAGGAGCGTCCTCATTGCAAAGCTGGGGGACCGTGAGGAGGCGTCTCTGAGTAAACGTGAGCTGAGCCCCAGGCCAGCTGCTGCTGAACTTTTCCCACCCTTCCCAGGTAAAACACCTGAATGTGTGCAAAGACTTTAAAAACTAGAGGAAGGGGCTTGGAGTCACACCAGCGACAGCACGCAGGCCGACTTGGTGCCTGCAGGCCAGCCAGGATGGTCCTGGCCCCGGGCGCTCGTCTGGAAGCTTTCCATTTCCCTGCCTGAGGTACCCCTCCTGTCCCGGCCCCCACTGCTTTTTTCCTTCCTCACCTCTGCCCGGGGAGAAATTCCAGCAGCAAGTATGGGTGACACATCCTCTTCTTTAGCAGGTGGCAGCCCGGCAACTCCTGCAGAAAGTCCAGCAGAGCCCCAGTCACACTGGGCCACTCATAGAGCCGTGGGCCCTACTCCCTCCCACCAGCCCAACCCCGAGACTGCTGACGGGGCAGAGAATATGGCGTCAGGCACAGCTGCAGAGGCTTTTGCTGCCTGGAGGGGTGTTTATATTGACCTCAACCCAGGCACACCTGGGAAGGGCTGGCCGGCCGGGTCAGGCTGCCCAGGTCAGCCAATCCTCGCCCCTCAGGGGCTCAGAGTTGCAGGAAATGGGCCTTGCTGCACCGGCCAGATCCAAGGAACAGGTGTAGGGTCCCGAGAGTCAGGATAGATAAGGGGCGGCAGCCCTGGCTTGTTTTCGAATCATTTTATCTGGTCCATGAGTGGGAGACAACTTCAAGAAGACCCTCTGCTAATGAGAGGAACCCAGGAGTCAGGGAGAGGAGGGGTGGTGGGTGGAGACAGAGGCCTGGTGCCCCGGCTGCAGTGGAAGCCCCTGGAAGACCAGGCAGAGGGAGGCCGCACAGAGTGAAGCCTAGGGTCACAGACCTGTTGGAGCTGCTGTTTGTTAGTTCAAGCTCTGCTCTGAGGTGCTCTGTGTCAGCTCTGAGTGACAGGGGTGCTGGGGGTGCTCTGCAATGAGGGCTATGTGCACGGTTCCTGTGTGCCCAGCCCTGCCGGGGTACCTGTCCACGGGAGCTCCATATCCAGGGAGGGGCCTGCCCACGAGAGCCCCGTGGGCTGCTGCGTACCTGCCCAGGTGAGCTCCATATCCTGGGAGGGGCCTGACCACAAGAGCCCCGTGGGCTGCTGGGGACCTGGTAGAGGACGCCAGGACAGTCAGTGAAGCCACAGAGGATATACATCTAGTAGTTCCTAATTCCTACACCCTGCTGGTCATTCTACCATCCACCAGGACATGGCATTCTGTATTAGACTTCAATGATGCCTTCTTCTGTATTCCATTAGTCCCAGAGTCACAAGAAATTTTGGCTGTGAGTGGCAGGACTCAACCTACAACAAAAACAATACTGCTGGGCCGTCCTGCCCCAGGGGTTCAAAAATTCCCACACCATCTTTGGGGAAACGTTAGCTAAAGACCTAAAAGATCTACCTCTGGAGAAGGGAACCCTCCTTCAATATGCAGATGACATTCTGATCACCAGCCCGACTAAGGAGGCCTCCGAACTACCTAGCCAATAACAGATAGAAGGTGTCCAAGGAAAAGGCTCAAATATCACAAACTAAGGTGGCCTTCCTGGGCTTCATTCGCACAGAAGGTCGGAGAAGCCCACCCCAGGAAAGGGAAGAAGCCATTTGCAGCCTCACCTTTCCTGAAACTAGAAGACAGCTTAGGGGTTCCTGGGGAGACCGGGGTTTGCTGCATCTGGATCCCTAACTACAGTCTAATAGCTGGGCCTCTATATGAAACACTGAAAGGAAAAGATGATGATCCTTTTGAATAGAATCCAGAAGCGGCCTTTCAAGAATGGAAAGAGCAGTCAGTTCAGACCCTGGCCCTGGACCTCCCTAAGTTAGCTAAACCCTTTGACCTTTACATTCCTGGTCCAAGGCGAATCGCCCTTGGAGTATTAGTGCAAAAACTGGGACCACTTGAAATGGAACAATGCAAGAATGCCCTCCAGGCATTGGCCAGCCACCCCATCCGACCAGGATACTGGGGGTATCTAAAAACCTGGAAATCAGCAGCCCGCAAGGCCAGCTCCCTCCTAAGGGAAAAGGACGCCACTTGGTGATCCTAACCACCCACCATGCCCTGAAGTTGCAGGGATTGCTCCGTGGGCACAATGACCTCGAGTGAGGAGGCCCTCCAACACCAACCTCCAGAGAGACAACCTGGGGCAATGGGCCCCCATGACGACTCGTGTGACCATCACTTGACCTGGAGCTTCTCTCAGAAAACAACAAGAGTGTGCCCCAAAAGAGCAGACTATTGCTTACAGGACTTACTGCACCCAGAGCGGAGCTAATAAACTTGGCAGGGAAACCGTAAATAACGCTGCCACCATAGAAAAGCCTACAGACACCGCAGTGACGGCGGCCAATGAGACCGGCTGTACTCCTGGCTACTTCAAAAGGCCGTTGACTGAGTGGCCGTCATGGTCCTGGATCACCACCGGCCCTGGACTGTCTGGGAGTTGAGCAAGCAGGGCTCTGACACCTGGTGCTGTTTGTACGTTAATTCAGTGGCCTAACTGAAGAAAGCACAGACTACTGGTCAGAGCATCTAGGCTGGCAGAAACCATCAGCCTAAGGGGGCCGAACCAATGTGGAGCAGGGTAAAACCGCCCACCCCCCCCAGCGTCTCTGCACATCTCTTTCCTGGACCCTTAAAGGTCATTAGAATCTATAAAACTTCCAATGCTGGTGCTCAGGCAGACGAGCAGTGAGGGAGGAGGCCTGCGGACAATCAACCTCACCTGGAGGCTGCTGGGGAGAAGTCCTGCCCCTCCCCCCGGGTATGAGGACACCCAACTCAGCATGAAGCATTTACAGAAGACGTGTCTGCACCCTCAGCGCCCCAAGAATGAGGAATGGGACAAAAGGCAGAGGAGGGCTTTGTCACTGGCAAAGCCCATTAAAAATTCCTGGGAGATAAAAATAGAATCTGGGCAATAAAATAAAGTCTAACCATTTTTTCCTTTGTGCTTTCTCTAATTTCACTTGCTCCTAGGTTTCCACATGCAGAGGTCCCACACCCGACACTTCAGACCCGATTTCCTAGTGCAAAATGGCTGGGCTGACACCTCAGCTCGTGGGGCCCCGTGCAGACTCTGCGACATAGGAGCCTGAGCTCCAGCCAACCTGGCCCTCGAGAGCTCCGCCCCCTCCCTCCCGCTGATGCTGACAGGATCCCTACACAGCAGCCCGGCCCACAACCCGCAGGGGAGCACACACTCTCACCTCTCCATTCTCTGATCAAAATATAAAGTTTTCCTTTGCTTCTGAACCAAAGTCAGTCTCGATCTGCTGGCTCCAATGACACTGGGCAGGGAGACCCTTGTTGGGGCCCACTCTGCAGGATCAGTAACAGAATTTGAGAACATTGTAACTTCAATGAACAGATGTGTGAGCCAAACTGTAATTAACATAGAGCAGTGTATAAGGCTCGTGTAAAATAAGATGTTTCTAACACTTCCATTTGATATTTCCATCACTTTATTATAAGCAAGTTCAGTGGAGGGGTTTGTCTTATTTGTCAGGTCAAGAGTAGAGAAATGCAGTGATTTCTTTCCAAGGATGTACATCTAATAATCTTGGTTGAAGTTTCAACCTTGTTTGGAATGATTTTCCATTGAAAATGATACCTCTCTTTCAGCTCCTAGATTTCTGAGAAGTATAAAATCTTATATTTTTTATTACCAAAGGGGAAAGGTGGGAGGAGGGATAAATTAACAGTTTCAGATTAACATATACACACTGCTATGTATAAAATATATCATCAACAAGGAACTACTGTATAGCACAGGGAACTATACTCAATATTTTGTAATGACCCCTGAGGGGAAATAACCTGAAAAACAATAGATATCTATATTGACATCATCTATCAACTACAGATAAAATGGAAACTAAAGGAGGCCGATGGTGAGCGTTTCTGAACCTAAAGACTTCAATCATCTAAAGTTCGGACTCTGCCTACGGCCCAAGTCCCTTAATGAACACACATGTACCAGTAGCTTAAAAATTCCCCAGATTGGAGTTCGGGGAGACACTGATTTGGAAAAATCCCTTGTGTTCTCCTTACATACACGGGACCTTTCCTACAGCTAAAACATGCCTGTGACACCCAGAAGATGGAACACGGTTGGATCAGGAAGATTTTGGAAAAGGCACCAAAACGCCTAATTTCCTGGTTGTTGGGTTCACCCCTCCAGCCTTTTTCCTTAAAATCTCCCCACTTGAGGATGTCAGCACCTTCAACATCCAGTTGCACAGAAATCGGAATTTGTCCAAAGGAAGAAGGGGAAGGGGGAGAAACAAGGAGAGCCAAGCCCTAGATGTTCGGAGAGGCACATGTCACTCTACTGTCCAGTCAGGAAGAAGAATTAAGCAAAGGCTTAGCCTGCCACCGGGAACCAGAGTAGGGCCAGAAGCAAACGAGCAGTTCTGCGGAAAGCACCCAAAAAAGCGAGTTGAAAAATGGAGCTCAGGGGCACTGCAATTCACAAATATGCAGAGTTATAAATGATAACTCTCGTCCACAAATATATTGAGGGAAGGCAACGAAGAGGATTTGAAATCAAGGCAGAATTGCAGGAAACAGATTTCAGGAGTTAGATTCGAATCACCCCTAAAGCACATGAAAAACATCAAAACGTCGACAATGATGCACTTGGCCAAAAAGAGCATATGCGTTTTTTTCTGAATGAATTCAGGAAAAAACCCATAGGCCCTTTGTGGCCAACCAAGCAAGCCGGAAATGCACTTCAGCTCTACAAAGAAGTCTGACTTCCCATCGGTCAAAATGGCCTTCCTACAAAAGTGTAAAAACAAGAAAAGCAGGAGAGGCCAGGGAGTAAAGGGAGCCTTGTTACACTGATGGGTGGGGTGTAAATTGCCAATGATGACTCTGGAGAAGGGTATGGTGTTTCCTAAAACATCTAAAAAACACAGCTAGAGAGAAAGGGGCACATCGACTCATGGGCGTATAAATAGGGAAAACTAAAAATCAGCAAGACACAGGCACCCAAAACTTTAGGGCTGCTCTGTTGACAAGAACCTCCACTTAATTCCACCTTAAATATCCAAGGAAAGAGAAAAATGGATAAAGAAGTTGTGGTCCTTATGTACAATGGAATATCACTCAGCAATGAAATCAATGTCATAAGGGTAGTAGCAGCATGATGAGTGGATTTAAGTACAACGATTCTAAGTGAAATAAGTCACACAGAAAAAGACACTTCTCATAAGGTATCACTTATAGAGGGAATGTAAAAACCGTTACACTTGAACTGAATTACAAAACAGAACAAAGTCACACATGCAGAAAACACACTATGGCTGCTTAACGGGAAAGGTGAGGTGGGGTGATACATAAAACAAGGGTTTCAAACTAGCTCAGATACCGTTCCATAAACCCAATATGTAATAGACAAGACCTACTCCTTGCTCAGAGAACTGGACTCAACACGCCCTATTCACCGCACAAGAATATATCTGACTAATAATAATCGTAAAACCTATGTATTGATATCTCTCTGTTAGTGTGTCAAGTGGGTGTAAAGCGGCATAAACCCAGCAGTGAAAAGCAGCTAAACCCCATTATAAAAATAAACTACTTTTAAAAACCCATGAAACAAAGACAGTGAAAGAGAGAGAAATTCTTACACAATGCGTTCAGGGGCTGTGATGCAACCTGGATTGACCATATCTAGACGCACAGCTGGATGAGACATAAGGGTGGACACTCTTGGGGCTGAGAGGTTTGGTGAGGTTGGGTGAGCAAACGCAGACCCTTTAAAGTAGTACTGCGTGGTACCCATCGCATGGGTCCCAAATCTCCAGGTTCAAGGGCATCTTCCTACATCGAAAACATGCATGAGAAACCCAGAAGATGGTACACCGTGTGATGGGGAAAGGTTTCTAAAACGCACCTCATTTCTCATCTCCTTGTGCCCGGGTTCGCCATTCCAGCCGCTTTACTAGCAATCTCCCTACTTGGAGCATCAGCACCTTTAACCTCCTGTTCCGTACAGGTTGCAATTTGTCCTGAGGATGAACGGGAAGACGGGGAACCAACGAGAGACTAGCTCTTGGTGTCGGGACAGGCACAGGTCACTCTATTTTCCCATCAGGAAGAAGAATTAACCACAGGCTCAGCCTGCCCCCCGGAACCAGAACAGGGCCTGAAGCCATCCTGCAATTTTGCGGCCAGCTCCCAAAAAAGCGAGTTGTAAAATGGAGGTTCAGGGCACTGCAATTCACAAACCTGCAGAGTTATAAATGATAACTCTCGTCCACAAATATATTGAGGGAAGGCATAGAAGAGGATTTGAAATCAAGGCAGAATTGCACGAAACAGATTTCAGGAGGTAGATTCGAATCGCCTTTAAAGCACATGAAAAGCGGCAAAACGTTGACAATGATGCCCTTGGCCAAAAAGGGCGTATGCGTTTTTTCCTGAATATATTCAGGAAAAAACGCATACGCCCTTTTTGGCCAACCAAGCAACCTGGAAAGCAAATCAGCGCTACAGAGAAGTCTCGCTTCCCATCGGTCAAAAGGGCCATGCTGAAAAAAGTGTCAAAACCAGAAATGCAGTACAGGCCATGGAGAAATGGGAGCCTTGCTACACTGATGGGCGGGATGTAAATTGCCAACAGCCACTCTGGAGAAGTGTACGGTGTGTCCTGAAACACCTGAAAAACACAGCTTAGAGAGCATAGGGCACTTCCACTCATGGGTGTATAAATTGGGAAAATTAAAAATCAGCAAGACACAAGCACCCCAAAGTTGAGGGCTGCTCTGTTGACAAGGACCTCCACTTCATTCCACCTTAAATATCCCAGGAAAGAGAAAAATGGATAAAGAAGTTGTGGTCTTTATGTACAATGGAATATCACTCAGCCATGAAATCAATGTCATAAGGTTAGTAGCAGCATGATGAGTGGATTTAGATACGACGATTCTAAGTGAAATAAGTCACACAGAAAAGGACCCTTCTCCTAAGGTATCACTTATAGAGGGAATGTAAAAACTGTTACACTTGAACTGAATTACAAAACAGAACAGAGTCACACATGCAGAAAACACACTATGGCTGCTTAACGGGAAAGGTGAGGTGGGGTGATACATAAAACAAGGGTTTCAAATTAGCTCAGATACCGTTCCATAAACCCAATATGTAATAGACAAGACCTACTCCTTGCTCAGAGAACTGGACTCAACACGCCCTATTCACCGCACAAGAATATATCTGACTAGTAATAATCTTAAAACCTATGTACTGATATCTCTCTGTTGGTGTGTCAAGTGGGTGTAAAGCGGCATAAACACAGCAGTGAAAAGCAGCTAAACGCCATTATAAAAATAAATTACTTTGAAACACCCATGAAACAAAGACAGTGAAAGAGAGAGTAATTCTTACACAATGCGTTCAGGGGTTGTGATGCAACCTGGATTGACCATATCTAGACGCACAGCTGGATGAGACATAAGGGTGGACACTCTTGGGGCTGAGAGGTTTGGTGAGGTTGGGTGAGCAAACTCAGACCCTTTAAAGTAATACTGCGTGGTACCCATCACATGGGTCCCAAATCTCCAGGTTCAAGGGCATCTTCCTACATCGAAAACATGCATGAGAAACCCAGAAGATGGTACACCGTGTGATGGGGAAAGGTTTCTAAAACGCACCTCATTTCTCATCTCCTTGTGCCCGGGTTCGCCATTCCAGCCGCTTTACTAGCAATCTCCCTACTTGGAGCATCAGCACCTTTAACCTCCGGTTCCGTACAGGTTGCAATTTGTCCTGAGGATGAACGGGAAGACGGGGAACCAACGAGAGACTAGCTCTTGGTGTCGGGACAGGCACAGGTCACTCTATTTTCCCATCACGAAGAAGAATTAACCACAGGCTCAGCCTGCCCCACGGAACCAGAACAGGGCCTGAAGCCATCCTGCGCTTTTGCGGCCAGCTCCCTAAAAAGCGAGTTGTACAATGGAGCTTCAGGGCACTGCAATTCACAAACCTGCAGAGTTATAAATGATAACTCTCGTCCACAAATATATTGAGGGAAGGCAAAGAAGAGGATTTGAAATCAAGGCAGAATTGCAGGAAACAGATTTCAGGAGGTAGATACGAATCGCCTTTAAAGCACATGAAAAGCGGCAAATCGTTGACAATGATGCCCTTGGCCAAAAAGGGCGTATGCGTTTTTTCCTGAATATATTCAGGAAAAAACGCATACGCCCTTTTTGGCCAACCAAGCAACCTGGAAAGGCAAATCAGCGCTACAAAGAAGTCTCGCTTCCCATCGGTCAAAAGGGCCATGCTGAAAAAAGTGTCAAAACCAGAAATGCAGGACAGGCCATGGAGAAATGGGAGCCTTGCTACACTGATGGGCGGGATGTAAATTGCCAAGAGCCACTCCGGAGAAGTGTCCGGTGAGTCCTGAAACATCTGAAAAACACAGCTTAGAGAGCATAGGGCACTTCCACTCATGGGGGTATAAATTGGGAAAATGAAAAATCAGCAAGACACAAGCACCCCAAAGTTTAGGGCTGCTCTGTTGACCAGGACCTCCACTTCATTCCACCTTCAATATCCCAGGAAAGAGAAAAATGGATAAAGAAGTTGTGGTCCTTATGTACAATGGAATATCACTCAGCCATGAAATCAATGTCGTAAGGTTAGTAGAAGCATGATGAGTGGATTTAGGTACGACGATTCTAAGTGAAATAAGTCACACAGAAAAGGACACTTCTCATAAGGTATCACTGATAGAGGGAATGTAAAAACCGTTACACTTGAACTGAATTACAAAACAGAACAGAGTCACACATGCAGAAAACACACTATGGCTGCTTAACGGGAAAGGTGAGGTGGGGTGACACATAAAACAAGGGTATCAAATTAGTTCAGATACCGTTCCATAAACCCAATATGTAATAGACAAGACCTACTCCTTGCTCAGAGAACTGGACTCAACACGCCCTATTCACCGCACAAGAATATATCTGACTAATAATAATCGTAAAACCTATGTATTGATATCTCTCTGTTAGTGTGTCAAGTGGGTGTAAAGCGGCATAAGCACAGCAGTGAAAAGCAGCTAAACCCCATTATAAAAATAAATTACTTTGAAACACCCATGAAACAAAGACAGTGAAAGAGAGAGAAATTCTTACACAATGCGTTCAGGGGCTGTGATGCAACCTGGATTGACCATATCTAGACGCACAGCTGGATGAGACATAAGGGTGGACACTCTTGGGGCTGAGAGGTTTGGTGAGGTTGGGTGAGCAAACGCAGACCCTTTAAAGTAATACTGCGTGGTACCCATCGCATGGGTCCCAAATCTCCAGGTTCAAGGGCATCTTCCTACATCAAAAACATGCATGAGAAACCCAGAAGATGGTACACCATGTGATGGGGAAAGCTTTCTAAAACGCACCTCATTTCTCATCTCCTTGTGCCCGGGTTCGCCATTCCAGCTGCTTTACTAGCAAGCTCCCTACTTGGAGCATCAGCACCTTTAACCTCCTGTTCCATGCAGGTTGCAATTTGTCCTGAGGATAAACGGGAAGACGTGGAACCAACGAGAGACTAGCTCTTGGTGTTGGGACAGGCACAGGTCACTCTATTTTCCCATCAGAAAGAAGAATTAACCACAGGCTCAGCCTGCCCCCCGGAACCAGAACAGGGCCTGAATCCATTCTGCGATTTTGCGGCCAGCTCCCATAAAAACGAGTTGTAGAATGGAGGTTCAGGGCACTGCAATTCACAAACCTGCAGAGTTATAAATGATAACTCTCGTCCACAAATATATTGAGGGAAGGCAAAGAAGAGGATTTGAAATCAAGGCAGAATTGCAGGAAACATATTTCAGGAGGTAGATTCGATTCGCTTTAAAGCACACGAAAAGCGGTAAAACGTTGACAATGATGCCCTTGGCAAAAAAGGGCGTATGCGTTTTTTCTTGAATATATTCAGGAAAAAACGCATACGCCCTTTTTGGCCAACCAAGCAACCTGGAAAGGCAAATCAGCGCTACAAAGAAGTCTCGCTTCCCATCGGTCAAAAGGGCCATGCTGAAAAAAGTGTCAAAACCAGAAATGCAGGACAGGCCATGGAGAAATGGGAGCCTTGCTACACTGATGGGCGGGATGTAAATTGCCAACAGCCACTCTGGAGAAGTGTACGGTGTGCCCTGAAACATCTAAAAAACACAGCTTAGAGAGCATAGGGCACTTCCACTCATGGGGATATAAATTGGCAAAATGAAAAATCAGCAAGACAAAAGCACCCCAAAGTTTAGGGCTGCTCTCTTGACAAGGACCTCCACTTCATTCCACCTTAAATATCCAAGGAAAGAGAAAAATGGAAAAAGAAGTTGTGGTCCTTATGTACAATGGAATATCACTCAGCCATGAAATCAATGTCATAAGGCTAGTAGCAGCATGATGAGTGGATTTAGGTACGACGATTCTAAGTGAAATAAGTCACACAGAAAAGGACACTTCTCATAAGGTATCACTGATAGAGGGAATGTAAAAACCGTTACACTTGAACTGAATTACCAAACAGAACAGAGTCACACATGCAGAAAACACACTATGGCTGCTTAACGGGAAAGGTGAGGTGGGGTGATACATAAAACAAGGGTATCAAATTAGCTCAGATACCATTCCATAAACCCAATATGTAATAGACAAGACCTATTCCTTGCTCAGAGAACTGGACTCAACACGCCCTATTCACCACACAAGAATATATCTGACTAATAATAATCGTAAAACCTATGTATTGATATTTCTCTGTTAGTGTGTCAAGTGGGTGTAAAGCGGCATAAACCCAGCAGTGAAAAGCAGCTAAACCCCATTATAAAAATAAACTACTTTTAAAAACCCATGAAACAAAGACAGTGAAAGACAGAGAAATTCTTACACAATGCGTTCAGGGGCTGTGATGCAACCTGGATTGACCATATCTAGACGCACAGCTGGATGAGACATAAGGGTGGACACTCTTGGGGCTGAGAGGTTTGGTGAGGTTGGGTGAGCAAACGCAGACCCTTTAAAGTAATACTGCGTGGTACCCATCGCATGGGTCCCAAATCTCCAGGTTCAAGGGCATCTTCCTACATCGAAAACATGCATGAGAAACCCAGAAGATGGTACACCGTGTGATGGGGAAAGGTTTCTAAAACGCACCTCATTTCTCATCTCCTTGTGCCCGGGTTCGCCATTCCAGCTGCTTTACTAGCAATCTCCCTACTTGGAGCATCAGCACCTTTAACCTCCTGTTCCGTACAGGTTGCAATTTGTCCTGAGGATGAACGGGAAGACGGGGAACCAGTGAGAGACTGGCTCTTGGTGTTGGGACAGGCACAGGTCACTCTATTTTCCCATCAGGAAGAATAATTAACCACAGGCTCATCCTGCCCCCCGGAACCAGAACAGGGCCTGAAGCCATCCTGCGCTTTTGCGGCCAGCTCCCAAAAACTCGAGTTGTAAAATGGAGGTTCAGGGCACTGCAATTCACAAACCTGCAGAGTTATAAATGATAACTCTCGTCCACAAATATATTGAGGGAAGGCAAAGAAGAGTATTTGAAATCAAGGCAGAATTGCAGGAAACAGATTTCAGGAGGTAGATTCGAATCGCCTTTAAAGCACATGAAAAGCGGCAAAACGTTGACAATGATGCCCTTGGCCAAAAGGGGCGTATGCGTTTTTTCCTGAATATATTCAGGAAAAAACGCATACGCCCCTTTTGGCCAACCAAGCAACCTGGAAAGGCAAATCAGCGCTACAAAGAAGTCTCGCTTCCCATCGGTCAAAAGGGCCATGCTGAAAAAAGTGTCAAAACCAGAAATGCAGGACAGGCCATGGAGAAATGGGAGCCTTGCTACACTGATGGGCGGGATGTAAATTGCCAACAGCCACTCTGGAGAAGTGTACGGTGTGTCCTGAAACATTTAAAAAACACAGCTTAGAGAGCATAGGGCACTTCCACTCATGGGGGTATAAATTGTGAAAATGAAAAATCAGCAAGACACAAGCACCCCAAACTTTAGGGCTGCTCTCTTGACAAGGACCTCCACTTCATTCCACCTTAAATATCCCAGGAAAGAGAAAAATGGATAAAGAAGTTGTGGTCCTTATGTACAATGGAATATCACTCAGCCATGAAATCAATGTCATAAGGCTAGTAGCAGCATGATGAGTGGATTTAGGTACGACGATTCTAAGTGAAATAAGTCACACAGAAAAGGACACTTCTCATAAGGTATCACTGATAGAGGGAATGTAAAAACCGTTACACTTGAACTGAATTACAAAACAGAACAGCGTCACACATGCAGAAAACACACTATGGCGGCTTAACGGGAAAGGTGAGGTGGGGTGATACATAAAACAAGGGTATCAAATTAGCTCAGATACCGTTCCATAAACCCAATATGTAATAAACAAGACCTACTCCTTGCTCAGAGAACTGGACTCAACACGCCCTATTCACCACACAAGAATCTATCTGACTAGTAATAATCTTAAAACCTATGTATTGATATCTCTCTGTTAGTGTGTCAAGTGGGTATAAAGCGGCATAAAAACAGCTGTGAAAAGCAGCTAAACCCCACTATAAAAATAAATTACTTTGAAAAACCCATGAAACAAAGACAGTGAAAGAGATAGAATTTCTTACACAATGCGTTCAGGGGCTGTGATGCAACCTGGATTGACCATATCTAGACCCACAGCTGGATGAGACATAAGGGTGGACACTCTTGGGGCTGAGAGGTTTGGTGAGGTTGGGTGAGCAAACGCAGACCCTTTAAAGTAATACTGCGTGGTACCCATCGCATGGGTCCCAAATCTCCAGCTTCAAGGGCATCTTCCTACATCGAAAACATGCATGAGAAACCCAGAAGATGGTACACCGTGTGATGGGGAAAGGTTTCTAAAACGCACCTCATTTCTCATCTCCTTGTGCCCGGGTTCGCCATTCCAGCCTCTTTACTAGCAAGCTCCCTACTTGGAGCATCAGCACCTTTAACCTCCTGTTCCGTACAGGTTGCAATTTGTCCTGAGGATGAACGGGAAGACGGGGATCCAACGAGAGACTAGCTCTTGGTGTTGGGACAGGCACAGGTCACTCTATTTTCCCATCAGAAAGAAGAATTAACCACAGGCTCAGCCTGCCCCCCGGAACCAGAACAGGGCCTGAAGCCATTCTGCGATTTTGCGGCCAGCTCCCATAAACACGAGTTTTAGAATGGAGGTTCAGGGCACTGCAATTCACAAACCTGCAGAGTTATAAATGATAACTCTCGTCCACAAATATATTGAGGGAAGGCAAAGAAGAGGATTTGAAATCAAGGCAGAATTGCAGGAAACAGATTTCAGGAGGTAGATACGAATAGCCTTTAAAGCACATGAAAAGCGGCAAAACGTTGACAATGATGCCCTTGGCCAAAAAGGGCGTATGCGTTTTTTCCTGAATATATTCAGGAAAAAACGCATACGCCCTTTTTGGCCAACCAAGCAACCTGGAAAGGCAAATCAGCGCTACAAAGAAGTCTCGCTTCCCATCGGTCAAAAGGGCCATGCTGAAAAAAGTGTCAAAACCAGAAATGCAGGACAGGCCATGGAGAAATGGGAGCCTTGCTACACTGATGGGCGGGATGTAAATTGCCAAGAGCCACTCTGGAGAAGTTTCCGGTGAGTCCTGAAACATCTAAAAAACACAGCTTAGAGAGCATAGGGCACTTCCACTCATGGGGGTATAAATTGGGAAAATTAAAAATCAGCAAGACACAAGCACCCCAAAGTTTAGGGCTGCTCTGTTGACCAGGACCTCCACTTCATTCCACCTTAAATATCCCAGGAAAGAGAAAAATGGATAAAGAAGTTGTGGTCCTTATGTACAATGGAATATCACTCAGCCATGAAATCAATGTCGTAAGGTTAGTAGCAGCATGATGAGTGGATTTAGGTACGACGATTCTAAGTGAAATAAGTCACACAGAAAAGGACACTTCTCATAAGGTATCACTGATAGAGGGAATGTAAAAACCGTTACACTTGAACTGAATTACAAAACAGAACAGCGTCACACATGCAGAAAACACACTATGGCGGCTTAACGGGAAAGGTGAGGTGGGGTGATACATAAAACAAGGGTATCAAATTAGCTCAGATACCGTTCCATAAACCCAATATGTAATAAACAAGACCTACTCCTTGCTCAGAGAACTGGACTCAACACGCCCTATTCACCACACAAGAATCTATCTGACTAGTAATAATCTTAAAACCTATGTATTGATATCTCTCTGTTAGTGTGTCAAGTGGGTATAAAGCGGCATAAAAACAGCTGTGAAAAGCAGCTAAACCCCACTATAAAAATAAATTACTTTGAAAAACCCATGAAACAAAGACAGTGAAAGAGATAGAATTTCTTACACAATGCGTTCAGGGGCTGTGATGCAACCTGGATTGACCATATCTAGACCCACAGCTGGATGAGACATAAGGGTGGACACTCTTGGGGCTGAGAGGTTTGGTGAGGTTGGGTGAGCAAACGCAGACCCTTTAAAGTAATACTGCGTGGTACCCAACGCATGGGTCCCAAATCTCCAGCTTCAAGGGCATCTTCCTACATCGAAAACATGCATGAGAAACCCAGAAGATGGTACACCGTGTGATGGGGAAAGGTTTCTAAAACGCACCTCATTTCTCATCTCCTTGTGCCCGGGTTCGCCATTCCAGCCTCTTTACTAGCAAGCTCCCTACTTGGAGCATCAGCACCTTTAACCTCCTGTTCCGTACAGGTTGCAATTTGTCCTGAGGATGAACGGGAAGACGGGGATCCAACGAGAGACTAGCTCTTGGTGTTGGGACAGGCACAGGTCACTCTATTTTCCCATCAGAAAGAAGAATTAACCACAGGCTCAGCCTGCCCCCCGGAACCAGAACAGGGCCTGAAGCCATTCTGCGATTTTGCGGCCAGCTCCCATAAACACGAGTTGTAGAATGGAGGTTCAGGGCACTGCAATTCACAAACCTGCAGAGTTATAAATGATAACTCTCGTCCACAAATATATTGAGGGAAGGCAAAGAAGAGGATTTGAAATCAAGGCAGAATTGCAGGAAACAGATTTCAGGAGGTAGATACGAATAGCCTTTAAAGCACATGAAAAGCGGCAAAACGTTGACAATGATGCCCTTGGCCAAAAAGGGCGTATGCGTTTTTTCCTGAATATATTCAGGAAAAAACGCATACGCCCTTTTTGGCCAACCAAGCAACCTGGAAAGGCAAATCAGCGCTACAAAGAAGTCTCGCTTCCCATCGGTCAAAAGGGCCATGCTGAAAAAAGTGTCAAAACCAGAAATGCAGGACAGGCCATGGAGAAATGGGAGCCTTGCTACACTGATGGGCGGGATGTAAATTGCCAAGAGCCACTCTGGAGAAGTGTCCGGTGAGTCCTGAAACATCTAAAAAACACAGCTTAGAGAGCATAGGGCACTTCCACTCATGGGGGTATAAATTGGGAAAATTAAAAATCAGCAAGACACAAGCACCCCAAAGTTTAGGGCTGCTCTGTTGACCAGGACCTCCACTTCATTCCACCTTCAATATCCCAGGAAAGAGAAAAATGGATAAAGAAGTTGTGGTCCTTATGTACAATGGAATATCACTCAGCCATGAAATCAATGTCGTAAGGTTAGTAGCAGCATGATGAGTGGATTTAGGTACGACGATTCTAAGTGAAATAAGTCACACAGAAAAGGACACTTCTCATAAGGTATCACTGATAGAGGGAGTGTAAAAACCGTAACACTTGAACTGAATTACAAAAAAGAACAGAGTCACACATGCAGAAAACACACTATGGCTGCTTAAGGGGAAAGGTGAGGTGGGGTGATACATAAAACAAGGGTATCAAATTAGCTCAGATACCGTTCCATAAACCCAATATGTAATAGACAAGACCTACTCCTTGCTCAGAGAACTGGACTCAACACGCCCTATTCACCGCACAAGAATATATCTGACTAATAATAATCGTAAAAACTATGTATTGATATCTCTCTGTTAGTGTGTCAAGTGGGTGTAAAGCGGCATAAACACAGCAGTGAAAAGCAGCTAAACCCCATTATAAAAATAAATTACTTTGAAACACCCATGAAACAAAGACAGTGAAAGAGAGAGAAATTCTTACACAATGCGTTCAGGGGCTGTGATGCAACCTGGATTGACCATATCTAGACGCACAGCTGGATGAGACATAAGGGTGGACACTCTTGGGGCTGAGAGGTTTGGTGAGGTTGGGTGAGCAAACGCAGACCCTTTAAAGTAATACTGCGTGGTACCCATCGCATGGGTCCCAAATCTACAGGTTCAAGGGCATCTTCCTACATCAAAAACATGCATGAGAAACCCAGAAGATGGTACACCGTGTGATGGGGAAAGGTTTCTAAAACGCACCTCATTTCTCATCTCCTTGTGCCCGGGTTCGCCATTCCAGCTGCTTTACTAGCAATCTCCCTACTTGGAGCATCAGCACCTTTAACCTCCTGTTCCGTACAGGTTGCAATTTGTCCTGAGGATGAACGGGAAGACGGGGAACCAGTGAGAGACTGGCTCTTGGTGTTGGGACAGGCACAGGTCACTCTATTTTCCCATCAGGAAGAATAATTAACCACAGGCTCATCCTGCCCCCCGGAACCAGAACAGGGCCTGAAGCCATCCTGCGCTTTTGCGGCCAGCTCCCAAAAACTCGAGTTGTAAAATGGAGGTTCAGGGCACTGCAATTCACAAACCTGCAGAGTTATAAATGATAACTCTCGTCCACAAATATATTGAGGGAAGGCAAAGAAGAGTATTTGAAATCAAGGCAGAATTGCAGGAAACAGATTTCAGGAGGTAGATTCGAATCGCCTTTAAAGCACATGAAAAGCGGCAAAACGTTGACAATGATGCCCTTGGCCAAAAGGGGCGTATGCGTTTTTTCCTGAATATATTCAGGAAAAAACGCATACGCCCCTTTTGGCCAACCAAGCAACCTGGAAAGGCAAATCAGCGCTACAAAGAAGTCTCGCTTCCCATCGGTCAAAAGGGCCATGCTGAAAAAAGTGTCAAAACCAGAAATGCAGGACAGGCCATGGAGAAATGGGAGCCTTGCTACACTGATGGGCGGGATGTAAATTGCCAACAGCCACTCTGGAGAAGTGTACGGTGTGTCCTGAAACATTTAAAAAACACAGCTTAGAGAGCATAGGGCACTTCCACTCATGGGGGTATAAATTGTGAAAATGAAAAATCAGCAAGACACAAGCACCCCAAAGTTTAGGGCTGCTCTGTTGACCAGGACCTCCACTTCATTCCACCTTAAATATCCCAGGAAAGAGAAAAATGGATAAAGAAGTTGTGGTCCTTATGTACAATGGAATATCACTCAGCCATGAAATCAATGTCGTAAGGTTAGTAGCAGCATGATGAGTGGATTTAGGTACGACGATTCTAAGTGAAATAAGTCACACAGAAAAGGACACTTCTCATAAGGTATCACTGATAGAGGGAATGTAAAAACCGTTACACTTGAACTGAATTACAAAACAGAACAGCGTCACACATGCAGAAAACACACTATGGCGGCTTAACGGGAAAGGTGAGGTGGGGTGATACATAAAACAAGGGTATCAAATTAGCTCAGATACCGTTCCATAAACCCAATATGTAATAAACAAGACCTACTCCTTGCTCAGAGAACTGGACTCAACACGCCCTATTCACCACACAAGAATCTATCTGACTAGTAATAATCTTAAAACCTATGTATTGATATCTCTCTGTTAGTGTGTCAAGTGGGTATAAAGCGGCATAAAAACAGCTGTGAAAAGCAGCTAAACCCCACTATAAAAATAAATTACTTTGAAAAACCCATGAAACAAAGACAGTGAAAGAGATAGAATTTCTTACACAATGCGTTCAGGGGCTGTGATGCAACCTGGATTGACCATATCTAGACCCACAGCTGGATGAGACATAAGGGTGGACACTCTTGGGGCTGAGAGGTTTGGTGAGGTTGGGTGAGCAAACGCAGACCCTTTAAAGTAATACTGCGTGGTACCCATCGCATGGGTCCCAAATCTCCAGCTTCAAGGGCATCTTCCTACATCGAAAACATGCATGAGAAACCCAGAAGATGGTACACCGTGTGATGGGGAAAGGTTTCTAAAACGCACCTCATTTCTCATCTCCTTGTGCCCGGGTTCGCCATTCCAGCCTCTTTACTAGCAAGCTCCCTACTTGGAGCATCAGCACCTTTAACCTCCTGTTCCGTACAGGTTGCAATTTGTCCTGAGGATGAACGGGAAGACGGGGATCCAACGAGAGACTAGCTCTTGGTGTTGGGACAGGCACAGGTCACTCTATTTTCCCATCAGAAAGAAGAATTAACCACAGGCTCAGCCTGCCCCCCGGAACCAGAACAGGGCCTGAAGCCATTCTGCGATTTTGCGGCCAGCTCCCATAAACACGAGTTGTAGAATGGAGGTTCAGGGCACTGCAATTCACAAACCTGCAGAGTTATAAATGATAACTCTCGTCCACAAATATATTGAGGGAAGGCAAAGAAGAGGATTTGAAATCAAGGCAGAATTGCAGGAAACAGATTTCAGGAGGTAGATACGAATAGCCTTTAAAGCACATGAAAAGCGGCAAAACGTTGACAATGATGCCCTTGGCCAAAAAGGGCGTATGCGTTTTTTCCTGAATATATTCAGGAAAAAACGCATACGCCCTTTTTGGCCAACCAAGCAACCTGGAAAGGCAAATCAGCGCTACAAAGAAGTCTCGCTTCCCATCGGTCAAAAGGGCCATGCTGAAAAAAGTGTCAAAACCAGAAATGCAGGACAGGCCATGGAGAAATGGGAGCCTTGCTACACTGATGGGCGGGATGTAAATTGCCAAGAGCCACTCTGGAGAAGTGTCCGGTGAGTCCTGAAACATCTAAAAAACACAGCTTAGAGAGCATAGGGCACTTCCACTCATGGGGGTATAAATTGGGAAAATTAAAAATCAGCAAGACACAAGCACCCCAAAGTTTAGGGCTGCTCTGTTGACCAGGACCTCCACTTCATTCCACCTTAAATATCCCAGGAAAGAGAAAAATGGATAAAGAAGTTGTGGTCCTTATGTACAATGGAATATCACTCAGCCATGAAATCAATGTCGTAAGGTTAGTAGCAGCATGATGAGTGGATTTAGGTACGACGATTCTAAGTGAAATAAGTCACACAGAAAAGGACACTTCTCATAAGGTATCACTGATAGAGGGAGTGTAAAAACCGTAACACTTGAACTGAATTACAAAACAGAATAGAGTCACACATGCAGAAAACACACTATGGCTGCTTAAGGGGAAAGGTGAGGTGGGGTGATACATAAAACAAGGGTATCAAATTAGCTCAGATACCGTTCCATAAACCCAATATGTAATAGACAAGACCTACTCCTTGCTCAGAGAACTGGACTCAACACGCCCTATTCACCGCACAAGAATATATCTGACTAATAATAATCGTAAAAACTATGTATTGATATCTCTCTGTTAGTGTGTCAAGTGGGTGTAAAGCGGCATAAACACAGCAGTGAAAAGCAGCTAAACCCCATTATAAAAATAAATTACTTTGAAACACCCATGAAACAAAGACAGTGAAAGAGAGAGAAATTCTTACACAATGCGTTCAGGGGCTGTGATGCAACCTGGATTGACCATATCTAGACGCACAGCTGGATGAGACATAAGGGTGGACACTCTTGGGGCTGAGAGGTTTGGTGAGGTTGGGTGAGCAAACGCAGACCCTTTAAAGTAATACTGCGTGGTACCCATCGCATGGGTCCCAAATCTACAGGTTCAAGGGCATCTTCCTACATCAAAAACATGCATGAGAAACCCAGAAGATGGTACACCGTGTGATGGGGAAAGGTTTCTAAAACGCACCTCATTTCTCATCTCCTTGTGCCCGGGTTCGCCATTCCAGCTGCTTTACTAGCAATCTCCCTACTTGGAGCATCAGCACCTTTAACCTCCTGTTCCGTACAGGTTGCAATTTGTCCTGAGGATGAACGGGAAGACGGGGAACCAGTGAGAGACTGGCTCTTGGTGTTGGGACAGGCACAGGTCACTCTATTTTCCCATCAGGAAGAATAATTAACCACAGGCTCATCCTGCCCCCCGGAACCAGAACAGGGCCTGAAGCCATCCTGCGCTTTTGCGGCCAGCTCCCAAAAACTCGAGTTGTAAAATGGAGGTTCAGGGCACTGCAATTCACAAACCTGCAGAGTTATAAATGATAACTCTCGTCCACAAATATATTGAGGGAAGGCAAAGAAGAGTATTTGAAATCAAGGCAGAATTGCAGGAAACAGATTTCAGGAGGTAGATTCGAATCGCCTTTAAAGCACATGAAAAGCGGCAAAACGTTGACAATGATGCCCTTGGCCAAAAGGGGCGTATGCGTTTTTTCCTGAATATATTCAGGAAAAAACGCATACGCCCCTTTTGGCCAACCAAGCAACCTGGAAAGGCAAATCAGCGCTACAAAGAAGTCTCGCTTCCCATCGGTCAAAAGGGCCATGCTGAAAAAAGTGTCAAAACCAGAAATGCAGGACAGGCCATGGAGAAATGGGAGCCTTGCTACACTGATGGGCGGGATGTAAATTGCCAACAGCCACTCTGGAGAAGTGTACGGTGTGTCCTGAAACATTTAAAAAACACAGCTTAGAGAGCATAGGGCACTTCCACTCATGGGGGTATAAATTGTGAAAATGAAAAATCAGCAAGACACAAGCACCCCAAAGTTTAGGGCTGCTCTGTTGACCAGGACCTCCACTTCATTCCACCTTAAATATCCCAGGAAAGAGAAAAATGGATAAAGAAGTTGTGGTCCTTATGTACAATGGAATATCACTCAGCCATGAAATCAATGTCGTAAGGTTAGTAGCAGCATGATGAGTGGATTTAGGTACGACGATTCTAAGTGAAATAAGTCACACAGAAAAGGACACTTCTCATAAGGTATCACTGATAGAGGGAATGTAAAAACCGTTACACTTGAACTGAATTACAAAACAGAACAGCGTCACACATGCAGAAAACACACTATGGCGGCTTAACGGGAAAGGTGAGGTGGGGTGATACATAAAACAAGGGTATCAAATTAGCTCAGATACCGTTCCATAAACCCAATATGTAATAAACAAGACCTACTCCTTGCTCAGAGAACTGGACTCAACACGCCCTATTCACCACACAAGAATCTATCTGACTAGTAATAATCTTAAAACCTATGTATTGATATCTCTCTGTTAGTGTGTCAAGTGGGTATAAAGCGGCATAAAAACAGCTGTGAAAAGCAGCTAAACCCCACTATAAAAATAAATTACTTTGAAAAACCCATGAAACAAAGAGAGTGAAAGAGATAGAATTTCTTACACAATGCGTTCAGGGGCTGTGATGCAACCTGGATTGACCATATCTAGACCCACAGCTGGATGAGACATAAGGGTGGACACTCTTGGGGCTGAGAGGTTTGGTGAGGTTGGGTGAGCAAACGCAGACCCTTTAAAGTAATACTGCGTGGTACCCATCGCATGGGTCCCAAATCTCCAGCTTCAAGGGCATCTTCCTACATCGAAAACATGCATGAGAAACCCAGAAGATGGTACACCGTGTGATGGGGAAAGGTTTCTAAAACGCACCTCATTTCTCATCTCCTTGTGCCCGGGTTCGCCATTCCAGCCTCTTTACTAGCAAGCTCCCTACTTGGAGCATCAGCACCTTTAACCTCCTGTTCCGTACAGGTTGCAATTTGTCCTGAGGATGAACGGGAAGATGGGGATCCAACGAGAGACTAGCTCTTGGTGTTGGGACAGGCACAGGTCACTCTATTTTCCCATCAGAAAGAAGAATTAACCACAGGCTCAGCCTGCCCCCCGGAACCAGAACAGGGCCTGAAGCCATTCTGCGATTTTGCGGCCAGCTCCCATAAACACGAGTTGTAGAATGGAGGTTCAGGGCACTGCAATTCACAAACCTGCAGAGTTATAAATGATAACTCTCGTCCACAAATATATTGAGGGAAGGCAAAGAAGAGGATTTGAAATCAAGGCAGAATTGCAGGAAACAGATTTCAGGAGGTAGATACGAATAGCCTTTAAAGCACATGAAAAGCGGCAAAACGTTGACAATGATGCCCTTGGCCAAAAAGGGCGTATGCGTTTTTTCCTGAATATATTCAGGAAAAAACGCATACGCCCTTTTTGGCCAACCAAGCAACCTGGAAAGGCAAATCAGCGCTACAAAGAAGTCTCGCTTCCCATCGGTCAAAAGGGCCATGCTGAAAAAAGTGTCAAAACCAGAAATGCAGGACAGGCCATGGAGAAATGGGAGCCTTGCTACACTGATGGGCGGGATGTAAATTGCCAAGAGCCACTCTGGAGAAGTGTCCGGTGAGTCCTGAAACATCTAAAAAACACAGCTTAGAGAGCATAGGGCACTTCCACTCATGGGGGTATAAATTGGGAAAATTAAAAATCAGCAAGACACAAGCACCCCAAAGTTTAGGGCTGCTCTGTTGACCAGGACCTCCACTTCATTCCACCTTAAATATCCCAGGAAAGAGAAAAATGGATAAAGAAGTTGTGGTCCTTATGTACAATGGAATATCACTCAGCCATGAAATCAATGTCGTAAGGTTAGTAGCAGCATGATGAGTGGATTTAGGTACGACGATTCTAAGTGAAATAAGTCACACAGAAAAGGACACTTCTCATAAGGTATCACTGATAGAGGGAGTGTAAAAACCGTAACACTTGAACTGAATTACAAAAAAGAACAGAGTCACACATGCAGAAAACACACTATGGCTGCTTAAGGGGAAAGGTGAGGTGGGGTGATACATAAAACAAGGGTATCAAATTAGCTCAGATACCGTTCCATAAACCCAATATGTAATAGACAAGACCTACTCCTTGCTCAGAGAACTGGACTCAACACGCCCTATTCACCGCACAAGAATATATCTGACTAATAATAATCGTAAAAACTATGTATTGATATCTCTCTGTTAGTGTGTCAAGTGGGTGTAAAGCGGCATAAACACAGCAGTGAAAAGCAGCTAAACCCCATTATAAAAATAAATTACTTTGAAACACCCATGAAACAAAGACAGTGAAAGAGAGAGAAATTCTTACACAATGCGTTCAGGGGCTGTGATGCAACCTGGATTGACCATATCTAGACGCACAGCTGGATGAGACATAAGGGTGGACACTCTTGGGGCTGAGAGGTTTGGTGAGGTTGGGTGAGCAAACGCAGACCCTTTAAAGTAATACTGCGTGGTACCCATCGCATGGGTCCCAAATCTACAGGTTCAAGGGCATCTTCCTACATCAAAAACATGCATGAGAAACCCAGAAGATGGTACACCGTGTGATGGGGAAAGGTTTCTAAAACGCACCTCATTTCTCATCTCCTTGTGCCCGGGTTCGCCATTCCAGCTGCTTTACTAGCAATCTCCCTACTTGGAGCATCAGCACCTTTAACCTCCTGTTCCGTACAGGTTGCAATTTGTCCTGAGGATGAACGGGAAGACGGGGAACCAGTGAGAGACTGGCTCTTGGTGTTGGGACAGGCACAGGTCACTCTATTTTCCCATCAGGAAGAATAATTAACCACAGGCTCATCCTGCCCCCCGGAACCAGAACAGGGCCTGAAGCCATCCTGCGCTTTTGCGGCCAGCTCCCAAAAACTCGAGTTGTAAAATGGAGGTTCAGGGCACTGCAATTCACAAACCTGCAGAGTTATAAATGATAACTCTCGTCCACAAATATATTGAGGGAAGGCAAAGAAGAGTATTTGAAATCAAGGCAGAATTGCAGGAAACAGATTTCAGGAGGTAGATTCGAATCGCCTTTAAAGCACATGAAAAGCGGCAAAACGTTGACAATGATGCCCTTGGCCAAAAGGGGCGTATGCGTTTTTTCCTGAATATATTCAGGAAAAAACGCATACGCCCCTTTTGGCCAACCAAGCAACCTGGAAAGGCAAATCAGCGCTACAAAGAAGTCTCGCTTCCCATCGGTCAAAAGGGCCATGCTGAAAAAAGTGTCAAAACCAGAAATGCAGGACAGGCCATGGAGAAATGGGAGCCTTGCTACACTGATGGGCGGGATGTAAATTGCCAACAGCCACTCTGGAGAAGTGTACGGTGTGTCCTGAAACATTTAAAAAACACAGCTTAGAGAGCATAGGGCACTTCCACTCATGGGGGTATAAATTGTGAAAATGAAAAATCAGCAAGACACAAGCACCCCAAAGTTTAGGGCTGCTCTGTTGACCAGGACCTCCACTTCATTCCACCTTAAATATCCCAGGAAAGAGAAAAATGGATAAAGAAGTTGTGGTCCTTATGTACAATGGAATATCACTCAGCCATGAAATCAATGTCGTAAGGTTAGTAGCAGCATGATGAGTGGATTTAGGTACGACGATTCTAAGTGAAATAAGTCACACAGAAAAGGACACTTCTCATAAGGTATCACTGATAGAGGGAATGTAAAAACCGTTACACTTGAACTGAATTACAAAACAGAACAGCGTCACACATGCAGAAAACACACTATGGCGGCTTAACGGGAAAGGTGAGGTGGGGTGATACATAAAACAAGGGTATCAAATTAGCTCAGATACCGTTCCATAAACCCAATATGTAATAAACAAGACCTACTCCTTGCTCAGAGAACTGGACTCAACACGCCCTATTCACCACACAAGAATCTATCTGACTAGTAATAATCTTAAAACCTATGTATTGATATCTCTCTGTTAGTGTGTCAAGTGGGTATAAAGCGGCATAAAAACAGCTGTGAAAAGCAGCTAAACCCCACTATAAAAATAAATTACTTTGAAAAACCCATGAAACAAAGACAGTGAAAGAGATAGAATTTCTTACACAATGCGTTCAGGGGCTGTGATGCAACCTGGATTGACCATATCTAGACCCACAGCTGGATGAGACATAAGGGTGGACACTCTTGGGGCTGAGAGGTTTGGTGAGGTTGGGTGAGCAAACGCAGACCCTTTAAAGTAATACTGCGTGGTACCCATCGCATGGGTCCCAAATCTCCAGCTTCAAGGGCATCTTCCTACATCGAAAACATGCATGAGAAACCCAGAAGATGGTACACCGTGTGATGGGGAAAGGTTTCTAAAACGCACCTCATTTCTCATCTCCTTGTGCCCGGGTTCGCCATTCCAGCCTCTTTACTAGCAAGCTCCCTACTTGGAGCATCAGCACCTTTAACCTCCTGTTCCGTACAGGTTGCAATTTGTCCTGAGGATGAACGGGAAGATGGGGATCCAACGAGAGACTAGCTCTTGGTGTTGGGACAGGCACAGGTCACTCTATTTTCCCATCAGAAAGAAGAATTAACCACAGGCTCAGCCTGCCCCCCGGAACCAGAACAGGGCCTGAAGCCATTCTGCGATTTTGCGGCCAGCTCCCATAAACACGAGTTGTAGAATGGAGGTTCAGGGCACTGCAATTCACAAACCTGCAGAGTTATAAATGATAACTCTCGTCCACAAATATATTGAGGGAAGGCAAAGAAGAGGATTTGAAATCAAGGCAGAATTGCAGGAAACAGATTTCAGGAGGTAGATACGAATAGCCTTTAAAGCACATGAAAAGCGGCAAAACGTTGACAATGATGCCCTTGGCCAAAAAGGGCGTATGCGTTTTTTCCTGAATATATTCAGGAAAAAACGCATACGCCCTTTTTGGCCAACCAAGCAACCTGGAAAGGCAAATCAGCGCTACAAAGAAGTCTCGCTTCCCATCGGTCAAAAGGGCCATGCTGAAAAAAGTGTCAAAACCAGAAATGCAGGACAGGCCATGGAGAAATGGGAGCCTTGCTACACTGATGGGCGGGATGTAAATTGCCAAGAGCCACTCTGGAGAAGTGTCCGGTGAGTCCTGAAACATCTAAAAAACACAGCTTAGAGAGCATAGGGCACTTCCACTCATGGGGGTATAAATTGGGAAAATTAAAAATCAGCAAGACACAAGCACCCCAAAGTTTAGGGCTGCTCTGTTGACCAGGACCTCCACTTCATTCCACCTTAAATATCCCAGGAAAGAGAAAAATGGATAAAGAAGTTGTGGTCCTTATGTACAATGGAATATCACTCAGCCATGAAATCAATGTCGTAAGGTTAGTAGCAGCATGATGAGTGGATTTAGGTACGACGATTCTAAGTGAAATAAGTCACACAGAAAAGGACACTTCTCATAAGGTATCACTGATAGAGGGAGTGTAAAAACCGTAACACTTGAACTGAATTACAAAAAAGAACAGAGTCACACATGCAGAAAACACACTATGGCTGCTTAAGGGGAAAGGTGAGGTGGGGTGATACATAAAACAAGGGTATCAAATTAGCTCAGATACCGTTCCATAAACCCAATATGTAATAGACAAGACCTACTCCTTGCTCAGAGAACTGGACTCAACACGCCCTATTCACCGCACAAGAATATATCTGACTAATAATAATCGTAAAACCTATGTATTGATATCTCTCTGTTAGTGTGTCAAGTGGGTGTAAAGCGGCATAAACACAGCAGTGAAAAGCAGCTAAACCCCATTATAAAAATAAATTACTTTGAAACACCCATGAAACAAAGACAGTGAAAGAGAGAGAAATTCTTACACAATGCGTTCAGGGGCTGTGATGCAACCTGGATTGACCATATCTAGACGCACAGCTGGATGAGACATAAGGGTGGACACTCTTGGGGCTGAGAGGTTTGGTGAGGTTGGGTGAGCAAACGCAGACCCTTTAAAGTAATACTGTGTGGTACCCATCGCATGGGTCCCAAATCTCCAGGTTCAAGGGCATCTTCCTACATCAAAAACATGCATGAGAAACCCAGAAGATGGTACACCGTGTGATGGGGAAAGGTTTCTAAAACGCACCTCATTTCTCATCTCCTTGTGCCCGGGTTCGCCATTCCAGCCGCTTTACTAGCAAGCTCCCTACTTGGAGCATCAGCACCTTTAACCTCCTGTTCCGTACAGGTTGCAATTTGTCCTGAGGATGAACGGGAAGACGGGGATCAAACGAGAGACTAGCTCTTGGTGTTGGGACAGGCACAGGTCACTCTATTTTCCCATCAGAAAGAAGAATTAACCACAGGCTCAGCCTGCCCCCCGGAACCAGAACAGGGCCTGAAGCCATTCTGCGATTTTGCGGCCAGCTCCCATAAACACGAGTTGTAGAATGGAGGTTCAGGGCACTGCAATTCACAAACCTGCAGAGTTATAAATGATAACTCTCGTCCACAAATATATTGAGGGAAGGCAAAGAAGAGGATTTGAAATCAAGGCAGAATTGCAGGAAACAGATTTCAGGAGGTAGATACGAATCGCCTTTAAAGCACATGAAAAGTGGCAAAACGTTGACAATGATGCCCTTGGCCAAAAAGGGCGTATGCGTTTTTTCCTGAATATATTCAGGAAAAGACGCATACGCCCTTTTTGGCCAAGCAAGCAACCTGGAAAGGAAAATCAGCGCTACAAAGAAGTCTCGCTTCCCATCGGTCAAAAGGGCCATGCTGAAAAAAGTGTCAAAACCAGAAATGCAGGACAGGCCATGGAGAAATGGGAGCCTTGCTACACTGATGGGCGGGATGTAAATTGCCAAGAGCCACTCTGGAGAAGTGTCCGGTGAGTCCTGAAACATCTGGAAAACACAGCTTAGAGAGCATAGGGCACTTCCACTCATGGGGGTATAAATTGGGAAAATTAAAAATCAGCAAGACACAAGCAACCCAAAGTTTAGGGCTGCTCTGTTGACCAGGACCTCCACTTCATTTCACCTTAAATATCCCAGGAAAGAGAAAAATGGATAAAGAAGTTGTGGTCCTTATGTACAATGGAATATCACTCAGCCATGAAATCAATGTCGTAAGGTTAGTAGCAGCATGATGAGTGGATTTAGGTACGACGATTCTAAGTGAAATAAGTCACACAGAAAAGGACACTTCTCATAAGGTATCACTGATAGAGGGAGTGTAAAAACCGTTACACTTGAACTGAATTACAAAACAGAACAGAGTCACACATGCAGAAAACACACTATGGCTGCTTAACGGGAAAGGTGAGGTGGGGTGATACATAAAACAAGGGTATCAAATTAGCTCAGATACCGTTCCATAAACCCAATATGTAATAGACAAGACCTACTCCTTGCTCAGAGAACTGGACTCAACACGCCCTATTCACCGCACAAGAATATATCTGACTAATAATAATCGTAAAACCTATGTATTGATATCTCTCTGTTAGTGTGTCAAGTGGGTGTAAAGCGGCATAAACACAGCAGTGAAAAGCAGCTAAACCCCATTATAAAAATAAATTACTTTGAAACACCCATGAAACAAAGACAGTGAAAGAGAGAGAAATTCTTACACAATGCGTTCAGGGGCTGTGATGCAACCTGGATTGACCATATCTAGACGCACAGCAGGATGAGACATAAGGGTGGACACTCTTGGGGCTGAGAGGTTTGGTGAGGTTGGGTGAGCAAACGCAGACCCTTTAAAGTAATACTGTGTGGTACCCATCGCATGGGTCCCAAATCTCCAGGTTCAAGGGCATCTTCCTACATCAAAAACATGCATGAGAAACCCCGAAGATGGTACACCGTGTGATGGGGAAAGGTTTCTAAAACGCACCTCATTTCTCATCTCCTTGTGCCCTGGTTCGCCATTCCAGCCGCTTTACTAGCAAGCTCCCTACTTGGAGCATCAGCACCTTTAACCTCCTGTTCCGTACAGGTTGCAATTTGTCCTGAGGATAAACGGGAAGACGTGGAACCAACGAGAGACTAGCTCTTGGTGTTGGGACAGGCACAGGTCACTCTATTTTCCCATCAGAAAGAAGAATTAACCACAGGCTCAGCCTGCCCCCCGGAACCAGAACAGGGCCTGAAGCCATTCTGCGATTTTGCGGCCAGCTCCCATAAAAACGAGTTGTAGAATGGAGGTTCAGGGCACTGCAATTCACAAACCTGCAGAGTTATAAATGATAACTCTCGTCCACAAATATATTGAGGGAAGGCAAAGAAGAGGATTTGAAATTAAGGCAGAATTGCAGGAAACAGATTTCAGGAGGTAGATACGAATCGCCTTTAAAGCACATGAAAATTGGCAAAACGTTGACAATGATGCCCTTGGCCAAAAAGGGCGTATGCGTTTTTTCCTGAATATATTCAGGAAAAGACGCATACGCCCTTTTTGGCCAAACAAGCAACCTGGAAAGGCAAATCAGCGTTACAAAGAAGTCTCGCTTCCCATCGGTCAAAAGGGCCATGCTGAAAAAAGTGTCAAAACCAGAAATGCAGGACAGGCCATGGAGAAATGGGAGCCTTGCTACACTGATGGGCGGGATGTAAATTGCCAAGAGCCACTCTGGAGAAGTGTCCGGTGAGTCCTGAAACATCTGGAAAACACAGCTTAGAGAGCATAGGGCACTTCCACTCATGGGGGTATAAATTGGGAAAATTAAAAATCAGCAAGACACAAGCACCCCAAAGTTTAGGGCTGCTCTGTTGACCAGGACCTCCACTTCATTCCACCTTAAATATCCCAGGAAAGAGAAAAATGGATAAAGAAGTTGTGGTCCTTATGTACAATGGAATATCACTCAGCCATGAAATCAATGTCGTAAGGTTAGTAGCAGCATGATGAGTGGATTTAGGTACGACGATTCTAAGTGAAATAAGTCACACAGAAAAGGACACTTCTCATAAGGTATCACTGATAGAGGGAGTGTAAAAACCGTTACACTTGAACTGAATTACAAAACAGAATAGAGTCACACATGCAGAAAACACACTATGGCTGCTTAACGGGAAAGGTGAGGTGGGGTGATACATAAAACAAGGGTATCAAATTAGCTCAGATACCGTTCCATAAACCCAATATGTAATAGACAAGACCTACTCCTTGCTCAGAGAACTGGACTCAACACGCCCTATTCACCGCACAAGAATATATCTGACTAATAATAATCGTAAAACCTATGTATTGATATCTCTCTGTTAGTGTGTCAAGTGGGTGTAAAGCGGCATAAACACAGCAGTGAAAAGCAGCTAAACCCCATTATAAAAATAAATTACTTTGAAACACCCATGAAACAAAGACAGTGAAAGAGAGAGAAATTCTTACACAATGCGTTCAGGGGCTGTGATGCAACCTGGATTGACCATATCTAGACCCACAGCTGGATGAGTCATAAGGGTGGACACTCTTGGGGCTGAGAGGTTTGGTGAGGTTGGGTGAGCAAACGCAGACCCTTTAAAGTAATACTGCGTGGTACCCATCGCATGGGTCCCAAATCTCCAGGTTCAAGGGCATCTTCCTACATCAAAAACATGCATGAGAAACCCAGAAGATGGTACACTGTGTGATGGGGAAAGGTTTCTAAAACGCACCTCATTTCTCATCTCCTTGTGCCCGGGTTTGCCATTCCAGCCGCTTTACTAGCAAGCTCCCTACTTGGAGCATCAGCACCTTTAACCTCCTGTTCCGTACAGGTTGCAATTTGTCCTGAGGATAAACGGGAAGACGTGGAACCAACGAGAGACTAGCTCTTGGTGTTGGGACAGGCACAGGTCACTCTATTTTCCCATCAGAAAGAAGAATTAACCACAGGCTCAGCCTGCCCCCCGGAACCAGAACAGGGCCTGAAGCCATTCTGCGATTTTGCGGCCAGCTCCCATAAACACGAGTTGTAGAATGGAGGTTCAGGGCACTGCAATTCACAAACCTGCAGAGTTATAAATGATAACTCTCGTCCACAAATATATTGAGGGAAGGCAAAGAAGAGGATTTGAAATCAAGGCAGAATTGCAGGAAACAGATTTCAGGAGGTAGATACGAATCGCCTTTAAAGCACATGAAAAGCGGCAAAACGTTGACAATGATGCCCTTGGCCAAAAAGGGCGTATGCGTTTTTTCCTGAATATATTCAGGAAAAGACGCATACGCCCTTTTTGGCCAAGCAAGCAACCTGGAAAGGCAAATCAGCGCTACAAAGAAGTCTCGCTTCCCATCGGTCAAAAGGGCCATGCTGAAAAAAGTGTCAAAAGCAGAAATGCAGGATAGGCCATTTAGAAATGGGAGCCTTGCTACACTGATGGGCGGGATGTAAATTGCCAACAGCCACTCTGGAGAAGTGTCCGGTGAGTCCTGAAACATCTGGAAAACACAGCTTAGAGAGCATAGGGCACTTCCACTCATGGGGGTATAAATTGGGAAAATTAAAAATCAGCAAGACACAAGCACCCCAAAGTTTAGGGCTGCTCTGTTGACCAGGACCTCCACTTCATTCCACCTTAAATATCCCAGGAAAGAGAAAAATGGATAAAGAAGCTGTGGTCCTTATGTACAATGGAATATCACTCAGCCATGAAATCAATGTCGTAAGGTTAGTAGCAGCATGATGAGTGGATTTAGGTACGACGATTCTAAGTGAAATAAGTCACACAGAAAAGGACACTTCTCATAAGGTATCACTGATAGAGGGAGTGTAAAAACCGTTACACTTGAACTGAATTACAAAACAGAACAGAGTCACACATGCAGAAAACACACTATGGCTGCTTAACGGGAAAGGTGAGGTGGGGTGATACATAAAACAAGGGTATCAAATTAGCTCAGATACCGTTCCATAAACCCAATATGTAATAGACAAGACCTACTCCTTGCTCAGAGAACTGGACTCAACACGCCCTAGTCACCGCACAAGAATATATCTGACTAATAATAATCGTAAAACCTATGTATTGATATCTCTCTGTTAGTGTGTCAAGTGGGTGTAAAGCGGCATAAACACAGCAGTGAAAAGCAGCTAAACCCCATTATAAAAATAAATTACTTTGAAACACCCATGAAACAAAGACAGTGAAAGAGAGAGAAATTCTTACACAATGCGTTCAGGGGCTGTGATGCAACCTGGATTGACCATATCTAGACGCACAGCTGGATGAGACATAAGGGTGGACACTCTTGGGGCTGAGAGGTTTGGTGAGGTTGGGTGAGCAAACTCAGACCCTTTAAAGTAATACTGTGTGGTACCCATCGCATGGGTCCCATATCTCCAGGTTCAAGGGCATCTTCCTACATCAAAAACATGCATGAGAAACCCAGAAGATGGTACACCGTGTGATGGGGAAAGGTTTCTAAAACGCACCTCATTTCTCATCTCCTTGTGCCCGGGTTCGCCATTCCAGCCGCTTTACTAGCAAGCTCCCTACTTGGAGCATCAGCACCTTTAACCTCCTGTTCCGTACAGGTTGCAATTTGTCCTGAGGATAAACGGGAAGACGTGGAACCAACGAGAGACTAGCTCTTGGTGTTGGGACAGGCACAGGTCACTCTATTTTCCCATCAGAAATAAGAATTAACCACAGGCTCAGCCTGCCCCCCGGAACCAGAACAGGGCCTGAAGCCATTCTGTGATTTTGCGGCCAGCTCCCATAAACACGAGTTGTAGAATGGAGGTTCAGGGCACTGCAATTCACAAACCTGCAGAGTTATAAATGATAACTCTCGTCCACAAATATATTGAGGGAAGGCAAAGAAGAGGATTTGAAATCAAGGCAGAATTGCAGGAAACAGATTTCAGGAGGTAGATACGAATCGCCTTTAAAGCACATGAAAAGCGGCAAAACGTTGACAATGATGCCCTTGGCCAAAAAGGGCGTATGCGTTTTTTCCTGAATATATTCAGGAAAAGACGCATACGCCCTTTTTGGCCAAGCAAGCAACCTGGAAAGGCAAATCAGCGCTACAAAGAAGTCTCGCTTCCCATCGGTCAAAAGGGCCATGCTGAAAAAAGTGTCAAAAGCAGAAATGCAGGACAGGCCATGGAGAAATGGGAGCCTTGCTACACTGATGGGCGGGATGTAAATTGCCAAGAGCCACTCTGGAGAAGTGTCCGGTGAGTCCTGAAACATCTGGAAAACACAGCTTAGAGAGCATAGGGCACTTCCACTCATGGGGGTATAAATTGGGAAAATTAAAAATCAGCAAGACACAAGCACCCCAAAGTTTAGGGCTGCTCTGTTGACCAGGACCTCCACTTCATTCCACCTTAAATATCCCAGGAAAGAGAAAAATGGATAAAGAAGTTGTGGTCCTTATGTACAATGGAATATCACTCAGCCATGAAATCAATGTCGTAAGGTTAGTAGCAGCATGATGAGTGGATTTAGGTACGACGATTCTAAGTGAAATAAGTCACACAGAAAAGGACACTTCTCATAAGGTATCACTGATAGAGGGAGTGTAAAAACCGTTACACTTGAACTGAATTACAAAACAGAACAGAGTCACACATGCAGAAAACACACTATGGCTGCTTAAGGGGAAAGGTGAGGTGGGGTGATACATAAAACAAGGGTATCAAATTAGCTCAGATACCGTTCCATAAACCCAATATGTAATAGACAAGACCTACTCCTTGCTCAGAGAACTGGACTCAACACGCCCTATTCACCGCACAAGAATATATCTGACTAATAATAATCGTAAAACCTATGTATTGATATCTCTCTGTTAGTGTGTCAAGTGGGTGTAAAGCGGCATAAACACAGCATTGAAAAGCAGCTAAACCCCATTATAAAAATAAATTACTTTGAAACACCCATGAAACAAAGACAGTGAAAGAGAGAGAAATTCTTACACAATGCGTTCAGGGGCTGTGATGCAACCTGGATTGACCATATCTAGACGCACAGCTGGATGAGACATAAGGGTGGACACTCTTGGGGCTGAGAGGTTTGGTGAGGTTGGGTGAGCAAACGCAGACCCTTTAAATTAATACTGCGTGGTACCCATCACATGGGTCCCAAATCTCCAGGTTCAAGGGCATCTTCCTACATCAAAAACATGCATGAGAAACCCCGAAGATGGTACACCGTGTGATGGGGAAAGGTTTCTAAAACGCACCTCATTTCTCATCTCCTTGTGCCCGGGTTCGCCATTCCAGCCGCTTTACTAGCAAGCTCCCTACTTGGAGGATCAGCACCTTTAACCTCCTGTTCCGTACAGGTTGCAATTTGTCCTGAGGATGAACGGGAAGACGGGGATCCAACGAGAGACTAGCTCTTGGTGTTGGGACAGGCACAGGTCACTCTATTTTCCCATCAGGAAGAAGAATTAACCACAGGCTCAGCCTGCCCCCCGGAACCAGAACAGGGCCTGAAGCCATTCTGCGATTTTGCGGCCAGCTCTCATAAACACGAGTTGTAGAATGGAGGTTCAGGGCACTGCAATTCACAAACCTGCAGAGTTATAAATGATAACTCTCGTCCACAAATATATTGAGGGAAGGCAAAGAAGAGGATTTGAAATCAAGGCAGAATTGCAGGAAACAGATTTCAGGAGGTAGATACGAATAGCCTTTAAAGCACATGAAAAGCAGCAAAACGTTGACAATGATGCCCTTGGCCAAAAAGGGCGTATGCGTTTTTTCCTGAATATATTCAGGAAAAAACGCATACGCCCTTTTTGGCCAACCAAGCAACCTGGAAAGGCAAATCAGCGCTACAAAGAAGTCTCGCTTCCCATCGGTCAAAAGGGCCATGCTGAAAAAAGTGTCAAAACCAGAAATGCAGGACAGGCCATGGAGAAATGGGAGCCTTGCTACACTGATGGGCGGGATGTAAATTGCCAAGAGCCACTCTGGAGAAGTGTCCGGTGAGTCCTGAAACATCTAAAAAACACAGCTTAGAGAGCATAGGGCACTTCCACTCATGGGGGTATAAATTGGGAAAATTAAAAATCAGCAAGACACAAGCACCCCAAAGTTTAGGGCTGCTCTGTTGACCAGGACCTCCACTTCATTCCACCTTAAATATCCCAGGAAAGAGAAAAATGGATAAAGAAGCTGTGGTCCTTATGTACAATGGAATATCACTCAGCCATGAAATCAATGTCGTAAGGTTAGTAGCAGCATGATGAGTGGATTTAGGTACGACGATTCTAAGTGAAATAAGTCACACAGAAAAGGGCACTTCTCATAAGGTATCACTGATAGAGGGAGTGTAAAAACCGTTACACTTGAACTGAATTACAAAACAGAACAGAGTCACACATGCAGAAAACACACTATGGCTGCTTAAGGGGAAAGGTGAGGTGGGGTGATACATAAAACAAGGGTATCAAATTAGCTCAGATACCGTTCCATAAACCCAATATGTAATAGACAAGACCTACTCCTTGCTCAGAGAACTGGACTCAACACGCCCTATTCACCGCACAAGAATATATCTGACTAATAATAATCGTAAAACCTATGTATTGATATCTCTCTGTTAGTGTGTCAAGTGGGTGTAAAGCGGCATAAACACAGCAGTGAAAAGCAGCTAAACCCCATTATAAAAATAAATTACTTTGAAACACCCATGAAACAAAGACAGTGAAAGAGAGAGAAATTCTTACACAATGCGTTCAGGGGCTGTGATGCAACCTGGATTGACCATATCTAGACGCACAGCTGGATGAGACATAAGGGTGGACACTCTTGGGGCTGAGAGGTTTGGTGAGGTTGGGTGAGCAAATGCAGACCCTTTAAAGTAATACTGCGTGGTACCCATCACATGGGTCCCAAATCTCCAGGTTCAAGGGCATCTTCCTACATCAAAAACATGCATGAGAAACCCAGAAAATGGTACACCGTGTGATGGGGAAAGGTTTCTAAAATGCACATCATTTCTCATCTCCTTGTGCCCGGGTTCGCCATTCCAGCCGCTTTACTAGCAAGCTCCCTACTTGGAGCATCAGCACCTTTAACCTCCTGTTCCGTACAGGTTGCAATTTGTCCTGAGGATGAACGGGAAGACGGGGAACCAACGAGAGACTAGCTCTTGGTGTTGGGACAGGCACAGGTCACTCTATTTTCCCATCAGAAAGAAGAATTAACCACAGGCTCAGCCTGCCCCCCGGAACCAGAACAGGGCCTGAAGCCATTCTGCGATTTTGCGGCCAGCTCCCATAAAAACGAGTTGTAGAATGGAGGTTCAGGGCACTGCAATTCACAAACCTGCAGAGTTATAAATGATAACTCTCGTCCACAAATATATTGAGGGAAGGCAAAGAAGAGGATTTGAAATCAAGGCAGAATTGCAGGAAACAGATTTCAGGAGGTAGATACGAATCGCCTTTAAAGCACATGAAAAGTGGCAAAACGTTGACAATGATGCCCTTGGCCAAAAAGGGCGTATGCGTTTTTTCCTGAATATATTCAGGAAAAGACGCATACGCCCTTTTTGGCCAAGCAAGCAACCTGGAAAGGCAAATCAGCGGTACAAAGAAGTCTCGCTTCCCATCGGTCAAAAGGGCCATGCTGAAAAAAGTGTCAAAACCAGAAATGCAGGACAGGCCATGGAGAAATGGGAGCCTTGCTACACTGATGGGCGGGATGTAAATTGCCAAGAGCCACTCTGGAGAAGTGTCCGGTGAGTCCTGAAACATCTGGAAAACACAGCTTAGAGAGCATAGGGCACTTCCACTCATGGGGGTATAAATTGGGAAAATGAAAAATCAGCAAGACACAAGCACCCCAAAGTTTAGGGCTGCTCTGTTGACCAGGACCTCCACTTCATTCCACCTTAAATATCCCAGGAAAGAGAAAAATGGATAAAGAAGTTGTGGTCCTTATGTACAATGGAATATCACTCAGCCATGAAATCAATGTCGTAAGGTTAGTAGCAGCATGATGAGTGGATTTAGGTACGACGATTCTAAGTGAAATAAGTCACACAGAAAAGGACACTTCTCATAAGGTATCACTGATAGAGGGAGTGTAAAAACCGTTACACTTGAACTGAATTACAAAACAGAACAGAGTCACACATGCAGAAAACACACTATGGCTGCTTCACGGGAAAGGTGAGGTGGGGTGATACATAAAACAAGGGTATCAAATTAGCTCAGATACCGTTCCATAAACCCAATATGTAATAGACAAGACCTACTCCTTGCTCAGAGAACTGGACTCAACACGCCCTAGTCACCGCACAAGAATATATCTGACTAATAATAATCGTAAAACCTATGTATTGATATCTCTCTGTTAGTGTGTCAAGTGGGTGTAAAGCGGCATAAACACAGCAGTGAAAAGCAGCTAAACCCCATTATAAAAATAAATTACTTTGAAACACCCATGAAACAAAGACAGTGAAAGAGAGAGAAATTCTTACACAATGCGTTCAGGGGCTGTGATGCAACCTGGATTGACCATATCTAGACGCACAGCAGGATGAGACATAAGGGTGGACACTCTTGGGGCTGAGAGGTTTGGTGAGGTTGGGTGAGCAAACGCAGACCCTTTAAAGTAATACTGTGTGGTACCCATCGCATGGGTCCCAAATCTCCAGGTTCAAGGGCATCTTCCTACATCAAAAACATGCATGAGAAACCCCGAAGATGGTACACCGTGTGATGGGGAAAGGTTTCTAAAACGCACCTCATTTCTCATCTCCTTGTGCCCGGGTTCGCCATTCCAGCCGCTTTACTAGCAAGCTCCCTACTTGGAGCATCAGCACCTTTAACCTCCTGTTCCGTACAGGTTGTAATTTGTCCTGAGGATAAACGGGAAGACGTGGAACCAACGAGAGACTAGCTCTTGGTGTTGGGACAGGCACAGGTCACTCTATTTTCCCATCAGAAAGAAGAATTAACCACAGGCTCAGCCTGCCCCCCGGAACCAGAACAGGGCCTGAAGCCATTCTGCGATTTTGCGGCCAGCTCCCATAAAAACGAGTTGTAGAATGGAGGTTCAGGGCACTGCAATTCACAAACCTGCAGAGTTATAAATGATAACTCTCGTCCACAAATATATTGAGGGAAGGCAAAGAAGAGGATTTGAAATTAAGGCAGAATTGCAGGAAACAGATTTCAGGAGGTAGATACGAATCGCCTTTAAAGCACATGAAAATTGGCAAAACGTTGACAATGATGCCCTTGGCCAAAAAGGGCGTATGCGTTTTTTCCTGAATATATTCAGGAAAAGACGCATACGCCCTTTTTGGCCAAACAAGCAACCTGGAAAGGCAAATCAGCGTTACAAAGAAGTCTCGCTTCCCATCGGTCAAAAGGGCCATGCTGAAAAAAGTGTCAAAACCAGAAATGCAGGACAGGCCATGGAGAAATGGGAGCCTTGCTACACTGATGGGCGGGATGTAAATTGCCAAGAGCCACTCTGGAGAAGTGTCCGGTGAGTCCTGAAACATCTGGAAAACACAGCTTAGAGAGCATAGGGCACTTCCACTCATGGGGGTATAAATTGGGAAAATTAAAAATCAGCAAGACACAAGCACCCCAAAGTTTAGGGCTGCTCTGTTGACCAGGACCTCCACTTCATTCCACCTTAAATATCCCAGGAAAGAGAAAAATGGATAAAGAAGCTGTGGTCCTTATGTACAATGGAATATCACTCAGCCATGAAATCAATGTCGTAAGGTTAGTAGCAGCATGATGAGTGGATTTAGGTACGACGATTCTAAGTGAAATAAGTCACACAGAAAAGGACACTTCTCATAAGGTATCACTGATAGAGGGAGTGTAAAAACCGTTACACTTGAACTGAATTACAAAACAGAACAGAGTCACACATGCAGAAAACACACTATGGCTGCTTAAGGGGAAAGGTGAGGTGGGGTGATACATAAAACAAGGGTATCAAATTAGCTCAGATACCGTTCCATAAACCCAATATGTAATAGACAAGACCTACTCCTTGCTCAGAGAACTGGACTCAACACGCCCTAGTCACCGCACAAGAATATATCTGACTAATAATAATCGTAAAACCTATGTATTGATATCTCTCTGTTAGTGTGTCAAGTGGGTGTAAAGCGGCATAAACACAGCAGTGAAAAGCAGCTAAACCCCATTATAAAAATAAATTACTTTGAAACACCCATGAAACAAAGACAGTGAAAGAGAGAGAAATTCTTACACAATGCGTTCAGGGGCTGTGATGCAACCTGGATTGACCATATCTAGACGCACAGCTGGATGAGACATAAGGGTGGACACTCTTGGGGCTGAGAGGTTTGGTGAGGTTGGGTGAGCAAACTCAGACCCTTTAAAGTAATACTGCGTGGTACCCATCGCATGGGTCCCATATCTCCAGGTTCAAGGGCATCTTCCTACATCAAAAACATGCATGAGAAACCCAGAAGATGGTACACCGTGTGATGGGGAAAGGTTTCTAAAACGCACCTCATTTCTCATCTCCTTGTGCCCGGGTTCGCCATTCCAGCCGCTTTACTAGCAAGCTCCCTACTTGGAGCATCAGCACCTTTAACCTCCTGTTCCGTACAGGTTGCAATTTGTCCTGAGGATAAACGGGAAGACGGGGATCCAACGAGAGACTAGCTCTTGGTGTTGGGACAGGCACAGGTCACTCTATTTTCCCATCAGGAAGAAGAATTAACCACAGGCTCAGCCTGCCCCCCGGAACCAGAACAGGGCCTGAAGCCATTCTGCGATTTTGCGGCCAGCTCTCATAAACACGAGTTGTAGAATGGAGGTTCAGGGCACTGCAATTCACAAACCTGCAGAGTTATAAATGATAACTCTCGTCCACAAATATATTGAGGGAAGGCAAAGAAGAGGATTTGAAATCAAGGCAGAATTGCAGGAAACAGATTTCAGGAGGTAGATACGAATCGCCTTTAAAGCACATGAAAAGCAGCAAAACGTTGACAATGATGCCCTTGGCCAAAAAGGGCGTATGCGTTTTTTCCTGAATATATTCAGGAAAAAACGCATACGCCCTTTTTGGCCAACCAAGCAACCTGGAAAGGCAAATCAGCGCTACAAAGAAGTCTCGCTTCCCATCGGTCAAAAGGGCCATGCTGAAAAAAGTGTCAAAACCAGAAATGCAGGACAGGCCATGGAGAAATGGGAGCCTTGCTACACTGATGGGCGGGATGTAAATTGCCAAGAGCCACTCTGGAGAAGTGTCCGGTGAGTCCTGAAACATCTGAAAAACACAGCTTAGAGAGCATAGGGCACTTCCACTCATGGGGGTATAAATTGGGAAAATGAAAAATCAGCAAGACACAAGCACCCCAAAGTTTAGGGCTGCTCTGTTGACCAGGACCTCCACTTCATTCCACCTTAAATATCCCAGGAAAGAGAAAAATGGATAAAGAAGTTGTGGTCCTTATGTACAATGGAATATCACTCAGCCATGAAATCAATGTCATAAGGTTAGTAGCAGCATGATGAGTGGATTTAGGTACGACGATTCTAAGTGAAATAAGTCACACAGAAAAGGACACTTCTCATAAGGTATCACTGATAGAGGGAATGTAAAAACCGTTACACTTGAACTGAATTACAAAACAGAACAGAGTCACACATGCAGAAAACACACTATGGCTGCTTAACGGGAAAGGTGAGGTGGGGTGATACATAAAACAAGGGTATCAAATTAGCTCAGATACCGTTCCATAAACCCAATATGTAATAGACAAGACCTACTCCTTGCTCAGAGAACTGGACTCAACACGCCCTATTCACCGCACAAGAATATATCTGACTAATAATAATCGTAAAACCTATGTATTGATATCTCTCTGTTAGTGTGTCAAGTGGGTGTAAAGCGGCATAAACACAGCAGTGAAAAGCAGCTAAACCCCATTATAAAAATAAATTACTTTGAAACACCCATGAAACAAAGACAGTGAAAGAGAGAGAAATTCTTACACAATGCGTTCAGGGGCTGTGATGCAACCTGGATTGACCATATCTAGACGCACAGCTGGATGAGACATAAGGGTGGACACTCTTGGGGCTGAGAGGTTTGGTGAGGTTGGGTGAGCAAACGCAGACCCTTTAAAGTAATACTGTGTGGTACCCATCGCATGGGTCCCAAATCTCCAGGTTCAAGGGCATCTTCCTACATCAAAAACATGCATGAGAAACCCAGAAGATGGTACACCGTGTGATGGGGAAAGGTTTCTAAAACGCACCTCATTTCTCATCTCCTTGTGCCCGGGTTCGCCATTCCAGCCGCTTTACTAGCAAGCTCCCTACTTGGAGCATCAGCACCTTTAACCTCCTGTTCCGTACAGGTTGCAATTTGTCCTGAGGATGAACGGGAAGACGGGGAACCAACGAGAGACTAGCTCTTGGTGTTGGGACAGGCACAGGTCACTCTATTTTCCCATCAGAAAGAAGAATTAACCACAGGCTCAGCCTGCCCCCCGGAACCAGAACAGGGCCTGAAGCCATTCTGCGATTTTGCGGCCAGCTCCCATAAAAACGAGTTGTAGAATGGAGGTTCAGGGCACTGCAATTCACAAACCTGCAGAGTTATAAATGATAACTCTCGTCCACAAATATATTGAGGGAAGGCAAAGAAGAGGATTTGAAATCAAGGCAGAATTGCAGGAAACAGATTTCAGGAGGTAGATACGAATCGCCTTTAAAGCACATGAAAAGTGGCAAAACGTTGACAATGATGCCCTTGGCCAAAAAGGGCGTATGCGTTTTTTCCTGAATATATTCAGGAAAAGACGCATACGCCCTTTTTGGCCAAGCAAGCAACCTGGAAAGGCAAATCAGCGGTACAAAGAAGTCTCGCTTCCCATCGGTCAAAAGGGCCATGCTGAAAAAAGTGTCAAAACCAGAAATGCAGGACAGGCCATGGAGAAATGGGAGCCTTGCTACACTGATGGGCGGGATGTAAATTGCCAAGAGCCACTCTGGAGAAGTGTCCGGTGAGTCCTGAAACATCTGGAAAACACAGCTTAGAGAGCATAGGGCACTTCCACTCATGGGGGTATAAATTGGGAAAATTAAAAATCAGCAAGACACAAGCACCCCAAAGTTTAGGGCTGCTCTGTTGACCAGGACCTCCACTTCATTCCACCTTAAATATCCCAGGAAAGAGAAAAATGGATAAAGAAGTTGTGGTCCTTATGTACAATGGAATATCACTCAGCCATGAAATCAATGTCGTAAGGTTAGTAGCAGCATGATGAGTGGATTTAGGTACGACGATTCTAAGTGAAATAAGTCACACAGAAAAGGACACTTCTCATAAGGTATCACTGATAGAGGGAGTGTAAAAACCGTTACACTTGAACTGAATTACAAAACAGAACAGAGTCACACATGCAGAAAACACACTATGGCTGCTTAAGGGGAAAGGTGAGGTGGGGTGATACATAAAACAAGGGTATCAAATTAGCTCAGATACCGTTCCATAAACCCAATATGTAATAGACAAGACCTACTCCTTGCTCAGAGAACTGGACTCAACACGCCCTATTCACCGCACAAGAATATATCTGACTAATAATAATCGTAAAACCTATGTATTGATATCTCTCTGTTAGTGTGTCAAGTGGGTGTAAAGCGGCATAAACACAGCAGTGAAAAGCAGCTAAACCCCATTATAAAAATAAATTACTTTGAAACACCCATGAAACAAAGACAGTGAAAGAGAGAGAAATTCTTACACAATGCGTTCAGGGGCTGTGATGCAACCTGGATTGACCATATCTAGACGCACAGCTGGATGAGACATAAGGGTGGACACTCTTGGGGCTGAGAGGTTTGGTGAGGTTGGGTGAGCAAACGCAGACCCTTTAAAGTAATACTGTGTGGTACCCATCGCATGGGTCCCAAATCTCCAGGTTCAAGGGCATCTTCCTACATCAAAAACATGCATGAGAAACCCCGAAGATGGTACACCGTGTGATGGGGAAAGGTTTCTAAAACGCACCTCATTTCTCATCTCCTTGTGCCCGGGTTCGCCATTCCAGCCGCTTTACTAGCAAGCTCCCTACTTGGAGCATCAGCACCTTTAACCTCCTGTTCCGTACAGGTTGCAATTTGTCCTGAGGATAAACGGGAAGACGTGGAACCAACGAGAGACTAGCTCTTGGTGTTGGGACAGGCACAGGTCACTCTATTTTCCCATCAGAAAGAAGAATTAACCACAGGCTCAGCCTGCCCCCCGGAACCAGAACAGGGCCTGAAGCCATTCTGCGATTTTGCGTCCAGCTCCCATAAAAACGAGTTGTAGAATGGAGGTTCAGGGCACTGCAATTCACAAACCTGCAGAGTTATAAATGATAACTCTCGTCCAAAAATATATTGAGGGAAGGCAAAGAAGAGGATTTGAAATTAAGGCAGAATTGCAGGAAACAGATTTCAGGAGGTAGATACGAATCGCCTTTAAAGCACATGAAAATTGGCAAAACGTTGACAATGATGCCCTTGGCCAAAAAGGGCGTATGCGTTTTTTCCTGAATATATTCAGGAAAAGACGCATACGCCCTTTTTGGCCAAACAAGCAACCTGGAAAGGCAAATCAGCGTTACAAAGAAGTCTCGCTTCCCATCGGTCAAAAGGGCCATGCTGAAAAAAGTGTCAAAACCAGAAATGCAGGACAGGCCATGGAGAAATGGGAGCCTTGCTACACTGATGGGCGGGATGTAAATTGCCAAGAGCCACTCTGGAGAAGTGTCCGGTGAGTCCTGAAACATCTGGAAAACACAGCTTAGAGAGCATAGGGCACTTCCACTCATGGGGGTATAAATTGGGAAAATTAAAAATCAGCAAGACACAAGCACCCCAAAGTTTAGGGCTGCTCTGTTGACCAGGACCTCCACTTCATTCCACCTTAAATATCCCAGGAAAGAGAAAAATGGATAAAGAAGTTGTGGTCCTTATGTACAATGGAATATCACTCAGCCATGAAATCAATGTCGTAAGGTTAGTAGCAGCATGATGAGTGGATTTAGGTACGACGATTCTAAGTGAAATAAGTCACACAGAAAAGGACACTTCTCATAAGGTATCACTGATAGAGGGAGTGTAAAAACCGTTACACTTGAACTGAATTACAAAACAGAATAGAGTCACACATGCAGAAAACACACTATGGCTGCTTAACGGGAAAGGTGAGGTGGGGTGATACATAAAACAAGGGTATCAAATTAGCTCAGATACCGTTCCATAAACCCAATATGTAATAGACAAGACCTACTCCTTGCTCAGAGAACTGGACTCAACACGCCCTATTCACCGCACAAGAATATATCTGACTAATAATAATCGTAAAACCTATGTATTGATATCTCTCTGTTAGTGTGTCAAGTGGGTGTAAAGCGGCATAAACACAGCAGTGAAAAGCAGCTAAACCCCATTATAAAAATAAATTACTTTGAAACACCCATGAAACAAAGACAGTGAAAGAGAGAGAAATTCTTACACAATGCGTTCAGGGGCTGTGATGCAACCTGGATTGACCATATCTAGACGCACAGCTGGATGAGACATAAGGGTGGACACTCTTGGGGCTGAGAGGTTTGGTGAGGTTGGGTGAGCAAACGCAGACCCTTTAAAGTAATACTGTGTGGTACCCATCGCATGGGTCCCAAATCTCCAGGTTCAAGGGCATCTTCCTACATCAAAAACATGCATGAGAAACCCAGAAGATGGTACACCGTGTGATGGGGAAAGGTTTCTAAAACGCACCTCATTTCTCATCTCCTTGTGCCCGGGTTCGCCATTCCAGCCGCTTTACTAGCAAGCTCCCTACTTGGAGCATCAGCACCTTTAACCTCCTGTTCCGTACAGGTTGCAATTTGTCCTGAGGATGAACGGGAAGACGGGGAACCAACGAGAGACTAGCTCTTGGTGTTGGGACAGGCACAGGTCACTCTATTTTCCCATCAGAAAGAAGAATTAACCACAGGCTCAGCCTGCCCCCCGGAACCAGAACAGGGCCTGAAGCCATTCTGCGATTTTGCGGCCAGCTCCCATAAAAACGAGTTGTAGAATGGAGGTTCAGGGCACTGCAATTCACAAACCTGCAGAGTTATAAATGATAACTCTCGTCCACAAATATATTGAGGGAAGGCAAAGAAGAGGATTTGAAATCAAGGCAGAATTGCAGGAAACAGATTTCAGGAGGTAGATACGAATCGCCTTTAAAGCACATGAAAAGTGGCAAAACGTTGACAATGATGCCCTTGGCCAAAAAGGGCGTATGCGTTTTTTCCTGAATATATTCAGGAAAAGACGCATACGCCCTTTTTGGCCAAGCAAGCAACCTGGAAAGGCAAATCAGCGGTACAAAGAAGTCTCGCTTCCCATCGGTCAAAAGGGCCATGCTGAAAAAAGTGTCAAAACCAGAAATGCAGGACAGGCCATGGAGAAATGGGAGCCTTGCTACACTGATGGGCGGGATGTAAATTGCCAAGAGCCACTCTGGAGAAGTGTCCGGTGAGTCCTGAAACATCTGGAAAACACAGCTTAGAGAGCATAGGGCACTTCCACTCATGGGGGTATAAATTGGGAAAATTAAAAATCAGCAAGACACAAGCACCCCAAAGTTTAGGGCTGCTCTGTTGACCAGGACCTCCACTTCATTCCACCTTAAATATCCCAGGAAAGAGAAAAATGGATAAAGAAGTTGTGGTCCTTATGTACAATGGAATATCACTCAGCCATGAAATCAATGTCGTAAGGTTAGTAGCAGCATGATGAGTGGATTTAGGTACGACGATTCTAAGTGAAATAAGTCACACAGAAAAGGACACTTCTCATAAGGTATCACTGATAGAGGGAGTGTAAAAACCGTTACACTTGAACTGAATTACAAAACAGAATAGAGTCACACATGCAGAAAACACACTATGGCTGCTTAACGGGAAAGGTGAGGTGGGGTGATACATAAAACAAGGGTATCAAATTAGCTCAGATACCGTTCCATAAACCCAATATGTAATAGACAAGACCTACTCCTTGCTCAGAGAACTGGACTCAACACGCCCTATTCACCGCACAAGAATATATCTGACTAATAATAATCGTAAAACCTATGTATTGATATCTCTCTGTTAGTGTGTCAAGTGGGTGTAAAGCGGCATAAACACAGCAGTGAAAAGCAGCTAAACCCCATTATAAAAATAAATTACTTTGAAACACCCATGAAACAAAGACAGTGAAAGAGAGAGAAATTCTTACACAATGCGTTCAGGGGCTGTGATGCAACCTGGATTGACCATATCTAGACGCACAGCTGGATGAGACATAAGGGTGGACACTCTTGGGGCTGAGAGGTTTGGTGAGGTTGGGTGAGCAAACGCAGACCCTTTAAAGTAATACTGTGTGGTACCCATCGCATGGGTCCCAAATCTCCAGGTTCAAGGGCATCTTCCTACATCAAAAACATGCATGAGAAACCCAGAAGATGGTACACCGTGTGATGGGGAAAGGTTTCTAAAACGCACCTCATTTCTCATCTCCTTGTGCCCGGGTTCGCCATTCCAGCCGCTTTACTAGCAAGCTCCCTACTTGGAGCATCAGCACCTTTAACCTCCTGTTCCGTACAGGTTGCAATTTGTCCTGAGGATGAACGGGAAGACGGGGAACCAACGAGAGACTAGCTCTTGGTGTTGGGACAGGCACAGGTCACTCTATTTTCCCATCAGAAAGAAGAATTAACCACAGGCTCAGCCTGCCCCCCGGAACCAGAACAGGGCCTGAAGCCATTCTGCGATTTTGCGGCCAGCTCCCATAAAAACGAGTTGTAGAATGGAGGTTCAGGGCACTGCAATTCACAAACCTGCAGAGTTATAAATGATAACTCTCGTCCACAAATATATTGAGGGAAGGCAAAGAAGAGGATTTGAAATCAAGGCAGAATTGCAGGAAACAGATTTCAGGAGGTAGATACGAATCGCCTTTAAAGCACATGAAAAGTGGCAAAACGTTGACAATGATGCCCTTGGCCAAAAAGGGCGTATGCGTTTTTTCCTGAATATATTCAGGAAAAGACGCATACGCCCTTTTTGGCCAAGCAAGCAACCTGGAAAGGCAAATCAGCGGTACAAAGAAGTCTCGCTTCCCATCGGTCAAAAGGGCCATGCTGAAAAAAGTGTCAAAACCAGAAATGCAGGACAGGCCATGGAGAAATGGGAGCCTTGCTACACTGATGGGCGGGATGTAAATTGCCAAGAGCCACTCTGGAGAAGTGTCCGGTGAGTCCTGAAACATCTGGAAAACACAGCTTAGAGAGCATAGGGCACTTCCACTCATGGGGGTATAAATTGGGAAAATTAAAAATCAGCAAGACACAAGCACCCCAAAGTTTAGGGCTGCTCTGTTGACCAGGACCTCCACTTCATTCCACCTTAAATATCCCAGGAAAGAGAAAAATGGATAAAGAAGTTGTGGTCCTTATGTACAATGGAATATCACTCAGCCATGAAATCAATGTCGTAAGGTTAGTAGCAGCATGATGAGTGGATTTAGGTACGACGATTCTAAGTGAAATAAGTCACACAGAAAAGGACACTTCTCATAAGGTATCACTGATAGAGGGAGTGTAAAAACCGTTACACTTGAACTGAATTACAAAACAGAACAGAGTCACACATGCAGAAAACACACTATGGCTGCTTAAGGGGAAAGGTGAGGTGGGGTGATACATAAAACAAGGGTATCAAATTAGCTCAGATACCGTTCCATAAACCCAATATGTAATAGACAAGACCTACTCCTTGCTCAGAGAACTGGACTCAACACGCCCTATTCACCGCACAAGAATATATCTGACTAATAATAATCGTAAAACCTATGTATTGATATCTCTCTGTTAGTGTGTCAAGTGGGTGTAAAGCGGCATAAACACAGCAGTGAAAAGCAGCTAAACCCCATTATAAAAATAAATTACTTTGAAACACCCATGAAACAAAGACAGTGAAAGAGAGAGAAATTCTTACACAATGCGTTCAGGGGCTGTGATGCAACCTGGATTGACCATATCTAGACGCACAGCTGGATGAGACATAAGGGTGGACACTCTTGGGGCTGAGAGGTTTGGTGAGGTTGGGTGAGCAAACGCAGACCCTTTAAAGTAATACTGTGTGGTACCCATCGCATGGGTCCCAAATCTCCAGGTTCAAGGGCATCTTCCTACATCAAAAACATGCATGAGAAACCCCGAAGATGGTACACCGTGTGATGGGGAAAGGTTTCTAAAACGCACCTCATTTCTCATCTCCTTGTGCCCGGGTTCGCCATTTCAGCCGCTTTACTAGCAAGCTCCCTACTTGGAGCATCAGCACCTTTAACCTCCTGTTCCGTACAGGTTGCAATTTGTCCTGAGGATAAACGGGAAGACGTGGAACCAACGAGAGACTAGCTCTTGGTGTTGGGACAGGCACAGGTCACTCTATTTTCCCATCAGAAAGAAGAATTAACCACAGGCTCAGCCTGCCCCCCGGAACCAGAACAGGGCCTGAAGCCATTCTGCGATTTTGCGTCCAGCTCCCATAAAAACGAGTTGTAGAATGGAGGTTCAGGGCACTGCAATTCACAAACCTGCAGAGTTATAAATGATAACTCTCGTCCAAAAATATATTGAGGGAAGGCAAAGAAGAGGATTTGAAATTAAGGCAGAATTGCAGGAAACAGATTTCAGGAGGTAGATACGAATCGCCTTTAAAGCACATGAAAATTGGCAAAACGTTGACAATGATGCCCTTGGCCAAAAAGGGCGTATGCGTTTTTTCCTGAATATATTCAGGAAAAGACGCATACGCCCTTTTTGGCCAAACAAGCAACCTGGAAAGGCAAATCAGCGTTACAAAGAAGTCTCGCTTCCCATCGGTCAAAAGGGCCATGCTGAAAAAAGTGTCAAACCCAGAAATGCAGGACAGGCCATGGAGAAATGGGAGCCTTGCTACACTGATGGGCGGGATGTAAATTGCCAAGAGCCACTCTGGAGAAGTGTCCGGTGAGTCCTGAAACATCTGGAAAACACAGCTTAGAGAGCATAGGGCACTTCCACTCATGGGGGTATAAATTGGGAAAATTAAAAATCAGCAAGACACAAGCACCCCAAAGTTTAGGGCTGCTCTGTTGACCAGGACCTCCACTTCATTCCACCTTAAATATCCCAGGAAAGAGAAAAATGGATAAAGAAGTTGTGGTCCTTATGTACAATGGAATATCACTCAGCCATGAAATCAATGTCGTAAGGTTAGTAGCAGCATGATGAGTGGATTTAGGTACGACGATTCTAAGTGAAATAAGTCACACAGAAAAGGGCACTTCTCATAAGGTATCACTGATAGAGGGAGTGTAAAAACCGTTACACTTGAACTGAATTACAAAACAGAATAGAGTCACACATGCAGAAAACACACTATGGCTGCTTAACGGGAAAGGTGAGGTGGGGTGATACATAAAACAAGGGTATCAAATTAGCTCAGATACCGTTCCATAAACCCAATATGTAATAGACAAGACCTACTCCTTGCTCAGAGAACTGGACTCAACACGCCCTATTCACCGCACAAGAATATATCTGACTAATAATAATCGTAAAACCTATGTATTGATATCTCTCTGTTAGTGTGTCAAGTGGGTGTAAAGCGGCATAAACACAGCAGTGAAAAGCAGCTAAACCCCATTATAAAAATAAATTACTTTGAAACACCCATGAAACAAAGACAGTGAAAGAGAGAGAAATTCTTACACAATGCGTTCAGGGGCTGTGATGCAACCTGGATTGACCATATCTAGACCCACAGCTGGATGAGTCATAAGGGTGGACACTCTTGGGGCTGAGAGGTTTGGTGAGGTTGGGTGAGCAAACGCAGACCCTTTAAAGTAATACTGCGTGGTACCCATCGCATGGGTCCCAAATCTCCAGGTTCAAGGGCATCTTCCTACATCAAAAACATGCATGAGAAACCCAGAAGATGGTACACTGTGTGATGGGGAAAGGTTTCTAAAACGCACCTCATTTCTCATCTCCTTGTGCCCGGGTTCGCCATTCCAGCCGCTTTACTAGCAAGCTCCCTACTTGGAGCATCAGCACCTTTAACCTCCTGTTCCGTACAGGTTGCAATTTGTCCTGAGGATAAACGGGAAGACGTGGAACCAACGAGAGACTAGCTCTTGGTGTTGGGACAGGCACAGGTCACTCTATTTTCCCATCAGAAAGAAGAATTAACCACAGGCTCAGCCTGCCCCCCGGAACCAGAACAGGGCCTGAAGCCATTCTGCGATTTTGCGGCCAGCTCCCATAAAAACGAGTTGTAGAATGGAGGTTCAGGGCACTGCAATTCACAAACCTGCAGAGTTATAAATGATAACTCTCGTCCACAAATATATTGAGGGAAGGCAAAGAAGAGGATTTGAAATCAAGGCAGAATTGCAGGAAACAGATTTCAGGAGGTAGATACGAATCGCCTTTAAAGCACATGAAAAGCGGCAAAACGTTGACAATGATGCCCTTGGCCAAAAAGGGCGTATGCGTTTTTTCCTGAATATATTCAGGAAAAGACGCATACGCCCTTTTTGGCCAAGCAAGCAACCTGGAAAGGCAAATCAGCGCTACAAAGAAGTCTCGCTTCCCATCGGTCAAAAGGGCCATGCTGAAAAAAGTGTCAAAAGCAGAAATGCAGGATAGGCCATTTAGAAATGGGAGCCTTGCTACACTGATGGGCGGGATGTAAATTGCCAACAGCCACTCTGGAGAAGTGTCCGGTGAGTCCTGAAACATCTGGAAAACACAGCTTAGAGAGCATAGGGCACTTCCACTCATGGGGGTATAAATTGGGAAAATTAAAAATCAGCAAGACACAAGCACCCCAAAGTTTAGGGCTGCTCTGTTGACCAGGACCTCCACTTCATTCCACCTTAAATATCCCAGGAAAGAGAAAAATGGATAAAGAAGCTGTGGTCCTTATGTACAATGGAATATCACTCAGCCATGAAATCAATGTCGTAAGGTTAGTAGCAGCATGATGAGTGGATTTAGGTACGACGATTCTAAGTGAAATAAGTCACACAGAAAAGGACACTTCTCATAAGGTATCACTGATAGAGGGAGTGTAAAAACCGTTACACTTGAACTGAATTACAAAACAGAACAGAGTCACACATGCAGAAAACACACTATGGCTGCTTAACGGGAAAGGTGAGGTGGGGTGATACATAAAACAAGGGTATCAAATTAGCTCAGATACCGTTCCATAAACCCAATATGTAATAGACAAGACCTACTCCTTGCTCAGAGAACTGGACTCAACACGCCCTATTCACCGCACAAGAATATATCTGACTAATAATAATCGTAAAACCTATGTATTGATATCTCTCTGTTAGTGTGTCAAGTGGGTGTAAAGCGGCATAAACACAGCAGTGAAAAGCAGCTAAACCCCATTATAAAAATAAATTACTTTGAAACACCCATGAAACAAAGACAGTGAAAGAGAGAGAAATTCTTACACAATGCGTTCAGGGGCTGTGATGCAACCTGGATTGACCATATCTAGACGCACAGCTGGATGAGACATAAGGGTGGACACTCTTGGGGCTGAGAGGTTTGGTGAGGTTGGGTGAGCAAACGCAGACCCTTTAAAGTAATACTGCGTGGTACCCATCACATGGGTCCCAAATCTCCAGGTTCAAGGGCATCTTCCTACATCAAAAACATGCATGAGAAACCCCGAAGATGGTACACCGTGTGATGGGGAAAGGTTTCTAAAACGCACCTCATTTCTCATCTCCTTGTGCCCGGGTTCGCCATTCCAGCCGCTTTACTAGCAAGCTCCCTACTTGGAGCATCAGCACCTTTAACCTCCTGTTCCGTACAGGTTGCAATTTGTCCTGAGGATAAACGGGAAGACGTGGAACCAACGAGAGACTAGCTCTTGGTGTTGGGACAGGCACAGGTCACTCTATTTTCCCATCAGAAAGAAGAATTAACCACAGGCTCAGCCTGCCCCCCGGAACCAGAACAGGGCCTGAAGCCATTCTGCGATTTTGCGGCCAGCTCCCATAAAAACGAGTTGTAGAATGGAGGTTCAGGGCACTGCAATTCACAAACCTGCAGAGTTATAAATGATAACTCTCGTCCACAAATATATTGAGGGAAGGCAAAGAAGAGGATTTGAAATCAAGGCAGAATTGCAGGAAACAGATTTCAGGAGGTAGATACGAATCGCCTTTAAAGCACATGAAAAGCGGCAAAACGTTGACAATGATGCCCTTGGCCAAAAAGGGCGTATGCGTTTTTTCCTGAATATATTCAGGAAAAGACGCATACGCCCTTTTTGGCCAACCAAGCAACCTGGAAAGGCAAATCAGTGCTACAAAGAAGTCTCGCTTCCCATCGGTCAAAAGGGCCATGCTGAAAAAAGTGTCAAAAGCAGAAATGCAGGATAGGCCATTTAGAAATGGGAGCCTTGCTACACTGATGGGCGGGATGTAAATTGCCAAGAGCCACTCTGGAGAAGTGTCCGGTGAGTCCTGAAACATCTGGAAAACACAGCTTAGAGAGCATAGGGCACTTCCACTCATGGGGGTATAAATTGGGAAAATTAAAAATCAGCAAGACACAAGCACCCCAAAGTTTAGGGCTGCTCTGTTGACCAGGACCTCCACTTCATTCCACCTTAAATATCCCAGGAAAGAGAAAAATGGATAAAGAAGCTGTGGTCCTTATGTACAATGGAATATCACTCAGCCATGAAATCAATGTCGTAAGGTTAGTAGCAGCATGATGAGTGAATTTAGGTACGACGATTCTAAGTGAAATAAGTCACACAGAAAAGGACACTTCTCATAAGGTATCACTGATAGAGGGAGTGTAAAAACCGTTACACTTGAACTGAATTACAAAACAGAACAGAGTCACACATGCAGAAAACACACTATGGCTGCTTAACGGGAAAGGTGAGGTGGGGTGATACATAAAACAAGGGTATCAAATTAGCTCAGATACCGTTCCATAAACCCAATATGTAATAGACAAGACTTACTCCTTGCTCAGAGAACTGGACTCAACACGCCCTAGTCACCGCACAAGAATATATCTGACTAATAATAATCGTAAAACCTATGTATTGATATCTCTCTGTTAGTGTGTCAAGTGGGTGTAAAGCGGCATAAACACAGCAGTGAAAAGCAGCTAAACCCCATTATAAAAATAAATTACTTTGAAACACCCATGAAACAAAGACAGTGAAAGAGAGAGAAATTCTTACACAATGCGTTCAGGGGCTGTGATGCAACCTGGATTGACCATATCTAGACGCACAGCTGGATGAGACATAAGGGTGGACACTCTTGGGGCTGAGAGGTTTGGTGAGGTTGGGTGAGCAAACTCAGACCCTTTAAAGTAATACTGTGTGGTACCCATCGCATGGGTCCCATATCTCCAGGTTCAAGGGCATCTTCCTACATCAAAAACATGCATGAGAAACCCAGAAGATGGTACACCGTGTGATGGGGAAAGGTTTCTAAAACGCACCTCATTTCTCATCTCCTTGTGCCCGGGTTCGCCATTCCAGCCGCTTTACTAGCAAGCTCCCTACTTGGAGCATCAGCACCTTTAACCTCCTGTTCCGTACAGGTTGCAATTTGTCCTGAGGATAAACGGGAAGACGTGGAACCAACGAGAGACTAGCTCTTGGTGTTGGGACAGGCACAGGTCACTCTATTTTCCCATCAGAAAGAAGAATTAACCACAGGCTCAGCCTGCCCCCCGGAACCAGAACAGGGCCTGAAGCCATTCTGTGATTTTGCGGCCAGCTCCCATAAACACGAGTTGTAGAATGGAGGTTCAGGGCACTGCAATTCACAAACCTGCAGAGTTATAAATGATAACTCTCGTCCACAAATATATTGAGGGAAGGCAAAGAAGAGGATTTGAAATCAAGGCAGAATTGCAGGAAACAGATTTCAGGAGGTAGATACGAATCGCCTTTAAAGCACATGAAAAGCGGCAAAACGTTGACAATGATGCCCTTGGCCAAAAAGGGCGTATGCGTTTTTTCCTGAATATATTCAGGAAAAGACGCATACGCCCTTTTTGGCCAAGCAAGCAACCTGGAAAGGCAAATCAGCGCTACAAAGAAGTCTCACTTCCCATCGGTCAAAAGGGCCATGCTGAAAAAAGTGTCAAAAGCAGAAATGCAGGACAGGCCATGGAGAAATGGGAGCCTTGCTACACTGATGGGCGGGATGTAAATTGCCAACAGCCACTCCGGAGAAGTGTCCGGTGAGTCCTGAAACATCTGAAAAACACAGCTTAGAGAGCATAGGGCACTTCCACTCATGGGGGTATAAATTGGGAAAATTAAAAATCAGCAAGACACAAGCACCCCAAAGTTTAGGGCTGCTGTGTTGACCAGGACCTCCACTTCATTCCACCTTAAATATCCCAGGAAAGAGAAAAATGGATAAAGAAGTTGTGGTCCTTATGTACAATGGAATATCACTCAGCCATGAAATCAATGTCGTAAGGTTAGTAGCAGCATGATGAGTGGATTTAGGTACGACGATTCTAAGTGAAATAAGTCACACAGAAAAGGACACTTCTCATAAGGTATCACAGATAGAGGGAATGTAAAAACCGTTACACTTGAACTGAATTACAAAACAGAACAGAGTCACACATGCAGAAAACACACTATGGCTGCTTAAGGGGAAAGGTGAGGTGGGGTGATACATAAAACAAGGGTATCAAATTAGCTCAGATACCGTTCCATAAACCCAATATGTAATAGACAAGACCTACTCCTTGCTCAGAGAACTGGACTCAACACGCCCTATTCACCGCACAAGAATATATCTGACTAATAATAATCGTAAAACCTATGTATTGATATCTCTCTGTTAGTGTGTCAAGTGGGTGTAAAGCGGCATAAACACAGCAGTGAAAAGCAGCTAAACCCCATTATAAAAATAAATTACTTTGAAACACCCATGAAACAAAGACAGTGAAAGAGAGAGAAATTCTTACACAATGCGTTCAGGGGCTGTGATGCAACCTGGATTGACCATATCTAGACGCACAGCTGGATGAGACATAAGGGTGGACACTCTTGGGGCTGAGAGGTTTGGTGAGGTTGGGTGAGCAAACGCAGACCCTTTAAAGTAATACTGCGTGGTACCCATCGCATGGGTCCCAAATCTCCAGGTTCAAGGGCATCTTCCTACATCAAAAACATGCATGAGAAACCCCGAAGATGGTACACCGTGTGATGGGGAAAGGTTTCTAAAACGCACCTCATTTCTCATCTCCTTGTGCCCGGGTTCGCCATTCCAGCCGCTTTACTAGCAAGCTCCCTACTTGGAGCATCAGCACCTTTAACCTCCTGTTCCGTACAGGTTGCAATTTGTCCTGAGGATAAACGGGAAGACGTGGAACCAACGAGAGACTAGCTCTTGGTGTTGGGACAGGCACAGGTCACTCTATTTTCCCATCAGAAAGAAGAATTAACCACAGGCTCAGCCTGCCCCCCGGAACCAGAACAGGGCCTGAAGCCATTGTGCGATTTTGCGGCCAGCTCCCATAAAAACGAGTTGTAGAATGGAGGTTCAGGGCACTGCAATTCACAAACCTGCAGAGTTATAAATGATAACTCTCGTCCACAAATATATTGAGGGAAGGCAAAGAAGAGGATTTGAAATCAAGGCAGAATTGCAGGAAACAGATTTCAGGAGGTAGATAAGAATCGCCTTTAAAGCACATGAAAATTGGCAAAACGTTGACAATGATGCCCTTGGCCAAAAGGGGCGTATGCGTTTTTTCCTGAATATATTCAGGAAAAGACGCATACGCCCTTTTTGGCCAAACAAGCAACCTGGAAAGGCAAATCAGCGCTACAAAGAAGTCTCGCTTCCCATCGGTCAAAAGGGCCATGCTGAAAAAAGTGTCAAAACCAGAAATGCAGGACAGGCCATGGAGAAATGGGAGCCTTGCTACACTGATGGGCGGGATGTAAATTGCCAAGAGCCACTCTGGAGAAGTGTCCGGTGAGTCCTGAAACATCTGGAAAACACAGCTTAGAGAGCATAGGGCACTTCCACTCATGGGGGTATAAATTGGGAAAATTAAAAATCAGCAAGACACAAGCACCCCAAAGTTTAGGGCTGCTCTGTTGACCAGGACCTCCACTTCATTCCACCTTAAATATCCCAGGAAAGAGAAAAATGGATAAAGAAGTTGTGGTCCTTATGTACAATGGAATATCACTCAGCCATGAAATCAATGTCATAAGGTTAGTAGCAGCATGATGAGTGGATTTAGGTACGACGATTCTAAGTGAAATAAGTCACACAGAAAAGGACACTTCTCATAAGGTATCACTGATAGAGGGAGTGTAAAAACCGTTACACTTGAACTGAATTACAAAACAGAACAGAGTCACACATGCAGAAAACACACTATGGCTGCTTAACGGGAAAGGTGAGGTGGGGTGATACATAAAACAAGGGTATCAAATTAGCTCAGATACCGTTCCATAAACCCAATATGTAATAGACAAGACCTACTCCTTGCTCAGAGAACTGGACTCAACACGCCCTAGTCACCGCACAAGAATATATCTGACTAATAATAATCGTAAAACCTATGTATTGATATCTCTCTGTTAGTGTGTCAAGTGGGTGTAAAGCGGCATAAACACAGCAGTGAAAAGCAGCTAAACCCCATTATAAAAATAAATTACTTTGAAACACCCATGAAACAAAGACAGTGAAAGAGAGAGAAATTCTTACACAATGCATTCAGGGGCTGTGATGCAACCTGGATTGACCATATCTAGACGCACAGCTGGATGAGACATAAGGGTGGACACTCTTGGGGCTGAGAGGTTTGGTGAGGTTGGGTGAGCAAACTCAGACCCTTTAAAGTAATACTGTGTGGTACCCATCGCATGGGTCCCATATCTCCAGGTTCAAGGGCATCTTCCTACATCAAAAACATGCATGAGAAACCCAGAAGATGGTACACCGTGTGATGGGGAAAGGTTTCTAAAACGCACCTCATTTCTCATCTCCTTGTGCCCGGGTTCGCCATTCCAGCCGCTTTACTAGCAAGCTCCCTACTTGGAGCATCAGCACCTTTAACCTCCTGTTCCGTACAGGTTGCAATTTGTCCTGAGGATAAACGGGAAGACGTGGAACCAACGAGAGACTAGCTCTTGGTGTTGGGACAGGCACAGGTCACTCTATTTTCCCATCAGAAAGAAGAATTAACCACAGGCTCAGCCTGCCCCCCGGAACCAGAACAGGGCCTGAAGCCATTGTGCGATTTTGCGGCCAGCTCCCATAAAAACGAGTTGTAGAATGGAGGTTCAGGGCACTGCAATTCACAAACCTGCAGAGTTATAAATGATAACTCTCGTCCACAAATATATTGAGGGAAGGCAAAGAAGAGGATTTGAAATCAAGGCAGAATTGCAGGAAACAGATTTCAGGAGGTAGATAAGAATCGCCTTTAAAGCACATGAAAATTGGCAAAACGTTGACAATGATGCCCTTGGCCAAAAAGGGCGTATGCGTCTTTTCCTGAATATATTCAGGAAAAGACGCATACGCCCTTTTTGGCCAAACAAGCAACCTGGAAAGGCAAATCAGCGCTACAAAGAAGTCTCGCTTCCCATCGGTCAAAAGGGCCATGCTGAAAAAAGTGTCAAAACCAGAAATGCAGGACAGGCCATGGAGAAATGGGAGCCTTGCTACACTGATGGGCGGGATGTAAATTGCCAAGAGCCACTCTGGAGAAGTGTCCGGTGAGTCCTGAAACATCTGGAAAACACAGCTTAGAGAGCATAGGGCACTTCCACTCATGGGGGTATAAATTGGGAAAATTAAAAATCAGCAAGACACAAGCACCCCAAAGTTTAGGGCTGCTCTGTTGACCAGGACCTCCACTTCATTCCACCTTAAATATCCCAGGAAAGAGAAAAATGGATAAAGAAGTTGTGGTCCTTATGTACAATGGAATATCACTCAGCCATGAAATCAATGTCGTAAGGTTAGTAGCAGCATGATGAGTGGATTTAGGTACGACGATTCTAAGTGAAATAAGTCACACAGAAAAGGACACTTCTCATAAGGTATCACTGATAGAGGGAGTGTAAAAACCGTTACACTTGAACTGAATTACAAAACAGAACAGAGTCACACATGCAGAAAACACACTATGGCTGCTTAACGGGAAAGGTGAGGTGGGGTGATACATAAAACAAGGGTATCAAATTAGCTCAGATACCGTTCCATAAACCCAATATGTAATAGACAAGACCTACTCCTTGCTCAGAGAACTGGACTCAACACGCCCTAGTCACCGCACAAGAATATATCTGACTAATAATAATCGTAAAACCTATGTATTGATATCTCTCTGTTAGTGTGTCAAGTGGGTGTAAAGCGGCATAAACACAGCAGTGAAAAGCAGCTAAACCCCATTATAAAAATAAATTACTTTGAAACACCCATGAAACAAAGACAGTGAAAGAGAGAGAAATTCTTACACAATGCATTCAGGGGCTGTGATGCAACCTGGATTGACCATATCTAGACGCACAGCTGGATGAGACATAAGGGTGGACACTCTTGGGGCTGAGAGGTTTGGTGAGGTTGGGTGAGCAAACTCAGACCCTTTAAAGTAATACTGTGTGGTACCCATCGCATGGGTCCCATATCTCCAGGTTCAAGGGCATCTTCCTACATCAAAAACATGCATGAGAAACCCAGAAGATGGTACACCGTGTGATGGGGAAAGGTTTCTAAAACGCACCTCATTTCTCATCTCCTTGTGCCCGGGTTCGCCATTCCAGCCGCTTTACTAGCAAGCTCCCTACTTGGAGCATCAGCACCTTTAACCTCCTGTTCCGTACAGGTTGCAATTTGTCCTGAGGATAAACGGGAAGACGTGGAACCAACGAGAGACTAGCTCTTGGTGTTGGGACAGGCACAGGTCACTCTATTTTCCCATCAGAAAGAAGAATTAACCACAGGCTCAGCCTGCCCCCCGGAACCAGAACAGGGCCTGAAGCCATTCTGTGATTTTGCGGCCAGCTCCCATAAACACGAGTTGTAGAATGGAGGTTCAGGGCACTGCAATTCACAAACCTGCAGAGTTATAAATGATAACTCTCGTCCACAAATATATTGAGGGAAGGCAAAGAAGAGGATTTGAAATCAAGGCAGAATTGCAGGAAACAGATTTCAGGAGGTAGATACGAATCGCCTTTAAAGCACATGAAAAGCGGCAAAACGTTGACAATGATGCCCTTGGCCAAAAAGGGCGTATGCGTTTTTTCCTGAATATATTCAGGAAAAGACGCATACGCCCTTTTTGGCCAAGCAAGCAACCTGGAAAGGCAAATCAGCGCTACAAAGAAGTCTCGCTTCCCATCGGTCAAAAGGGCCATGCTGAAAAAAGTGTCAAAAGCAGAAATGCAGGACAGGCCATGGAGAAATGGGAGCCTTGCTACACTGATGGGCGGGATGTAAATTGCCAACAGCCACTCTGGAGAAGTGTCCGGTGAGTCCTGAAACATCTGAAAAACACAGCTTAGAGAGCATAGGGCACTTCCACTCATGGGGGTATAAATTGGGAAAATTAAAAATCAGCAAGACACAAGCACCCCAAAGTTTAGGGCTGCTGTGTTGACCAGGACCTCCACTTCATTCCACCTTAAATATCCCAGGAAAGAGAAAAATGGATAAAGAAGTTGTGGTCCTTATGTACAATGGAATATCACTCAGCCATGAAATCAATGTCGTAAGGTTAGTAGCAGCATGATGAGTGGATTTAGGTACGACGATTCTAAGTGAAATAAGTCACACAGAAAAGGACACTTCTCATAAGGTATCACAGATAGAGGGAATGTAAAAACCGTTACACTTGAACTGAATTACAAAACAGAACAGAGTCACACATGCAGAAAACACACTATGGCTGCTTAAGGGGAAAGGTGAGGTGGGGTGATACATAAAACAAGGGTATCAAATTAGCTCAGATACCGTTCCATAAACCCAATATGTAATAGACAAGACCTACTCCTTGCTCAGAGAACTGGACTCAACACGCCCTAGTCACCGCACAAGAATATATCTGACTAATAATAATCGTAAAACCTATGTATTGATATCTCTCTGTTAGTGTGTCAAGTGGGTGTAAAGCGGCATAAACACAGCAGTGAAAAGCAGCTAAACCCCATTATAAAAATAAATTACTTTGAAACACCCATGAAACAAAGACAGTGAAAGAGAGAGAAATTCTTACACAATGCGTTCAGGGGCTGTGATGCAACCTGGATTGACCATATCTAGACGCACAGCTGGATGAGACATAAGGGTGGACACTCTTGGGGCTGAGAGGTTTGGTGAGGTTGGGTGAGCAAACGCAGACCCTTTAAAGTAATACTGCGTGGTACCCATCGCATGGGTCCCAAATCTCCAGGTTCAAGGGCATCTTCCTACATCAAAAACATGCATGAGAAACCCCGAAGATGGTACACCGTGTGATGGGGAAAGGTTTCTAAAACGCACCTCATTTCTCATCTCCTTGTGCCCGGGTTCGCCATTCCAGCCGCTTTACTAGCAAGCTCCCTACTTGGAGCATCAGCACCTTTAACCTCCTGTTCCGTACAGGTTGCAATTTGTCCTGAGGATAAACGGGAAGACGTGGAACCAACGAGAGACTAGCTCTTGGTGTTGGGACAGGCACAGGTCACTCTATTTTCCCATCAGAAAGAAGAATTAACCACAGGCTCAGCCTGCCCCCCGGAACCAGAACAGGGCCTGAAGCCATTGTGCGATTTTGCGGCCAGCTCCCATAAAAACGAGTTGTAGAATGGAGGTTCAGGGCACTGCAATTCACAAACCTGCAGAGTTATAAATGATAACTCTCGTCCACAAATATATTGAGGGAAGGCAAAGAAGAGGATTTGAAATCAAGGCAGAATTGCAGGAAACAGATTTCAGGAGGTAGATAAGAATCGCCTTTAAAGCACATGAAAATTGGCAAAACGTTGACAATGATGCCCTTGGCCAAAAAGGGCGTATGCGTTTTTTCCTGAATATACTCAGGAAAAGACGCATAAGCCCTTTTTGGCCAAACAAGCAACCTGGAAAGGCAAATCAGCGCTACAAAGAAGTCTCGCTTCCCATCGGTCAAAAGGGCCATGCTGAAAAAAGTGTCAAAACCAGAAATGCAGGACAGGCCATGGAGAAATGGGAGCCTTGCTACACTGATGGGCGGGATGTAAATTGCCAAGAGCCACTCTGGAGAAGTGTCCGGTGAGTCCTGAAACATCTGGAAAACACAGCTTAGAGAGCATAGGGCACTTCCACTCATGGGGGTATAAATTGGGAAAATTAAAAATCAGCAAGACACAAGCACCCCAAAGTTTAGGGCTGCTCTGTTGACCAGGACCTCCACTTCATTCCACCTTCAATATCCCAGGAAAGAGAAAAATGGATAAAGAAGTTGTGGTCCTTATGTACAATGGAATATCACTCAGCCATGAAATCAATGTCGTAAGGTTAGTAGCAGCATGATGAGTGGATTTAGGTACGACGATTCTAAGTGAAATAAGTCACACAGAAAAGGACACTTCTCATAAGGTATCACTGATAGAGGGAGTGTAAAAACCGTTACACTTGAACTGAATTACAAAACAGAACAGAGTCACACATGCAGAAAACACACTATGGCTGCTTAACGGGAAAGGTGAGGTGGGGTGATACATAAAACAAGGGTATCAAATTAGCTCAGATACCGTTCCATAAACCCAATATGTAATAGACAAGACCTACTCCTTGCTCAGAGAACTGGACTCAACACGCCCTAGTCACCGCACAAGAATATATCTGACTAATAATAATCGTAAAACCTATGTATTGATATCTCTCTGTTAGTGTGTCAAGTGGGTGTAAAGCGGCATAAACACAGCAGTGAAAAGCAGCTAAACCCCATTATAAAAATAAATTACTTTGAAACACCCATGAAACAAAGACAGTGAAAGAGAGAGAAATTCTTACACAATGCGTTCAGGGGCTGTGATGCAACCTGGATTGACCATATCTAGACGCACAGCTGGATGAGACATAAGGGTGGACACTCTTGGGGCTGAGAGGTTTGGTGAGGTTGGGTGAGCAAACTCAGACCCTTTAAAGTAATACTGTGTGGTACCCATCGCATGGGTCCCATATCTCCAGGTTCAAGGGCATCTTCCTACATCAAAAACATGCATGAGAAACCCAGAAGATGGTACACCGTGTGATGGGGAAAGGTTTCTAAAACGCACCTCATTTCTCATCTCCTTGTGCCCGGGTTCGCCATTCCAGCCGCTTTACTAGCAAGCTCCCTACTTGGAGCATCAGCACCTTTAACCTCCTGTTCCGTACAGGTTGCAATTTGTCCTGAGGATAAACGGGAAGACGTGGAACCAACGAGAGACTAGCTCTTGGTGTTGGGACAGGCACAGGTCACTCTATTTTCCCATCAGAAAGAAGAATTAACCACAGGCTCAGCCTGCCCCCCGGAACCAGAACAGGGCCTGAAGCCATTCTGTGATTTTGCGGCCAGCTCCCATAAACACGAGTTGTAGAATGGAGGTTCAGGGCACTGCAATTCACAAACCTGCAGAGTTATAAATGATAACTCTCGTCCACAAATATATTGAGGGAAGGCAAAGAAGAGGATTTGAAATCAAGGCAGAATTGCAGGAAACAGATTTCAGGAGGTAGATACGAATCGCCTTTAAAGCACATGAAAAGCGGCAAAACGTTGACAATGATGCCCTTGGCCAAAAAGGGCGTATGCGTTTTTTCCTGAATATATTCAGGAAAAGACGCATACGCCCTTTTTGGCCAAGCAAGCAACCTGGAAAGGCAAATCAGCGCTACAAAGAAGTCTCGCTTCCCATCGGTCAAAAGGGCCATGCTGAAAAAAGTGTCAAAAGCAGAAATGCAGGACAGGCCATGGAGAAATGGGAGCCTTGCTACACTGATGGGCGGTATGTAAATTGCCAACAGCCACTCTGGAGAAGTGTCCGGTGAGTCCTGAAACATCTGAAAAACACAGCTTAGAGAGCATAGGGCACTTCCACGCATGGGGGTATAAATTGGGAAAATTAAAAATCAGCAAGACACAAGCACCCCAAAGGTTAGGGCTGCTGTGTTGACCAGGACCTCCACTTCATTCCACCTTAAATATCCCAGGAAAGAGAAAAATGGATAAAGAAGTTGTGGTCCTTATGTACAATGGAATATCACTCAGCCATGAAATCAATGTCGTAAGGTTAGTAGCAGCATGATGAGTGGATTTAGGTACGACGATTCTAAGTGAAATAAGTCACACAGAAAAGGACACTTCTCATAAGGTATCACAGATAGAGGGAATGTAAAAACCGTTACACTTGAACTGAATTACAAAACAGAACAGAGTCACACATGCAGAAAACACACTATGGCTGCTTAAGGGGAAAGGTGAGGTGGGGTGATACATAAAACAAGGGTATCAAATTAGCTCAGATACCGTTCCATAAACCCAATATGTAATAGACAAGACCTACTCCTTGCTCAGAGAACTGGACTCAACACGCCCTATTCACCGCACAAGAATATATCTGACTAATAATAATCGTAAAACCTATGTATTGATATCTCTCTGTTAGTGTGTCAAGTGGGTGTAAAGCGGCATAAACACAGCATTGAAAAGCAGCTAAACCCCATTATAAAAATAAATTACTTTGAAACACCCATGAAACAAAGACAGTGAAAGAGAGAGAAATTCTTACACAATGCGTTCAGGGGCTGTGATGCAACCTGGATTGACCATATCTAGACGCACAGCTGGATGAGACATAAGGGTGGACACTCTTGGGGCTGAGAGGTTTGGTGAGGTTGGGTGAGCAAACGCAGACCCTTTAAAGTAATACTGCGTGGTACCCATCACATGGGTCCCAAATCTCCAGGTTCAAGGGCATCTTCCTACATCAAAAACATGCATGAGAAACCCCGAAGATGGTACACCGTGTGATGGGGAAAGGTTTCTAAAACGCACCTCATTTCTCATCTCCTTGTGCCCGGGTTCGCCATTCCAGCCGCTTTACTAGCAAGCTCCCTACTTGGAGCATCAGCACCTTTAACCTCCTGTTCCGTACAGGTTGCAATTTGTCCTGAGGATAAACGGGAAGACGTGGAACCAACGAGAGACTAGCTCTTGGTGTTGGGACAGGCACAGGTCACTCTATTTTCCCATCAGAAAGAAGAATTAACCACAGGCTCAGCCTGCCCCCCGGAACCAGAACAGGGCCTGAAGCCATTGTGCGATTTTGCGGCCAGCTCCCATAAAAACGAGTTGTAGAATGGAGGTTCAGGGCACTGCAATTCACAAACCTGCAGAGTTATAAATGATAACTCTCGTCCACAAATATATTGAGGGAAGGCAAAGAAGAGGATTTGAAATCAAGGCAGAATTGCAGGAAACAGATTTCAGGAGGTAGATAAGAATCGCCTTTAAAGCACATGAAAATTGGCAAAACGTTGACAATGATGCCCTTGGCCAAAAAGGGCGTATGCGTTTTTTCCTGAATATATTCAGGAAAAGACGCATACGCCCTTTTTGGCCAAACAAGCAACCTGGAAAGGCAAATCAGCGCTACAAAGAAGTCTCGCTTCCCATCGGTCAAAAGGGCCATGCTGAAAAAAGTGTCAAAACCAGAAATGCAGGACAGGCCATGGAGAAATGGGAGCCTTGCTACACTGATGGGCGGGATGTAAATTGCCAAGAGCCACTCTGGAGAAGTGTCCGGTGAGTCCTGAAACATCTGGAAAACACAGCTTAGAGAGCATAGGGCACTTCCACTCATGGGGGTATAAATTGGGAAAATTAAAAATCAGCAAGACACAAGCACCCCAAAGTTTAGGGCTGCTCTGTTGACCAGGACCTCCACTTCATTCCACCTTAAATATCCCAGGAAAGAGAAAAATGGATAAAGAAGTTGTGGTCCCTTTGTACAATGGAATATCACTCAGCCATGAAATCAATGTCGTAAGGTTAGTAGCAGCATGATGAGTGGATTTAGGTATGACGATTCTAAGTGAAATAAGTCACACAGAAAAGGACACTTCTCATAAGGTATCACTGATAGAGGGAGTGTAAAAACCGTTACACTTGAACTGAATTACAAAACAGAACAGAGTCACACATGCAGAAAACACACTATGGCTGCTTAACGGGAAAGGTGAGGTGGGGTGATACATAAAACAAGGGTATCAAATTAGCTCAGATACCGTTCCATAAACCCAATATGTAATAGACAAGACCTACTCCTTGCTCAGAGAACTGGACTCAACACGCCCTATTCACCGCACAAGAATATATCTGACTAATAATAATCGTAAAACCTATGTATTGATATCCCTCTGTTAGTGTGTCAAGTGGGTGTAAAGCAGCATAAACACAGCAGTGAAAAGCAGCTAAACCCCATTATAAAAATAAATTACTTTGAAACACCCATGAAACAAAGACAGTGAAAGAGAGAGAAATTCTTACACAATGCGTTCAGGGGCTGTGATGCAACCTGGATTGACCATATCTAGACCCACAGCTGGATGAGTCATAAGGGTGGACACTCTTGGGGCTGAGAGGTTTGGTGAGGTTGGGTGAGCAAACGCAGACCCTTTAAAGTAATACTGCGTGGTACCCATCGCATGGGTCCCAAATCTCCAGGTTCAAGGGCATCTTCCTACATCAAAAACATGCATGAGAAACCCCGAAGATGGTACACCGTGTGATAGGGAAAGCTTTCTAAAACGCACCTCATTTCTCATCTCCTTGTGCCCGGGTTCGCCATTTCAGCCGCTTTACTAGTAAGCTCCCTACTTGGAGCATCAGCACCTTTAACCTCCTGTTCCGTACAGGTTGCAATTTGTCCTGAGGATAAACGGGAAGACGTGGAACCAACGAGAGACTAGCTCTTGGTGTTGGGACAGGCACAGGTCACTCTATTTTCCCATCAGAAAGAAGAATTAACCACAGGCTCAGCCTGCCCCCCGGAACCAGAACAGGGCCTGAAGCCATTGTGCGATTTTGCGGCCAGCTCCCATAAAAACGAGTTGTAGAATGGAGGTTCAGGGCACTGCAATTCACAAACCTGCAGAGTTATAAATGATAACTCTCGTCCACAAATATATTGAGGGAAGGCAAAGAAAAGGATTTGAAATCAAGGCAGAATTGCAGGAAACAGATTTCAGGAGGAAGATACGAATAGCCTTTAAAGCACATGAAAAGTGGCAAAACGTTGACAATGATGCCCTTGGCCAAAAAGGGCGTATGCGTTTTTTCCTGAATATATTCAGGAAAAGACGCATACGCCCTTTTTGGCCAAGCAAGCAACCTGGAAAGGCAAATCAGCGCTACAAAGAAGTCGCGCTTCCCATCGGTCAAAAGGGCCATGCTGAAAAAAGTGTCAAAACCAGAAATGCAGGACAGGCCATGGAGAAATGGGAGCCTTGCTACACTGATGGGCGGGATGTAAATTGCCAAGAGCCACTCTGGAGAAGTGTCCGGTGAGTCCTGAAACATCTGGAAAACACAGCTTAGAGAGCATAGGGCACTTCCACTCGTGGGGGTATAAATTGGGAAAATTAAAAATCAGCAAGACACAAGCACCCCAAAGTTTAGGGCTGCTCTGTTGACCAGGACCTCCACTTCATTCCACCTTAAATATCCCAGGAAAGAGAAAAATGGATAAAGAAGTTGTGGTCCTTATGTACAATGGAATATCACTCAGCCATGAAATCAATGTCGTAAGGTTAGTAGCAGCATGATGAGTGGATTTAGGTACGACGATTCTAAGTGAAATAAGTCACACAGAAAAGGACACTTCTCATAAGGTATCACTGATAGAGGGAGTGTAAAAACCGTTACACTTGAACTGAATTACAAAACAGAACAGAGTCACACATGCAGAAAACACACTATGGCTGCTTAACGGGAAAGGTGAGGTGGGGTGATACATAAAACAAGGGTATCAAATTAGCTCAGATACCGTTCCATAAACCCAATATGTAATAGACAAGACCTACTCCTTGCTCAGAGAACTGGACTCAACACGCCCTAGTCACCGCACAAGAATATATCTGACTAATAATAATCGTAAAACCTATGTATTGATATCTCTCTGTTAGTGTGTCAAGTGGGTGTAAAGCGGCATAAACACAGCAGTGAAAAGCAGCTAAACCCCATTATAAAAATAAATTACTTTGAAACACCCATGAAACAAAGACAGTGAAAGAGAGAGAAATTCTTACACAATGCGTTCAGGGGCTGTGATGCAACCTGGATTGACCATATCTAGACGCACAGCTGGATGAGACATAAGGGTGGACACTCTTGGGGCTGAGAGGTTTGGTGAGGTTGGGTGAGCAAACGCAGACCCTTTAAAGTAATACTGCGTGGTACCCATCACATGGGTCCCAAATCTCCAGGTTCAAGGGCATCTTCCTACATCAAAAACATGCATGAGAAACCCCGAAGATGGTACACCGTGTGATGGGGAAAGGTTTCTAAAACGCACCTCATTTCTCATCTCCTTGTGCCCGGGTTCGCCATTCCAGCCGCTTTACTAGCAAGCTCCCTACTTGGAGCATCAGCACCTTTAACCTCCTGTTCCGTACAGGTTGCAATTTGTCCTGAGGATAAACGGGAAGACGTGGAACCAACGAGAGACTAGCTCTTGGTGTTGGGACAGGCACAGGTCATTCTATTTTCCCATCAGAAAGAAGAATTAACCACAGGCTCAGCCTGCCCCCCGGAACCAGAACAGGGCCTGAAGCCATTGTGCGATTTTGCGGCCAGCTCCCATAAAAACGAGTTGTAGAATGGAGGTTCAGGGCACTGCAATTCACAAACCTGCAGAGTTATAAATGATAACTCTCGTCCACAAATATATTGAGGGAAGGCAAAGAAGAGGATTTGAAATCAAGGCAGAATTGCAGGAAACAGATTTCAGGAGGTAGATAAGAATCGCCTTTAAAGCACATGAAAATTGGCAAAACGTTGACAATGATGCCCTTGGCCAAAAAGGGCGTATGCGTTTTTTCCTGAATATATTCAGGAAAAGACGCATACGCCCTTTTTGGCCAAACAAGCAACCTGGAAAGGCAAATCAGCGCTACAAAGAAGTCTCGCTTCCCATCGGTCAAAAGGGCCATGCTGAAAAAAGTGTCAAAAGCAGAAATGCAGGACAGGCCATGGAGAAATGGGAGCCTTGCTACACTGATGGGCGGGATGTAAATTGCCAAGAGCCACTCTGGAGAAGTGTCCGGTGAGTCCTGAAACATCTGGAAAACACAGCTTAGAGAGCATAGGGCACTTCCACTCATGGGGGTATAAATTGGGAAAATTAAAAATCAGCAAGACACAAGCACCCCAAAGTTTAGGGCTGCTCTGTTGACCAGGACCTCCACTTCATTCCACCTTAAATATCCCAGGAAAGAGAAAAATGGATAAAGAAGTTGTGGTCCCTTTGTACAATGGAATATCACTCAGCCATGAAATCAATGTCGTAAGGTTAGTAGCAGCATGATGAGTGGATTTAGGTACGACGATTCTAAGTGAAATAAGTCACACAGAAAAGGACACTTCTCATAAGGTATCACTGATAGAGGGAGTGTAAAAACCGTTACACTTGAACTGAATTACAAAACAGAACAGAGTCACACATGCAGAAAACACACTATGGCTGCTTAACGGGAAAGGTGAGGTGGGGTGATACATAAAACAAGGGTATCAAATTAGCTCAGATACCGTTCCATAAACCCAATATGTAATAGACAAGACCTACTCCTTGCTCAGAGAACTGGACTCAACACGCCCTATTCACCGCACAAGAATATATCTGACTAATAATAATCGTAAAACCTATGTATTGATATCCCTCTGTTAGTGTGTCAAGTGGGTGTAAAGCAGCATAAACACAGCAGTGAAAAGCAGCTAAACCCCATTATAAAAATAAATTACTTTGAAACACCCATGAAACAAAGACAGTGAAAGAGAGAGAAATTCTTACACAATGCGTTCAGGGGCTGTGATGCAACCTGGATTGACCATATCTAGACCCACAGCTGGATGAGTCATAAGGGTGGACACTCTTGGGGCTGAGAGGTTTGGTGAGGTTGGGTGAGCAAACGCAGACCCTTTAAAGTAATACTGCGTGGTACCCATCGCATGGGTCCCAAATCTCCAGGTTCAAGGGCATCTTCCTACATCAAAAACATGCATGAGAAACCCCGAAGATGGTACACCGTGTGATAGGGAAAGGTTTCTAAAACGCACCTCATTTCTCATCTCCTTGTGCCCGGGTTCGCCATTTCAGCCGCTTTACTAGTAAGCTCCCTACTTGGAGCATCAGCACCTTTAACCTCCTGTTCCGTACAGGTTGCAATTTGTCCTGAGGATAAACGGGAAGACGTGGAACCAACGAGAGACTAGCTCTTGGTGTTGGGACAGGCACAGGTCACTCTATTTTCCCATCAGAAAGAAGAATTAACCACAGGCTCAGCCTGCCCCCCGGAACCAGAAAAGGGCCTGAAGCCATTGTGCGATTTTGCGGCCAGCTCCCATAAAAACGAGTTGTAGAATGGAGGTTCAGGGCACTGCAATTCACAAACCTGCAGAGTTATAAATGATAACTCTCGTCCACAAATATATTGAGGGAAGGCAAAGAAAAGGATTTGAAATCAAGGCAGAATTGCAGGAAACAGATTTCAGGAGGAAGATACGAATAGCCTTTAAAGCACATGAAAAGTGGCAAAACGTTGACAATGATGCCCTTGGCCAAAAAGGGCGTATGCGTTTTTTCCTGAATATATTCAGGAAAAGACGCATACGCCCTTTTTGGCCAAGCAAGCAACCTGGAAAGGCAAATCAGCGCTACAAAGAAGTCGCGCTTCCCATCGGTCAAAAGGGCCATGCTGAAAAAAGTGTCAAAACCAGAAATGCAGGACAGGCCATGGAGAAATGGGAGCCTTGCTACACTGATGGGCGGGATGTAAATTGCCAAGAGCCACTCTGGAGAAGTGTCCGGTGAGTCCTGAAACATCTGGAAAACACAGCTTAGACAGCATAGGGCACTTCCACTCGTGGGGGTATAAATTGGGAAAATTAAAAATCAGCAAGACACAAGCACCCCAAAGTTTAGGGCTGCTCTGTTGACCAGGACCTCCACTTCATTCCACCTTAAATATCCCAGGAAAGAGAAAAATGGATAAAGAAGTTGTGGTCCTTATGTACAATGGAATATCACTCAGCCATGAAATCAATGTCGTAAGGTTAGTAGCAGCATGATGAGTGGATTTAGGTACGACGATTCTAAGTGAAATAAGTCACACAGAAAAGGACACTTCTCATAAGGTATCACTGATAGAGGGAGTGTAAAAACCGTTACACTTGAACTGAATTACAAAACAGAACAGAGTCACACATGCAGAAAACACACTATGGCTGCTTAACGGGAAAGGTGAGGTGGGGTGATACATAAAACAAGGGTATCAAATTAGCTCAGATACCGTTCCATAAACCCAATATGTAATAGACAAGACCTACTCCTTGCTCAGAGAACTGGACTCAACACGCCCTATTCACCGCACAAGAATATATCTGACTAATAATAATCGTAAAACCTATGTATTGATATCTCTCTGTTAGTGTGTCAAGTGGGTGTAAAGCGGCATAAACACAGCAGTGAAAAGCAGCTAAACCCCATTATAAAAATAAATTACTTTGAAACACCCATGAAACAAAGACAGTGAAAGAGAGAGAAATTCTTACACAATGCGTTCAGGGGCTGTGATGCAACCTGGATTGACCATATCTAGACGCACAGCTGGATGAGACATAAGGGTGGACACTCTTGGGGCTGAGAGGTTTGGTGAGGTTGGGTGAGCAAACGCAGACCCTTTAAAGTAATACTGTGTGGTACCCATCGCATGGGTCCCAAATCTCCAGGTTCAAGGGCATCTTCCTACATCAAAAACATGCATGAGAAACCCAGAAGATGGTACACCGTGTGATGGGGAAAGGTTTCTAAAACGCACCTCATTTCTCATCTCCTTGTGCCCGGGTTCGCCATTCCAGCCGCTTTACTAGCAAGCTCCCTACTTGGAGCATCAGCACCTTTAACCTCCTGTTCCGTACAGGTTGCAATTTGTCCTGAGGATGAACGGGAAGACGGGGAACCAACGAGAGACTAGCTCTTGGTGTTGGGACAGGCACAGGTCACTCTATTTTCCCATCAGAAAGAAGAATTAACCACAGGCTCAGCCTGCCCCCCGGAACCAGAACAGGGCCTGAAGCCATTCTGCGATTTTGCGGCCAGCTCCCATAAAAACGAGTTGTAAAATGGAGGTTCAGGGCACTGCAATTCACAAACCTGCAGAGTTATAAATGATAACTCTCGTCCACAAATATATTGAGGGAAGGCCAAGAAGAGGTTTTGAAATCAAGGCAGAATTGCAGGAAACAGATTTCAGGAGGTAGATACGAATCGCCTTTAAAGCACATGAAAAGCGGCAAAACGTTGACAATGATGCCCTTGGCCAAAAAGGGCGTATGCGTTTTTTCCTGAATATATTCAGGAAAAAACGCATACGCCCATTTTGGCCAACCAAGCAACCTGGAAAGGCAAATCAGCGCTACAAAGAAGTCTTGCTTCCCATCGGTCAAAAGGGCCATGCTGAAAAAAGGGTCAAAACCAGAAATGCAGGACAGGCCATGGAGAAATGGGAGCCTTGCTACACTGATGGGTGGGATGTAAATTGCCAAGAGCCACTCTGGAGAAGAGTCCGGTGAGTCCTGAAACATCTGAAAAACACAGCTTAGAGAGCATAGGGCACTTCCACTCATGGGGGTATAAATTGGGAAAATTAAAAATCAGCAAGACACAAGCACCCCAAAGTTTAGGGCTGCTCTGTTGACCAGGACCTCCACTTCATTCCACCTTAAATATCCCAGGAAAGAGAAAAATGGATAAAGAAGTTGTGGTCCTTATGTACAATGGAATATCACTCAGCCATGAAATCAATGTCGAAAGGTTAGTAGCAGCATGATGAGTGGATTTAGGTACGATGATTCTAAGTGAAATAAGTCACACAGAAAAGGACACTTCTCATAAGGTATCACTGATAGAGGGAATGTAAAAACCGTTACACTTGAACTGAATTACAAAACAGAACAGAGTCACACATGCAGAAAACACACTATGGCTGCTTAACGGGAAATGTGATGTGGGGTGACACATAAAACAAGGGTATCAAATTAGCTCAGATACCGTTCCATAAACCCAATATGTAATAGACAAGACCTACTCCTTGCTCAGAGAACTGGACTCAACACGCCCTATTCACCGCACAAGAATATATCTGACTAATAATAATCATAAAACCTATGTATTGATATCTCTCTGTTAGTGTGTCAAGTGGGTGTAAAGCGGCATAAACACAGCAGTGAAAAGCAGCTAAACCCCATTATAAAAATAAATGACTTTGAAACACCCATGAAACAAAGACAGTGAAAGAGAGAGAAATTCTTACACAATGCGTTCAGGGGCTGTGATGCAACCTGGATTGACCATATCTAGACGCACAGCTGGATGAGACATAAGGGTGGACACTCTTGGGGCTGAGAGGTTTGGTGAGGTTGGGTGAGCAAACGCAGACCCTTTAAAGTAATACTGTGTGGTACCCATCGCATGGGTCCCAAATCTCCAGGTTCAAGGGCATCTTCCTACATCAAAAACATGCATGAGAAACCCAGAAGATGGTACACCGTGTGATGGGGAAAGGTTTCTAAAACGCACCTCATTTCTCATCTCCTTGTGCCCGGGTTCGCCATTCCAGCCACTTTACTAGCAAGCTCCCTACTTGGAGCATCAGCACCTTTAACCTCCTGTTCCGTACAGGTTGCAATTTGTCCTGAGGATAAACGGGAAGACGTGGAACCAACGAGAGACTAGCTCTTGGTGTTGGGACAGGCACTGGTCACTCTATTTTCCCATCAGGAAGAAGAATTAACCACAGGCTCAGCCTGCCTCCCAGAACCAGAACAGAGCCTGAAGCCAGCCTGTGCTTTTGCGGCCAGCTCCCAAAAAAGCGAGTTGTAAAATGGAGCTTCAGGGCACTGCAATTCGCAAACCTGCAGAGTTATAAATGATAACTCTCGTCCACAAATATATTGAGGGAAGGCAAAGAAGAGGATTTGAAATCAAGGCAGAATTGCAGGAAACAGATTTCAGGAGGTAGATACGAATCGCCTTTAAAGCACATGAAAAGCGGCAAAACGTTGACAATGATGCCCTTGGCCAAAAAGGGCGTATGCGTTTTTTCCTGAATATATTCAGGAAAAAACGCATACGCCCTTTTTGGCCAACCAAGCAACCTGGAAAGGCAAATCAGCACTACAAACAAGTCTCGCTTCCCATCGGTCAAAAGGGCCATGCTGAAAAACGTGTCAAAACCAGAAATGCAGGACAGGCCACGGAGAAATGGGAGCCTTGCTACACTGATGGGCGGGATGTAAATTGCCAAGAGCCACTCTGGAGAAGTGTCCGGTGAGTCCTGAAACATCTGAAAAACACAGCTTAGAGAGCATAGGGCACTTCCACTCATGGGGGTATAAATTGGGAAAATTAAAAATCAGCAAGACACAAGCACCCCAAAGTTTAGGGCTGCTCTGTTGACCAGGACCTCCACTTCATTCCACCTTAAATATCCCAGGAAAGAGAAAAATGGATAAAGAAGTTGTGGTCCTTATGTACAATGGAATATCACTCAGCCATGAAATCAATGTCGTAAGGTTAGTAGCAGCATGATGAGTGGATTTAGGTACGACGATTCTAAGTGAAATAAGTCACACAGAAAAGGACACTTCTCATAAGGTATCACTGATAGAGGGAATGTAAAAACCATTACACTTGAACTGAATTACAAAACAGAACAGAGTCACACATGCAGAAAACACACTATGGCTGCTTAACGGGAAAGGTGAGGTGGGGTGATGCATAAAACAAGGGTATCAAATTAGCTCACATTCCGTTCCATAAACCCAATATGTAATAGACAAGACCTACTCCTTGCTCAGAGAACTGGACTCAACACGCCCTATTCACCGCACAAGAATATATCTGACTAATAATAATCGTAAAACCTATGTATTGATATCTCTCTGTTAGTGTGTCAAGTGGGTGTAAAGCGGCATAAACACAGCAGTGAAAAGCAGCTAAACCCCATTATAAAAATAAATTACTTTGAAACACCCATGAAACAAAGACAGTGAAAGAGAGAGAAATTCTTACACAATGCGTTCAGGGGCTGTGATGCAACCTGGATTGACCATATCTAGACGCACAGCTGGATGAGACATAAGGGTGGGCACTCTTGGGGCTGAGAGGTTTGGTGAGGTTGGGTGAGCAAACGCAGACCCTTTAAAGTAATACTGCGTGGTACCCATCGCATGGGTCCCAAATCTCCAGGTTCAAGGGCATCTTCCTACATCAAAAACATGCATGAGAAACCCCGAAGATGGTACACCGTGTGATGGGGAAAGGTTTCTAAAACGCACCTCATTTCTCATCTCCTTGTGCCCGGGTTCGCCATTCCAGCCGCTTTACTAGCAAGCTCCCTACTTGGAGCATCAGCACCTTTAACCTCCTGTTCCGTACAGGTTGCAATTTGTCCTGAGGATAAACGGGAAGACGTGGAACCAACGAGAGACTAGCTCTTGGTGTTGGGACAGGCACAGGTCACTCTATTTTCCCATCAGAAAGAAGAATTAACCACAGGCTCAGCCTGACCCCCGGAACCAGAACAGGGCCTGAAGCCATTCTGCGATTTTGCGGCCAGCTCCCATAAAAACGAGTTGTAAAATGGAGGTTCAGGGCACTGCAATTCACAAACCTGCAGAGTTATAAATGATAACTCTCGTCCACAAATATATTGAGGGAAGGCAAAGAAGAGGATTTGAAATCAAGGCAGAATTGCAGGAAACAGATTTCAGGAGGTAGATACGAATCGCCTTTAAAGCACATGAAAAGCGGCAAAACGTTGACAATGATGCCCTTGGCCAAAAAGGGCGTATGCGTTTTTTCCTGAATATATTCAGGAAAAAACGCATACGCCCTTTTCGGCCAACCAAGCAACCTGGAAAGGCAAATCAGCGCTACAAAGAAGTCTCGCTTCCCATTGGACAAAAGGGCCATGCTGAAAAAAGTGTCAAAACCAGAAATGCAGGACAGGCCATGGAGAAATGGGAGCATTGCTACACTGATGGGCGGGATGTAAATTGCCAAGAGCCACTCTGGAGAAGTGTCCGGTGAGTCCTGAAACATCTGAAAAACACAGCTCAGAGAACATAGGGCACTTCCACTCATGGGGGTATAAATTGGGAAAATTAAAAATCAGCAAGACACAAGCACCCCAAAGTTTAGGGCTGCTCTGTTGACCAGGACCTCCACTTCATTCCACATTAAATATCACAGGAAAGAGAAAAATGGTTAAAGAAGTTGTGGTCCTTATGTACAATGGAATATCACTCAGCCATGAAATCAATGTCGTAAGGTTAGTAGCAGCATGATGAGTGGATTTAGGTACGACGATTCTAAGTGAAATAAGTCACACAGAAAAGGACACTTCTCATAAGGTATCACTGATAGAGGGAATGTAAAAACCATTACACTTGAACTGAATTACAAAACAGAACAGAGTCACACATGCAGAAAACACACTATGGCTGCTTAACGGGAAAGGTGAGGTGGGGTGATACATAAAACAAGGGTATCAAATTAGCTCAGATACCGTTCCATAAACCCAATATGTAACAGACAAGACCTACTCCTTGCTCAGAGAACTGGACTCAACACGCCCTATTCACCACACAAGAATATATCTGACTAATAATAATCGTAAAACCTATGTATTGATATCTCTCTGTTAGTTTGTCAAGTGGGTGTAAAGCGGCATAAACACAGCAGTGAAAAGCAGCTAAACCCCATTATAAAAATAAATTACTTTGAAACAACCATGAAACAAAGACAGTGAAAGAGAGAGAAATTCTTACACAATGCGTTCAGGGGCTGTGATGCAACCTGGATTGACCATATCTAGACGCACAGCTGGATGAGACATAAGGGTGGACACTCTTGGGGATGAGAGGTTTGGTGAGGTTGGGTGAGCAAACGCAGACCCTTTAAAGTAATACTGCGTGGTACCCATCGCATGGGTCCCAAATCTCCAGGTTCAAGGGCATCTTCCTACATCAAAAACAAGCATGAGAAACCCAGAAGATGGTACACCGTGTGATGGGGAAAGGTTTCTAAAACGCACCTCATTTCTCATCTCCTTGTGCCCGGGTTCGCCATTCCAGCCGCTTTACTAGCAAGCTCCCTACTTGGAGCATCAGCACCTTTAACCTCCTGTTCCGTACAGGTTGCAATTTGTCCTGAGGATAAACGGGAAGACGTGGAACCAACGAGAGACTAGCTCTTGGTGTTGGGACAGGCACAGGTCACTCTATTTTCCCATCAGAAAGAAGAATTAACCACAGGCTCAGCCTGACCCCCGGAACCAGAACAGGGCCTGAAGCCATTCTGCGATTTTGCGGCCAGCTCCCATAAAAACGAGTTGTAAAATGGAGGTTCAGGGCACTGCAATTCACAAACCTGCAGAGTTATAAATGATAACTCTCGTCCACAAATATATTGAGGGAAGGCAAAGAAGAGGATTTGAAATCAAGGCAGAATTGCAGGAAACAGATTTCAGGAGGTAGATACGAATCGCCTTTAAAGCACATGAAAAGCGGCAAAACGTTGACAATGATGCCCTTGGCCAAAAAGGGCGTATGCGTTTTTTCCTGAATATATTCAGGAAAAAACGCATACGCCCTTTTTGGCCAACCAAGCAACCTGGAAAGGCAAATCAGCGCTACAAAGAAGTCTCGCTTCCCATCGGTCAAAAGGACCATGCTGAAAAATGTGTCAAAACCAGAAATGCAGGACAGGCCATGGAGAAACGGGAGCCTTGCTACACTGATGGGCGGGATGTAAATTGCCAAGAGCCACTCTGGAGAAGTGTCCGGTGAGTCCTGAAACATCTGAAAAACACAGCTTAGAGAGCATAGGGCACTTCCACTCATGGGGGTATAAATTGGGAAAATTAAAAATCAGCAAGACACAAGCACCCCAAAGTTGAGGTCTGCTCTGTTGACAAGGACCTCCACTTCATTCCACCTTAAATATCCCAGGAAAGAGAAAAATGGATAAAGAAGTTGTGGTCCTTATGTACAATGGAATATCACTCAACCATGAAATCAATGTCGTAAGGTTAGTAGCAGCATGATGAGTGGATTTAGGTACGACGATTCTAAGTGAAATAAGTCACACAGAAAAGGACACTTCTCATAAGGTATCACTGATAGAGGGAATGTAAAAACCGTTACACTTGAACTGAATTACAAAACAGAACAGAGTCACACATGCAGAAAACACACTATGGCTGCTTAACGGGAAAGGTGAGGTGGGGTGATAAATAAAACAAGGGTATCAAATTAGCTCAGATACTGTTCCATAAACCCAATATGTAATAGACAAGACCTACTCCTTGCTCAGAGAACTGGACTCAACACGCCCTATTCACCGCACAAGAATATATCTGACTAATAATAATCGTAAAACCTATGTATTGATATCTCTCTGTTAGTGTGTCAAGTGGGTGTAAAGCGGCATAAACACAGCAGTGAAAAGCAGCTAAACCCCATTATAAAAATAAATTACTTTGAAACACCCATGAAACAAAGACAGTGAAAGAGAGAGAAATTCTTACACAATGCGTTCAGGGGCTGTGATGCAACCTGGATTGACCATATCTAGACGCACAGCTGGATGAGACATAAGGGTGGACACTCTTGGGGCTGAGAGGTTTGGTGAGGTTGGGTGAGCAAACGCAGACCCTTTAAAGTAATACTGTGTGGTACCCATCGCATGGGTCCCAAATCTCCAGGTTCAAGGGCATCTTCCTACATCAAAAACATGCATGAGAAACCCAGATGATGGTACACCGTGTGATGGGGAAAGGTTTCTAAAACGCAGCTCATTTCTCATCTCCTTGTGCCCGGGTTCGCCATTCCAGCCGCTTTACTAGCAAGCTCCCTACTTGGAGCATCAGCACCTTTAACCTCCTGTTCCGTACAGGTTGTAATTTGTCCTGAGGATAAACGGGAAGACGTGGAACCAACGAGAGACTAGCTCTTGGTGTTGGGACAGGCACAGGTCACTCTATTTTCCCATCAGAAAGAAGAATTAACCACAGGCTCAGCCTGCCCCCCGGAACCAGAACAGGGCCTGAAGCCATTCTGCGATTTTGCGGCCAGCTCCCATAAAAACGAGTTGTAGAATGGAAGTTCACGGCACTGCAATTCACAAACCTGCAGAGTTATAAATGATAACTCTCGTCCACAAATATATTGAGGGAAGGCAAAGAAGAGGATTTGAAATCAAGGCAGAATTGCAGGAAACAGATTTCAGGAGGTAGATACGAATCGCCTTTAAAGCACATGAAAAGCGGCAAAACGTTGACAATGATGCCCTTGGCCAAAAAGGGCGTATGCGTTTTTTCCTGAATATATTCAGGAAAAAACGCATACGCCCTTTTTGGCCAACCAAGCAACCTGGAAAGGCAAATCAGCGCTACAAAGAAGTCTCGCTTCCCATCGGTCAAAAGGGCCATGCTGAAAAAAGTGTCAAAACCAGAAATGCAGGACAGGCCATGGAGAAATGGGAGCCTTGCTACACTGATGGGTGGGATGTAAATTGCCAAGAGCCACTCTGGAGAAGAGTCCGGTGAGTCCTGAAACATCTGAAAAACACAGCTTAGAGAGCATAGGGCACTTCCACTCATGGGGGTATAAATTGGGAAAATTAAAAATCAGCAAGACACAAGCACCCCAAAGTTTAGGGCTGCTCTGTTGACCAGGACCTCCACTTCATTCCACCTTAAATATCCCAGGAAAGAGAAAAATGGATAAAGAAGTTGTGGTCCTTATGTACAATGGAATATCACTCAGCCATGAAATCAATGTCGTAAGGTTAGTAGCAGCATGATGAGTGGATTTAGGTACGATGATTCTAAGTGAAATAAGTCACACAGAAAAGGACACTTCTCATAAGGTATCACTGATAGAGGGAATGTAAAAACCGTTACACTTGAACTGAATTACAAAACAGAACAGAGTCACACATGCAGAAAACACACTATGGCTGCTTAACGGGAAATGTGATGTGGGTGACACATAAAACAAGGGTATCAAATTAGCTCAGATACCGTTCCATAAACCCAATATGTAATAGACAAGACCTACTCCTTGCTCAGAGAACTGGACTCAACACGCCCTATTCACCGCACAAGAATATATCTGACTAATAATAATCATAAAACCTATGTATTGATATCTCTCTGTTAGTGTGTCAAGTGGGTGTAAAGCGGCATAAACACAGCAGTGAAAAGCAGCTAAACCCCATTATAAAAATAAATTACTTTGAAACACCCATGAAACAAAGACAGTGAAAGAGAGAGAAATTCTTACACAATGCGTTCAGGGGCTGTGATGCAACCTGGATTGACCATATCTAGACGCACAGCTGGATGAGACATAAGGGTGGGCACTCTTGGGGCTGAGAGGTTTGGTGAGGTTGGGTGAGCAAACGCAGACCCTTTAAAGTAATACTGCGTGGTACCCATCGCATGGGTCCCAAATCTCCAGGTTCAAGGGCATCTTCCTACATCAAAAACATGCATGAGAAACCCAGAAGATGGTACACCGTGTGATGGGGAAAGGTTTCTAAAACGTACCTCATTTCTCATCTCCTTGTGCCCGGGTTCGCCATTCCAGCCGCTTTACTAGCAAGCTCCCTACTTGGAGCATCAGCACCTTTAACCTCCTGTTCCGTACAGGTTGCAATTTGTCCTGAGGATAAACGGGAAGACGTGGAACCAACGAGAGACTAGCTCTTGGTGTTGGGACAGGCACAGGTCACTCTATTTTCCCATCAGAAAGAAGAATTAACCACAGGCTCAGCCTGCCCCCCGGAACCAGAACAGGGCCTGAAGCCATTCTGCGATTTTGCGGCCAGCTCCCATAAAAACGAGTTGTAGAATGGAGGTTCACGGCACTGCAATTCACAAACCTGCAGAGTTATAAATGATAACTCTCGTCCACAAATATATTGAGGGAAGGCAAAGAAGAGGATTTGAAATCAAGGCAGAATTGCAGGAAACAGATTTCAGGAGGTAGATACGAATCGCCTTTAAAGCACATGAAAAGCGGCAAAACGTTGACAATGATGCCCTTGGCCAAAAAGGGCGTATGCGTTTTTTCCTGAATATATTCAGGAAAAAACGCATACGCCCTTTTTGGCCAACCAAGCAACCTGGAAAGGCAAATCAGCGCTACAAAGAAGTCTCGCTTCCCATCGGTCAAAAGGGCCATGCTGAAAAAAGTGTCAAAACCAGAAATGCAGGACAGGCCATGGAGAAATGGGAGCCTTGCTACACTGATGGGTGGGATGTAAATTGCCAAGAGCCACTCTGGAGAAGAGTCCGGTGAGTCCTGAAACATCTGAAAAACACAGCTTAGAGAGCATAGGGCACTTCCACTCATGGGGGTATAAATTGGGAAAATTAAAAATCAGCAAGACACAAGCACCCCAAAGTTTAGGGCTGCTCTGTTGACCAGGACCTCCACTTCATTCCACCTTAAATATCCCAGGAAAGAGAAAAATGGATAAAGAAGTTGTGGTCCTTATGTACAATGGAATATCACTCAGCCATGAAATCAATGTCGTAAGGTTAGTAGCAGCATGATGAGTGGATTTAGGTACGATGATTCTAAGTGAAATAAGTCACACAGAAAAGGACACTTCTCATAAGGTATCACTGATAGAGGGAATGTAAAAACCGTTACACTTGAACTGAATTACAAAACAGAACAGAGTCACACATGCAGAAAACACACTATGGCTGCTTAACGGGAAATGTGATGTGGGTGACACATAAAACAAGGGTATCAAATTAGCTCAGATACCGTTCCATAAACCCAATATGTAATAGACAAGACCTACTCCTTGCTCAGAGAACTGGACTCAACACGCCCTATTCACCGCACAAGAATATATCTGACTAATAATAATCATAAAACCTATGTATTGATATCTCTCTGTTAGTGTGTCAAGTGGGTGTAAAGCGGCATAAACACAGCAGTGAAAAGCAGCTAAACCCCATTATAAAAATAAATTACTTTGAAACACCCATGAAACAAAGACAGTGAAAGAGAGAGAAATTCTTACACAATGCGTTCAGGGGCTGTGATGCAACCTGGATTGACCATATCTAGACGCACAGCTGGATGAGACATAAGGGTGGGCACTCTTGGGGCTGAGAGGTTTGGTGAGGTTGGGTGAGCAAACGCAGACCCTTTAAAGTAATACTGCGTGGTACCCATCGCATGGGTCCCAAATCTCCAGGTTCAAGGGCATCTTCCTACATCAAAAACATGCATGAGAAACCCAGAAGATGGTACACCGTGTGATGGGGAAAGGTTTCTAAAACGTACCTCATTTCTCATCTCCTTGTGCCCGGGTTCGCCATTCCAGCCGCTTTACTAGCAAGCTCCCTACTTGGAGCATCAGCACCTTTAACCTCCTGTTCCGTACAGGTTGCAATTTGTCCTGAGGATAAACGGGAAGACGTGGAACCAACGAGAGACTAGCTCTTGGTGTTGGGACAGGCACAGGTCACTCTATTTTCCCATCAGAAAGAAGAATTAACCACAGGCTCAGCCTGACCCCCGGAACCAGAACAGGGCCTGAAGCCATTCTGCGATTTTGCGGCCAGCTCCCATAAAAACGAGTTGTAAAATGGAGGTTCAGGGCACTGCAATTCACAAACCTGCAGAGTTATAAATGATAACTCTCGTCCACAAATATATTGAGGGAAGGCAAAGAAGAGGATTTGAAATCAAGGCAAAATTGCAGGAAACAGATTTCAGGAGGTAGATACGAATCGCCTTTAAAGCACATGAAAAGCGGCAAAACGTTGACAATGATGCCCTTGGCCAAAAAGGGCGTATGCGTTTTTTCCTGAATATATTCAGGAAAAAACGCATACGCCCTTTTCGGCCAACCAAGCAACCTGGAAAGGCAAATCAGCGCTACAAAGAAGTCTCGCTTCCCATTGGTCAAAAGGGCCATGCTGAAAAAAGTGTCAAAACCAGAAATGCAGGACAGGCCATGGAGAAATGGGAGCATTGCTACACTGATGGGCGGGATGTAAATTGCCAAGAGCCACTCTGGAGAAGTGTCCGGTGAGTCCTGAAACATCTGAAAAACACAGCTCAGAGAACATAGGGCACTTCCACTCATGGGGGTATAAATTGGGAAAATTAAAAATCAGCAAGACACAAGCACCCCAAAGTTTAGGGCTGCTCTGTTGACCAGGACCTCCACTTCATTCCACATTAAATATCCCAGGAAAGAGAAAAATGGATAAAGAAGTTGTGGTCCTTATGTACAATGGAATATCACTCAGCCATGAAATCAATGTCGTAAGGTTAGTAGCAGCATGATGAGTGGATTTAGGTACGATGATTCTAAGTGAAATAAGTCACACAGAAAAGGACACTTCTCATAAGGTATCACTGATAGAGGGAATGTAAAAACCGTTACACTTGAACTGAATTACAAAACAGAACAGAGTCACACATGCAGAAAACACACTATGGCTGCTTAACGGGAAATGTGATGTGGGGTGACACATAAAACAAGGGTATCAAATTAGCTCAGATACCGTTCCATAAACCCAATATGTAATAGACAAGACCTACTCCTTGCTCAGAGAACTGGACTCAACACGCCCTATTCACCGCACAAGAATATATCTGACTAATAATAATCATAAAACCTATGTATTGATATCTCTCTGTTAGTGTGTCAAGTGGGTGTAAAGCGGCATAAACACAGCAGTGAAAAGCAGCTAAACCCCATTATAAAAATAAATTACTTTGAAACACCCATGAAACAAAGACAGTGAAAGAGAGAGAAATTCTTACACAATGCGTTCAGGGGCTGTGATGCAACCTGGATTGACCATATCTAGACGCACAGCTGGATGAGACATAAGGGTGGACACTCTTGGGGAGGAGAGGTTTGGTGAGGTTGGGTGAGCAAACGCAGACCCTTTAAAGTAATACTGTGTGGTACCCATCGCATGGGTCCCAAATCTCCAGGTTCAAGGGCATCTTCCTACATCAAAAACATGCATGAGAAACCCAGAAGATGGTACACCGTGTGATGGGGAAAGGTTTCTAAAACGCACCTCATTTCTCATCTCCTTGTGCCCGGGTTCGCCATTCCAGCCACTTTACTAGCAAGCTCCCTACTTGGAGCATCAGCACCTTTAACCTCCTGTTCCGTACAGGTTGCAATTTGTCCTGAGGATAAACGGGAAGACGTGGAACCAACGAGAGACTAGCTCTTGGTGTTGGGACAGGCACTGGTCACTCTATTTTCCCATCAGGAAGAAGAATTAACCACAGGCTCAGCCTGCCTCCCAGAACCAGAACAGAGCCTGAAGCCAGCCTGTGCTTTTGCGGCCAGCTCCCAAAAAAGCGAGTTGTAAAATGGAGCTTCAGGGCACTGCAATTCGCAAACCTGCAGAGTTATAAATGATAACTCTCGTCCACAAATATATTGAGGGAAGGCAAAGAAGAGGATTTGAAATCAAGGCAGAATTGCAGGAAACAGATTTCAGGAGGTAGATACGAATCGCCTTTAAAGCACATGAAAAGCGGCAAAACGTTGACAATGATGCCCTTGGCCAAAAAGGGCGTATGCGTTTTTTCCTGAATATATTCAGGAAAAAACGCATACGCCCTTTTTGGCCAACCAAGCAACCTGGAAAGGCAAATCAGCGCTACAAAGAAGTCTCGCTTCCCATCGGTCAAAAGGACCATGCTGAAAAATGTGTCAAAACCAGAAATGCAGGACAGGCCATGGAGAAACGGGAGCCTTGCTACACTGATGGGCGGGATGTAAATTGCCAAGAGCCACTCTGGAGAAGTGTCCGGTGAGTCCTGAAACATCTGAAAAACACAGCTTAGAGAGCATAGGGCACTTCCACTCATGGGGGTATAAATTGGGAAAATTAAAAATCAGCAAGACACAAGCACCCCAAAGTTGAGGGCTGCTCTGTTGACAAGGACCTCCACTTCATTCCACCTTAAATATCCCAGGAAAGAGAAAAATGGATAAAGAAGTTGTGGTCCTTATGTACAATGGAATATCACTCAACCATGAAATCAATGTCGTAAGGTTAGTAGCAGCATGATGAGTGGATTTAGGTACGACGATTCTAAGTGAAATAAGTCACACAGAAAAGGACACTTCTCATAAGGTATCACTGATAGAGGGAATGTAAAAACCGTTACACTTGAACTGAATTACAAAACAGAACAGAGTCACACATGCAGAAAACACACTATGGCTGCTTAACGGGAAAGGTGAGGTGGGGTGATAAATAAAACAAGGGTATCAAATTAGCTCAGATACTGTTCCATAAACCCAATATGTAATAGACAAGACCTACTCCTTGCTCAGAGAACTGGACTCAACACGCCCTATTCACCGCACAAGAATATATCTGACTAATAATAATCGTAAAACCTATGTATTGATATCTCTCTGTTAGTGTGTCAAGTGGGTGTAAAGCGGCATAAACACAGCAGTGAAAAGCAGCTAAACCCCATTATAAAAATAAATTACTTTGAAACACCCATGAAACAAAGACAGTGAAAGAGAGAGAAATTCTTACACAATGCGTTCAGGGGCTGTGATGCAACCTGGATTGACCATATCTAGACGCACAGCTGGATGAGACATAAGGGTGGACACTCTTGGGGCTGAGAGGTTTGGTGAGGTTCGGTGAGCAAACGCAGACCCTTTAAAGTAATACTGTGTGGTACCCATCGCATGGGTCCCAAATCTCCAGGTTCAAGGGCATCTTCCTACGTCAAAAACATGCATGAGAAACCCAGATGACGGTACACCGTGTGATGGGGAAAGGTTTCTAAAACGCAGCTCATTTCTCATCTCCTTGTGCCCGGGTTCGCCATTCCAGCCGCTTTACTAGCAAGCTCCCTACTTGGAGCATCAGCACCTTTAACCTCCTGTTCCGTACAGGTTGTAATTTGTCCTGAGGATAAACGGGAAGACGTGGAACCAACGAGAGACTAGCTCTTGGTGTTGGGACAGGCACAGGTCACTCTATTTTCCCATCAGAAAGAAGAATTAACCACAGGCTCAGCCTGCCCCCCGGAACCAGAACAGGGCCTGAAGCCATTCTGCGATTTTGCGGCCAGCTCCCATAAAAACGAGTTGTAGAATGGAAGTTCACGGCACTGCAATTCACAAACCTGCAGAGTTATAAATGATAACTCTCGTCCACAAATATATTGAGGGAAGGCAAAGAAGAGGATTTGAAATCAAGGCAGAATTGCAGGAAACAGATTTCAGGAGGTAGATACGAATCGCCTTTAAAGCACATGAAAAGCGGCAAAACGTTGACAATGATGCCCTTGGCCAAAAAGGGCGTATGCGTTTTTTCCTGAATATATTCAGGAAAAAACGCATACGCCCTTTTTGGCCAACCAAGCAACCTGGAAAGGCAAATCAGCGCTACAAAGAAGTCTCGCTTCCCATCGGTCAAAAGGGCCATGCTGAAAAAAGTGTCAAAACCAGAAATGCAGGACAGGCCATGGAGAAATGGGAGCCTTGCTACACTGATGGGCGGGATGTAAATTGCCAAGAGCCACTCTGGAGAAGTGTCCGGTGAGTCCTGAAACATCTGAAAAACACAGCTTAGAGAGCATAGGGCACTTCCACTCATGGGGGTATAAATTGGGAAAATTAAAAATCAGCAAGACACAAGCACCCCAAAGTTTAGGGCTGCTCTGTTGACCAGGACCTCCACTTCATTCCACCTTAAATATCCCAGGAAAGAGAAAAATGGATAAAGAAGTTGTGGTCCTTATGTACAATGGAATATCACTCAGCCACGAAATCAATGTCGTAAGGTTAGTAGCAGCATGATGAGTGGATTTAGGTACGACGATTCTAAGTGAAATAAGTCACACAGAAAAGGACACTTCTCATAAGGTATCACTGATAGAGGGAATGTAAAAACCGTTACACTTGAACTGAATTACAAAACAGAACAGAGTCACACATGCAGAAAACACACTATGGCTGCTTAACGGGAAAGGTGAGGTGGGGTGATACATAAAGCAAGGGTATCAAATTAGCTCAGATACCGTTCCATAAACCCAATATGTAATAGACAAGACCTACTCCTTGCTCAGAGAACTGGACTCAACACGCCCTATTCACCGCACAAGAATATATCTGACTAATAATAATCGTAAAACCTATGTATTGATATCTCTCTGTTAGTGTGTCAAGTGGGTGTAATGCGGCATAAACACAGCAGTGAAAAGCAGCAAAACCCCATTATAAAAATAAATTACTTTGAAACAACCATGAAACAAAGACAGTGAAAGAGAGAGAAATTCTTACACAATGCGTTCAGGGGCTGTGATGCAACCTGGATTGACCATATTTGGACGCACAGCTGGATGAGACATAAGGGTGGACACTCTTGGGGCTGAGAGGTTTGGTGAGGTTGGGTGAGCAAACGCAGACCCTTTAAAGTAATACTGCGTGGTACCCATCGCATGGGTCCCAAATCTCCAGGTTCAAGGGCATCTTCCTACATCAAAAACATGCATGAGAAACCCAGAAGATGGTACACCGTGTGATGGGGAAAGGTTTCTAAAACGCACCTCATTTCTCATCTCCTTGTGCCCGGGTTCGCCATTCCAGCTGCTTTACTAGCAAGCTCCCTACTTGGAGCATCAGCACCTTTAACCTCCTGTTCCGTACAGGTTGCAATTTGTCCTGAGGATAAACGGGAAGACGTGGAACCAACGAGAGACTAGCTCTTGGTGTTGGGACAGGCACAGGTCACTCTATTTTCCCATCAGAAAGAAGAATTAACCACAGGCTCAGCCTGACCCCCGGAACCAGAATAGGGCCTGAAGCCATTCTGCGATTTTGCGGCCAGCTCCCATAAAAACGAGTTGTAAAATGGAGGTTCAGGGCACTGCAATTCACAAACCTGCAGAGTTATAAATGATAACTCTCGTCCACAAATATATTGAGGGAAGGCAAAGAAGAGGATTTGAAATCAAGGCAGAATTGCAGGAAACAGATTTCAGGAGGTAGATACGAATCGCCTTTAAAGCACATGAAAAGCGGCAAAACGTTGACAATGATGCCCTTGGCCAAAAAGGGCGTATGCGTTTTTTCCTGAATATATTCAGGAAAAAACGCATACGCCCTTTTTGGCCAACCAAGCAACCTGGAAAGGCAAATCAGCGCTACAAAGAAGTCTCGCTTCCCATCGGTCAAAAGGGCCATGCTGAAAAAAGTGTCAAAACCAGAAATGCAGGACAGGCCATGGAGAAATGGGAGCCTTGCTACACTGATGGGCGGGATGTAAATTGCCAAGAGCCACTCTGGAGAAGTGTCCGGTGAGTCCTGAAACATCTGAAAAACACAGCTTAGAGAGCATAGGGCACTTCCACTCATGGGGGTATAAATTGGGAAAATTAAAAATCAGCAAGACACAAGCACCCCAAAGTTTAGGGCTGCTCTGTTGACCAGGACCTCCACTTCATTCCACCTTAAATATCCCAGGAAAGAGAAAAATGGATAAAGAAGTTGTGGTCCTTATGTACAATGGAATATCACTCAGCCATGAAATCAATGTCGTAAGGTTAGTAGCAGCATGATGAGTGGATTTAGGTACGACGATTCTAAGTGAAATAAGTCACACAGAAAAGGACACTTCTCATAAGGTATCACTGATAGAGGGAATGTAAAAACCGTTACACTTGAACTGAATTACAAAACAGAACAGAGTCACACATGCAGAAAACACACTATGGCTGCTTAACGGGAAAGGTGAGGTGGGGTGATACATAAAACAAGGGTATCAAATTAGCTCAGATACCGTTCCATAAACCCAATATGTAATAGACAAGACCTACTCCTTGCTCAGAGAACTGGACTCAACACGCCCTATTCACCGCACAAGAATATATCTGACTAATAATAATCGTAAAACCTATGTATTGATATCTCTCTGTTAGTGTGTCAAGTGGGTGTAAAGTGGCATAAACACAGCAGTGAAAAGCAGCTAAACCCCATTATAAAAACAAATTACTTTGAAACACCCATGAAACAAAGACAGTGAAAGAGAGAGAAATTCTTACACAATGCGTTCAGGGGCTGTAATGCAACCTGGATTGACCATATCTAGACCCACAGCTGGATGAGACATAAGGGTGGACACTCTTGGGGAGGAGAGGTTTGGTGAGGTTGGGTGAGCAAACGCAGACCCTTTAAAGTAATACTGCGTGGTACCCATCGCATGGGTCCCAAATCTCCAGGTTCAAGGGCATCTTCCTACATCAAAAACATGCATGAGAAACCCAGAATATGGTACATCGTGTGATGGGGAAATGTTTCTAAAACGCACCTCATTTCTCATCTCCTTGTGCTCGGGTTCACCATTCCAGCCGCTTTACTAGCAAGCTCCCTACTTGGAGCATCAGCACCTTTAACCTCCTGTTCCGTACAGGTTGCAATTTGTCCTGAGGATAAACGGGAAGACGTGGAACCAACGTGAGACTAGCTCTTGGTGTTGGGACAGGCACAGGTCACTCTATTTTCCCATCAGAAAGAAGAATTAACCACAGGCTCAGCCTGCCCCCCGGAACCAGAACAGGGCCTGAAGCCATTCTGCGATTTTGCGGCCAGCTCCCATAAAAACGAGTTGTAAAATGGAGGTTCAGGGCACTGCAATTCACAAACCTGCAGAGTTATAAATGATAACTCTCGTCCACAAATATATTGAGGGAAGGCAAAGAAGAGGATTTGAAATCAAGGCAGAATTGCAGGAAACAGATTTCAGGAGGTAGATACGAATCGCCTTTAAAGCACATGAAAAGCGGCAAAACGTTGACAATGATGCCCTTGGCCAAAAAGGGCGTATGCGTTTTTTCCTGAATATATTCAGGAAAAAACGCATACGCCCTTTTTGGCCAACCAAGCAACCTGGAAAGGCAAATCAGCGCTACAAAGAAGTCTCGCTTCCCATCGGTCAAAAGGGCCATGCTGAAAAAAGTGTCAAAACCAGAAATGCAGGACAGGCCATGGAGAAATGGGAGCCTTGCTACACTGATGGGCGGGATGTAAATTGCCAAGAGCCACTCTGGAGAAGTGTCCGGTGAGTCCTGAAACATCTGAAAAACACAGCTTAGAGAGCATAGGGCACTTCCACTCATGGGGGTATAAATTGGGAAAATTAAAAATCAGCAAGACACAAGCACCCCAAAGTTTAGGGCTGCTCTGTTGACCAGGACCTCCACTTCATTCCACCTTAAATATCCCAGGAAAGAGAAAAATGGATAAAGAAGTTGTGGTCCTTATGTACAATGGAATATCACTCAGCCATGAAATCAATGTCGTAAGGTTAGTAGCAGCATGATGAGTGGATTTAGGTACGACGATTCTAAGTGAAATAAGTCACACAGAAAAGGACACTTCTCATAAGGTATCACTGATAGAGGGAATGTAAAAACCGTTACACTTGAACTGAATTACAAAACAGAACAGAGTCACACATGCAGAAAACACACTATGGCTGCTTAACGGGAAAGGTGAGGTGGGGTGATACATAAAACAAGGGTATCAAATTAGCTCAGATACCGTTCCATAAACCCAATATGTAATAGACAAGACCTACTCCTTGCTCAGAGAACTGGACTCAACACGCCCTATTCACCGCACAAGAATATATCTGACTAATAATAATCGTAAAACCTATGTATTGATATCTCTCTGTTAGTGTGTCAAGTGGGTGTAAAGCGGCATAAACACAGCAGTGAAAAGCAGCTAAACCCCATTATAAAAATAAATTACTTTGAAACACCCATGAAACAAAGACAGTGAAAGAGAGAGAAATTCTTACACAATGCGTTCAGGGGCTGTGATGCAACCTGGATTGACCATATCTAGACGCACAGCTGGATGAGACATAAGGGTGGACACTCTTGGGGCTGAGAGGTTTGGTGAGGTTCGGTGAGCAAACGCAGACCCTTTAAAGTAATACTGTGTGGTACCCATCGCATGGGTCCCAAATCTCCAGGTTCAAGGGCATCTTCCTACATCAAAAACATGCATGAGAAACCCAGATGATGGTACACCGTGTGATGGGGAAAGGTTTCTAAAACGCAGCTCATTTCTCATCTCCTTGTGCCCGGGTTCGCCATTCCAGCCGCTTTACTAGCAAGCTCCCTACTTGGAGCATCAGCACCTTTAACCTCCTGTTCCGTACAGGTTGTAATTTGTCCTGAGGATAAACGGGAAGACGTGGAACCAACGAGAGACTAGCTCTTGGTGTTGGGACAGGCACAGGTCACTCTATTTTCCCATCAGAAAGAAGAATTAACCACAGGCTCAGCCTGCCCCCCGGAACCAGAACAGGGCCTGAAGCCATTCTGCGATTTTGCGGCCAGCTCCCATAAAAACGATTTGTAGAATGGAAGTTCACGGCACTGCAATTCACAAACCTGCAGAGTTATAAATGATAACTCTCGTCCACAAATATATTGAGGGAAGGCAAAGAAGAGGATTTGAAATCAAGGCAGAATTGCAGGAAACAGATTTCAGGAGGTAGATACGAATCGCCTTTAAAGCACATGAAAAGCGGCAAAACGTTGACAATGATGCCCTTGGCCAAAAAGGGCGTATGCGTTTTTTCCTGAATATATTCAGGAAAAAACGCATACGCCCTTTTTGGCCAACCAAGCAACCTGGAAAGGCAAATCAGCGCTACAAAGAAGTCTCGCTTCCCATCGGTCAAAAGGGCCATGCTGAAAAAAGTGTCAAAACCAGAAATGCAGGACAGGCCATGGAGAAATGGGAGCCTTGCTACACTGATGGGCGGGATGTAAATTGCCAAGAGCCACTCTGGAGAAGTGTCCGGTGAGTCCTGAAACATCTGAAAAACACAGCTTAGAGAGCATAGGGCACTTCCACTCATGGGGGTATAAATTGGGAAAATTAAAAATCAGCAAGACACAAGCACCCCAAAGTTTAGGGCTGCTCTGTTGACCAGGACCTCCACTTCATTCCACCTTAAATATCCCAGGAAAGAGAAAAATGGATAAAGAAGTTGTGGTCCTTATGTACAATGGAATATCACTCAGCCACGAAATCAATGTCGTAAGGTTAGTAGCAGCATGATGAGTGGATTTAGGTACGACGATTCTAAGTGAAATAAGTCACACAGAAAAGGACACTTCTCATAAGGTATCACTGATAGAGGGAATGTAAAAACCGTTACACTTGAACTGAATTACAAAACAGAACAGAGTCACACATGCAGAAAACACACTATGGCTGCTTAACGGGAAAGGTGAGGTGGGGTGATACATAAAACAAGGGTATCAAATTAGCTCAGATACCGTTCCATAAACCCAATATGTAATAGACAAGACCTACTCCTTGCTCAGAGAACTGGACTCAACACGCCCTATTCACCGCACAAGAATATATCTGACTAATAATAATCGTAAAACCTATGTATTGATATCTCTCTGTTAGTGTGTCAAGTGGGTGTAATGCGGCATAAACACAGCAGTGAAAAGCAGCAAAACCCCATTATAAAAATAAATTACTTTGAAACAACCATGAAACAAAGACAGTGAAAGAGAGAGAAATTCTTACACAATGCGTTCAGGGGCTGTGATGCAACCTGGATTCACCATATCTAGACGCACAGCTGGATGAGACATAAGGGTGGACACTCTTGGGGCTGAGAGGTTTGGTGAGGTTGGGTGAGCAAACGCAGACCCTTTAAAGTAATACTGCGTGGTACCCATCGCATGGGTCCCAAATCTCCAGGTTCAAGGGCATCTTCCTACATCAAAAACATGCATGAGAAACCCAGAAGATGGTACACCGTGTGATGGGGAAAGGTTTCTAAAACGCACCTCATTTCTCATCTCCTTGTGCCCGGGTTCGCCATTCCAGCTGCTTTACTAGCAAGCTCCCTACTTGGAGCATCAGCACCTTTAACCTCCTGTTCCGTACAGGTTGCAATTTGTCCTGAGGATAAACGGGAAGACGTGGAACCAACGAGAGACTAGCTCTTGATGTTGGGACAGGCACAGGTCACTCTATTTTCCCATCAGAAAGAAGAATTAACCACAGGCTCAGCCTGACCCCCGGAACCAGAATAGGGCCTGAAGCCATTCTGCGATTTTGCGGCCAGCTCCCATAAAAACGAGTTGTAAAATGGAGGTTCAGGGCACTGCAATTCACAAACCTGCAGAGTTATAAATGATAACTCTCGTCCACAAATATATTGAGGGAAGGCAAAGAAGAGGATTTGAAATCAAGGCAGAATTGCAGGAAACAGATTTCAGGAGGTAGATACGAATCGCCTTTAAAGCACATGAAAAGCGGCAAAACGTTGACAATGATGCCCTTGGCCAAAAAGGGCGTATGCGTTTTTTCCTGAATATATTCAGGAAAAAACGCATACGCCCTTTTTGGCCAACCAAGCAACCTGGAAAGGCAAATCAGCGCTACAAAGAAGTCTTGCTTCCCATCGGTCAAAAGGGCCATGCTGAAAAATGTGTCAAAACCAGAAATGCAGGACACCCATGGAGAAATGGGAGCCTTGCTACACTGATGGGCGGGATGTAAATTGCCAAGAGCCACTCTGGAGAAGTGTCCGGTGAGTCCTGAAACATCTGAAAAACACAGCTTAGAGAGCATAGGGCACTTCCACTCATGGGGGTATAAATTGGGAAAATTAAAAATCAGCAAGACACAAGCACCCCAAAGTTTAGGGCTGCTCTGTTGACCAGGACCTCCACTTCATTCCACCTTAAATATCCCAGGAAAGAGAAAAATGGATAAAGAAGTTGTGGTCCTTATGTACAATGGAATATCACTCAGCCACGAAATCAATGTCGTAAGGTTAGTAGCAGCATGATGAGTGGATTTAGGTACGACGATTCTAAGTGAAATAAGTCACACAGAAAAGGACACTTCTCATAAGGTATCACTGATAGAGGGAATGTAAAAACCGTTACACTTGAACTGAATTACAAAACAGAACAGAGTCACACATGCAGAAAACACACTATGGCTGCTTAACGGGAAAGGTGAGGTGGGGTGATACATAAAACAAGGGTATCAAATTAGCTCAGATACCGTTCCATAAACCCAATATGTAATAGACAAGACCTACTCCTTGCTCAGAGAACTGGACTCAACACGCCCTATTCACCGCACAAGAATATATCTGACTAATAATAATCGTAAAACCTATGTATTGATATCTCTCTGTTAGTGTGTCAAGTGGGTGTAATGCGGCATAAACACAGCAGTGAAAAGCAGCAAAACCCCATTATAAAAATAAATTACTTTGAAACAACCATGAAACAAAGACAGTGAAAGAGAGAGAAATTCTTACACAATGCGTTCAGGGGCTGTGATGCAACCTGGATTGACCATATCTAGACACACAGCTGGATGAGACATAAGGGTGGACACTCTTGGGGCTGAGAGGTTTGGTGAGGTTGGGTGAGCAAACGCAGACCCTTTAAAGTAATACTGCGTGGTACCCATCGCATGGGTCCCAAATCTCCAGGTTCAAGGGCATCTTCCTACATCAAAAACATGCATGAGAAACCCAGAAGATGGTACACCGTGTGATGGGGAAAGGTTTCTAAAACGCAGCTCATTTCTCATCTCCTTGTGCCCGGGTTCGCCATTCCAGCTGCTTTACTAGCAAGCTCCCTACTTGGAGCATCAGCACCTTTAACCTCCTGTTCCGTACAGGTTGCAATTTGTCCTGAGGATAAACGGGAAGACGTGGAACCAACGAGAGACTAGATCTTGGTGTTGGGACAGGCACAGGTCACTCTATTTTCCCATCAGAAAGAAGAATTAACCAAAGGCTCAGCCTGACCCCCGGAACCAGAATAGGGCCTGAAGCCATTCTGCGATTTTGCGGCCAGCTCCCATAAAAACGAGTTGTAAAATGGAGGTTCAGGGCACTGCAATTCACAAACCTGCAGAGTTATAAATGATAACTCTCGTCCACAAATATATTGAGGGAAGGCAAAGAAGAGGATATGAAATCAAGGCAGAATTGCAGGAAACAGATTTCAGGAGGTAGATACGAATCGCCTTTAAAGCACATGAAAAGCGGCAAAACGTTGAAAATGATGCCCTTGGCCAAAAAGGGCGTATGCGTTTTTTCCTGAATATATTCAGGAAAAAACGCATACGCCCTTTTTGGCCAACCAAGCAACCTGGAAAGGCAAATCAGCGCTACAAAGAAGTCTTGCTTCCCATCGGTCAAAAGGGCCATGCTGAAAAATGTGTCAAAACCAGAAATGCAGGACAGGCCATGGAGAAATGGGAGCCTTGCTACACTGATGGGCGGGATGTAAATTGCCAAGAGCCACTCTGGAGAAGTGTCCGGTGGGTCCTGAAACATCTGAAAAACACAGCTTAGAGAGCATAGGACACTTCCACTCATGGGGGTATAAATTGGGAAAATTAAAAATCAGCAAGACACAAGCACCCCAAAGTTTAGGGCTGCTCTGTTGACCAGGACCTCCACTTCATTCCACCTTAAATATCCCAGGAAAGAGAAAAATGGATAAAGAAGTTGTGGTCCTTATGTACAATGGAATATCACTCAGCCAGGAAATCAATGTCGTAAGGTTAGTAGCAGCATGATGAGTGGATTTAGGTACGATGATTCTAAGTGAAATAAGTCACACAGAAAAGGACACTTCTCATAAGGTATCACTGATAGAGGGAATGTAAAAACCGTTACACTTGAACTGAATTACAAAACAGAACAGAGTCACACATGCAGAAAACACACTATGGCTGCTTAACGGGAAAGGTGAGGTGGGGTGATACATAAAACAAGGGTATCAAATTAGCTCAGATACCGTTCCATAAACCCAATATGTAATAGACAAGACCTACTCCTTGCTCAGAGAACTGGACTCAACACGCCCTATTCACCGCACAAGAATATATCTGACTAATAATAATCGTAAAACCTATGTATTGATATCTCTCTGTTAGTGTGTCAAGTGGGTGTAAAGTGGCATAAACACAGCAGTGAAAAGCAGCTAAACCCCATTATAAAAACAAATTACTTTGAAACACCCATGAAACAAAGACAGTGAAAGAGAGAGAAATTCTTACACAATGCGTTCAGGGGCTGTGATGCAACCTGGATTGACCATATCTAGACCCACAGCTGGATGAGACATAAGGGTGGACACTCTTGGGGAGGAGAGGTTTGGTGAGGTTGGGTGAGCAAACGCAGACCCTTTAAAGTAATACTGCGTGGTACCCATCGCATGGGTCCCAAATCTCCAGGTTCAAGGGCATCTTCCTACATCAAAAACATGCATGAGAAACCCAGAAGATGGTACATCGTGTGATGGGGAAAGGTTTCTAAAACGCACCTCATTTCTCATCTCCTTGTGCTCGGGTTCACCATTCCAGCCGCTTTACTAGCAAACTCCCTACTTGGAGCATCAGCACCTTTAACCTCCTGTTCCGTACAGGTTGCAATTTGTCCTGAGGATAAACGGGAAGACGTGGAACCAACGTGAGACTAGCTCTTGGTGTTGGGACAGGCACAGGTCACTCTATTTTCCCATCAGAAAGAAGAATTAACCACAGGCTCAGCCTGCCCCCCGGAACCAGAACAGGGCCTGAAGCCATTCTGCGATTTTGCGGCCAGCTCCCATAAAAACGAGTTGTAAAATGGAGGTTCAGGGCACTGCAATTCACAAACCTGCAGAGTTATAAATGATAACTCTCGTCCACAAATATATTGAGGGAAGGCAAAGAAGAGGATTTGAAATCAAGGCAGAATTGCAGGAAACAGATTTCAGGAGGTAGATACGAATCGCCTTTAAAGCACATGAAAAGCGGCAAAACGTTGACAATGATGCCCTTGGCCAAAAAGGGCGTATGCGTTTTTTCCTGAATATATTCAGGAAAAAACGCATACGCCCTTTTTGGCCAACCAAGCAACCTGGAAAGGCAAATCAGCGCTACAAAGAAGTCTCGCTTCCCATCGGTCAAAAGGGCCATGCTGAAAAAAGTGTCAAAACCAGAAATGCAGGACAGGCCATGGAGAAATGGGAGCCTTGCTACACTGATGGGCGGGATGTAAATTGCCAACAGCCACTCTGGAGAAGTGTCCGGTGAGTCCTGAAACATCTGAAAAACACAGCTTAGAGAGCATAGGGCACTTCCACTCATGGGGGTATAAATTGGGAAAATTAAAAATCAGCAAGACACAAGCACCCCAAAGTTTAGGGCTGCTCTGTTGACCAGGACCTCCACTTCATTCCACCTTAAATATCCCAGGAAAGAGAAAAATGGATAAAGAAGTTGTGGTCCTTATGTACAATGGAATATCACTCAGCCAGGAAATCAATGTCGTAAGGTTAGTAGCAGCATGATGAGTGGATTTAGGTACGACGATTCTAAGTGAAATAAGTCACACAGAAAAGGACACTTCTCATAAGGTATCACTGATAGAGGGAATGTAAAAACCGTTACACTTGAACTGAATTACAAAACAGAACAGAGTCACACATGCAGAAAACACACTATGGCTGCTTAACGGGAAAGGTGAGGTGGGGTGATACATAAAACAAGGGTATCAAATTAGCTCAGATACCGTTCCATAAACCCAATATGTAATAGACAAGACCTACTCCTTGCTCAGAGAACTGGACTCAACACGCCCTATTCACCGCACAAGAATATATCTGACTAATAATAATCGTAAAACCTATGTATTGATATCTCTCTGTTAGTGTGTCAAGTGGGTGTAATGCGGCATAAACACAGCAGTGAAAAGCAGCAAAACCCCATTATAAAAATAAATTACTTTGAAACAACCATGAAACAAAGACAGTGAAAGAGAGAGAAATTCTTACACAATGCGTTCAGGGGCTGTGATGCAACCTGGATTGACCATATCTAGACGCACAGCTGGATGAGACATAAGGGTGGACACTCTTGGGGCTGAGAGGTTTGGTGAGGTTGGGTGAGCAAACGCAGACCCTTTAAAGTAATACTGCGTGGTACCCATCGCATGGGTCCCAAATCTCCAGGTTCAAGGGCATCTTCCTACATCAAAAACATGCATGAGAAACCCAGAAGATGGTACACCGTGTGATGGGGAAAGGTTTCTAAAACGCACCTCATTTCTCATCTCCTTGTGCCCGGGTTCGCCATTCCAGCTGCTTTACTAGCAAGCTCCCTACTTGGAGCATCAGCACCTTTAACCTCCTGTTCCGTACAGGTTGCAATTTGTCCTGAGGATAAACGGGAAGACGTGGAACCAACGAGAGACTAGCTCTTGGTGTTGGGACAGGCACAGGTCACTCTATTTTCCCATCAGAAAGAAGAATTAACCACAGGCTCAGCCTGACCCCGGAACCAGAATAGGGCCTGAAGCCATTCTGCGATTTTGCGGCCAGCTCCCATAAAAACGAGTTGTAAAATGGAGGTTCAGGGCACTGCAATTCACAAACCTGCAGAGTTATAAATGATAACTCTCGTCCACAAATATATTGAGGGAAGGCAAAGAAGAGGATTTGAAATCAAGGCAGAATTGCAGGAAACAGATTTCAGGAGGTAGATACGAATCGCCTTTAAAGCACATGAAAAGCGGCAAAACGTTGACAATGATGCCCTTGGCCAAAAAGGGCGTATGCGTTTTTTCCTGAATATATTCAGGAAAAAACGCATACGCCCTTTTTGGCCAACCAAGCAACCTGGAAAGGCAAATCAGCGCTACAAAGAAGTCTTGCTTCCCATCGGTCAAAAGGGCCATGCTGAAAAATGTGTCAAAACCAGAAATGCAGGACAGGCCATGGAGAAATGGGAGCCTTGCTACACTGATGGGCGGGATGTAAATTGCCAAGAGCCACTCTGGAGAAGTGTCCGGTGAGTCCTGAAACATCTGAAAAACACAGCTTAGAGAGCATAGGGCACTTCCACTCATGGGGGTATAAATTGGGAAAATTAAAAATCAGCAAGACACAAGCACCCCAAAGTTTAGGGCTGCTCTGTTGACCAGGACCTCCACTTCATTCCACCTTAAATATCCCAGGAAAGAGAAAAATGGATAAAGAAGTTGTGGTCCTTATGTACAATGGAATATCACTCAGCCAGGAAATCAATGTCGTAAGGTTAGTAGCAGCATGATGAGTGGATTTAGGTACGACGATTCTAAGTGAAATAAGTCACACAGAAAAGGACACTTCTCATAAGGTATCACTGATAGAGGGAATGTAAAAACCGTTACACTTGAACTGAATTACAAAACAGAACAGAGTCACACATGCAGAAAACACACTATGGCTGCTTAACGGGAAAGGTGAGGTGGGGTGATACATAAAACAAGGGTATCAAATTAGCTCAGATACCGTTCCATAAACCCAATATGTAATAGACAAGACCTACTCCTTGCTCAGAGAACTGGACTCAACACGCCCTATTCACCGCACAAGAATATATCTGACTAATAATAATCGTAAAACCTATGTATTGATATCTCTCTGTTAGTGTGTCAAGTGGGTGTAAAGTGGCATAAACACAGCAGTGAAAAGCAGCTAAACCCCATTATAAAAACAAATTACTTTGAAACACCCATGAAACAAAGACAGTGAAAGAGAGAGAAATTCTTACACAATGCGTTCAGGGGCTGTGATGCAACCTGGATTGACCATATCTAGACCCACAGCTGGATGAGACATAAGGGTGGACACTCTTGGGGAGGAGAGGTTTGGTGAGGTTGGGTGAGCAAACGCAGACCCTTTAAAGTAATACTGCGTGGTACCCATCGCATGGGTCCCAAATCTCCAGGTTCAAGGGCATCTTCCTACATCAAAAACATGCATGAGAAACCCAGAAGATGGTACATCGTGTGATGGGGAAATGTTTCTAAAACGCACCTCATTTCTCATCTCCTTGTGCTCGGGTTCACCATTCCAGCCGCTTTACTAGCAAGCTCCCTACTTGGAGCATCAGCACCTTTAACCTCCTGTTCCGTACAGGTTGCAATTTGTCCTGAGGATAAACGGGAAGACGTGGAACCAACGTGAGACTAGCTCTTGGTGTTGGGACAGGCACAGGTCACTCTATTTTCCCATCAGAAAGAAGAATTAACCACAGGCTCAGCCTGCCCCCCGGAACCAGAACAGGGCCTGAAGCCATTCTGCGATTTTGCGGCCAGCTCCCATAAAAACGAGTTGTAAAATGGAGGTTCAGGGCACTGCAATTCACAAACCTGCAGAGTTATAAATGATAACTCTCGTCCACAAATATATTGAGGGAAGGCAAAGAAGTGGATTTGAAATCAAGGCAGAATTGCAGGAAACAGATTTCAGGAGGTAGATTCGAATCGCCTTTAAAGCACATGAAAAGCGGCAAAACGTTGACAATGATGCCCTTGGCCAAAAAGGGCGTATGCGTTTTTTCCTGAATATATTCAGGAAAAAACGCATACGCCCTTTTTGGCCAACCAAGCAACCTGGAAAGGCAAATCAGCGCTACAAAGAAGTCTCGCTTCCCATCGGTCAAAAGGGCCATGCTGAAAAAAGTGTCAAAACCAGAAATGCAGGACAGGCCATGGAGAAATGGGAGCCTTGCTACACTGATGGGCGGGATGTAAATTGCCAAGAGCCACTCTGGAGAAGTGTCCGGTGAGTCCTGAAACATCTGAAAAACACAGCTTAGAGAGCATAGGGCACTTCCACTCATGGGGGTATAAATTGGGAAAATTAAAAATCAGCAAGACACAAGCACCCCAAAGTTTAGGGCTGCTCTGTTGACCAGGACCTCCACTTCATTCCACCTTAAATATCCCAGGAAAGAGAAAAATGGATAAAGAAGTTGTGGTCCTTATGTACAATGGAATATCACTCAGCCACGAAATCAATGTCGTAAGGTTAGTAGCAGCATGATGAGTGGATTTAGGTACGACGATTCTAAGTGAAATAAGTCACACAGAAAAGGACACTTCTCATAAGGTATCACTGATAGAGGGAATGTAAAAACCGTTACACTTGAACTGAATTACAAAACAGAACAGAGTCACACATGCAGAAAACACACTATGGCTGCTTAACGGGAAAGGTGAGGTGGGGTGATACATAAAACAAGGGTATCAAATTAGCTCAGATACCGTTCCATAAACCCAATATGTAATAGACAAGACCTACTCCTTGCTCAGAGAACTGGACTCAACACGCCCTATTCACCGCACAAGAATATATCTGACTAATAATAATCGTAAAACCTATGTATTGATATCTCTCTGTTAGTGTGTCAAGTGGGTGTAAAGCGGCATAAACACAGCAGTGAAAAGCAGCTAAACCCCATTATAAAAATAAATTACTTTGAAACACCCATGAAACAAAGACAGTGAAAGAGAGAGAAATTCTTACACAATGCGTTCAGGGGCTGTGATGCAACCTGGATTGACCATATCTAGACGCACAGCTGGATGAGACATAAGGGTGGACACTCTTGGGGCTGAGAGGTTTGGTGAGGTTGGGTGAGCAAACGCAGACCCTTTAAAGTAATACTGCGTGGTACCCATCGCATGGGTCCCAAATCTCCAGGTTCAAGGGCATCTTCCTACATCAAAAACATGCATGAGAAACCCAGAAGATGGTACACCGTGTGATGGGGAAAGGTTTCTAAAACGCACCTCATTTCTCATCTCCTTGTGCCCGGGTTCGCCATTCCAGCTGCTTTACTAGCAAGCTCCCTACTTGGAGCATCAGCACCTTTAACCTCCTGTTCCGTACAGGTTGCAATTTGTCCTGAGGATAAACGGGAAGACGTGGAACCAACGAGAGACTAGCTCTTGGTGTTGGGACAGGCACAGGTCACTCTATTTTCCCATCAGAAAGAAGAATTAACCACAGGCTCAGCCTGACCCCGGAACCAGAATAGGGCCTGAAGCCATTCTGCGATTTTGCGGCCAGCTCCCATAAAAACGAGTTGTAAAATGGAGGTTCAGGGCACTGCAATTCACAAACCTGCAGAGTTATAAATGATAACTCTCGTCCACAAATATATTGAGGGAAGGCAAAGAAGAGGATTTGAAATCAAGGCAGAATTGCAGGAAACAGATTTCAGGAGGTAGATACGAATCGCCTTTAAAGCACATGAAAAGCGGCAAAACGTTGACAATGATGCCCTTGGCCAAAAAGGGCGTATGCGTTTTTTCCTGAATATATTCAGGAAAAAACGCATACGCCCTTTTTGGCCAACCAAGCAACCTGGAAAGGCAAATCAGCGCTACAAAGAAGTCTTGCTTCCCATCGGTCAAAAGGGCCATGCTGAAAAATGTGTCAAAACCAGAAATGCAGGACAGGCCATGGAGAAATGGGAGCCTTGCTACACTGATGGGCGGGATGTAAATTGCCAAGAGCCACTCTGGAGAAGTGTCCGGTGAGTCCTGAAACATCTGAAAAACACAGCTTAGAGAGCATAGGGCACTTCCACTCATGGGGGTATAAATTGGGAAAATTAAAAATCAGCAAGACACAAGCACCCCAAAGTTTAGGGCTGCTCTGTTGACCAGGACCTCCACTTCATTCCACCTTAAATATCCCAGGAAAGAGAAAAATGGATAAAGAAGTTGTGGTCCTTATGTACAATGGAATATCACTCAGCCAGGAAATCAATGTCGTAAGGTTAGTAGCAGCATGATGAGTGGATTTAGGTACGACGATTCTAAGTGAAATAAGTCACACAGAAAAGGACACTTCTCATAAGGTATCACTGATAGAGGGAATGTAAAAACCGTTACACTTGAACTGAATTACAAAACAGAACAGAGTCACACATGCAGAAAACACACTATGGCTGCTTAACGGGAAAGGTGAGGTGGGGTGATACATAAAACAAGGGTATCAAATTAGCTCAGATACCGTTCCATAAACCCAATATGTAATAGACAAGACCTACTCCTTGCTCAGAGAACTGGACTCAACACGCCCTATTCACCGCACAAGAATATATCTGACTAATAATAATCGTAAAACCTATGTATTGATATCTCTCTGTTAGTGTGTCAAGTGGGTGTAAAGTGGCATAAACACAGCAGTGAAAAGCAGCTAAACCCCATTATAAAAACAAATTACTTTGAAACACCCATGAAACAAAGACAGTGAAAGAGAGAGAAATTCTTACACAATGCGTTCAGGGGCTGTGATGCAACCTGGATTGACCATATCTAGACCCACAGCTGGATGAGACATAAGGGTGGACACTCTTGGGGAGGAGAGGTTTGGTGAGGTTGGGTGAGCAAACGCAGACCCTTTAAAGTAATACTGCGTGGTACCCATCGCATGGGTCCCAAATCTCCAGGTTCAAGGGCATCTTCCTACATCAAAAACATGCATGAGAAACCCAGAAGATGGTACATCGTGTGATGGGGAAATGTTTCTAAAACGCACCTCATTTCTCATCTCCTTGTGCTCGGGTTCACCATTCCAGCCGCTTTACTAGCAAGCTCCCTACTTGGAGCATCAGCACCTTTAACCTCCTGTTCCGTACAGGTTGCAATTTGTCCTGAGGATAAACGGGAAGACGTGGAACCAACGAGAGACTAGCTCTTGGTGTTGGGACAGGCACAGGTCACTCTATTTTCCCATCAGAAAGAAGAATTAACCACAGGCTCAGCCTGCCCCCCGGAACCAGAACAGGGCCTGAAGCCATTCTGCGATTTTGCGGCCAGCTCCCATAAAAACGAGTTGTAAAATGGAGGTTCAGGGCACTGCAATTCACAAACCTGCAGAGTTATAAATGATAACTCTCGTCCACAAATATATTGAGGGAAGGCAAAGAAGAGGATTTGAAATCAAGGCAGAATTGCAAGAAACAGATTTCAGGAGGTAGATACGAATCGCCTTTAAAGCACATGAAAAGCGGCAAAACGTTGACAATGATGCCCTTGGCCAAAAAGGGCGTATGCGTTTTTTCCTGAATATATTCAGGAAAAAACGCATACGCCCTTTTTGGCCAACCAAGCAACCTGGAAAGGCAAATCAGCGCTACAAAGAAGTCTCGCTTCCCATCGGTCAAAAGGGCCATGCTGAAAAAAGTGTCAAAACCAGAAATGCAGGACAGGCCATGGAGAAATGGGAGCCTTGCTACACTGATGGGCGGGATGTAAATTGCCAAGAGCCACTCTGGAGAAGTGTCCGGTGAGTCCTGAAACATCTGAAAAACACAGCTTAGAGAGCATAGGGCACTTCCACTCATGGGGGTATAAATTGGGAAAATTAAAAATCAGCAAGACACAAGCACCCCAAAGTTTAGGGCTGCTCTGTTGACCAGGACCTCCACTTCATTCCACCTTAAATATCCCAGGAAAGAGAAAAATGGATAAAGAAGTTGTGGTCCTTATGTACAATGGAATATCACTCAGCCATGAAATCAATGTCGTAAGGTTAGTAGCAGCATGATGAGTGGATTTAGGTACGACGATTCTAAGTGAAATAAGTCACACAGAAAAGGACACTTCTCATAAGGTATCACTGATAGAGGGAATGTAAAAACCGTTACACTTGAACTGAATTACAAAACAGAACAGAGTCACACATGCAGAAAACACACTATGGCTGCTTAACGGGAAAGGTGAGGTGGGGTGATACATAAAACAAGGGTATCAAATTAGCTCAGATACCGTTCCATAAACCCAATATGTAATAGACAAGACCTACTCCTTGCTCAGAGAACTGGACTCAACACGCCCTATTCACCGCACAAGAATATATCTGACTAATAATAATCGTAAAACCTATGTATTGATATCTCTCTGTTAGTGTGTCAAGTGGGTGTAAAGCGGCATAAGCACAGCAGTGAAAAGCAGCTAAACCCCATTATAAAAATAAATTACTTTGAAACACCCATGAAACAAAGACAGTGAAAGAGAGAGAAATTCTTACACAATGCGTTCAGGGGCTGTGATGCAACCTGGATTGACCATATCTAGACGCACAGCTGGATGAGACATAAGGGTGGACACTCTTGGGGCTGAGAGGTTTGGTGAGGTTGGGTGAGCAAACGCAGACCCTTTAAAGTTATACTGCGTGGTACCCATCGCATGGGTCCCAAATCTCCAGGTTCAAGGGCATCTTCCTACATCAAAAACATGCATGAGAAACCCAGAAGATGGTACACCGTGTGATGGGGAAAGGTTTCTAAAACGCACCTCATTTCTCATCTGCTTGTGCCCGGGTTCGCCATTCCAGCCGCTTTACTAGCAAGCTCCCTACTTGGAGCATCAGCACCTTTAACCTCCTGTTCCATACAGGTTGCAATTTGTCCTGAGGATAAACGGGAAGACGTGGAACCAACGAGAGACTAGCTCTTGGTGTTGGGACAGGCACAGGTCACTCTATTTTCCCATCAGAAAGAAGAATTAACCTCAGGCTCAGCCTGCCCCCCGGAACCAGAAAAGGGCCTGAAGCCATTCTGCGATTTTGCGGCCAGCTCCCATAAAAACGAGTTGTAAAATGGAGGTTCAGGGCACTGCAATTCACAAACCTGCAGAGTTATAAATGATAACTCTCGTCCACAAATATATTGAGGGAAGGCAAAGAAGAGGATTTGAAATCAAGGCAGAATTGCAGGAAACAGATTTCAGGAGGTAGATACGAATCGCCTTTAAAGCACATGAAAAGTGGCAAAACGTTGACAATGATGCCCTTGGACAAAAAGGGCGTATGCGTTTTTTCCTAAATATATTCAGGAAAAAACGCATACGCCCTTTTTGGCCAACCAAGGAACCTGGAAAGGCAAATCAGCGCTACAAAGAAGTCTCGCTTCCCATCGGTCAAAAGGGCCATGCTGAAAAAAGTGTCAAAACCAGAAATGCAGGACAGGTCATGGAGAAATGGGAGCCTTGCTACACTGATGGGCGGGATGTAAATTGCCAAGAGCCACTCTGGAGAAGTGTCCGGTGAGTCCTGAAACATCTGGAAAACACAGCTTAGAGAGCATAGGGCACTTCCACTCATGGGGGTATAAATTGGGAAAATGAAAAATCAGCAAGACACAAGCACCCCAAAGTTTAGGGCTGCTCTGTTGACCAGGACCTCCACTTCATTCCACCTTAAATATCCCAGGAAAGAGAAAAATGGATAAAGAAGTTGTGGTCCTTATGTACAATGGAATATCACTCAGCCAGGAAATCAATGTCGTAAGGTTAGTAGCAGCATGATGAGTGGATTTAGGTACGACGATTCTAAGTGAAATAAGTCACACAGAAAAGGACACTTCTCATAAGGTATCACTGATAGAGGGAATGTAAAAACCGTTACACTTGAACTGAATTACAAAACAGAACAGAGTCACACATGCAGAAAACACACTATGGCTGCTTAACGGGAAAGGTGAGGTGGGGTGATACATAAAACAAGGGTATCAAATTAGCTCAGATACCGTTCCATAAACCCAATATGTAATAGACAAGACCTACTCCTTGCTCAGAGAACTGGACTCAACACGCCCTATTCACCGCACAAGAATATATCTGACTAATAATAATCGTAAAACCTATGTATTGATATCTCTCTGTTAGTGTGTCAAGTGGGTGTAAAGCGGCATAAACACAGCAGTGAAAAGCAGCTAAACCCCATTATAAAAATAAATTACTTTGAAACACCCATGAAACAAAGACAGTGAAAGAGAGAGAAATTCTTACACAATGCGTTCAGGGGCTGTGATGCAACCTGGATTGACCATATCTAGACGCACAGCTGGATGAGACATAAGGGTGGACACTCTTGGGGCTGAGAGGTTTGGTGAGGTTGGGTGAGCAAACGCAGACCCTTTAAAGTAATACTGCGTGGTACCCATCGCATGGTTCCCAAATCTCCAGGTTCAAGGGCATCTTCCTACATCAAAAACATGCATGAGAAACCCAGAAGATGGTACACCGTGTGATGGGGAAAGGTTTCTAAAACGCACCTCATTTCTCATCTCCTTGTGCCCGGGTTCGCCATTCCAGCTGCTTTACTAGCAAGCTCCCTACTTGGAGCATCAGCACCTTTAACCTCCTGTTCCATGCACGTTGCAATTTGTCCTGAGGATAAACGGGAAGACGTGGAACCAACGAGAGACTAGCTCTTGGTGTTGGGACAGGCACAGGTCACTCTATTTTCCCATCAGAAAGAAGAATTAACCACAGGCTCAGCCTGCCCCCCGGAACCAGAACAGGGCCTGAAGCCATTCTGCGATTTTGCGGCCAGCTCCCATAAAAACGAGTTGTAAAATGGAGGTTCAGGGCACTGCAATTCACAAACCTGCAGAGTTATAAATGATAACTCTCGTCCACAAATATATTGAGGGAAGGCAAAGAAGAGGATTTGAAATCAAGGCAGAATTGCAGGAAACAGATTTCAGGAGGTAGATACGAATCGCCTTTAAAGCACATGAAAAGCGGCAAAACGTTGACAATGATGCCCTTTTTGGCCAACCAAGGAATCTGGAAAGGCAAATCAGCGCTACAAAGAAGTCTCGCTTCCCATCAGTCAAAAGGGCCATGCTGAAAAAAGTGTCAAAACCAGAAATGCAGGACAGGCCATGGAGAAATGGGAGCCTTGCTACACTGATGGGCGGGATGTAAATTGCCAAGAGCCACTCTGGAGAAGTGTCCGGTGAGTCCTGAAACATCTGGAAAACACAGCTTAGAGAGCATAGGGCACTTCCACTCATGGGGGTATAAATTGGGAAAATTAAAAATCAGCAAGACACAAGCACCCCAAAGTTTAGGGCTGCTCTGTTGACCAGGACCTCCACTTCATTCCACCTTAAATATCCCAGGAAAGAGAAAAATGGATAAAGAAGTTGTGGTCCTTATGTACAATGGAATATCACTCAGCCATGAAATCAATGTCGTAAGGTTAGTAGCAGCATGATGAGTGGATTTAGGTACGACGATTCTAAGTGAAATAAGTCACACAGAAAAGGACACTTCTCATAAGGTATCACTGATAGAGGGAATGTAAAAACCATTACACTTGAACTGAATTACAAAACAGAACAGAGTCACACATGCAGAAAACACACTATGGCTGCTTAACGGGAAAGGTGAGGTGGGGTGATACATAAAACAAGGGTATCAAATTAGCTCAGATACCGTTCCATAAACCCAATATGTAATAGACAAGACCTACTCCTTGCTCAGAGAACTGGACTCAACACGCCCTATTCACCGCACAAGAATATATCTGACTAATAATAATCGTAAAACCTATGTATTGATATCTCTCTGTTAGTGTGTCAAGTGGGTGTAAAGCGGCATAAGCACAGCAGTGAAAAGCAGCTAAACCCCATTATAAAAATAAATTACTTTGAAACACCCATGAAACAAAGACAGTGAAAGAGAGAGAAATTCTTACACAATGCGTTCAGGGGCTGTGATGCAACCTGGATTGACCATATCTAGACGCACAGCTGGATGAGACATAAGGGTGGACACTCTTGGGGCTGAGAGGTTTGGTGAGGTTGGGTGAGCAAACGCAGACCCTTTAAAGTTATACTGCGTGGTACCCATCGCATGGGTCCCAAATCTCCAGGTTCAAGGGCATCTTCCTACATCAAAAACATGCATGAGAAACCCAGAAGATGGTACACCGTGTGATGGGGAAAGGTTTCTAAAACGCACCTCATTTCTCATCTGCTTGTGCCCGGGTTCGCCATTCCAGCCGCTTTACTAGCAAGCTCCCTACTTGGAGCATCAGCACCTTTAACCTCCTGTTCCATACAGGTTGCAATTTGTCCTGAGGATAAACGGGAAGACGTGGAACCAACGAGAGACTAGCTCTTGGTGTTGGGACAGGCACAGGTCACTCTATTTTCCCATCAGAAAGAAGAATTAACCTCAGGCTCAGCCTGCCCCCCGGAACCAGAAAAGGGCCTGAAGCCATTCTGCGATTTTGCGGCCAGCTCCCATAAAAACGAGTTGTAAAATGGAGGTTCAGGGCACTGCAATTCACAAACCTGCAGAGTTATAAATGATAACTCTCGTCCACAAATATATTGAGGGAAGGCAAAGAAGAGGATTTGAAATCAAGGCAGAATTGCAGGAAACAGATTTCAGGAGGTAGATACGAATCGCCTTTAAAGCACATGAAAAGTGGCAAAACGTTGACAATGATGCCCTTGGACAAAAAGGGCGTATGCGTTTTTTCCTAAATATATTCAGGAAAAAACGCATACGCCCTTTTTGGCCAACCAAGGAACCTGGAAAGGCAAATCAGCGCTACAAAGAAGTCTCGCTTCCCATCGGTCAAAAGGGCCATGCTGAAAAAAGTGTCAAAACCAGAAATGCAGGACAGGTCATGGAGAAATGGGAGCCTTGCTACACTGATGGGCGGGATGTAAATTGCCAAGAGCCACTCTGGAGAAGTGTCCGGTGAGTCCTGAAACATCTGAAAAACACAGCTTAGAGAGCATAGGGCACTTCCACTCATGGGGGTATAAATTGGGAAAATTAAAAATCAGCAAGACACAAGCACCCCAAAGTTTAGGGCTGCTCTGTTGACCAGGACCTCCACTTCATTCCACCTTAAATATCCCAGGAAAGAGAAAAATGGATAAAGAAGTTGTGGTCCTTATGTACAATGGAATATCACTCAGCCAGGAAATCAATGTCGTAAGGTTAGTAGCAGCATGATGAGTGGATTTAGGTACGACGATTCTAAGTGAAATAAGTCACACAGAAAAGGACACTTCTCATAAGGTATCACTGATAGAGGGAATGTAAAAACCGTTACACTTGAACTGAATTACAAAACAGAACAGAGTCACACATGCAGAAAACACACTATGGCTGCTTAACGGGAAAGGTGAGGTGGGGTGATACATAAAACAAGGGTATCAAATTAGCTCAGATACCGTTCCATAAACCCAATATGTAATAGACAAGACCTACTCCTTGCTCAGAGAACTGGACTCAACACGCCCTATTCACCGCACAAGAATATATCTGACTAATAATAATCGTAAAACCTATGTATTGATATCTCTCTGTTAGTGTGTCAAGTGGGTGTAAAGCGGCATAAACACAGCAGTGAAAAGCAGCTAAACCCCATTATAAAAATAAATTACTTTGAAACACCCATGAAACAAAGACAGTGAAAGAGAGAGAAATTCTTACACAATGCGTTCAGGGGCTGTGATGCAACCTGGATTGACCAAATCTAGACGCACAGCTGGATGAGACATAAGGGTGGACACTCTTGGGGCTGAGAGGTTTGGTGAGGTTGGGTGAGCAAACGCAGACCCTTTAAAGTTATACTGCGTGGTACCCATCGCATGGGTCCCAAATCTCCAGGTTCAAGGGCATCTTCCTACATCAAAAACATGCATGAGAACCCCAGAAGATGGTACACCGTGTGATGGGGAAAGGTTTCTAAAACGCACCTCATTTCTCATCTCCTTGTGCCCGGGTTCGCCATTCCAGCTGCTTTACTAGCAAGCTCCCTACTTGGAGCATCAGCACCTTTAACCTCCTGTTCCATGCAGGTTGCAATTTGTCCTGAGGATAAACGGGAAGACGTGGAACCAACGAGAGACTAGCTCTTGGTGTTGGGACAGGCACAGGTCATTCTATTTTCCCATCAGAAAGAAGAATTAACCACAGGCTCAGCCTGCCCCCCGGAACCAGAACAGGGCCTGAAGCCATTCTGCGATTTTGCGGCCAGCTCCCATAAAAACGAGTTGTAAAATGGAGGTTCAGGGCACTGCAATTCACAAACCTGCAGAGTTATAAATGATAACTCTCGTCCACAAATATATTGAGGGAAGGCAAAGAAGAGGATTTGAAATCAAGGCAGAATTGCAGGAAACAGATTTCAGGAGGTAGATACGAATCGCCTTTAAAGCACATGAAAAGTGGCAAAACGTTGACAATGATGCCCTTGGCCAAAAAGGGCGTATGCGTTTTTTCCTGAATATATTCAGGAAAAAACGCATACGCCCTTTTTGGCCAACCAAGCAACCTGGAAAGGCAAATCAGCGCTACAAAGAAGTCTCGCTTCCCATCGGTCAAAAGGGCCATGCTGAAAAAAGTGTCAAAACCAGAAATGCAGGACAGGCCATGGAGAAATGGGAGCCTTGCTACACTGATGGGCGGGATGTAAATTGCCAAGAGCCACTCTGGAGAAGTGTCCGGTGAGTCCTGAAACATCTGAAAAACACAGCTTAGAGAGCATAGGGCACTTCCACTCATGGGGGTATAAATTGGGAAAATTAAAAATCAGCAAGACACAAGCACCCCAAAGTTTAGGGCTGCTCTGTTGACCAGGACCTCCACTTCATTCCACCTTAAATATCCCAGGAAAGAGAAAAATGGATAAAGAAGTTGTGGTCCTTATGTACAATGGAATATCACTCAGCCAGGAAATCAATGTCGTAAGGTTAGTAGCAGCATGATGAGTGGATTTAGGTACGACGATTCTAAGTGAAATAAGTCACACAGAAAAGGACACTTCTCATAAGGTATCACTGATAGAGGGAATGTAAAAACCGTTACACTTGAACTGAATTACAAAACAGAACAGAGTCACACATGCAGAAAACACACTATGGCTGCTTAACGGGAAAGGTGAGGTGGGGTGATACATAAAACAAGGGTATCAAATTAGCTCAGATACCGTTCCATAAACCCAATATGTAATAGACAAGACCTACTCCTTGCTCAGAGAACTGGACTCAACACGCCCTATTCACCGCACAAGAATATATCTGACTAATAATAATCGTAAAACCTATGTATTGATATCTCTCTGTTAGTGTGTCAAGTGGGTGTAAAGCGGCATAAACACAGCAGTGTAAAGCAGCTAAACCCCATTATAAAAATAAATTACTTTGAAACACCCATGAAACAAAGACAGTGAAAGAGAGAGAAATTCTTACACAATGCGTTCAGGGGCTGTGATGCAACCTGGATTGACCATATCTAGACGCACAGCTGGATGAGACATAAGGGTGGACACTCTTGGGGCTGAGAGGTTTGGTGAGGTTGGGTGAGCAAACGCAGACCCTTTAAAGTAATACTGCGTGGTACCCATCGCATGGGTCCCAAATCTCCAGGTTCAAGGGCATCTTCCTACATCAAAAACATGCATGAGAAACCCAGAAGATGGTACACCATGTGATGGGGAAAGGTTTCTAAAACGCACCTCATTTCTCATCTCCTTGTGCCCGGGTTCGCCATTCCAGCTGCTTTACTAGCAAGCTCCCTACTTGGAGCATCAGCACCTTTAACCTCCTGTTCCATGCAGGTTGCAATTTGTCCTGAGGATAAACGGGAAGACGTGGAACCAACGAGAGACTAGCTCTTGGTGTTGGGACAGGCACAGGTCACTCTATTTTCCCATCAGAAAGAAGAATTAACCACAGGCTCAGCCTGCCCCCCGGAACCAGAACAGGGCCTGAAGCCATTCTGCGATTTTGCGGCCAGCTCCCATAAAAACGAGTTGTAAAATGGAGGTTCAGGGCACTGCAATTCACAAACCTGCAGAGTTATAAATGATAACTCTCGTCCACAAATATATTGAGGGAAGGCAAAGAAGAGGATTTGAAATCAAGGCAGAATTGCAGGAAACAGATTTCAGGAGGTAGATACGAATCGCCTTTAAAGCACATGAAAAGCGGCAAAACGTTGACAATGATGCCCTTGGCCAAAAAGGGCGTATGCGTTTTTTCCTGAATATATTCAGGAAAAAACGCATACGCCCTTTTTGGCCAACCAAGCAACCTGGAAAGGCAAATCAGCGCTACAAAGAAGTCTCGCTTCCCATCGGTCAAAAGGGCCATGCTGAAAAAAGTGTCAAAACCAGAAATGCAGGACAGGCCATGGAGAAATGGGAGCCTTGCTACACTGATGGGCGGGATGTAAATTGCCAAGAGCCACTCTGGAGAAGTGTCCGGTGAGTCCTGAAACATCTGAAAAACACAGCTTAGAGAGCATAGGGCACTTCCACTCATGGGGGTATAAATTGGGAAAATTAAAAATCAGCAAGACACAAGCACCCCAAAGTTTAGGGCTGCTCTGTTGACCAGGACCTCCACTTCATTCCACCTTAAATATCCCAGGAAAGAGAAAAATGGATAAAGAAGTTGTGGTCCTTATGTACAATGGAATATCACTCAGCCAGGAAATCAATGTCGTAAGGTTAGTAGCAGCATGATGAGTGGATTTAGGTACGACGATTCTAAGTGAAATAAGTCACACAGAAAAGGACACTTCTCATAAGGTATCACTGATAGAGGGAATGTAAAAACCGTTACACTTGAACTGAATTACAAAACAGAACAGAGTCACACATGCAGAAAACACACTATGGCTGCTTAACGGGAAAGGTGAGGTGGGGTGATACATAAAACAAGGGTATCAAATTAGCTCAGATACCGTTCCATAAACCCAATATGTAATAGACAAGACCTACTCCTTGCTCAGAGAACTGGACTCAACACGCCCTATTCACCGCACAAGAATATATCTGACTAATAATAATCGTAAAACCTATGTATTGATATCTCTCTGTTAGTGTGTCAAGTGGGTGTAAAGCGGCATAAACACAGCAGTGAAAAGCAGCTAAACCCCATTATAAAAATAAATTACTTTGAAACACCCATGAAACAAAGACAGTGAAAGAGAGAGAAATTCTTACACAATGCGTTCAGGGGCTGTGATGCAACCTGGATTGACCATATCTAGACGCACAGCTGGATGAGACATAAGGGTGGACACTCTTGGGGCTGAGAGGTTTGGTGAGGTTGGGTGAGCAAACGCAGACCCTTTAAAGTAATACTGCGTGGTACCCATCGCATGGGTCCCAAATCTCCAGGTTCAAGGGCATCTTCCTACATCAAAAACATGCATGAGAAACCCAGAAGATGGTACACCATGTGATGGGGAAAGGTTTCTAAAACGCACCTCATTTCTCATCTCCTTGTGCCCGGGTTCGCCATTCCAGCTGCTTTACTAGCAAGCTCCCTACTTGGAGCATCAGCACCTTTAACCTCCTGTTCCATGCAGGTTGCAATTTGTCCTGAGGATAAACGGGAAGACGTGGAACCAACGAGAGACTAGCTCTTGGTGTTGGGACAGGCACAGGTCACTCTATTTTCCCATCAGAAAGAAGAATTAACCACAGGCTCAGCCTGCCCCCCGGAACCAGAACAGGGCCTGAAGCCATTCTGCGATTTTGCGGCCAGCTCCCATAAAAACGAGTTGTAAAATGGAGGTTCAGGGCACTGCAATTCACAAACCTGCAGAGTTATAAATGATAACTCTCGTCCACAAATATATTGAGGGAAGGCAAAGAAGAGGATTTGAAATCAAGGCAGAATTGCAGGAAACAGATTTCAGGAGGTAGATACGAATCGCCTTTAAAGCACATGAAAAGCGGCAAAACGTTGACAATGATGCCCTTGGACAAAAAGGGCGTATGCGTTTTTTCCTGAATATATTCAGGAAAAAACGCATACGCCCTTTTTGGCCAACCAAGCAACCTGGAAAGGCAAATCAGCGCTACAAAGAAGTCTCGCTTCCCATCGGTCAAAAGGGCCATGCTGAAAAAAGTGTCAAAACCAGAAATGCAGGACAGGCCATGGAGAAATGGGAGCCTTGCTACACTGATGGGCGGGATGTAAATTGCCAAGAGCCACTCTGGAGAAGTGTCCGGTGAGTCCTGAAACATCTGAAAAACACAGATTAGAGAGCATAGGGCACTTCCACTCATGGGGGTATAAATTGGGAAAATTAAAAATCAGCAAGACACAAGCACCCCAAAGTTTAGGGCTGCTCTGTTGACCAGGACCTCCACTTCATTCCACCTTAAATATCCCAGGAAAGAGAAAAATGGATAAAGAAGTTGTGGTCCTTATGTACAATGGAATATCACTCAGCCAGGAAATCAATGTCGTAAGGTTAGTAGCAGCATGATGAGTGGATTTAGGTACGACGATTCTAAGTGAAATAAGTCACACAGAAAAGGACACTTCTCATAAGGTATCACTGATAGAGGGAATGTAAAAACCGTTACACTTGAACTGAATTACAAAACAGAACAGAGTCACACATGCAGAAAACACACTATGGCTGCTTAACGGGAAAGGTGAGGTGGGGTGATACATAAAACAAGGGTATCAAATTAGCTCAGATACCGTTCCATAAACCCAATATGTAATAGACAAGACCTACTCCTTGCTCAGAGAACTGGACTCAACACGCCCTATTCACCGCACAAGAATATATCTGACTAATAATAATCGTAAAACCTATGTATTGATATCTCTCTGTTAGTGTGTCAAGTGGGTGTAAAGCGGCATAAACACAGCAGTGAAAAGCAGCTAAACCCCATTATAAAAATAAATTACTTTGAAACACCCATGAAACAAAGACAGTGAAAGAGAGAGAAATTCTTACACAATGCGTTCAGGGGCTGTGATGCAACCTGGATTGACCAAATCTAGACGCACAGCTGGATGAGACATAAGGGTGGACACTCTTGGGGCTGAGAGGTTTGGTGAGGTTGGGTGAGCAAACGCAGACCCTTTAAAGTAATACTGCGTGGTACCCATCGCATGGGTCCCAAATCTCCAGGTTCAAGGGCATCTTCCTACATCAAAAACATGCATGAGAAACCCAGAAGATGGTACACCATGTGATGGGGAAAGGTTTATAAAACGCACCTCATTTCTCATCTCCTTGTGCCCGGGTTCGCCATTCCAGCTGCTTTACTAGCAAGCTCCCTACTTGGAGCATCAGCACCTTTAACCTCCTGTTCCATGCAGGTTGCAATTTGTCCTGAGGATAAACGGGAAGACGTGGAACCAACGAGAGACTAGCTCTTGGTGTTGGGACATGCACAGGTCACTCTATTTTCCCATCAGAAAGAAGAATTAACCACAGGCTCAGCCTGCCCCCCGGAACCAGAACAGGGCCTGAAGCCATTCTGCGATTTTGCGGCCAGCTCCCATAAAAACGAGTTGTAAAATGGAGGTTCAGGGCACTGCAATCCACAAACCTGCAGAGTTATAAATGATAACTCTCGTCCACAAATATATTGAGGGAAGGCAAAGAAGAGGATTTGAAATCAAGGCAGAATTGCAGGAAACAGATTTCGGGAGGTAGATACGAATCGCCTTTAAAGCACATGAAAAGCGGCAAAACGTTGACAATGATGCCCTTTTTGGCCAACCAAGGAATCTGGAAAGGCAAATCAGCGCTACAAAGAAGTCTCGCTTCCCATCGGTCAAAAGGGCCATGCTGAAAAAAGTGTCAAAACCAGAAATGCAGGACAGGCCATGGAGAAATGGGAGCCTTGCTACACTGATGGGCGGGATGTAAATTGCCAAGAGCCACTCTGGAGAAGTGTCCGGTGAGTCCTGAAACATCTGGAAAACACAGCTTAGAGAGCATAGGGCACTTCCACTCATGGGGGTATAAATTGGGAAAATTAAAAATCAGCAAGACACAAGCACCCCAAAGTTTAGGGCTGCTCTGTTGACCAGGACCTCCACTTCATTCCACCTTAAATATCCCAGGAAAGAGAAAAATGGATAAAGAAGTTGTGGTCCTTATGTACAATGGAATATCACTCAGCCAGGAAATCAATGTCGTAAGGTTAGTAGCAGCATGATGAGTGGATTTAGGTACGACGATTCTAAGTGAAATAAGTCACACAGAAAAGGACACTTCTCATAAGGTATCACTGATAGAGGGAATGTAAAAACCGTTACACTTGAACTGAATTACAAAACAGAACAGAGTCACACATGCAGAAAACACACTATGGCTGCTTAACGGGAAAGGTGAGGTGGGGTGATACATAAAACAAGGGTATCAAATTAGCTCAGATACCGTTCCATAAACCCAATATGTAATAGACAAGACCTACTCCTTGCTCAGAGAACTGGACTCAACACGCCCTATTCACCGCACAAGAATATATCTGACTAATAAAAATCGTAAAACCTATGTATTGATATCTCTCTGTTAGTGTGTCAAGTGGGTGTAAAGTGGCATAAACACAGCAGTGAAAAGCAGCTAAACCCCATTATAAAAATAAATTACTTTGAAACACCCATGAAACAAAGACAGTGAAAGAGAGAGAAATTCTTACACAATGCGTTCAGGGGCTGTGATGCAACCTGGATTGACCATATCTAGACCCACAGCTGGATGAGACATAAGGGTGGACACTCTTGGGGAGGAGAGGTTTGGTGAGGTTGGGTGAGCAAACGCAGACCCTTTAAAGTAATACTGCGTGGTACCCATCGCATGGGTCCCAAATCTCCAGGTTCAAGGGCATCTTCCTACATCAAAAACATGCATGAGAAACCCAGAAGATGGTACATCGTGTGATGGGGAAATGTTTCTAAAACGCACCTCATTTCTCATCTCCTTGTGCTCGGGTTCACCATTCCAGCCGCTTTACTAGCAAGCTCCCTACTTGGAGCATCAGCACCTTTAACCTCCTGTTCCGTACAGGTTGCAATTTGTCCTGAGGATAAACGGGAAGACGTGGAACCAACGTGAGACTAGCTCTTGGTGTTGGGACAGGCACAGGTCACTCTATTTTCCCATCAGAAAGAAGAATTAACCACAGGCTCAGCCTGCCCCCCGGAACCAGAACAGGGCCTGAAGCCATTCTGCGATTTTGCGGCCAGCTCCCATAAAAACGAGTTGTAAAATGGAGGTTCAGGGCACTGCAATTCACAAACCTGCAGAGTTATAAATGATAACTCTCGTCCACAAATATATTGAGGGAAGGCAAAGAAGAGGATTTGAAATCAAGGCAGAATTGCAGGAAACAGATTTCAGGAGGTAGATACGAATCGCCTTTAAAGCACATGAAAAGCGGCAAAACGTTGACAATGATGCCCTTGGCCAAAAAGGGCGTATGCGTTTTTTCCTGAATATATTCAGGAAAAAACGCATACGCCCTTTTTGGCCAACCAAGCAACCTGGAAAGGCAAATCAGCGCTACAAAGAAGTCTCGCTTCCCATCGGTCAAAAGGGCCATGCTGAAAAAAGTGTCAAAACCAGAAATGCAGGACAGGCCATGGAGAAATGGGAGCCTTGCTACACTGATGGGCGGGATGTAAATTGCCAAGAGCCACTCTGGAGAAGTGTCCGGTGAGTCCTGAAACATCTGAAAAACACAGCTTAGAGAGCATAGGGCACTTCCACTCATGGGGGTATAAATTGGGAAAATTAAAAATCAGCAAGACACAAGCACCCCAAAGTTTAGGGCTGCTCTGTTGACCAGGACCTCCACTTCATTCCACCTTAAATATCCCAGGAAAGAGAAAAATGGATAAAGAAGTTGTGGTCCTTATGTACAATGGAATATCACTCAGCCATGAAATCAATGTCGTAAGGTTAGTAGCAGCATGATGAGTGGATTTAGGTACGACAATTCTAAGTGAAATAAGTCACACAGAAAAGGACACTTCTCATAAGGTATCACTGATAGAGGGAATGTAAAAACCGTTACACTTGAACTGAATTACAAAACAGAACAGAGTCACACATGCAGAAAACACACTATGGCTGCTTAACGGGAAAGGTGAGGTGGGGTGATACATAAAACAAGGGTATCAAATTAGCTCAGATACCGTTCCATAAACCCAATATGTAATAGACAAGACCTACTCCTTGCTCAGAGAACTGGACTCAACACGCCCTATTCACCGCACAAGAATATATCTGACTAATAATAATCGTAAAACCTATGTATTGATATCTCTCTGTTAGTGTGTCAAGTGGGTGTAAAGCGGCATAAACACAGCAGTGAAAAGCAGCTAAACCCCATTATAAAAATAAATTACTTTGAAACACCCATGAAACAAAGACAGTGAAAGAGAGAGAAATTCTTACACAATGCGTTCAGGGGCTGTGATGCAACCTGGATTGACCATATCTAGACGCACAGCTGGATGAGACATAAGGGTGGACACTCTTGGGGCTGAGAGGTTTGGTGAGGTTGGGTGAGCAAACGCAGACCCTTTAAAGTAATACTGCGTGGTACCCATCGCATGGGTCCCAAATCTCCAGGTTCAAGGGCATCTTCCTACATCAAAAACATGCATGAGAAACCCAGAAGATGGTACACCGTGTGATGGGGAAAGGTTTCTAAAACGCACCTCATTTCTCATCTCCTTGTGCCCGGGTTCGCCATTCCAGCCGCTTTACTAGCAAGCTCCCTACTTGGAGCATCAGCACCTTTAACCTCCTGTTCCGTACAGGTTGCAATTTGTCCTGAGGATAAACGGGAAGACGTGGAACCAACGAGAGACTAGCTCTTGGTGTTGGGACAGGCACAGGTCACTCTATTTTCCCATCAGAAAGAAGAATTAACCACAGGCTCAGCCTGACCCCCGGAACCAGAATAGGGCCTGAAGCCATTCTGCGATTTTGCGGCCAGCTCCCATAAAAACGAGTTGTAAAATGGAGGTTCAGGGCACTGCAATTCACAAACCTGCAGAGTTATAAATGATAACTCTCGTCCACAAATATATTGAGGGAAGGCAAAGAAGAGGATTTGAAATCAAGGCAGAATTGCAGGAAACAGATTTCAGGAGGTAGATACGAATCGCCTTTAAAGCACATGAAAAGCGGCAAAACGTTGACAATGATGCCCTTGGCCAAAAAGGGCGTATGCGTTTTTTCCTGAATATATTCAGGAAAAAACGCATACGCCCTTTTTGGCCAACCAAGCAACCTGGAAAGGCAAATCAGGGCTACAAAGAAGTCTCGCTTCTCATTGGTCAAAAGGGCCATGCTGAAAAAAGTGTCAAAACCAGAAATGCAGGACAGGCCATGGAGAAATGGGAGCCTTGCTACACTGATGGGCGGGATGTAAATTGCCAAGAGCCACTCTGGAGAAGTGTCCGGTGAGTCCTGAAACATCTGAAAAACACAGCTTAGAGAGCATAGGGCACTTCCACTCATGGGGGTATAAATTGGGAAAATGAAAAATCAGCAAGACACAAGCACCCCAAAGTTTAGGGCTGCTCTGTTGACCAGGACCTCCACTTCATTCCACCTTAAATATCCCAGGAAAGAGAAAAATGGATAAAGAAGTTGTGGTCCTTATGTACAATGGAATATCACTCAGCCAGGAAATCAATGTCGTAAGGTTAGTAGCAGCATGATGAGTGGATTTAGGTACGACGAATCTAAGTGAAATAAGTCACACAGAAAAGGACACTTCTCATAAGGTATCACTGATAGAGGGAATGTAAAAACCGTTACACTTGAACTGAATTACAAAACAGAACAGAGTCACACATGCAGAAAACACACTATGGCTGCTTAACGGGAAAGGTGAGGTGGGGTGATACATAAAACAAGGGTATCAAATTAGCTCAGATACCGTTCCATAAACCCAATATGTAATAGACAAGACCTACTCCTTGCTCAGAGAACTGGACTCAACACGCCCTATTCACCGCACAAGAATATATCTGACTAATAATAATCGTAAAACCTATGTATTGATATCTCTCTGTTAGTGTGTCAAGTGGGTGTAAAGCGGCATAAACACAGCAGTGAAAAGCAGCTAAACCCCATTATAAAAATAAATTACTTTGAAACACCCATGAAACAAAGACAGTGAAAGAGAGAGAAATTCTTACACAATGCGTTCAGGGGCTGTGATGCAACCTGGATTGACCATATCTAGACGCACAGCTGGATGAGACATAAGGGTGGACACTCTTGGGGCTGAGAGGTTTGGTGAGGTTGGGTGAGCAAACGCAGACCCTTTAAAGTAATACTGCGTGGTACCCATCGCATGGGTCCCAAATCTCCAGGTTCAAGGGCATCTTCCTACATCAAAAACATGCATGAGAAACCCAGAAGATGGTACACCGTGTGATGGGGAAAGGTTTATAAAACGCACCTCATTTCTCATCTCCTTGTGCCCGGGTTCGCCATTCCAGCCGCTTTACTAGCAAGCTCCCTACTTGGAGCATCAGCACCTTTAACCTCCTGTTCCGTACAGGTTGCAATTTGTCCTGAGGATAAACGGGAAGACGTGGAACCAACGAGAGACTAGCTCTTGGTGTTGGGACAGGCACAGGTCACTCTATTTTCCCATCAGAAAGAAGAATTAACCACAGGCTCAGCCTGACCCCCGGAACCAGAATAGGGCCTGAAGCCATTCTGCGATTTTGCGGCCAGCTCCCATAAAAACGAGTTGTAAAATGGAGGTTCAGGGCACTGCAATTCACAAACCTGCAGAGTTATAAATGATAACTCTCGTCCACAAATATATTGAGGGAAGGCAAAGAAGAGGATTTGAAATCAAGGCAGAATTGCAGGAAACAGATTTCAGGAGGTAGATACGAATCGCCTTTAAAGCACATGAAAAGCGGCAAAACGTTGACAATGATGCCCTTGGCCAAAAAGGGCGTATGCGTTTTTTCCTGAATATATTCAGGAAAAAACGCATACGCCCTTTTTGGCCAACCAAGCAACCTGGAAAGGCAAATCAGGGCTACAAAGAAGTCTCGCTTCTCATTGGTCAAAAGGGCCATGCTGAAAAAAGTGTCAAAACCAAAAATGCAGGACAGGCCATGGAGAAATGGGAGCCTTGCTACACTGATGGGCGGGATGTAAATTGCCAAGAGCCACTCTGGAGAAGTGTCCGGTGAGTCCTGAAACATCTGAAAAACACAGCTTAGAGAGCATAGGGCACTTCCACTCATGGGGGTATAAATTGGGAAAATGAAAAATCAGCAAGACACAAGCACCCCAAACTTTAGGGCTGCTCTGTTGACCAGGACCTCCACTTCATTCCACCTTAAATATCCCAGGAAAGAGAAAAATGGATAAAGAAGTTGTGGTCCTTATGTACAATGGAATATCACTCAGCCAGGAAATCAATGTCGTAAGGTTAGTAGCAGCATGATGAGTGGATTTAGGTACGACGAATCTAAGTGAAATAAGTCACACAGAAAAGGACACTTCTCATAAGGTATCACTGATAGAGGGAATGTAAAAACCGTTACACTTGAACTGAATTACAAAACAGAACAGAGTCACACATGCAGAAAACACACTATGGCTGCTTAACGGGAAAGGTGAGGTGGGGTGATACATAAAACAAGGGTATCAAATTAGCTCAGATACCGTTCCATAAACCCAATATGTAATAGACAAGACCTACTCCTTGCTCAGAGAACTGGACTCAACACGCCCTATTCACCGCACAAGAATATATCTGACTAATAATAATCGTAAAACCTATGTATTGATATCTCTCTGTTAGTGTGTCAAGTGGGTGTAAAGCGGCATAAACACAGCAGTGAAAAGCAGCTAAACCCCATTATAAAAATAAATTACTTTGAAACACCCATGAAACAAAGACAGTGAAAGAGAGAGAAATTCTTACACAATGCGTTCAGGGGCTGTGATGCAACCTGGATTGACCATATCTAGACGCACAGCTGGATGAGACATAAGGGTGGACACTCTTGGGGCTGAGAGGTTTGGTGAGGTTGGGTGAGCAAACGCAGACCCTTTAAAGTAATACTGCGTGGTACCCATCGCATGGGTCCCAAATCTCCAGGTTCAAGGGCATCTTCCTACATCAAAAACATGCATGAGAAACCCAGAAGATGGTACACCGTGTGATGGGGAAAGGTTTCTAAAACGCACCTCATTTCTCATCTCCTTGTGCCCGGGTTCGCCATTCCAGCCGCTTTACTAGCAAGCTCCCTACTTGGAGCATCAGCACCTTTAACCTCCTGTTCCGTACAGGTTGCAATTTGTCCTGAGGATAAACGGGAAGACGTGGAACCAACGAGAGACTAGCTCTTGGTGTTGGGACAGGCACAGGTCACTCTATTTTCCCATCAGAAAGAAGAATTAACCACAGGCTCAGCCTGCCCCCCGGAACCAGAACAGGGCCTGAAGCCATTCTGCGATTTTGCGGCCAGCTCCCATAAAAACGAGTTGTAAAATGGAGGTTCAGGGCACTGCAATTCACAAACCTGCAGAGTTATAAATGATAACTCTCGTCCACAAATATATTGAGGGAAGGCAAAGAAGAGGATTTGAAATCAAGGCAGAATTGCAGGAAACAGATTTCAGGAGGTAGATACGAATCGCCTTTAAAGCACATGAAAAGCGGCAAAACGTTGACAATGATGTCCTTGGCCAAAAAGGGCGTATGCGTTTTTTCCTGAATATATTCAGGAAAAAACGCATACGCCCTTTTTGGCCAACCAAGCAACCTGGAAAGGCAAATCAGTGCTACAAAGAAGTCTCGCTTCCCATCGGTCAAAAGGGCCATGCTGAAAAAAGTGTCAAAACCAGAAATGCAGGACAGGCCATGGAGAAATGGGAGCCTTGCTACACTGATGGGCGGGATGTAAATTGCCAAGAGCCACTCTGGAGAAGTGTCCGGTGAGTCCTGAAACATCTGGAAAACACAGCTTAGAGAGCATAGGGCACTTCCACTCATGGGGGTATAAATTGGGAAAATGAAAAATCAGCAAGACACAAGCACCCCAAAGTTTAGGGCTGCTCTGTTGACCAGGACCTCCACTTCATTCCACCTTAAATATCCCAGGAAAGAGAAAAATGGATAAAGAAGTTGTGGTCCTTATGTACAATGGAATATCACTCAGCCAGGAAATCAATGTCGTAAGGTTAGTAGCAGCATGATGAGTGGATTTAGGTACGACGATTCTAAGTGAAATAAGTCACACAGAAAAGGACACTTCTCATAAGGTATCACTGATAGAGGGAATGTAAAAACCGTTACACTTGAACTGAATTACAAAACAGAACAGAGTCACACATGCAGAAAACACACTATGGCTGCTTAACGGGAAAGGTGAGGTGGGGTGATACATAAAACAAGGGTATCAAATTAGCTCAGATACCGTTCCATAAACCCAATATGTAATAGACAAGACCTACTCCTTGCTCAGAGAACTGGACTCAACACGCCCTATTCACCGCACAAGAATATATCTGACTAATAATAATCGTAAAACCTATGTATTGATATCTCTCTGTTAGTGTGTCAAGTGGGTGTAAAGTGGCATAAACACAGCAGTGAAAAGCAGCTAAACCCCATTATAAAAACAAATTACTTTGAAACACCCATGAAACAAAGACAGTGAAAGAGAGAGAAATTCTTACACAATGCGTTCAGGGGCTGTGATGCAACCTGGATTGACCATACCTAGACCCACAGCTGGATGAGACATAAGGGTGGACATTCTTGGGGAGGAGAGGTTTGGTGAGGTTGGGTGAGCAAACGCAGACCCTTTAAAGTAATACTGCGTGGTACCCATCGCATGGGTCCCAAATCTCCAGGTTCAAGGGCATCTTCCTACATCAAAAACATGCATGAGAAACCCAGAAGATGGTACATCGTGTGATGGGGAAATGTTTCTAAAACGCACCTCATTTCTCATCTCCTTGTGCTCGGGTTCGCCATTCCAGCCGCTTTACTAGCAAGCTCCCTACTTGGAGCATCAGCACCTTTAACCTCCTGTTCCGTACAGGTTGCAATTTGTCCTGAGGATAAACGGGAAGACGTGGAACCAACGTGAGACTAGCTCTTGGTGTTGGGACAGGCACAGGTCACTCTATTTTCCCATCAGAAAGAAGAATTAACCACAGGCTCAGCCTGACGCCCGGAACCAGAACAGGGCCTGAAGCCATTCTGCGATTTTGCGGCCAGCTCCCATAAAAACGAGTTGTAAAATGGAGGTTCAGGGCACTGCAATTCACAAACCTGCAGAGTTATAAATGATAACTCTCGTCCACAAATATATTGAGGGAAGGCAAAGAAGAGGATTTGAAATCAAGGCAGAATTGCAGGAAACAGATTTCAGGAGGTAGATACGAATCGCCTTTAAAGCACATGAAAAGCGGCAAAACGTTGACAATGATGCCCTTGGCCAAAAAGGGCGTATGCGTTTTTTCCTGAATATATTCAGGAAAAAACGCATACGCCCTTTTTGGCCAACCAAGCAACCTGGAAAGGCAAATCAGCGCTACAAAGAAGTCTCGCTTCCCATCGGTCAAAAGGGCCATGCTGAAAAAAGTGTCAAAAGCAGAAATGCAGGACAGGCCATGGAGAAATGGGAGCCTTGCTACACTGATGGGCGGGATGTAAATTGCCAAGAGCCACTCTGGAGAAGTGTCCGGTGAGTCCTGAAACATCTGGAAAACACAGCTTAGAGAGCATAGGGCACTTCCACTCATGGGGGTATAAATTGGGAAAATTAAAAATCAGCAAGACACAAGCACCCCAAAGTTTAGGGCTGCTCTGTTGACCAGGACCTCCACTTCATTCCACCTTAAATATCCCAGGAAAGAGAAAAATGGATAAAGAAGTTGTGGTCCTTATGTACAATGGAATATCACTCAGCCATGAAATCAATGTCGTAAGTTTAGTAGCAGCATGATGAGTGGATTTAGGTACGACGATTCTAAGTGAAATAAGTCACACAGAAAAGGACACTTCTCATAAGGTATCACTGATAGAGGGAATGCAAAAACCATTACACTTGAACTGAATTACAAAACAGAACAGAGTCACACATGCAGAAAACACACTATGGCTGCTTAACGGGAAAGGTGAGGTGGGGTGATACATAAAACAAGGGTATCAAATTAGCTCAGATACCGTTCCATAAACCCAATATGTAATAGACAAGACCTACTCCTTGCTCGGAGAACTGGATTCAACACGCCCTATTCACCGCACAAGAATATATCTGACTAATAATAATCGTAAAACCTATGTATTGATATCTCTCTGTTAGTGTGTCAAGTGGGTGTAAAGCGGCATAAACACAGCAGTGAAAAGCAGCTAAACCCCATTATAAAAATACATTACTTTGAAACACCCATGAAACAAAGACAGTGAAAGAGAGAGAAATTCTTACACAATGCGTTCAGGGGCTGTGATGCAACCTGGATTGACCATATCTAGACGCACAGCTGGATGAGACATAAGGGTGGACACTCTTGGGGCTGAGAGGTTTGGTGAGGTTGGGTGAGCAAACGCAGACCCTTTAAAGTAAGACTGCGTGGTACCCATCGCATGGGTCCCAAATCTCCAGGTTCAAGGGCATCTTCCTACATCAAAAACATGCATGAGAAACCCAGAAGATGGTACACCGTGTGATGGGGAAAGGTTTCTAAAACGCACCTCATTTCTCATCTCCTTGTGCCCGGGTTCGCCATTCCAGCTGCTTTACTAGCAAGCTCCCTACTTGGAGCATCAGCACCTTTAACCTCCTGTTCCATGCAGGTTGCAATTTGTCCTGAGGATAAACGGGAAGACGTGGAACCAACGAGAGACTAGCTCTTGGTGTTGGGACAGGCACAGGTCACTCTATTTTCCCATCAGAAAGAAGAATTAACCACAGGCTCAGCCTGCCCCCCGGAACCAGAACAGGGCCTGAAGCCATTCTGCGATTTTGCGGCCAGCTCCCATAAAAACGAGTTGTAAAATGGAGGTTCAGGGCACTGCAATTCACAAACCTGCAGAGTTATAAATGATAACTCTCGTCCACAAATATATTGAGGGAAGGCAAAGAAGAGGATTTGAAATCAAGGCAGAATTGCAGGAAACAGATTTCAGGAGGTAGATACGAATCGCCTTTAAAGCACATGAAAAGTGGCAAAACGTTGACAATGATGCCCTTGGACAAAAAGGGCGTATGCGTTTTTTCCTGAATATATTCAGGAAAAAACGCATACGCCCTTTTTGGCCAACCAAGGAACCTGGAAAGGCAAATCAGCGCTACAAAGAAGTCTCGCTTCCCATCGGTCAAAAGGGCCATGCTGAAAAAAGTGTCAAAACCAGAAATGCAGGACAGGTCATGGAGAAATGGGAGCCTTGCTACACTGATGGGCGGGATGTAAATTGCCAAGAGCCACTCTGGAGAAGTGTCCGGTGAGTCCTGAAACATCTGAAAAACACAGATTAGAGAGCATAGGGCACTTCCACTCATGGGGGTATAAATTGGGAAAATTAAAAATCAGCAAGACACAAGCACCCCAAAGTTTAGGGCTGCTCTGTTGACCAGGACCTCCACTTCATTCCACCTTAAATATCCCAGGAAAGAGAAAAATGGATAAAGAAGTTGTGGTCCTTATGTACAATGGAATATCACTCAGCCAGGAAATCAATGTCGTAAGGTTAGTAGCAGCATGATGAGTGGATTTAGGTACGACGATTCTAAGTGAAATAAGTCACACAGAAAAGGACACTTCTCATAAGGTATCACTGATAGAGGGAATGTAAAAACCGTTACACTTGAACTGAATTACAAAACAGAACAGAGTCACACATGCAGAAAACACACTATGGCTGCTTAACGGGAAAGGTGAGGTGGGGTGATACATAAAACAAGGGTATCAAATTAGCTCAGATACCGTTCCATAAACCCAATATGTAATAGACAAGACCTACTCCTTGCTCAGAGAACTGGACTCAACACGCCCTAGTCACCGCACAAGAATATATCTGACTAATAATAATCGTAAAACCTATGTATTGATATCTCTCTGTTAGTGTGTCAAGTGGGTGTAAAGCGGCATAAACACAGCAGTGAAAAGCAGCTAAACCCCATTATAAAAATAAATTACTTTGAAACACCCATGAAACAAAGACAGTGAAAGAGAGAGAAATTCTTACACAATGCGTTCAGGGGCTGTGATGCAACCTGGATTGACCATATCTAGACGCACAGCTGGATGAGACATAAGGGTGGACACTCTTGGGGCTGAGAGGTTTGGTGAGGTTGGGTGAGCAAACGCAGACCCTTTAAAGTAATACTGCGTGGTACCCATCGCATGGTTCCCAAATCTCCAGGTTCAAGGGCATCTTCCTACATCAAAAACATGCATGAGAAACCCAGAAGATGGTACACCGTGTGATGGGGAAAGGTTTCTAAAACGCACCTCATTTCTCATCTCCTTGTGCCCGGGTTCGCCATTCCAGCTGCTTTACTAGCAAGCTCCCTACTTGGAGCATCAGCACCTTTAACCTCCTGTTCCATGCAGGTTGCAATTTGTCCTGAGGATAAACGGGAAGACGTGGAACCAACGAGAGACTAGCTCTTGGTGTTGGGACAGGCACAGGTCACTCTATTTTCCCATCAGAAAGAAGAATTAACCACAGGCTCAGCCTGCCCCCCGGAACCAGAACAGGGCCTGAAGCCATTCTGCGATTTTGCGGCCAGCTCCCATAAAAACGAGTTGTAAAATGGAGGTTCAGGGCACTGCAATTCACAAACCTGCAGAGTTATAAATGATAACTCTCGTCCACAAATATATTGAGGGAAGGCAAAGAAGAGGATTTGAAATCAAGGCAGAATTGCAGGAAACAGATTTCAGGAGGTAGATACGAATCGCCTTTAAAGCACATGAAAAGCGGCAAAACGTTGACAATGATGCCCTTTTTGGCCAACCAAGGAATCTGGAAAGGCAAATCAGCGCTACAAAGAAGTCTCGCTTCCCATCAGTCAAAAGGGCCATGCTGAAAAAAGTGTCAAAACCAGAAATGCAGGACAGGCCATGGAGAAATGGGAGCCTTGCTACACTGATGGGCGGGATGTAAATTGCCAACAGCCACTCTGGAGAAGTGTCCGGTGAGTCCTGAAACATCTGGAAAACACAGCTTAGAGAGCATAGGGCACTTCCACTCATGGGGGTATAAATTGGGAAAATTAAAAATCAGCAAGACACAAGCACCCCAAAGTTTAGGGCTGCTCTGTTGACCAGGACCTCCACTTCATTCCACCTTAAATATCCCAGGAAAGAGAAAAATGGATAAAGAAGTTGTGGTCCTTATGTACAATGGAATATCACTCAGCCATGAAATCAATGTCGTAAGGTTAGTAGCAGCATGATGAGTGGATTTAGGTATGACGATTCTAAGTGAAATAAGTCACACAGAAAAGGACACTTCTCATAAGGTATCACTGATAGAGGGAATGTAAAAACCATTACACTTGAACTGAATTACAAAACAGAACAGAGTCACACATGCAGAAAACACACTATGGCTGCTTAACGGGAAAGGTGAGGTGGGGTGATACATAAAACAAGGGTATCAAATTAGCTCAGATACCGTTCCATAAACCCAATATGTAATAGACAAGACCTACTCCTTGCTCAGAGAACTGGACTCAACACGCCCTATTCACCGCACAAGAATATATCTGACTAATAATAATCGTAAAACCTATGTATTGATATCTCTCTGTTAGTGTGTCAAGTGGGTGTAAAGCGGCATAAGCACAGCAGTGAAAAGCAGCTAAACCCCATTATAAAAATAAATTACTTTGAAACACCCATGAAACAAAGACAGTGAAAGAGAGAGAAATTCTTACACAATGCGTTCAGGGGCTGTGATGCAACCTGGATTGACCATATCTAGACGCACAGCTGGATGAGACATAAGGGTGGACACTCTTGGGGCTGAGAGGTTTGGTGAGGTTGGGTGAGCAAACGCAGACCCTTTAAAGTTATACTGCGTGGTACCCATCGCATGGGTCCCAAATCTCCAGGTTCAAGGGAATCTTCCTACATCAAAAACATGCATGAGAAACCCAGAAGATGGTACACCGTGTGATGGGGAAAGGTTTCTAAAACGCACCTCATTTCTCATCTCCTTGTGCCCGGGTTCGCCATTCCAGCCGCTTTACTAGCAAGCTCCCTACTTGGAGCATCAGCACCTTTAACCTCCTGTTCCATACAGGTTGCAATTTGTCCTGAGGATAAACGGGAAGACGTGGAACCAACGAGAGACTAGCTCTTGGTGTTGGGACAGGCACAGGTCACTCTATTTTCCCATCAGAAAGAAGAATTAACCTCAGGCTCAGCCTGCCCCCCGGAACCAGAACAGGGCCTGAAGCCATTCTGCGATTTTGCGGCCAGCTCCCATAAAAACGAGTTGTAAAATGGAGGTTCAGGGCACTGCAATTCACAAACCTGCAGAGTTATAAATGATAACTCTCGTCCACAAATATATTGAGGGAAGGCAAAGAAGAGGATTTGAAATCAAGGCAGAATTGCAGGAAACAGATTTCAGGAGGTAGATACGAATCGCCTTTAAAGCACATGAAAAGCGGCAAAACGTTGACAATGATGCCCTTGGACAAAAAGGGCGTATGCGTTTTTTCCTGAATATATTCAGGAAAAGACGCATACGCCCTTTTTGGCCAACCAAGGAACCTGGAAAGGCAAATCAGCGCTACAAAGAAGTCTCGCTTCCCATCGGTCAAAAGGGCCATGCTGAAAAAAGTGTCAAAACCAGAAATGCAGGACAGGCCATGGAGAAATGGGAGCCTTGCTACACTGATGGGCGGGATGTAAATTGCCAAGAGCCACTCTGGAGAAGTGTCCGGTGAGTCCTGAAACATCTGAAAAACACAGCTTAGAGAGCATAGGGCACTTCCACTCATGGGGGTATAAATTGGGAAAATTAAAAATCAGCAAGACACAAGCACCCCAAAGTTTAGGGCTGCTCTGTTGACCAGGACCTCCACTTCATTCCACCTTAAATATCCCAGGAAAGAGAAAAATGGATAAAGAAGTTGTGGTCCTTATGTACAATGGAATATCACTCAGCCAGGAAATCAATGTCGTAAGGTTAGTAGCAGCATGATGAGTGGATTTAGGTACGACGATTCTAAGTGAAATAAGTCACACAGAAAAGGACACTTCTCATAAGGTATCACTGATAGAGGGAATGTAAAAACCGTTACACTTGAACTGAATTACAAAACAGAACAGAGTCACACATGCAGAAAACACACTATGGCTGCTTAACGGGAAAGGTGAGGTGGGGTGATACATAAAACAAGGGTATCAAATTAGCTCAGATACCGTTCCATAAACCCAATATGTAATAGACAAGACCTACTCCTTGCTCAGAGAACTGGACTCAACACGCCCTATTCACCGCACAAGAATATATCTGACTAATAATAATCGTAAAACCTATGTATTGATATCTCTCTGTTAGTGTGTCAAGTGGGTGTAAAGCGGCATAAACACAGCAGTGAAAAGCAGCTAAACCCCATTATAAAAATAAATTACTTTGAAACACCCATGAAACAAAGACAGTGAAAGAGAGAGAAATTCTTACACAATGCGTTCAGGGGCTGTGATGCAACCTGGATTGACCAAATCTAGACGCACAGCTGGATGAGACATAAGGGTGGACACTCTTGGGGCTGAGAGGTTTGGTGAGGTTGGGTGAGCAAACGCAGACGCTTTAAAGTTATACTGCGTGGTACCCATCGCATGGGTCCCAAATCTCCAGGTTCAAGGGCATCTTCCTACATCAAAAACATGCATGAGAAACCCAGAAGATGGTACACCGTGTGATGGGGAAAGGTTTCTAAAACGCACCTCATTTCTCATCTCCTTGTGCCCGGGTTCGCCATTCCAGCTGCTTTACTAGCAAGCTCCCTACTTGGAGCATCAGCACCTTTAACCTCCTGTTCCATGCAGGTTGCAATTTGTCCTGAGGATAAACGGGAAGACGTGGAACCAACGAGAGACTAGCTCTTGGTGTTGGGACAGGCACAGGTCACTCTATTTTCCCATCAGAAAGAAGAATTAACCACAGGCTCAGCCTGCCCCCCGGAACCAGAACAGGGCCTGAAGCCATTCTGCGATTTTGCGGCCAGCTCCCATAAAAACGAGTTGTAAAATGGAGGTTCAGGGCACTGCAATTCACAAACCTGCAGAGTTATAAATGATAACTCTCGTCCACAAATATATTGAGGGAAGGCAAAGAAGAGGATTTGAAATCAAGGCAGAATTGCAGGAAACAGATTTCAGGAGGTAGATACGAATCGCCTTTAAAGCACATGAAAAGTGGCAAAACGTTGACAATGATGCCCTTGGCCAAAAAGGGCGTATGCGTTTTTTCCTGAATATATTCAGGAAAAAACGCATACGCCCTTTTTGGCCAACCAAGCAACCTGGAAAGGCAAATCAGCGCTACAAAGAAGTCTCGCTTCCCATCGGTCAAAAGGGCCATGCTGAAAAAAGTGTCAAAACCAGAAATGCAGGACAGGCCATGGAGAAATGGGAGCCTTGCTACACTGATGGGCGGGATGTAAATTGCCAAGAGCCACTCTGGAGAAGTGTCCGGTGAGTCCTGAAACATCTGAAAAACACAGCTTAGAGAGCATAGGGCACTTCCACTCATGGGGGTATAAATTGGGAAAATTAAAAATCAGCAAGACACAAGCACCCCAAAGTTTAGGGCTGCTCTGTTGACCAGGACCTCCACTTCATTCCACCTTAAATATCCCAGGAAAGAGAAAAATGGATAAAGAAGTTGTGGTCCTTATGTACAATGGAATATCACTCAGCCAGGAAATCAATGTCGTAAGGTTAGTAGCAGCATGATGAGTGGATTTAGGTACGACGATTCTAAGTGAAATAAGTCACACAGAAAAGGACACTTCTCATAAGGTATCACTGATAGAGGGAATGTAAAAACCGTTACACTTGAACTGAATTACAAAACAGAACAGAGTCACACATGCAGAAAACACACTATGGCTGCTTAACGGGAAAGGTGAGGTGGGGTGATACATAAAACAAGGGTATCAAATTAGCTCAGATACCGTTCCATAAACCCAATATGTAATAGACAAGACCTACTCCTTGCTCAGAGAACTGGACTCAACACGCCCTATTCACCGCACAAGAATATATCTGACTAATAATAATCGTAAAACCTATGTATTGATATCTCTCTGTTAGTGTGTCAAGTGGGTGTAAAGCGGCATAAACACAGCAGTGAAAAGCAGCTAAACCCCATTATAAAAATAAATTACTTTGAAACACCCATGAAACAAAGACAGTGAAAGAGAGAGAAATTCTTACACAATGCGTTCAGGGGCTGTGATGCAACCTGGATTGACCATATCTAGACGCACAGCTGGATGAGACATAAGGGTGGACACTCTTGGGGCTGAGAGGTTTGGTGAGGTTGGGTGAGCAAACGCAGACCCTTTAAAGTAATACTGCGTGGTACCCATCGCATGGGTCCCAAATCTCCAGGTTCAAGGGCATCTTCCTACATCAAAAACATGCATGAGAAACCCAGAAGATGGTACACCATGTGATGGGGAAAGGTTTCTAAAACGCACCTCATTTCTCATCTCCTTGTGCCCGGGTTCGCCATTCCAGCTGCTTTACTAGCAAGCTCCCTACTTGGAGCATCAGCACCTTTAACCTCCTGTTCCATGCAGGTTGCAATTTGTCCTGAGGATAAACGGGAAGACGTGGAACCAACGAGAGACTAGCTCTTGGTGTTGGGACAGGCACAGGTCACTCTATTTTCCCATCAGAAAGAAGAATTAACCACAGGCTCAGCCTGCCCCCCGGAACCAGAACAGGGCCTGAAGCCATTCTGCGATTTTGCGGCCAGCTCCCATAAAAACGAGTTGTAAAATGGAGGTTCAGGGCACTGCAATTCACAAACCTGCAGAGTTATAAATGATAACTCTCGTCCACAAATATATTGAGGGAAGGCAAAGAAGAGGATTTGAAATCAAGGCAGAATTGCAGGAAACAGATTTCAGGAGGTAGATACGAATCGCCTTTAAAGCACATGAAAAGCGGCAAAACGTTGACAATGATGCCCTTGGCCAAAAAGGGCGTATGCGTTTTTTCCTGAATATATTCAGGAAAAAACGCATACGCCCTTTTTGGCCAACCAAGCAACCTGGAAAGGCAAATCAGCGCTACAAAGAAGTCTCGCTTCCCATCGGTCAAAAGGGCCATGCTGAAAAAAGTGTCAAAACCAGAAATGCAGGACAGGCCATGGAGAAATGGGAGCCTTGCTACACTGATGGGCGGGATGTAAATTGCCAAGAGCCACTCTGGAGAAGTGTCCGGTGAGTCCTGAAACATCTGAAAAACACAGCTTAGAGAGCATAGGGCACTTCCACTCATGGGGGTATAAATTGGGAAAATTAAAAATCAGCAAGACACAAGCACCCCAAAGTTTAGGGCTGCTCTGTTGACCAGGACCTCCACTTCATTCCACCTTAAATATCCCAGGAAAGAGAAAAATGGATAAAGAAGTTGTGGTCCTTATGTACAATGGAATATCACTCAGCCAGGAAATCAATGTCGTAAGGTTAGTAGCAGCATGATGAGTGGATTTAGGTACGACGATTCTAAGTGAAATAAGTCACACAGAAAAGGACACTTCTCATAAGGTATCACTGATAGAGGGAATGTAAAAACCGTTACACTTGAACTGAATTACAAAACAGAACAGAGTCACACATGCAGAAAACACACTATGGCTGCTTAACGGGAAAGGTGAGGTGGGGTGATACATAAAACAAGGGTATCAAATTAGCTCAGATACCGTTCCATAAACCCAATATGTAATAGACAAGACCTACTCCTTGCTCAGAGAACTGGACTCAACACGCCCTATTCACCGCACAAGAATATATCTGACTAATAATAATCGTAAAACCTATGTAGTGATATCTCTCTGTTAGTGTGTCAAGTGGGTGTAAAGCGGCATAAACACAGCAGTGAAAAGCAGCTAAACCCCATTATAAAAATAAATTACTTTGAAACACCCATGAAACAAAGACAGTGAAAGAGAGAGAAATTCTTACACAATGCGTTCAGGGGCTGTGATGCAACCTGGATTGACCATATCTAGACGCACAGCTGGATGAGACATAAGGGTGGACACTCTTGGGGCTGAGAGGTTTGGTGAGGTTGGGTGAGCAAACGCAGACCCTTTAAAGTAATACTGCGTGGTACCCATCGCATGGGTCCCAAATCTCCAGGTTCAAGGGCATCTTCCTACATCAAAAACATGCATGAGAAACCCAGAAGATGGTACACCATGTGATGGGGAAAGGTTTCTAAAACGCACCTCATTTCTCATCTCCTTGTGCCCGGGTTCGCCATTCCAGCTGCTTTACTAGCAAGCTCCCTACTTGGAGCATCAGCACCTTTAACCTCCTGTTCCATGCAGGTTGCAATTTGTCCTGAGGATAAACGGGAAGACGTGGAACCAACGAGAGACTAGCTCTTGGTGTTGGGACAGGCACAGGTCACTCTATTTTCCCATCAGAAAGAAGAATTAACCACAGGCTCAGCCTGCCCCCCGGAACCAGAACAGGGCCTGAAGCCATTCTGCGATTTTGCGGCCAGCTCCCATAAAAACGAGTTGTAAAATGGAGGTTCAGGGCACTGCAATTCACAAACCTGCAGAGTTATAAATGATAACTCTCGTCCACAAATATATTGAGGGAAGGCAAAGAAGAGGATTTGAAATCAAGGCAGAATTGCAGGAAACAGATTTCAGGAGGTAGATACGAATCGCCTTTAAAGCACATGAAAAGCGGCAAAACGTTGACAATGATGCCCTTGGCCAAAAAGGGCGTATGCGTTTTTTCCTGAATATATTCAGGAAAAAACGCATACGCCCTTTTTGGCCAACCAAGCAACCTGGAAAGGCAAATCAGCGCTACAAAGAAGTCTCGCTTCCCATCGGTCAAAAGGGCCATGCTGAAAAAAGTGTCAAAACCAGAAATGCAGGACAGGCCATGGAGAAATGGGAGCCTTGCTACACTGATGGGCGGGATGTAAATTGCCAAGAGCCACTCTGGAGAAGTGTCCGGTGAGTCCTGAAACATCTGGAAAACACAGCTTAGAGAGCATAGGGCACTTCCACTCATGGGGGTATAAATTGGGAAAATTAAAAATCAGCAAGACACAAGCACCCCAAAGTTTAGGGCTGCTCTGTTGACCAGGACCTCCACTTCATTCCACCTTAAATATCCCAGGAAAGAGAAAAATGGATAAAGAAGTTGTGGTCCTTATGTACAATGGAATATCACTCAGCCAGGAAATCAATGTCGTAAGGTTAGTAGCAGCATGATGAGTGGATTTAGGTACGACGATTCTAAGTGAAATAAGTCACACAGAAAAGGACACTTCTCATAAGGTATCACTGATAGAGGGAATGTAAAAACCATTACACTTGAACTGAATTACAAACAGAACAGAGTCACACATGCAGAAAACACACTATGGCTGCTTAACGGGAAAGGTGAGGTGGGGTGATACATAAAACAAGGGTATCAAATTAGCTCAGATACCGTTCCATAAACCCAATATGTAATAGACAAGACCTACTCCTTGCTCAGAGAACTGGACTCAACACGCCCTATTCACCGCACAAGAATATATCTGACTAATAATAATCGTAAAACCTATGTATTGATATCTCTCTGTTAGTGTGTCAAGTGGGTGTAAAGCGGCATAAGCACAGCAGTGAAAACCAGCTAAACCCCATTATAAAAATAAATTACTTTGAAACACCCATGAATCAAAGACAGTGAAAGAGAGAGAAATTCTTAAACAATGCGTTCAGGGGCTGTGATGCAACCTGGATTGACCATATCTAGACGCACAGCTGGATGAGACATAAGGGTGGACACTCTTGGGGCTGAGAGGTTTGGTGAGGTTGGGTGAGCAAACGCAGACCCTTTAAAGTTATACTGCGTGGTACCCATCGCATGGGTCCCAAATCTCCAGGTTCAAGGGCATCTTCCTACATCAAAAACATGCATGAGAAACCCAGAAGATGGTACACCGTGTGATGGGGAAAGGTTTCTAAAACGCACCTCATTTCTCATCTCCTTGTGCCCGGGTTCGCCATTCCAGCCGCTTTACTAGCAAGCTCCCTACTTGGAGCATCAGCACCTTTAACCTCCTGTTCCATACAGGTTGCAATTTGTCCTGAGGATAAACGGGAAGACGTGGAACCAACGAGAGACTAGCTCTTGGTGTTGGGACAGGCACAGGTCACTCTATTTTCCCATCAGAAAGAAGAATTAACCACAGGCTCAGCCTGCCCCCCGGAACCAGAACAGGGCATGAGGCCATTCTGCGATTTTGCGGCCAGCTCCCATAAAAACGAGTTGTAAAATGGAGGTTCAGGGCACTGCAATTCACAAACCTGCAGAGTTATTAATGATAACTCTCGTCCACAAATATATTGAGGGAAGGCAAAGAAGAGGATTTGAAATCAAGGCAGAATTGCAGGAAACAGATTTCAGGAGGTAGATACGAATCGCCTTTAAAGCACATGAAAAGCGGCAAAACGTTGACAATGATGCCCTTGGACAAAAAGGGCGTATGCGTTTTTTCCTGAATATATTCAGGAAAAAACGCATACGCCCTTTTTGGCCAACCAAGGAACCTGGAAAGGCAAATCAGCGCTACAAAGAAGTCTCGCTTCCCATCGGTCAAAAGGGCCATGCTGAAAAAAGTGTCAAAACCAGAAATGCAGGACAGGTCATGGAGAAATGGGAGCCTTGCTACACTGATGGGCGGGATGTAAATTGCCAAGAGCCACTCTGGAGAAGTGTCCGGTGAGTCCTGAAACATCTGAAAAACACAGCTTAGAGAGCATAGGGCACTTCCACTCATGGGGGTATAAATTGGGAAAATTAAAAATCAGCAAGACACAAGCACCCCAAAGTTTAGGGCTGCTCTGTTGACCAGGACCTCCACTTCATTCCACCTTAAATATCCCAGGAAAGAGAAAAATGGATAAAGAAGTTGTGGTCCTTATGTACAATGGAATATCACTCAGCCAGGAAATCAATGTCGTAAGGTTAGTAGCAGCATGATGAGTGGATTTAGGTACGACGATTCTAAGGGAAATAAGTCACACAGAAAAGGACACTTCTCATAAGGTATCACTGATAGAGGGAATGTAAAAACCGTTACACTTGAACTGAATTACAAAACAGAACAGAGTCACACATGCAGAAAACACACTATGGCTGCTTAACGGGAAAGGTGAGGTGGGGTGATACATAAAACAAGGGTATCAAATTAGCTCAGATACCGTTCCATAAACCCAATATGTAATAGACAAGACCTACTCCTTGCTCAGAGAACTGGACTCAACACGCCCTATTCACCGCACAAGAATATATCTGACTAATAATAATCGTAAAACCTATGTATTGATATCTCTCTGTTAGTGTGTCAAGTGGGTGTAAAGCGGCATAAACACAGCAGTGAAAAGCAGCTAAACCCCATTATAAAAATAAATTACTTTGAAACACCCATGAAACAAAGACAGTGAAAGAGAGAGAAATTCTTACACAATGCGTTCAGGGGCTGTGATGCAACCTGGATTGACCATATCTAGACGCACAGCTGGATGAGACATAAGGGTGGACACTCTTGGGGCTGAGAGGTTTGGTGAGGTTGGGTGAGCAAACGCAGACCCTTTAAAGTAATACTGCGTGGTACCCATCGCATGGGTCCCAAATCTCCAGGTTCAAGGGCATCTTCCTACATCAAAAACATGCATGAGAAACCCAGAAGATGGTACACCGTGTGATGGGGAACGGTTTCTAAAACGCACCTCATTTCTCATCTCCTTGTGCCCGGGTTCGCCATTCCAGCTGCTTTACTAGCAAGCTCCCTACTTGGAGCATCAGCACCTTTAACCTCGTGTTCCATGCAGGTTGCAATTTGTCCTGAGGATAAACGGGAAGACGTGGAACCAACGAGAGACTAGCTCTTGGTGTTGGGACAGGCACAGGTCACTCTATTTTCCCATCAGAAAGAAGAATTAACCACAGGCTCAGCCTGCCCCCCGGAACCAGAACAGGGCCTGAAGCCATTCTGCGATTTTGCGGCCAGCTCCCATAAAAACGAGTTGTAGAATGGAGGTTCAGGGCACTGCAATTCACAAACCTGCAGAGTTATAAATGATAACTCTCGTCCACAAATATATTGAGGGAAGGCAAAGAAGAGGATTTGAAATCAAGGCAGAATTGCAGGAAACAGATTTCAGGAGGTAGATACGAATCGCCTTTAAAGCACATGAAAAGCGGCAAAACGTTGACAATGATACCCTTGGCCAAAAAGGGCGTATGCGTTTTTTCCTGAATATATTCACGAAAAAACGCATACGCCCTTTTTGGCCAACCAAGCAACCTGGAAAGGCAAATCAGCGCTACAAAGAAGTCTCGCTTCCCATCGGTCAAAAGGGCCATGCTGAAAAAAGTGTCAAAACCAGAAATGCAGGACAGGCCATGGAGAAATGGGAGCCTTGCTACACTGATGGGCGGGATTTAAATTGCCAAGAGCCACTCCGGAGAAGTGTCCGGTGAGTCCTGAAACATCTGAAAAACACTGCTTAGAGAGCATAGGGCACTTCCACTCATGGGGGTATAAATTGGGAAAATGAAAAATCAGCAAAACACAAGCACCCCAAAGTTTAGGGCTGCTCTGTTGACCAGGACCTCCACTTCATTCCACCTTAAATATCCCAGGAAAGAGAAAAATGGATAAAGAAGTTGTGGTCCTTATGTACAATGGAATATCACTCAGCCATGAAATCAATGTCGTAAGGTTAGTAGCAGCATGATGAGTGGATTTAGGTACGACGATTCTAAGTGAAATAAGTCACACAGAAAAGGACACTTCTCATAAGGTATCACTGATAGAGGGAATGTAAAAGCCGTTACACATGAACTGAATTACAAAACAGAACAGAGTCACACATGCAGAAAACACACTATGGCTGCTTAACGAGAAAGGTGAGGTGGGGTGATACATAAAACAAGGGTATCAAATTAGCTCAGATACCGTTCCATAAACCCAATATGTAATAGACAAGACCTACTCCTTGCTCAGAGAACTGGACTCAACACGCCCTATTCACCGCACAAGAATATATCTGACTAATAATAATCGTAAAACCTATGTATTGATATCTCTCTGTTAGTGTGTCAAGTGGGTGTAAAGCGACATAAACACAGCAGTGAAAAGCAGCTAAACCCCATTATAAAAATAAATTACTTTGAAACATCCATGAAACAAAGACAGTGAAAGAGAGAGAAATTCTTACACAATGCGTTCAGGGGCTGTGATGCAACCTGGATTGACCATATCTAGACGCACAGCTGGATGAGACATAAGGGTGGACACTCTTGGGGCTGAGAGGTTTGGTGAGGTTGGGTGAGCAAACGCAGACCCTTTAAAGTAATACTGCGTGGTACCCATCGCATGGGTCCCAAATCTCCAGGTTCAAGGGCATCTTCCTACATCAAAAACATGCATGAGAAACCCAGAAGATGGTACACAGTGTGATGGGGAAAGGTTTCTAAAATGCACTTCATTTCTCATCTCCTTGTGCCCGGGTTCGCCATTCCAGCTGCTTTACTAGCAAGCTCCCTACTTGGAGCATCAGCACCTTTAACCTCATGTTCCATGCAGGTTGCAATTTGTCCTGAGGATAAACGGGAAGACGTGGAACCAACGAGAGACTAGCTCTTGGTGTTGGGACAGGCACAGGTCACTCTATTTTCCCATCAGAAAGAAGAATTAACCACAGGCTCAGCCTGCCCCCCGGAACCAGAACAGGGCCTGAAGCCATTCTGCGATTTTGCGGCCAGCTCCCATAAAAACGAGTTGTAAAATGGAGGTTCAGGGCACTGCAATTCACAAACCTGCAGAGTTATTAATGATAACTCTCGTCCACAAATATATTGAGGGAAGGCAAAGAAGAGGATTTGAAATCAAGGCAGAATTGCAGGAAACAGATTTCAGGAGGTAGATACGAATCGCCTTTAAAGCACATGAAAAGCGGCAAAACGTTGACAATGATGCCCTTGGCCAAAAAGGGCGTATGCGTTTTTTCCTGAATATATTCAGGAAAAAACGCATACGCCCTTTTTGGCCAACCAAGCAACCTGGAAAGGCAAATCAGAGCTACAAAGAAGTCTCGCTTCCCATCAGTCAAAAGGGCCATGCTGAAAAAAGTGTCAAAACCAGAAATGCAGGACAGGCCATGGAGAAATGGGAGCCTTGCTACACTGATGGGCGGGATGTAAATTGCCAAGAGCCACTCCGGAGAAGTGTCCGGTGAGTCCTGAAACATCTGAAAAACACAGCTTAGAGAGCATAGGGCACTTCCACTCATGGGGGTATAAATTGGGAAAATTAAAAATCAGCAAGACACAAGCACCCCAAAGTTTAGGGCTGCTCTGTTGACCAGGACCTCCACTTCATTCCACCTTAAATATCCCAGGAAAGAGAAAAATGGATAAAGAAGTTGTGGTCCTTATGTACAATGGAATATCACTCAGCCATGAAATCAATGTCATAAGGTTAGTAGCAGCATGATGACTGAATTTAGGTACGACGATTCTAAGTGAAATAAGTCACACAGAAAAGGACACTTCTCATAAGGTATCACTGATAGAGGGAATGTAAAAACCGTTACACTTGAACTGAATTACAAAACAGAACAGAGTCACACATGCAGAAAACACACTATGGCTGCTTAACGGGAAAGGTGAGGTGGGGTGATACATAAAACAAGGGTATCAAATTAGCTCAGATACCGTTCCATAAACCCAATATGTAATAGACAAGACCTACTCCTTGCTCAGAGAACTGGACTCAACACGCCCTATTCACCGCACAAGAATATATCTGACTAGTAATAATCGTAAAACCTATGTATTGATATCTCTCTGTTAGTGTGTCAAGTGGGTGTAAAGCGGCATAAGCACAGCAGTGAAAAGCAGCTAAACCCCATTATAAAAATAAATTACTTTGAAACACCCATGAAACAAAGACAGTGAAAGAGAGAGAAATTCTTACACAATGCGTTCAGGGGCTGTGATGCAACCTGGATTGACCATATCTAGACGCACAGCTGGATGAGACATAAGGGTGGACACTCTTGGGGCTGAGAGGTTTGGTGAGGTTGGGTGAGCAAACGCAGACCCTTTAAAGTAATACTGCGTGGTACCCATCGCATGGGTCCCAAATCTCCAGGTTCAAGGGCATCTTCCTACATCAAAAACATGCATGAGAAACCCAGAAGATGGTACACCGTGTGATGGGGAAAGGTTTCTAAAACGCACCTCATTTCTCATCTCCTTGTGCCCGGGTTCGCCATTCCAGCTGCTTTACTAGCAAGCTCCCTACTTGGAGCATCAGCACCTTTAACCTCCTGTTCCATGCAGGTTGCAATTTGTCCTGAGGATAAACGGGAAGACGTGGAACCAACGAGAGACTAGCTCTTGGTGTTGGGACAGGCACAGGTCATTCTATTTTCCCATCAGAAAGAAGAATTAACCACAGGCTCAGCCTGCCCCCCGGAACCAGAACAGGGCCTGAAGCCATTCTGCGATTTTGCGGCCAGCTCCCATAAAAACGAGTTGTAAAATGGAGGTTCAGGGCACTGCAATTCACAAACCTGCAGAGTTATAAATGATAACTCTCGTCCACAAATATATTGAGGGAAGGCAAAGAAGAGGATTTGAAATCAAGGCAGAATTGCAGGAAACAGATTTCAGGAGGTAGATACGAATCGCCTTTAAAGCACATGAAAAGCGGCAAAACGTTGACAATGATGCCCTTGGCCAAAAAGGGCGTATGCGTTTTTTCCTGAATATATTCAGGAAAAAACGCATACGCCCTTTTTGGCCAACCAAGCAACCTGGAAAGGCAAATCAGCGCTACAAAGAAGTCTCGCTTCCCATCGGTCAAAAGGGCCATGCTGAAAAAAGTGTCAAAACCAGAAATGCAGGACAGGCCATGGAGAAATGGGAGCCTTGCTACACTGATGGGCGGGATGTAAATTGCCAAGAGCCACTCTGGAGAAGTGTCCGGTGAGTCCTGAAAGATCTGAAAAACACAGCTTAGAGAGCATAGGGCACTTCCACTCATGGGGGTATAAATAGGGAAAATTAAAAATCAGCAAGACACAAGCACCCCAAAGTTGAGGGCTGCTCTGTTGACCAGGACCTCCACTTCATTCCACCTTAAATATCCCAGGAAAGAGAAAAATGGATAAAGAAGTTGTGGTCCTTATGTACAATGGAATATAACTCAGCCATGAAATCAATGTCGTAAGGTTAGTAGCAGCATGATGAGTGGATTTAGGTACGACGATTCTAAGTGAAATAAGTCACACAGAAAAGGACACTTCTCATAAGGTATCACTGATAGAGGGAATGTAAAAACCGTTACACTTGAACTGAATTACAAAACAGAACAGAGTCACACATGCAGAAAACACACTATGGCTGCTTAACGGGAAAGGTGAGGTGGGGTGATACATAAAACAAGGGTATCAAATTAGCTCAGATACCGTTCCATAAACCCAATATGTAATAGACAAGACCTACTCCTTGCTCAGAGAACTGGACTCAACACGTCCTATTCACCGCACAAGAATATATCTGACTAATAATAATCGTAAAACCTATGTATTGATATCTCTCTGTTAGTGTGTCAAGTGGGTGTAAAGCGGCATAAACACAGCAGTGAAAAGCAGCTAAACCCCATTATAAAAATAAATTACTTTGAAACACCCATGAAACAAAGACAGTGAAAGAGAGAGAAATTCTTACACAATGCGTTCAGGGGCTGTGATGCAACCTGGATTGACCATATCTAGACGCACAGCTGGATGAGACATAAGGGTGGACACTCTTGGGGCTGAGAGGTTTGGTGAGGTTGGGTGAGCAAACGCAGACCCTTTAAAGTAATACTGCGTGGTACCCATCGCATGGGTCCCAAATCTCCAGGTTCAAGGGCATCTTCCTACATCAAAAACATGCATGAGAAACCCAGAAGATGGTACACCGTGTGATGGGGAAAGGTTTCTAAAACGCACCTCATTTCTCATCTCCTTGTGCCCGGGTTCGCCATTCCAGCTGCTTTACTAGCAAGCTCCCTACTTGGAGCATCAGCACCTTTAACCTCCTGTTCCATGCAGGTTGCAATTTGTCCTGAGGATAAACGGGAAGACGTGGAACCAACGAGAGACTAGCTCTTGGTGTTGGGACAGGCACAGGTCACTCTATTTTCCCATCAGAAAGAAGAATTAACCACAGGCTCAGCCTGCCCCCCGGAACCAGAACAGGGCCTGAAGCCATTCTGCGATTTTGCGGCCAGCTCCCATAAAAACGAGTTGTAAAATGGAGGTTCAGGGCACTGCAATTCACAAACCTGCAGAGTTATAAATGATAACTCTCGTCCACAAATATATTGAGGGAAGGCAAAGAAGAGGATTTGAAATCAAGGCAGAATTGCAGGAAACAGATTTCAGGAGGTAGATACGAATCGCCTTTAAAGCACATGAAAAGCGGCAAAACGTTGACAATGATGCCCTTGGCCAAAAAGGGCGTATGCGTTTTTTCCTGAATATATTCAGGAAAAAACGCATACGCCCTTTTTGGCCAACCAAGCAACCTGGAAAGGCAAATCAGAGCTACAAAGAAGTCTCGCTTCCCATCGGTCAAAAGGGCCATGCTGAAAAAAGTGTCAAAACCAGAAATGCAGGACAGGCCATGGAGAAATGGGAGCCTTGCTACACTGATGGGCGGGATGTAAATTGCCAAGAGCCACTCCGGAGAAGTGTCCGGTGAGTCCTGAAACATCTGAAAAACACAGCTTAGAGAGCATAGGGCACTTCCACTCATGGGGGTATAAATTGGGAAAATTAAAAATCAGCAAGACACAAGCACCCCAAAGTTTAGGGCTGCTCTGTTGACCAGGACCTCCACTTCATTCCACCTTAAATATCCCAGGAAAGAGAAAAATGGATAAAGAAGTTGTGGTCCTTATGTACAATGGAATATCACTCAGCCATGAAATCAATGTCATAAGGTTAGTAGCAGCATGATGAGTGGATTTAGGTACGACGATTCTAAGTGAAATAAGTCACACAGAAAAGGACACTTCTCATAAGGTATCACTGATAGAGGGAATGTAAAAACCGTTACACATGAACTGAATTACAAAACAGAACAGAGTCACACATGCAGAAAACACACTATGGCTGCTTAACGTGAAAGGTGAGGTGGGGTGATACATAAAACAAGGGTATCAAATTAGCTCAGATACCATTCCATAAACCCAATATGTAATAGACAAGACCTACTCCTTGCTCAGAGAACTGGACTCAACACGCCCTATTCACCGCACAAGAATATATCTGACTAATAATAATCGTAAAACCTATGTATTGATATCTCTCTGTTAGTGTGTCAAGTGGGTGTAAAGCGGCATAAGCACAGCAGTGAAAAGCAGCTAAACCCCATTATAAAAATAAATTACTTTGAAACACCCATGAAACAAAGACAGTGAAAGAGAGAGAAATTCTTACACAATGCGTTCAGGGGCTGTGATGCAACCTGGATTGACCATATCTAGACGCACAGCTGGATGAGACATAAGGGTGGACACTCTTGGGGCTGGGAGGTTTGGTGAGGTTGGGTGAGCAAACGCAGACCCTTTAAAGTAATACTGCGTGGTACCCATCGCATGGGTCCCAAATCTCCAGGTTCAAGGGCATCTTCCTACATCAAAAACATGCATGAGAAACCCAGAAGATGGTACACCGTGTGATGGGGAAAGGTTTCTAAAACGCACCTCATTTCTCATCTCCTTGTGCCCGGGTTCGCCATTCCAGCTGCTTTACTAGCAAGCTCCCTACTTGGAGCATCAGCACCTTTAACCTCCTGTTCCATGCAGGTTGCAATTGTCCTAAGGATAAACGGGAAGACGTGGAACCAACGAGAGACTAGCTCTTGGTGTTGGGACAGGCACAGGTCACTCTATTTTCCCATCAGAAAGAAGAATTAACCACAGGCTCAGCCTGCCCCCCGGAACCAGAACAGGGCCTGAAGCCATTCTGCGATTTTGCGGCCAGCTCCCATAAAAACGAGTTGTAAAATGGAGGTTCAGGGCACTGCAATTCACAAACCTGCAGAGTTATTAATGATAACTCTCGTCCACAAATATATTGAGGGAAGGCAAAGAAGAGGATTTGAAATCAAGGCAGAATTGCAGGAAACAGATTTCAGGAGGTAGATACGAATCGCCTTTAAAGCACATGAAAAGCGGCAAAACGTTGACAATGATGCCCTTGGCCAAAAAGGGCGTATGCGTTTTTTCCTGAATATATTCAGGAAAAAACGCATACGCCCTTTTTGGCCAACCAAGCAACCTGGAAAGGCAAATCAGCGCTACAAAGAAGTCTCGCTTCCCATCGGTCAAAAGGGCCATGCTGAAAAAAGTGTCAAAACCAGAAATGCAGGACAGGCCATGGAGAAATGGGAGCCTTGCTACACTGATGGGCAGGATGTAAATTGCCAAGAGCCACTCCGGAGAAGTGTCCGGTGAGTCCTGAAACATCTGAAAAACACAGCTTAGAGAGCATAGGGCACTTCCACTCATGGGGGTATAAATTGGGAAAATTAAAAATCAGCAAGACACAAGCACCCCAAAGTTTAGGGCTACTCTGTTGACCAGGACCTCCACTTCATTCCACCTTCAATATCCCAGGAAAGAGAAAAATGGATAAAGAAGTTGTGGTCCTTATGTACAATGGAATATCACTCAGCCATGAAATCAATGTCGTAAGGTGAGTAGCAGCATGATGAGTGGATTTAGGTACGACGATTCTAAGTGAAATAAGTCACACAGAAAAGGACACTTCTCATAAGGTATCACTGATAGAGGGAATGTAAAAACCGTTACACTTGAACTGAATTACAAAACAGAACAGAGTCACACATGCAGAAAACACACTATGGCTGCTTAACGGGAAAGGTGAGGTGGGGTGATACATAAAACAAGGGTATCAAATTAGCTCAGATACCGTTCCATAAACCCAATATGTAATAGACAAGACCTACTCCTTGCTCAGAGAACTGGACTCCACACGCCCTATTCACCGCACAAGAATATATCTGACTAATAATAATCGTAAAACCTATGTATTGATATCTCTCTGTTAGTGTGTCAAGTGGGTGTAAAGCGGCATAAACACAGCAGTGAAAAGCAGCTAAACCCCATTATAAAAATAAATTACTTTGAAACACCCATGAAACAAAGACAGTGAAAGAGAGAGAAATTCTTACACAATGCGTTCAGGGGCTGTGATGCAACCTGGATTAACCATATCTAGACCCACAGCTGGATGAGACATAAGGGTGGACACTCTTGGGGCTGAGAGGTTTGGTGAGGTTGGGTGAGCAAACGCAGACCCTTTAAAGTAATACTGTGTGGTACCCATCGCATGGGTCCCAAATCTCCAGGTTCAAGGGCATCTTCCTACATCAAAAACATGCATGAGAAACCCAGAAGATGGTACACCGTGTGATGGGGAAAGGTTTCTAAAACGCACCTCATTTCTCATCTCCTTGTGCCCAGGTTCGCCATTCCAGCCGCTTTACTAGCAAGCTCCCTACTTGGAGCATCAGCACCTTTAACCTCCTGTTCCATGCAGGTTGCAATTTGTCCTGAGGATAAACGGGAAGACGTGGAACCAACGAGAGACTAGCTCTTGGTGTTGGGACAGGCACAGGTCATTCTATTTTCCCATCAGAAAGAAGAATTAACCACAGGCTCAGCCTGCCCCCCGGAACCAGAACAGGGCCTGAAGCCATTCTGCGATTTTGCGGCCAGCTCCCATAAAAACGAGTTGTAAAATGGAGGTTCAGGGCACTGCAATTCACAAACCTGCAGAGTTATAAATGATAACTCTCGTCCACAAATATATTGAGGGAAGGCAAAGAAGAGGATTTGAAATCAAGGCAGAATTGCAGGAAACAGATTTCAGGAGGTAGATACGAATCGCCTTTAAAGCACATGAAAAGCGGCAAAACGTTGACAATGATGCCCTTGGCCAAAAAGGGCGTATGCGTTTTTTCCTGAATATATTCAGGAAAAAACGCATACGCCCTTTTTGGCCAACCAAGCAACCTGGAAAGGCAAATCAGCGCTACAAAGAAGTCTCGCTTCCCATCGGTCAAAAGGGCCATGCTGAAAAAAGTGTCAAAACCAGAAATGCAGGACAGGCCATGGAGAAATGGGAGCCTTGCTACACTGATGGGCGGGATGTAAATTGCCAAGAGCCACTCTGGAGAAGTGTCCGGTGAGTCCTGAAACATCTGAAAAACACAGCTTAGAGAGCATAGGGCACTTCCACTCATGGGGGTATAAATTGGGAAAATTAAAAATCAGCAAGACACAAGCACCCCAAAGTTTAGGGCTGCTCTGGTGACCAGGACCTCCACTTCATTCCACCTTAAATATCCCAGGAAAGAGAAAAATGGATAAAGAAGTTGTGGTCCTTATGTACAATGGAATATCACTCAGCCATGAAATCAATGTCGTAAGGTTAGTAGCAGCATGATGAGTGGATTTAGGTACGACGATTCTAAGTGAAATAAGTCACACAGAAAAGGACACTTCTCATAAGGTATCACTGATAGAGGGAATGTAAAAACCGTTACACATGAACTGAATTACAAAACAGAACAGAGTCACACAGGCAGAAAACACACTATGGCTGCTTAACGGGAAAGGTGAGGTGGGGTGATACATAAAACAAGGGTATCAAATTAGCTCAGATACCGTTCCATAAACCCAATATGTAATAGACAAGACCTACTCCTTGCTCAGAGAACTGGACTCAACACGCCCTATTCACCGCACAAGAATATATCTGACTAATAATAATCGTAAAACCTATGTATTGATATCTCTCTGTTAGTGTGTCAAGTGGGTGTAAAGCGGCATAAGCACAGCAGTGAAAAGCAGCTAAACCCCATTATAAAAATAAATTACTTTGAAACACCCATGAAACAAAGACAGTGAAAGAGAGAGAAATTCTTACACAATGCGTTCAGGGGCTGTGATGCAACCTGGATTGACCATATCTAGACGCACAGCTGGATGAGACATAAGGGTGGACACTCTTGGGGCTGAGAGGTTTGGTGAGGTTGGGTGAGCAAACGCAGACCCTTTAAAGTAATACTGCGTGGTACCCATCGCATGGGTCCCAAATCTCCAGGTTCAAGGGCATCTTCCTACATCAAAAACATGCATGAGAAACCCAGAAGATGGTACACCGTGTGATGGGGAAAGGTTTCTAAAACGCACCTCATTTCTCATCTCCTTGTGCCCGGGTTCGCCATTCCAGCTGCTTTACTAGCAAGCTCCCTACTTGGAGCATCAGCACCTTTAACCTCCTGTTCCATGCAGGTTGCAATTTGTCCTGAGGATAAACGGGAAGACGTGGAACCAACGAGAGACTAGCTCTTGGTGTTGGGACAGGCACAGGTCACTCTATTTTCCCATCAGAAAGAAGAATTAACCACAGGCTCAGCCTGCCCCCCGGAACCAGAACAGGGCCTGAAGCCATTCTGCGATTTTGCGGCCAGCTCCCATAAAAACGAGTTGTAAAATGGAGGTTCAGGGCACTGCAATTCACAAACCTGCAGAGTTATAAATGATAACTCTCGTCCACAAATATATTGAGGGAAGGCAAAGAAGAGGATTTGAAATCAAGGCAGAATTGCAGGAAACAGATTTCAGGAGGTAGATACGAATCGCCTTTAAAGCACATGAAAAGCGGCAAAACGTTGACAATGATGCCCTTGGCCAAAAAGGGCGTATGCGTTTTTTCCTGAATATATTCAGGAAAAAACGCATACGCCCTTTTTGGCCAACCAAGCAACCTGGAAAGGCAAATCAGCGCTACAAAGAAGTCTCGCTTCCCATCGGTCAAAAGGGCCATGCTGAAAAATGTGTCAAAACCAGAAATGCAGGACAGGCCATGGAGAAATGGGAGCCTTGCTACACTGATGGGCGGGATGTAAATTGCCAAGAGCCACTCCGGAGAAGTGTCCGGTGAGTCCTGAAACATCTGAAAAACACAGCTTAGAGAGCATAGGGCACTTCCACTCATGGGGGTATAAATTGGGAAAATGAAAAATCAGCAAAACACAAGCACCCCAAAGTTTAGGGCTGCTCTGTTGACCAGGACCTCCACTTCATTCCACCTTAAATATCCCAGGAAAGAGAAAAATGGATAAAGAAGTTGTGGTCCTTATGTACAATGGAATATCACTCAGCCATGAAATCAATGTCGTAAGGTTAGTAGCAGCATGATGAGTGGATTTAGGTACGACGATTCTAAGTGAAATAAGTCACACAGAAAAGGACACTTCTCATAAGGTATCACTGATAGAGGGAATGTAAAAACCGTTACACATGAACTGAATTACAAAACAGAACAGAGTCACACATGCAGAAAACACACTATGGCTGCTTAACGGGAAAGGTGAGGTGGGGTGATACATAAAACAAGGGTATCAAATTAGCTCAGATACCGTTCCATAAACCCAATATGTAATAGACAAGACCTACTCCTTGCTCAGAGAACTGGACTCCACACGCCCTATTCACCGCACAAGAATATATCTGACTAATAATAATCGTAAAACCTATGTATTGATATCTCTCTGTTAGTGTGTCAAGTGGGTGTATAGCGGCATAAACACAGCAGTGAAAAGCAGCTAAACCCCATTATAAAAATAAATTACTTTGAAACACCCATGAAACAAAGACAGTGAAAGAGAGAGAAATTCTTACACAATGCGTTCAGGGGCTGTGATGCAACCTGGATTGACCATATCTAGACGCACAGCTGGATGAGACATAAGGGTGGACACTCTTGGGGCTGAGAGTTTTGGTGAGGTTGGGTGAGCAAACGCAGACCCTTTAAAGTAATACTGCGTGGTACCCATCGCATGGGTCCCAAATCTCCAGGTTCAAGGGCATCTTCCTACATCAAAAACATGCATGAGAAACCCAGAAGATGGTACACCGTGTGATGGGGAAAGGTTTCTAAAACGCACCTCATTTCTCATCTCCTTGTGCCCGGGTTCGCCATTCCAGCTGCTTTACTAGCAAGCTCCCTACTTGGAGCATCAGCACCTTTAACCTCCTGTTCCATGCAGGTTGCAATTTGTCCTGAGGATAAACGGGAAGACGTGGAACCAACGAGAGACTAGCTCTTGGTGTTGGGACAGGCACAGGTCACTCTATTTTCCCATCAGAAAGAAGAATTAACCACAGGCTCAGCCTGCCCCCCGGAACCAGAACAGGGCCTGAAGCCATTCTGCGATTTTGCGGCCAGCTCCCATAAAAACGAGTTGTAAAATGGAGGTTCAGGGCACTGCAATTCACAAACCTGCAGAGTTATTAATGATAACTCTCGTCCACAAATATATTGAGGGAAGGCAAAGAAGAGGATTTGAAATCAAGGCAGAATTGCAGGAAACAGATTTCAGGAGGTAGATACGAATCGCCTTTAAAGCACATGAAAAGCGGCAAAACGTTGACAATGATGCCCTTGGCCAAAAAGGGCGTATGCGTTTTTTCCTGAATATATTCAGGAAAAAACGCATACGCCCTTTTTGGCCAACCAAGCAACCTGGAAAGGCAAATCAGCGCTACAAAGAAGTCTCGCTTCCCATCGGTCAAAAGGGCCATGCTGAAAAAAGTGTCAAAACCAGAAATGCAGGACAGGCCATGGAGAAATGGGAGCCTTGCTACACTGATGGGTGGGATGTAAATTGCCAAGAGCCACTCCGGAGAAGTGTCCGGTGAGTCCTGAAACATCTGAAAAACACAGCTTAGAGAGCATAGGGCACTTCCACTCATGGGGGTATAAATTGGGAAAATTAAAAATCAGCAAGACACAAGCACCCCAAAGTTTAGGGCTGCTCTGTTGACCAGGACCTCCACTTCATTCCACCTTCAATATCCCAGGAAAGAGAAAAATGGATAAAGAAGTTGTGGTCCTTATGTACAATGGAATATCACTCAGCCATGAAATCAATGTCGTAAGGTTAGTAGCAGCATGATGAGTGGATTTAGGTACGACGATTCTAAGTGAAATAAGTCACACAGAAAAGGACACTTCTCATAAGGTATCACTGATAGAGGGAATGTAAAAACCGTTACACTTGAACTGAATTACAAAACAGAACAGAGTCACACATGCAGAAAACACACTATGGCTGCTTAACGGGAAAGGTGAGGTGGGGTGATACATAAAACAAGGGTATCAAATTAGCTCAGATACCGTTCCATAAACCCAATATGTAATAGACAAGACCTACTCCTTGCTCAGAGAACTGGACTCCACACGCCCTATTCACCGCACAAGAATATATCTGACTAATAATAATCGTAAAACCTATGTATTGATATCTCTCTGTTAGTGTGTCAAGTGGGTGTAAAGCGGCATAAACACAGCAGTGAAAAGCAGCTAAACCCCATTATAAAAATAAATTACTTTGAAACACCCATGAAACAAAGACAGTGAAAGAGAGAGAAATTCTTACACAATGCGTTCAGGGGCTGTGATGCAACCTGGATTAACCATATCTAGACCCACAGCTGGATGAGACATAAGGGTGGACACTCTTGGGGCTGAGAGGTTTGGTGAGGTTGGGTGAGCAAACGCAGACCCTTTAAAGTAATACTGTGTGGTACCCATTGCATGGGTCCCAAATCTCCAGGTTCAAGGGCATCTTCCTACATCAAAAACATGCATGAGAAACCCAGAAGATGGTACACCGTGTGATGGGGAAAGGTTTCTAAAACGCACCTCATTTCTCATCTCCTTGTGCCCAGGTTCGCCATTCCAGCCGCTTTACTAGCAAGCTCCCTACTTGGAGCATCAGCACCTTTAACCTCCTGTTCCATACAGGTTGCAATTTGTCCTGAGGATAAACGGGAAGACGTGGAACCAACGAGAGACTAGCTCTTGGTGTTGGGACAGGCACAGGTCACTCTATTTTCCCATCAGAAAGAAGAATTAACCACAGGCTCAGCCTGCCCCCCGGAACCAGAACAGGGCCTGAAGCCATTCTGCGATTTTGCGGCCAGCTCCCATAAAAACGAGTTGTAAAATGGAGGTTCAGGGCACTGCAATTCACAAACCTGCAGAGTTATAAATGATAACTCTCGTCCACAAATATATTGAGGGAAGGCAAAGAAGAGGATTTGAAATCAAGGCAGAATTGCAGGAAACAGATTTCAGGAGGTAGATACGAATCGCCTTTAAAGCACATGAAAAGCGGCAAAACGTTGACAATGATGCCCTTGGCCAAAAAGGGCGTATGCGTTTTTTCCTGAATATATTCAGGAAAAAACGCATACGCCCTTTTTGGCCAACCAAGCAACCTGGAAAGGCAAATCAGCGCTACAAAGAAGTCTCGCTTCCCATCGGTCAAAAGGGCCATGCTGAAAAAAGTGTCAAAACCAGAAATGCAGGACAGGCCATGGAGAAATGGGAGCCTTGCTACACTGATGGGCGGGATGTAAATTGCCAAGAGCCACTCTGGAGAAGTGTCCGGTGAGTCCTGAAACATCTGAAAAACACAGCTTAGAGAGCATAGGGCACTTCCACTCATGGGGGTATAAATTGGGAAAATTAAAAATCAGCAAGACACAAGCACCCCAAAGTTTAGGGCTGCTCTGTTGACCAGGACCTCCACTTCATTCCACCTTAAATATCCCAGGAAAGAGAAAAATGGATAAAGAAGTTGTGGTCCTTATGTACAATGGAATATCACTCAGCCATGAAATCAATGTCATAAGGTTAGTAGCAGCATGATGAGTGGATTTAGGTACGACGATTCTAAGTGAAATAAGTCACACAGAAAAGGACACTTCTCATAAGGTATCACTGATAGAGGGAATGTAAAAACCGTTACACTTGAACTGAATTACAAAACAGAACAGAGTCACACATGCAGAAAACACACTATGGCTGCTTAACGGGAAAGGTGAGGTGGGGTGATACATAAAACAAGGGTATCAAATTAGCTCAGATACCGTTCCATAAACCCAATATGTAATAGACAAGACCTACTCCTTGCTCAGAGAACTGGACTCCACACGCCCTATTCACCGCACAAGAATATATCTGACTAATAATAATCGTAAAACCTATGTATTGATATCTCTCTGTTAGTGTGTCAAGTGGGTGTAAAGCGGCATAAACACAGCAGTGAAAAGCAGCTAAACCCCATTATAAAAATAAATTACTTTGAAACACCCATGAAACAAAGACAGTGAAAGAGAGAGAAATTCTTACACAATGCGTTCAGGGGCTGTGATGCAACCTGGATTGACCATATCTAGACGCACAGCTGGATGAGACATAAGGGTGGACACTCTTGGGGCTGAGAGGTTTGGTGAGGTTGGGTGAGCAAACGCAGACCCTTTAAAGTAATACTGCGTGGTACCCATCACATGGGTCCCAAATCTCCAGGTTCAAGGGCATCTTCCTACATCAAAAACATGCATGAGAAACCCAGAAGATGGTACACCGTGTGATGGGGAAAGGTTTCTAAAACGCACCTCATTTCTCATCTCCTTGTGCCCGGGTTCGCCAATCCAGCCGCTTTACTAGCAAGCTCCCTACTTGGAGCATCAGCACCTTTAACCTCCTGTTCCATACAGGTTGCAATTTGTCCTGAGGATAAACGGGAAGACTTGGAACCAACGAGAGACTAGCTCTTGGTGTTGGGACAGGCACAGGTCACTCTATTTTCCCATCAGAAAGAAGAATTAACCACAGGCTCAGCCTGCCCCCCGGAACCAGAACAGGGCCTGAAGCCATTCTGCGATTTTGCGGCCAGCTCCCATAAAAACGAGTTGTAAAATGGAGGTTCAGGGCACTGCAATTCACAAACCTGCAGAGTTATAAATGATAACTCTCGTCCACAAATATATTGAGGGAAGGCAAAGAAGAGGATTTGAAATCAAGGCAGAATTGCAGGAAACAGATTTCAGGAGGTAGATACGAATCGCCTTTAAAGCACATGAAAAGCGGCAAAACGTTGACAATGATGCCCTTGGCCAAAAAGGGCGTATGCGTTTTTTCCTGAATATATTCAGGAAAAAACGCATACGCCCTTTTTGGCCAACCAAGCAACCTGGAAAGGCAAATCAGCGCTACAAAGAAGTCTCGCTTCCCATCGGTCAAAAGGGCCATGCTGAAAAAAGTGTCAAAACCAGAAATGCAGGACAGGCCATGGAGAAATGGGAGCCTTGCTACACTGATGGGCGGGATGTAAATTGCCAAGAGCCACTCTGGAGAAGTGTCCGGTGAGTCCTGAAACATCTGAAAAACACAGCTTAGAGAGCATAGGGCACTTCCACTCATGGGGGTATAAATTGGGAAAATTAAAAATCAGCAAGACACAAGCACCCCAAAGTTTAGGGCTGCTCTGTTGACCAGGACCTCCACTTCATTCCACCTTAAATATCCCAGGAAAGAGAAAAATGGATAAAGAAGTTGTGGTCCTTATGTACAATGGAATATCACTCAGCCATGAAATTAATGTCGTAAGGTTAGTAGCAGCATGATGAGTGGATTTAGGTACGACGATTCTAAGTGAAATAAGTCACACAGAAAAGGACACTTCTCATAAGGTATCACTGATAGAGGGAATGTAAAAACCGTTACACATGAACTGAATTACAAAACAGAACAGAGTCACACATGCAGAAAACACACTATGGCTGCTTAACGGGAAAGGTGAGGTGGGGTGATACATAAAACAAGGGTATCAAATTAGCTCAGATACCGTTCCATAAACCCAATATGTAATAGACAAGACCTACTCCTTGCTCAGAGAACTGGACTCCACACGCCCTATTCACCGCACAAGAATATATCTGACTAATAATAATCGTAAAACCTATGTATTGATATCTCTCTGTTAGTGTGTCAAGTGGGTGTAAAGCGGCATAAACACAGCAGTGAAAAGCAGCTAAACCCCATTATAAAAATAAATTACTTTGAAACACCCATGAAACAAAGACAGTGAAAGAGAGAGAAATTCTTACACAATGCGTTCAGGGGCTGTGATGCAACCTGGATTGACCATATCTGGACGCACAGCTGGATGAGACATAAGGGTGGACACTCTTGGGGCTGAGAGGTTTGGTGAGGTTGGGTGAGCAAACGCAGACCCTTTAAAGTAATACTGCGTGGTACCCATCACATGGGTCCCAAATCTCCAGGTTCAAGGGCATCTTCCTACATCAAAAACTTGCATGAGAAACCCAGAAGATGGTACACCGTGTGATGGGGAAAGGTTTCTAAAACGCACCTCATTTCTCATCTCCTTGTGCCCGGGTTCGCCATTCCAGCCACTTTACTAGCAAGCTCCCTACTTGGAGCATCAGCACCTTTAACCTCCTGTTCCATACAGGTTGCAATTTGTCCTGAGGATAAACGGGAAGACGTGGAACCAACGAGAGACTAGCTCTTGGTGTTGGGACAGGCACAGGTCACTCTATTTTCCCATCAGAAAGAAGAATTAACCACAGGCTCAGCCTGCCCCCCGGAACCAGAACAGGGCCTGAAGCCATTCTGCGATTTTGCGGCCAGCTCCCATAAAAACGAGTTGTAAAATGGAGGTTCAGGGCACTGCAATTCACAAACCTGCAGAGTTATAAATGATAACTCTCGTCCACAAATATATTGAGGGAAGGCAAAGAAGAGGATTTGAAATCAAGGCAGAATTGCAGGAAACAGATTTCAGGAGGTAGATACGAATCGCCTTTAAAGCACATGAAAAGCGGCAAAACGTTGACAATGATGCCCTTGGCCAAAAAGGGCGTATGCGTTTTTTCCTGAATATATTCAGGAAAAAACGCATACGCCCTTTTTGGCCAACCAAGCAACCTGGAAAGGCAAATCAGCGCTACAAAGAAGTCTCGCTTCCCATCGGTCAAAAGGGCCATGCTGAAAAAAGTGTCAAACCCAGAAATGCAGGACAGGCCATGGAGAAATGGGAGCCTTGCTACACTGATGGGCGGGATGTAAATTGCCAAGAGCCACTCTGGAGAAGTGTCCGGTGAGTCCTGAAACATCTGAAAAACACAGCTTAGAGAGCATAGGGCACTTCCACTCATGGGGGTATAAATTGGGAAAATTAAAAATCAGCAAGACACAAGCACCCCAAAGTTTAGGGCTGCTCTGTTGACCAGGACCTCCACTTCATTCCACCTTAAATATCCCAGGAAAGAGAAAAATGGATAAAGAAGTTGTGGTCCTTATGTACAATGGAATATCACTCAGCCATGAAATCAATGTCGTAAGGTTAGTAGCAGTATGATGAGTGGATTTAGGTACGACGATTCTAAGTGAAATAAGTCACACAGAAAAGGACACTTCTCATAAGGTATCACTGATAGAGGGAATGTAAAAACCGTTACACATGAACTGAATTACAAAACAGAACAGAGTCACACATGCAGAAAACACACTATGGCTGCTTAACGGGAAAGGTGAGGTGGGGTGATACATAAAACAAGGGTATCAAATTAGCTCAGATACCGTTCCATAAACCCAATATGTAATAGACAAGACCTACTCCTTGCTCAGAGAACTGGACTCAACACGCCCTATTCACCGCACAAGAATATATCTGACTAATAATAATCGTAAAACCTATGTATTGATATCTCTCTGTTAGTGTGTCAAGTGGGTGTAAAGCGGCATAAGCACAGCAGTGAAAAGCAGCTAAACCCCATTATAAAAATAAATTACTTTGAAACACCCATGAAACAAAGACAGTGAAAGAGAGAGAAATTCTTACACAATGCGTTCAGGGGCTGTGATGCAACCTGGATTGACCATATCTAGACGCACAGCTGGATGAGACATAAGGGTGGACACTCTTGGGGCTGAGAGGTTTGGTGAGGTTGGGTGAGCAAACGCAGACCCTTTAAAGTAATACTGCGTGGTACCCATCGCATGGGTCCCAAATCTCCAGGTTCAAGGGCATCTTCCTACATCAAAAACATGCATGAGAAACCCAGAAGATGGTACACCGTGTGATGGGGAAAGGTTTCTAAAACGCACCTCATTTCTCATCTCCTTGTGCCCGGGTTCGCCATTCCAGCTGCTTTACTAGCAAGCTCCCTACTTGGAGCATCAGCACCTTTAACCTCCTGTTCCATGCAGGTTGCAATTTGTCCTGAGGATAAACGGGAAGACGTGGAACCAACGAGAGACTAGCTCTTGGTGTTGGGACAGGCACAGGTCACTCTATTTTCCCATCAGAAAGAAGAATTAACCACAGGCTCAGCCTGCCCCCCGGAACCAGAACAGGGCCTGAAGCCATTCTGCGATTTTGCGGCCAGCTCCCATAAAAACGAGTTGTAAAATGGAGGTTCAGGGCACTGCAATTCACAAACCTGCAGAGTTATAAATGATAACTCTCGTCCACAAATATATTGAGGGAAGGCAAAGAAGAGGATTTGAAATCAAGGCAGAATTGCAGGAAACAGATTTCAGGAGGTAGATACGAATCGCCTTTAAAGCACATGAAAAGCGGCAAAACGTTGACAATGATGCCCTTGGCCAAAAAGGGCGTATGCGTTTTTTCCTGAATATATTCAGGAAAAAACGCATACGCCCTTTTTGGCCAACCAAGCAACCTGGAAAGGCAAATCAGCGCTACAAAGAAGTCTCGCTTCCCATCGGTCAAAAGGGCCATGCTGAAAAATGTGTCAAAACCAGAAATGCAGGACAGGCCATGGAGAAATGGGAGCCTTGCTACACTGATGGGCGGGATGTAAATTGCCAAGAGCCACTCCGGAGAAGTGTCCGGTGAGTCCTGAAACATCTGAAAAACACAGCTTAGAGAGCATAGGGCACTTCCACTCATGGGGGTATAAATTGGGAAAATGAAAAATCAGCAAAACACAAGCACCCCAAAGTTTAGGGCTGCTCTGTTGACCAGGACCTCCACTTCATTCCACCTTAAATATCCCAGGAAAGAGAAAAATGGATAAAGAAGTTGTGGTCCTTATGTACAATGGAATATCACTCAGCCATGAAATCAATGTCGTAAGGTTAGTAGCAGCATGATGAGTGGATTTAGGTACGACGATTCTAAGTGAAATAAGTCACACAGAAAAGGACACTTCTCATAAGGTATCACTGATAGAGGGAATGTAAAAACCGTTACACATGAACTGAATTACAAAACAGAACAGAGTCACACATGCAGAAAACACACTATGGCTGCTTAACGGGAAAGGTGAGGTGGGGTGATACATAAAACAAGGGTATCAAATTAGCTCAGATACCGTTCCATAAACCCAATATGTAATAGACAAGACCTACTCCTTGCTCAGAGAACTGGACTCCACACGCCCTATTCACCGCACAAGAATATATCTGACTAATAATAATCGTAAAACCTATGTATTGATATCTCTCTGTTAGTGTGTCAAGTGGGTGTAAAGCGGCATAAACACAGCAGTGAAAAGCAGCTAAACCCCATTATAAAAATAAATTACTTTGAAACACCCATGAAACAAAGACAGTGAAAGAGAGAGAAATTCTTACACAATGCGTTGAGGGGCTGTGATGCAACCTGGATTGACCATATCTAGACGCACAGCTGGATGAGACATAAGGGTGGACACTCTTGGGGCTGAGAGGTTTGGTGAGGTTGGGTGAGCAAACGCAGACCCTTTAAAGTAATACTGCGTGGTACCCATCGCATGGGTCCCAAATCTCCAGGTTCAAGGGCATCTTCCTACATCAAAAACATGCATGAGAAACCCAGAAGATGGTACACCGTGTGATGGGGAAAGGTTTCTAAAACGCACCTCATTTCTCATCTCCTTGTGCCCGGGTTCGCCATTCCAGCTGCTTTACTAGCAAGCTCCCTACTTGGAGCATCAGCACCTTTAACCTCCTGTTCCATGCAGGTTGCAATTTGTCCTGAGGATAAACGGGAAGACGTGGAACCAACGAGAGACTAGCTCTTGGTGTTGGGACAGGCACAGGTCACTCTATTTTCCCATCAGAAAGAAGAATTAACCACAGGCTCAGCCTGCCCCCCGGAACCAGAACAGGGCCTGAAGCCATTCTGCGATTTTGCGGCCAGCTCCCATAAAAACGAGTTGTAAAATGGAGGTTCAGGGCACTGCAATTCACAAACCTGCAGAGTTATTAATGATAACTCTCGTCCACAAATATATTGAGGGAAGGCAAAGAAGAGGATTTGAAATCAAGGCAGAATTGCAGGAAACAGATTTCAGGAGGTAGATACGAATCGCCTTTAAAGCACATGAAAAGCGGCAAAACGTTGACAATGATGCCCTTGGCCAAAAAGGGCGTATGCGTTTTTTCCTGAATATATTCAGGAAAAAACGCATACGCCCTTTTTGGCCAACCAAGCAACCTGGAAAGGCAAATCAGCGCTACAAAGAAGTCTCGCTTCCCATCGGTCAAAAGGGCCATGCTGAAAAAAGTGTCAAAACCAGAAATGCAGGACAGGCCATGGAGAAATGGGAGCCTTGCTACACTGATGGGTGGGATGTAAATTGCCAAGAGCCACTCCGGAGAAGTGTCCGGTGAGTCCTGAAACATCTGAAAAACACAGCTTAGAGAGCATAGGGCACTTCCACTCATGGGGGTATAAATTGGGAAAATTAAAAATCAGCAAGACACAAGCACCCCAAAGTTTAGGGCTGCTCTGTTGACCAGGACCTCCACTTCATTCCACCTTCAATATCCCAGGAAAGAGAAAAATGGATAAAGAAGTTGTGGTCCTTATGTACAATGGAATATCACTCAGCCATGAAATCAATGTCGTAAGGTTAGTAGCAGCATGATGAGTGGATTTAGGTACGACGATTCTAAGTGAAATAAGTCACACAGAAAAGGACACTTCTCATAAGGTATCACTGATAGAGGGAATGTAAAAACCGTTACACTTGAACTGAATTACAAAACAGAACAGAGTCACACATGCAGAAAACACACTATGGCTGCTTAACGGGAAAGGTGAGGTGGGGTGATACATAAAACAAGGGTATCAAATTAGCTCAGATACCGTTCCATAAACCCAATATGTAATAGACAAGACCTACTCCTTGCTCAGAGAACTGGACTCCACACGCCCTATTCACCGCACAAGAATATATCTGACTAATAATAATCGTAAAACCTATGTATTGATATCTCTCTGTTAGTGTGTCAAGTGGGTGTAAAGCGGCATAAACACAGCAGTGAAAAGCAGCTAAACCCCATTATAAAAATAAATTACTTTGAAACACCCATGAAACAAAGACAGTGAAAGAGAGAGAAATTCTTACACAATGCGTTGAGGGGCTGTGATGCAACCTGGATTGACCATATCTAGACCCACAGCTGGATGAGACATAAGGGTGGACACTCTTGGGGCTGAGAGGTTTGGTGAGGTTTGGTGAGCAAACGCAGACCCTTTAAAGTAATACTGTGTGGTACCCATTGCATGGGTCCCAAATCTCCAGGTTCAAGGGCATCTTCCTACATCAAAAACATGCATGAGAAACCCAGAAGATGGTACACCGTGTGATGGGGAAAGGTTTCTAAAACGCACCTCATTTCTCATCTCCTTGTGCCCAGGTTCGCCATTCCAGCCGCTTTACTAGCAAGCTCCCTACTTGGAGCATCAGCACCTTTAACCTCCTGTTCCATACAGGTTGCAATTTGTCCTGAGGATAAACGGGAAGACGTGGAACCAACGAGAGACTAGCTCTTGGTGTTGGGACAGGCACAGGTCACTCTATTTTCCCATCAGAAAGAAGAATTAACCACAGGCTCAGCCTGCCCCCCGGAACCAGAACAGGGCCTGAAGCCATTCTGCGATTTTGCGGCCAGCTCCCATAAAAACGAGTTGTAAAATGGAGGTTCAGGGCACTGCAATTCACAAACCTGCAGAGTTATAAATGATAACTCTCGTCCACAAATATATTGAGGGAAGGCAAAGAAGAGGATTTGAAATCAAGGCAGAATTGCAGGAAACAGATTTCAGGAGGTAGATACGAATCGCCTTTAAAGCACATGAAAAGCGGCAAAACGTTGACAATGATGCCCTTGGCCAAAAAGGGCGTATGCGTTTTTTCCTGAATATATTCAGGAAAAAACGCATACGCCCTTTTTGGCCAACCAAGCAACCTGGAAAGGCAAATCAGCGCTACAAAGAAGTCTCGCTTCCCATCGGTCAAAAGGGCCATGCTGAAAAATGTGTCAAAACCAGAAATGCAGGACAGGCCATGGAGAAATGGGAGCCTTGCTACACTGATGGGCGGGATGTAAATTGCCAAGAGCCACTCTGGAGAAGTGTCCGGTGAGTCCTGAAACATCTGAAAAACACAGCTTAGAGAGCATAGGGCACTTCCACTCATGGGGGTATAAATTGGGAAAATTAAAAATCAGCAAGACACAAGCACCCCAAAGTTTAGGGCTGCTCTGTTGACCAGGACCTCCACTTCATTCCACCTTAAATATCCCAGGAAAGAGAAAAATGGATAAAGAAGTTGTGGTCCTTATGTACAATGGAATATCACTCAGCCATGAAATCAATGTCATAAGGTTAGTAGCAGCATGATGAGTGGATTTAGGTACGACGATTCTAAGTGAAATAAGTCACACAGAAAAGGACACTTCTCATAAGGTATCACTGATAGAGGGAATGTAAAAACCGTTACACTTGAACTGAATTACAAAACAGAACAGAGTCACACATGCAGAAAACACACTATGGCTGCTTAACGGGAAAGGTGAGGTGGGGTGATACATAAAACAAGGGTATCAAATTAGCTCAGATACCGTTCCATAAACCCAATATGTAATAGACAAGACCTACTCCTTGCTCAGAGAACTGGACTCCACACGCCCTATTCACCGCACAAGAATATATCTGACTAATAATAATCGTAAAACCTATGTATTGATATCTCTCTGTTAGTGTGTCAAGTGGGTGTAAAGCGGCATAAACACAGCAGTGAAAAGCAGCTAAACCCCATTATAAAAATAAATTACTTTGAAACACCCATGAAACAAAGACAGTGAAAGAGAGAGAAATTCTTACACAATGCGTTCAGGGGCTGTGATGCAACCTGGATTGACCATATCTAGACGCACAGCTGGATGAGACATAAGGGTGGACACTCTTGGGGCTGAGAGGTTTGGTGAGGTTGGGTGAGCAAACGCAGACCCTTTAAAGTAATACTGCGTGGTACCCATCGCATGGGTCCCAAATCTCCAGGTTCAAGGGCATCTTCCTACATCAAAAACATGCATGAGAAACCCAGAAGATGGTACACCGTGTGATGGGGAAAGGTTTCTAAAACGCACCTCATTTCTCATCTCCTTGTGCCCGGGTTCGCCATTCCAGCTGCTTTACTAGCAAGCTCCCTACTTGGAGCATCAGCACCTTTAACCTCCTGTTCCATGCAGGTTGCAATTTGTCCTGAGGATAAACGGGAAGACGTGGAACCAACGAGAGACTAGCTCTTGGTGTTGGGACAGGCACAGGTCACTCTATTTTCCCATCAGAAAGAAGAATTAACCACAGGCTCAGCCTGCCCCCCGGAACCAGAACAGGGCCTGAAGCCATTCTGCGATTTTGCGGCCAGCTCCCATAAAAACGAGTTGTAAAATGGAGGTTCAGGGCACTGCAATTCACAAACCTGCAGAGTTATAAATGATAACTCTCGTCCACAAATATATTGAGGGAAGGCAAAGAAGAGGATTTGAAATCAAGGCAGAATTGCAGGAAACAGATTTCAGGAGGTAGATACGAATCGCCTTTAAAGCACATGAAAAGCGGCAAAACGTTGACAATGATGCCCTTGGCCAAAAAGGGCGTATGCGTTTTTTCCTGAATATATTCAGGAAAAAACGCATACGCCCTTTTTGGCCAACCAAGCAACCTGGAAAGGCAAATCAGCGCTACAAAGAAGTCTCGCTTCCCATCGGTCAAAAGGGCCATGCTGAAAAATGTGTCAAAACCAGAAATGCAGGACAGGCCATGGAGAAATGGGAGCCTTGCTACACTGATGGGCGGGATGTAAATTGCCAAGAGCCACTCCGGAGAAGTGTCCGGTGAGTCCTGAAACATCTGAAAAACACAGCTTAGAGAGCATAGGGCACTTCCACTCATGGGGGTATAAATTGGGAAAATGAAAAATCAGCAAAACACAAGCACCCCAAAGTTTAGGGCTGCTCTGTTGACCAGGACCTCCACTTCATTCCACCTTAAATATCCCAGGAAAGAGAAAAATGGATAAAGAAGTTGTGGTCCTTATGTACAATGGAATATCACTCAGCCATGAAATCAATGTCGTAAGGTTAGTAGCAGCATGATGAGTGGATTTAGGTACGACGATTCTAAGTGAAATAAGTCACACAGAAAAGGACACTTCTCATAAGGTATCACTGATAGAGGGAATGTAAAAACCGTTACACATGAACTGAATTACAAAACAGAACAGAGTCACACATGCAGAAAACACACTATGGCTGCTTAACGGGAAAGGTGAGGTGGGGTGATACATAAAACAAGGGTATCAAATTAGCTCAGATACCGTTCCATAAACCCAATATGTAATAGACAAGACCTACTCCTTGCTCAGAGAACTGGACTCCACACGCCCTATTCACCGCACAAGAATATATCTGACTAATAATAATCGTAAAACCTATGTATTGATATCTCTCTGTTAGTGTGTCAAGTGGGTGTAAAGCGGCATAAACACAGCAGTGAAAAGCAGCTAAACCCCATTATAAAAATAAATTACTTTGAAACACCCATGAAACAAAGACAGTGAAAGAGAGAGAAATTCTTACACAATGCGTTCAGGGGCTGTGATGCAACCTGGATTAACCATATCTAGACCCACAGCTGGATGAGACATAAGGGTGGACACTCTTGGGGCTGAGAGGTTTGGTGAGGTTTGGTGAGCAAACGCAGACCCTTTAAAGTAATACTGTGTGGTACCCATTGCATGGGTCCCAAATCTCCAGGTTCAAGGGCATCTTCCTACATCAAAAACATGCATGAGAAACCCAGAAGATGGTACACCGTGTGATGGGGAAAGGTTTCTAAAACGCACCTCATTTCTCATCTCCTTGTGCCCAGGTTCGCCATTCCAGCCGCTTTACTAGCAAGCTCCCTACTTGGAGCATCAGCACCTTTAACCTCCTGTTCCATACAGGTTGCAATTTGTCCTGAGGATAAACGGGAAGACGTGGAACCAACGAGAGACTAGCTCTTGGTGTTGGGACAGGCACAGGTCACTCTATTTTCCCATCAGAAAGAAGAATTAACCACAGGCTCAGCCTGCCCCCCGGAACCAGAACAGGGCCTGAAGCCATTCTGCGATTTTGCGGCCAGCTCCCATAAAAACGAGTTGTAAAATGGAGGTTCAGGGCACTGCAATTCACAAACCTGCAGAGTTATAAATGATAACTCTCGTCCACAAATATATTGAGGGAAGGCAAAGAAGAGGATTTGAAATCAAGGCAGAATTGCAGGAAACAGATTTCAGGAGGTAGATACGAATCGCCTTTAAAGCACATGAAAAGCGGCAAAACGTTGACAATGATGCCCTTGGCCAAAAAGGGCGTATGCGTTTTTTCCTGAATATATTCAGGAAAAAACGCATACGCCCTTTTTGGCCAACCAAGCAACCTGGAAAGGCAAATCAGCGCTACAAAGAAGTCTCGCTTCCCATCGGTCAAAAGGGCCATGCTGAAAAATGTGTCAAAACCAGAAATGCAGGACAGGCCATGGAGAAATGGGAGCCTTGCTACACTGATGGGCGGGATGTAAATTGCCAAGAGCCACTCTGGAGAAGTGTCCGGTGAGTCCTGAAACATCTGAAAAACACAGCTTAGAGAGCATAGGGCACTTCCACTCATGGGGGTATAAATTGGGAAAATTAAAAATCAGCAAGACACAAGCACCCCAAAGTTTAGGGCTGCTCTGTTGACCAGGACCTCCACTTCATTCCACCTTAAATATCCCAGGAAAGAGAAAAATGGATAAAGAAGTTGTGGTCCTTATGTACAATGGAATATCACTCAGCCATGAAATCAATGTCATAAGGTTAGTAGCAGCATGATGAGTGGATTTAGGTACGACGATTCTAAGTGAAATAAGTCACACAGAAAAGGACACTTCTCATAAGGTATCACTGATAGAGGGAATGTAAAAACCGTTACACTTGAACTGAATTACAAAACAGAACAGAGTCACACATGCAGAAAACACACTATGGCTGCTTAACGGGAAAGGTGAGGTGGGGTGATACATAAAACAAGGGTATCAAATTAGCTCAGATACCGTTCCATAAACCCAATATGTAATAGACAAGACCTACTCCTTGCTCAGAGAACTGGACTCCACACGCCCTATTCACCGCACAAGAATATATCTGACTAATAATAATCGTAAAACCTATGTATTGATATCTCTCTGTTAGTGTGTCAAGTGGGTGTAAAGCGGCATAAACACAGCAGTGAAAAGCAGCTAAACCCCATTATAAAAATAAATTACTTTGAAACACCCATGAAACAAAGACAGTGAAAGAGAGAGAAATTCTTACACAATGCGTTCAGGGGCTGTGATGCAACCTGGATTGACCATATCTAGACGCACAGCTGGATGAGACATAAGGGTGGACACTCTTGGGGCTGAGAGGTTTGGTGAGGTTGGGTGAGCAAACGCAGACCCTTTAAAGTAATACTGCGTGGTACCCATCGCATGGGTCCCAAATCTCCAGGTTCAAGGGCATCTTCCTACATCAAAAACATGCATGAGAAACCCAGAAGATGGTACACCGTGTGATGGGGAAAGGTTTCTAAAACGCACCTCATTTCTCATCTCCTTGTGCCCGGGTTCGCCATTCCAGCTGCTTTACTAGCAAGCTCCCTACTTGGAGCATCAGCACCTTTAACCTCCTGTTCCATGCAGGTTGCAATTTGTCCTGAGGATAAACGGGAAGACGTGGAACCAACGAGAGACTAGCTCTTGGTGTTGGGACAGGCACAGGTCACTCTATTTTCCCATCAGAAAGAAGAATTAACCACAGGCTCAGCCTGCCCCCCGGAACCAGAACAGGGCCTGAAGCCATTCTGCGATTTTGCGGCCAGCTCCCATAAAAACGAGTTGTAAAATGGAGGTTCAGGGCACTGCAATTCACAAACCTGCAGAGTTATAAATGATAACTCTCGTCCACAAATATATTGAGGGAAGGCAAAGAAGAGGATTTGAAATCAAGGCAGAATTGCAGGAAACAGATTTCAGGAGGTAGATACGAATCGCCTTTAAAGCACATGAAAAGCGGCAAAACGTTGACAATGATGCCCTTGGCCAAAAAGGGCGTATGCGTTTTTTCCTGAATATATTCAGGAAAAAACGCATACGCCCTTTTTGGCCAACCAAGCAACCTGGAAAGGCAAATCAGCGCTACAAAGAAGTCTCGCTTCCCATCGGTCAAAAGGGCCATGCTGAAAAATGTGTCAAAACCAGAAATGCAGGACAGGCCATGGAGAAATGGGAGCCTTGCTACACTGATGGGCGGGATGTAAATTGCCAAGAGCCACTCCGGAGAAGTGTCCGGTGAGTCCTGAAACATCTGAAAAACACAGCTTAGAGAGCATAGGGCACTTCCACTCATGGGGGTATAAATTGGGAAAATGAAAAATCAGCAAAACACAAGCACCCCAAAGTTTAGGGCTGCTCTGTTGACCAGGACCTCCACTTCATTCCACCTTAAATATCCCAGGAAAGAGAAAAATGGATAAAGAAGTTGTGGTCCTTATGTACAATGGAATATCACTCAGCCATGAAATCAATGTCGTAAGGTTAGTAGCAGCATGATGAGTGGATTTAGGTACGACGATTCTAAGTGAAATAAGTCACACAGAAAAGGACACTTCTCATAAGGTATCACTGATAGAGGGAATGTAAAAACCGTTACACATGAACTGAATTACAAAACAGAACAGAGTCACACATGCAGAAAACACACTATGGCTGCTTAACGGGAAAGGTGAGGTGGGGTGATACATAAAACAAGGGTATCAAATTAGCTCAGATACCGTTCCATAAACCCAATATGTAATAGACAAGACCTACTCCTTGCTCAGAGAACTGGACTCCACACGCCCTATTCACCGCACAAGAATATATCTGACTAATAATAATCGTAAAACCTATGTATTGATATCTCTCTGTTAGTGTGTCAAGTGGGTGTAAAGCGGCATAAACACAGCAGTGAAAAGCAGCTAAACCCCATTATAAAAATAAATTACTTTGAAACACCCATGAAACAAAGACAGTGAAAGAGAGAGAAATTCTTACACAATGCGTTCAGGGGCTGTGATGCAACCTGGATTGACCATATCTAGACGCACAGCTGGATGAGACATAAGGGTGGACACTCTTGGGGCTGAGAGGTTTGGTGAGGTTGGGTGAGCAAACGCAGACCCTTTAAAGTAATACTGCGTGGTACCCATCGCATGGGTCCCAAATCTCCAGGTTCAAGGGCATCTTCCTACATCAAAAACATGCATGAGAAACCCAGAAGATGGTACACCGTGTGATGGGGAAAGGTTTCTAAAACGCACCTCATTTCTCATCTCCTTGTGCCCGGGTTCGCCATTCCAGCTGCTTTACTAGCAAGCTCCCTACTTGGAGCATCAGCACCTTTAACCTCCTGTTCCATGCAGGTTGCAATTTGTCCTGAGGATAAACGGGAAGACGTGGAACCAACGAGAGACTAGCTCTTGGTGTTGGGACAGGCACAGGTCACTCTATTTTCCCATCAGAAAGAAGAATTAACCACAGGCTCAGCCTGCCCCCCGGAACCAGAACAGGGCCTGAAGCCATTCTGCGATTTTGCGGCCAGCTCCCATAAAAACGAGTTGTAAAATGGAGGTTCAGGGCACTGCAATTCACAAACCTGCAGAGTTATTAATGATAACTCTCGTCCACAAATATATTGAGGGAAGGCAAAGAAGAGGATTTGAAATCAAGGCAGAATTGCAGGAAACAGATTTCAGGAGGTAGATACGAATCGCCTTTAAAGCACATGAAAAGCGGCAAAACGTTGACAATGATGCCCTTGGCCAAAAAGGGCGTATGCGTTTTTTCCTGAATATATTCAGGAAAAAACGCATACGCCCTTTTTGGCCAACCAAGCAACCTGGAAAGGCAAATCAGCGCTACAAAGAAGTCTCGCTTCCCATCGGTCAAAAGGGCCATGCTGAAAAAAGTGTCAAAACCAGAAATGCAGGACAGGCCATGGAGAAATGGGAGCCTTGCTACACTGATGGGTGGGATGTAAATTGCCAAGAGCCACTCCGGAGAAGTGTCCGGTGAGTCCTGAAACATCTGAAAAACACAGCTTAGAGAGCATAGGGCACTTCCACTCATGGGGGTATAAATTGGGAAAATTAAAAATCAGCAAGACACAAGCACCCCAAAGTTTAGGGCTGCTCTGTTGACCAGGACCTCCACTTCATTCCACCTTCAATATCCCAGGAAAGAGAAAAATGGATAAAGAAGTTGTGGTCCTTATGTACAATGGAATATCACTCAGCCATGAAATCAATGTCGTAAGGTTAGTAGCAGCATGATGAGTGGATTTAGGTACGACGATTCTAAGTGAAATAAGTCACACAGAAAAGGACACTTCTCATAAGGTATCACTGATAGAGGGAATGTAAAAACCGTTACACTTGAACTGAATTACAAAACAGAACAGAGTCACACATGCAGAAAACACACTATGGCTGCTTAACGGGAAAGGTGAGGTGGGGTGATACATAAAACAAGGGTATCAAATTAGCTCAGATACCGTTCCATAAACCCAATATGTAATAGACAAGACCTACTCCTTGCTCAGAGAACTGGACTCAACACGCCCTATTCACCGCACAAGAATATATCTGACTAATAATAATCGTAAAACCTATGTATTGATATCTCTCTGTTAGTGTGTCAAGTGGGTGTAAAGCGGCATAAACACAGCAGTGAAAAGCAGCTAAACCCCATTATAAAAATAAATTACTTTGAAACACCCATGAAACAAAGACAGTGAAAGAGAGAGAAATTCTTACACAATGCGTTCAGGGGCTGTGATGCAACCTGGATTAACCATATCTAGACGCACAGCTGGATGAGACATAAGGGTGGACACTCTTGGGGCTGAGAGGTTTGGTGAGGTTTGGTGAGCAAACGCAGACCCTTTAAAGTAATACTGTGTGGTACCCATTGCATGGGTCCCAAATCTCCAGGTTCAAGGGCATCTTCCTACATCAAAAACATGCATGAGAAACCCAGAAGATGGTACACCGTGTGATGGGGAAAGGTTTCTAAAACGCACCTCATTTCTCATCTCCTTGTGCCCAGGTTCGCCATTCCAGCCGCTTTACTAGCAAGCTCCCTACTTGGAGCATCAGCACCTTTAACCTCCTGTTCCATACAGGTTGCAATTTGTCCTGAGGATAAACGGGAAGACGTGGAACCAACGAGAGACTAGCTCTTGGTGTTGGGACAGGCACAGGTCACTCTATTTTCCCATCAGAAAGAAGAATTAACCACAGGCTCAGCCTGCCCCCCGGAACCAGAACAGGGCCTGAAGCCATTCTGCGATTTTGCGGCCAGCTCCCATAAAAACGAGTTGTAAAATGGAGGTTCAGGGCACTGCAATTCACAAACCTGCAGAGTTATAAATGATAACTCTCGTCCACAAATATATTGAGGGAAGGCAAAGAAGAGGATTTGAAATCAAGGCAGAATTGCAGGAAACAGATTTCAGGAGGTAGATACGAATCGCCTTTAAAGCACATGAAAAGCGGCAAAACGTTGACAATGATGCCCTTGGCCAAAAAGGGCGTATGCGTTTTTTCCTGAATATATTCAGGAAAAAACGCATACTCCCTTTTTGGCCAACCAAGCAACCTGGAAAGGCAAATCAGCGCTACAAAGAAGTCTCGCTTCCCATCGGTCAAAAGGGCCATGCTGAAAAATGTGTCAAAACCAGAAATGCAGGACAGGCCATGGAGAAATGGGAGCCTTGCTACACTGATGGGCGGGATGTAAATTGCCAAGAGCCACTCTGGAGAAGTGTCCGGTGAGTCCTGAAACATCTGAAAAACACAGCTTAGAGAGCATAGGGCACTTCCACTCATGGGGGTATAAATTGGGAAAATTAAAAATCAGCAAGACACAAGCACCCCAAAGTTTAGGGCTGCTCTGTTGACCAGGACCTCCACTTCATTCCACCTTAAATATCCCAGGAAAGAGAAAAATGGATAAAGAAGTTGTGGTCCTTATGTACAATGGAATATCACTCAGCCATGAAATCAATGTCATAAGGTTAGTAGCAGCATGATGAGTGGATTTAGGTACGACGATTCTAAGTGAAATAAGTCACACAGAAAAGGACACTTCTCATAAGGTATCACTGATAGAGGGAATGTAAAAACCGTTACACATGAACTGAATTACAAAACAGAACAGAGTCACACATGCAGAAAACACACTATGGTTGCTTAACGGGAAAGGTGAGGTGGGGTGATACATAAAACAAGGGTATCAAATTAGCTCAGATACCGTTCCATAAACCCAATATGTAATAGACAAGACCTACTCCTTGCTCAGAGAACTGGACTCAACACGCCCTATTCACCGCACAAGAATATATCTGACTAATAATAATCGTAAAACCTATGTATTGATATCTCTCTGTTAGTGTGTCAAGTGGGTGTAAAGCGGCATAAACACAGCAGTGAAAAGCAGCTAAACCCCATTATAAAAATAAATTACTTTGAAACACCCATGAAACAAAGACAGTGAAAGAGAGAGAAATACTTACACAATGCGTTCAGGGGCTGTGATGCAACCTGGATTGACCATATCTAGACGCACAGCTGGATGAGACATAAGGGTGGACACTCTTGGGGCTGAGAGGTTTGGTGAGGTTGGGTGAGCAAACGCAGACCCTTTAAAGTAATACTGCGTGGTACCCATCGCATGGGTCCCAAATCTCCAGGTTCAAGGGCATCTTCCTACATCAAAAACATGCATGAGAAACCCAGAAGATGGTACACCGTGTGATGGGGAAAGGTTTCTAAAACGCACCTCATTTCTCATCTCCTTGTGCCCGGGTTCGCCATTCCAGCTGCTTTACTAGCAAGCTCCCTACTTGGAGCATCAGCACCTTTAACCTCCTGTTCCATGCAGGTTGCAATTTGTCCTGAGGATAAACGGGAAGACGTGGAACCAACGAGAGACTAGCTCTTGGTGTTGGGACAGGCACAGGTCACTCTATTTTCCCATCAGAAAGAAGAATTAACCACAGGCTCAGCCTGCCCCCCGGAACCAGAACAGGGCCTGAAGCCATTCTGCGATTTTGCGGCCAGCTCCCATAAAAACGAGTTGTAAAATGGAGGTTCAGTGCACTGCAATTCACAAACCTGCAGAGTTATTAATGATAACTCTCGTCCACAAATATATTGAGGGAAGGCAAAGAAGAGGATTTGAAATCAAGGCAGAATTGCAGGAAACAGATTTCAGGAGGTAGATACGAATCACCTTTAAAGCAAATGAAAAGCGGCAAAACGTTGACAATGATGCCCTTGGCCAAAAAGGGCGTATGCGTTTTTTCCTGAATATATTCAGGAAAAAACGCATACGCCCTTTTTGGCCAACCAAGCAACCTGGAAAGGCAAATCAGCGCTACAAAGAAGCCTCGCTTCCCATCGGTCAAAAGGGCCATGCTGAAAAAAGTGTCAAAACCAGAAATGCAGGACAGGCCATGGAGAAATGGGAGCCTTGCTACACTGATGGGCGGGATGTAAATTGCCAAGAGCCACTCCGGAGAAGTGTCCGGTGAGTCCTGAAACATCTGAAAAACACAGCTTAGAGAGCATAGGGCACTTCCACTCATGGGGGTATAAATTGGGAAAATTAAAAATCAGCAAGACACAAGCACCCCAAAGTTTAGGGCTGCTCTGTTGACCAGGACCTCCACTTCATTCCACCTTCAATATCCCAGGAAAGAGAAAAATGGATAAAGAAGTTGTGGTCCTTATGTACAATGGAATATCACTCAGCCATGAAATCAATGTCGTAAGGTTAGTAGCAGCATGATGAGTGGATTTAGGTACGACGATTCTAAGTGAAATAAGTCACACAGAAAAGGACACTTCTCATAAGGTATCACTGATAGAGGGAATGTAAAAACCGTTACACTTGAACTGAATTACAAAACAGAACAGAGTCACACATGCAGAAAACACACTATGGCTGCTTAACGGGAAAGGTGAGGTGGGGTGATACATAAAACAAGGGTATCAAATTAGCTCAGATACCGTTCCATAAACCCAATATGTAATAGACAAGACCTACTCCTTGCTCAGAGAACTGGACTCCACACGCCCTATTCACCGCACAAGAATATATCTGACTAATAATAATCGTAAAACCTATGTATTGATATCTCTCTGTTAGTGTGTCAAGTGGGTGTAAAGCGGCATAAACACAGCAGTGAAAAGCAGCTAAACCCCATTATAAAAATAAATTACTTTGAAACACCCATGAAACAAAGAGAGTGAAAGATAGAGAAATTCTTACACAATGCGTTCAGGGGCTGTGATGCAACCTGGATTAACCATATCTAGACCCACAGCTGGATGAGACATAAGGGTGGACACTCTTGGGGCTGAGAGGTTTGGTGAGGTTGGGTGAGCAAACGCAGACCCTTTAAAGTAATACTGTGTGGTACCCATCGCATGGGTCCCAAATCTCCAGGTTCAAGGGCATCTTCCTACATCAAAAACATGCATGAGAAACCCAGAAGATGGTACACCGTGTGATGGGGAAAGGTTTCTAAAACGCACCTCATTTCTCATCTCCTTTTGCCCGGGTTCGCCATTCCAGCCGCTTTACTAGCAAGCTCCCTACTTGGAGCATCAGCACCTTTAACCTCCTGTTCCATGCAGGTTGCAATTTGTCCTGAGGATAAACGGGAAGACGTGGAACCAACGAGAGACTAGCTCTTGGTGTTGGGACAGGCACAGGTCACTCTATTTTCCCATCAGAAAGAAGAATTAACCACAGGCTCAGCCTGCCCCCCGGAACCAGAACAGGGCCTGAAGCCATTCTGCGATTTTGCGGCCAGCTCCCATAAAAACGAGTTGTAAAATGGAGGTTCAGGGCACTGCAATTCACAAACCTGCAGAGTTATTAATGATAACTCTCGTCCACAAATATATTGAGGGAAGGCAAAGAAGAGGATTTGAAATCAAGGCAGAATTGCAGGAAACAGATTTCAGGAGGTAGATACGAATCGCCTTTAAAGCACATGAAAAGCGGCAAAACGTTGACAATGATGCCCTTGGCCAAAAAGGGCGTATGCGTTTTTTCCTGAATATATTCAGGAAAAAACGCATACGCCCTTTTTGGCCAACCAAGCAACCTGGAAAGGCAAATCAGCGCTACAAAGAAGTCTCGCTTCCCATCGGTCAAAAGGGCCATGCTGAAAAAAGTGTCAAAACCAGAAATGCAGGACAGGCCATGGAGAAATGGGAGCCTTGCTACACTGATGGGTGGGATGTAAATTGCCAAGAGCCACTCTGGAGAAGTGTCCGGTGAGTCCTGAAACATCTGAAAAACACAGCTTAGAGAGCATAGGGCACTTCCACTCATGGGGGTATAAATTGGGAAAATTAAAAATCAGCAAAACACAAGCACCCCAAAGTTTAGGGCTGCTCTGTTGACCAGGACCTCCACTTCATTCCACCTTAAATATCCCAGGAAAGAGAAAAATGGATAAAGAAGTTGTGGTCCTTATGTACAATGGAATATCACTCAGCCATGAAATCAATGTCGTAAGGTTAGTAGCAGCATGATGAGTGGATTTAGGTACGACGATTCTAAGTGAAATAAGTCACACAGAAAAGGACACTTCTCATAAGGTATCACTGATAGAGGGAATGTAAAAACCGTTACACTTGAACTGAATTACAAAACAGAACAGAGTCACACATGCAGAAAACACACTATGGCTGCTTAACGGGAAAGGTGAGGTGGGGTGATACATAAAACAAGGGTATCAAATTAGCTCAGATACCGTTCCATAAACCCAATATGTAATAGACAAGACCTACTCCTTGCTCAGAGAACTGGACTCAACACGCCCTATTCACCGCACAAGAATATATCTGACTAATAATAATCGTAAAACCTATGTATTGATATCTCTCTGTTAGTGTGTCAAGTGGGTGTAAAGCGGCATAAACACAGCAGTGAAAAGCAGCTAAACCCCATTATAAAAATAAATTACTTTGAAACAGCCATGAAACAAAGACAGTGAAAGAGAGAGAAATTCTTACACAATGCGTTCAGGGGCTGTGATGCAACCTGGATTGACCATATCTAGATGCACAGCTGGATGAGACATAAGGGTGGACACTTTTGGGGCTGAGACGTTTGGTGAGGTTGGGTGAGCAAACGCAGACCCTTTAAAGTAATACTGCGTGGTACCCATCGTATGGGTCCCAAATCTCCAGGTTCAAGGGCATCTTCCTACATCGAAAACATGCATGAGAAACCCAGAAGATGGTACACCATGTGATGGGGAAAGGTTTCTAAAACGCACCTCATTTCTCATCTCCTTGTTCCCGGGTTCGCCATTCCAGCCGCCTTACTAGCAATCTCCCTACTTGGAGCATCAGCACCTTTAACCTCCTGTTCCGTACAGGCTTTCAATTTGTCCTGAGGATGAACGGGAAGACGGGGAACCAATGAGAGCCTAGCTATTGGTGTTGGGACAGGCACAGGTCACTCTACTTTCCCATCAGGAAGAAGAATTAACCACAGGCTCAGCCTGTCCCCCGGAACCAGAACAGAGCCTAAAGCCATCCTGCGCTTTTGTGGCCAGCTCCCAAATACACGAGTTGTAAAATGGAGGTTCAGGGCACTGCAATTCACAAACCTGCAGAGTTATAAATGATAAGTCTCGTCCACAAATATATTGAGGGAAGGCAAAGAAGAGGATTTGAAATCAAGGCAGAATTGCAGGAAACAGATTTCAGGAGGTAGATTCGGATCACCTTTAAAGCACATGAAAAGCGGAAAAACGTTGACAATGATGCCCTAGGCCAAAAAAGGGCGTATGCGTTTTTTCCTGAATATATTCAGGAAAAAACGCATACGCCCTTTTTGGCCAACCAAGCAACCTGGAAAGGCAAATCAGCGCAACAAAGAAGACTCGCTTCCTTTCGGTTAAAAGGGCCATGCTGAAAAAAGTGTCAAAACCAGAAATGCAGGACAGGCCATGGAGAAATGGGAGCCTTGCTACACTGATGGGCGGAATGTAAATTGCCAACAGCCACTCTGCAGAAGTGTACGGTATGTCCTGAAACATTTAAAAAACACAGCTTAGAGAGCATAGGGCACTTCCACTCATGGGGGTATAAATTGGGAAAATGAAAAATCAGCAAGACACAAGCACCCGAAAGTTTAGGGCTGCTCTGTTGACCAGGACCTCCACTTCATTCCACCTTAAATATCCCAGGAAAGAGAAAAATGGATAAAGAAGTTGTGGTCCTTATGTACAATGGAATATCACTCAGCCATGAAATCAATGTCATAAGGCTAGAAGCAGCATGATGAGTGGATTTAGGTACGACGATTCTAAGTGAAATAAGTCACACAGAAAAGGACACTTATTATAAGCTATCACTTATAGAGGGAATGTAAAAACCGCTACACTTGAACTGAATTACAAAGCAGAACAGAGTCACACGTTTAGAAAACACACTATGGCAGCTTAATGGGAAAGGTGACGTGGGGTGATGCATAAAACAAGGTTTTCAAATTATCTGAGATACCTTACCATAAACCCAATACGTAATAGACAAGACCTACTCTTTGCTCAGAGAACAGGACTCAACACACCCTATTCACCGCAAAAGAATATATTTGATTAATAATAATCTTAAAACCTATGTATTGATATCTCTCTGTTAGTGTGTCAAGTGGGTGTAAAGCCGCATAAACACCATAGTGAAAAGCAGCTAAACCCCATTATAAAAATAAATTACTTTTAAAAACCCATGATACAAAGACAATGAAAGAGAGAGAAATTCTTACACAATTCGTTCAGGGGCTGTGATGCAACCTGGATCGACCATACCTAGACCCACAGCTGGGTGAGACATAAGGTTGGACACTCTTGCGGCTGAGAGGTTTGGTGAGGTTGGATGAGCAAACGCAGACCCTTTAAATTAATACTGCGTGACACCCATCGCATGGGTCCCAAATCTCCAGGTTCAAGGGCATCTTCCTACATCAAAAACATGCATGAGAAACCCAGAAGATGGTACAGCATGTGATCGGGAAAGGTTTCTAAAATGCACCTCATTTCTCATCTCCTTGTGCTCGGGTTCGCCATTCCAGCCACTTTCCTAGCAATCTCCCTACTTGGAGCATCAGCACCTTTAACCTCCTGTTCCGTACAGGTTGCAATTTGTACTGAGAATGAACGGGAAGAGGGGGAACCAATGAGAGACTAGATCTAGGTGTTGGGACAAGCACAGGTCACTCTATTTTCCCTTCAGAAAGAAGAATTAACCACAGGCTCAACCTGCCCCCCGGAAGTAGAACAGGGCCTGAAGCAATCCTGCGCTTTTGTGGCCAACTCCCAAAAAAGCGAGTTGAAAAATGGAGCTCAGGGGCACTGCAATTCACAAACCTGCAGAGTTATCAATGATAACTCTCGTCCACAAATATATTGAGGGAAGGCAACGAAGAGAATTTGAAAGCAAGGCAGAATTTCAGAAACAGACTTAAGGAGGTAGTTTCGAATCGCCTTTAAAGCAGATGAAAAGCGGCAAAACGTTGACAATGATACCCTTGGCCAAAAAGGGCGTATGCGTTTTTTCCTGAATATATTCAGGAAAAAACGCATACGCCCTTTTTGGCCAACCAAGCAACCTGGAAAGGCAAATCAGCGCTACAAACAAGTCTCGCTTCCCATCGGTCAAAAGGGCCATGCTGAAAAAAGTGTCAAAACCAGAAATGCAAGACAGGCCATGGAGAAATGGGAGCCTTGCTACACTGATGGGCGGGATGTAAATTGCCAACAGCCACTCTGGAGAAGTGTACGGTGTGTCCTGAAACATCTAAAAAACACAGCTTAGAGAGCATAGGTCACTTCCACTCATGGGCGTATAAATTGGGAAAACTAAAAATCAGCAAGACACAGGCACACCAAAGTTTAGGGCTGCTCTGTTGACAAGTACCTCCTCTTCATTACACCTTAAATATCTCAGGAAATAGGAAAATGGATAACGATGTTGTGGTCCTTATGTACAATGGAATATCACTCAGCCATGAAATCAATGTCATAAGGCTATTAGCAGCATGATGAGTGGATTTATGTTCGACGATTCTAAGTGAAATAAGTCACACAGAAAAAGACACTTATCATAAGATATCACTTATAGAGGGAATGTAAAAACCGTTACACTTGAACTGAATTACAAAACAGAACAGAGTCACACATGCAGAAAACACACTATGGCTGCTTAACGGGAAAGGTGAGGTGGGGTGATGCATAAAACAAGGGTTTCATATTAGCTCAAATACCGATCCATAAACCCAATATGTAATAGACAAGACCTACTCCTTGCTCAGTGAAGTGGATGCAACACCCCCTATTCAACGAACAAGAATATATCTGACTAGTAAAAATCTTAAAACCTATGTATTGATTTCTCTCTGTAAGTGAATCAAGTGGGTGTAAAGGGACATAAACACAGCAGTGAAAATCAGGTAAACCCCATTATAAAAATAAATTACTTTAAAATCCCAAAGAACAAAGACAGTCATAGAGGGAGAAATTTTTACATAATTCGTTCCGGGGCTGTGATGCAACCTGGTGTGACCATATCTAGACCCACAGCTGGATGAGAAATAAAGCTGGACACTCTTGGGGCTGAAGGTCTCTTTCCCTATTTACCAAATTGGGAACGTAGAAAGGCTGCCACCCTCTGGCCGTTACCTGCAAAAGCAGCTTTAAAACCTGTGCTAATGGTCACTTCATATGAACAAGTACTTCAGTGCTGTAAATGAAACGTGCCCTCAAAATGTCTTGAGGGAGGTAATGGCCAAAAATTTTCAAAATGTGACACTTACTTTAAGAAAACACTTTGAAGAACTAAGCTGTAATCACAGTTTGATAAATAAAAAGGGCATGCTTTAAAGCTCAATTTCAACAGATTATGGGACACATGCAAATTCAACCACAGATAGGTATCAGCTCGCACCTGTTAGAATAACCATCAGCAAGAAAACTACAAACAATAAATATTGAAGATGTTTTGGAGAAATGCATACCCTCAATTTTAAGTGGGACGTAACCTGGAAAGAGCCACTAATGAGAACTGAATGGTGGTGCCTTTAAAACATACACACTGAGCTACCATATGATACAGCAAGCCCACTCCTTGGCCTATAACATAAGAAGATATAACTGGAAAGACACAGGCAAGCAAATGTGCATTGCAGCAGTATTACAATAGCCAAGACATGGAGGCAACCAGAAAGTCCATCAAGAGGTGCGTGGCCAAAGAAGAACTGGTACACGTACAGATGGAATATTAGCCAGGGAAAAAAATGAAACAATGCCATTTGCAGCACCATGTATGATTCTTGAGGTAATCAGGCAAATTGTACTAAGTCAGAAAGCAAAAGACACATATCCTATAATATCACTTATAGGTCTTAGCTAAACATTGATACCAATGAAGATATTTCCACAGAGAAATGCAATCACAGATTCATTAAACAAACTTATGGTTCACCAAATGGAAAGGTGTGAGGATTGGATACATTAGGATATTGGGGTTAAGATAGATATAGAAACACATGTGAAATATGTAATCACCAAAGACCTACGTAATACCAAGACAAGACTACTCAACATCGTGTCATAACCTACATGGGAAAATGATCCAAAGAAGAATAGATATATGTATATGTTTAAAAGAACCACATCTTTCACACCTAGAAGAAACAAAACATTTTAATTAAATTTGCTCTGACAAAAAATAAAAATTAAATTAAAAAAAGAACAAGAAGTAATGAGACATAAACTTAAGGGGCTATTTGCTGGCACATTGCATTCTAATTTACAACCAGAACATGACTTCCATTAAGGCTCTGTCATCACTAATAAAGCAGCTTTATAAGCAATGTTGAAGGTAGCTTAAAAGAAGTCTCACTAATTATTGATAGTAACAAGGAAACAAAGAAAAGTAAAAATCTCACTGCAAAAAGTATACATAGGGTAAGGATAGTAGATCAAACACTTATTAAACTTCTGTAAAGAATAAAAGACAACAGTAGTATGTTTTTTTTTAAAAAGAGAGGGCCCAAATAAATCTGAAATGAAAGAGATGATGTTACAACGGACACCACAGAAATACAAAGTATCCTAAGATACACACAGGGTAACTCAGGGCTCAGACTGGACGGAGCCCACTCTCCAGTCCCCTGTACATGACTTACAGGAGCCTCAGGAACTGAGGAGGGGGTCCCTGAGGAGAGGCTCAAGATAGAATATGGTAGACATTAACATGACTGCATTCATCTTAAACATGCCTGAACTACATTCACACGAGATGATTTTGTCCTGTATGTACATCGGCACCTCTAGTTGGAACTGCAGATCTTTGGCTTCAACACCTCTACTGACAACATTAGCGTCACCTGCTGTGGACCGTCTCCTATAGGATTTCTAGAATCACAAAACATCGAAGCTTCACAGGACCCAGAGTCTGTGCAACTCCACACAGAGTCTCAGAGTCTCAACTCCACTCAGATACTCCACTCTTGGAGGGCACACACAAAGTAGTGTGCACATCAGGACCCAGGGGAAGGAGCAGTGACCCTGTAGGAGAATGACCAGAACTACCTGCTACTTTTAGAGGGTCTCCTGCAGAGGCAGGTGGTGGCTGTGGCTGTGGCTCACCGTGAGGACAACGACACTGGCAGCAGAAGTTCTGGGAAATACTCCTTGGTGTGAGCCCTCCCAGAGTCCGCCATTAGCCCCACCAAGAGCAAGGTAGGCTCCAGGGCTGGGTCGCCTCAGGCCAAACAACCAACAGGGAGGGAACCCAGCCCCATGCATCAGCAGACAAGCGGATTAAACTTTTTATTAAAGTTTTATTTAATCCGTAGACAAGCGGATTAAAGCTCTGCCCACCAAAGCAACACCCAGCTCTACCCACCACCAGTCCTTCCCATCAGGAAGCTTGCACAAGCCTCTAAGATAGACTCATCCACCGGAGAGCAGACAGCAGAAGCAAGAAGAACTACAATTCTGCAGCCTGTGGAAGGAAAACCACATTCACAGAAAGATAGACAAAATGAAAAGGCAGAGGACTTTATACCAGATCAAGGAACAAGATAAAACCCCAGAAAAAAAAAAACAAAATGAGGTGGAGATAGGGAACCTTCCAGAAAAAAAATTCAGAATAATGATAGTGAAGTTGAGCCAAGACCTTGGAAAAAGAAAGGAGGCAAAGATCGAGAAGATGCAAGAAATGTTTAACAAAGACCTAGAAGAATTAAGGAACAAACACCTAGAAGAATTAAAGAACAAACAAACAGAGGTGAACAATGGAATAACTGAAATGAAAAATACACTAGAAGGAATCAGTAGCAGAATAACTGTGGCAGAAGAACGGATAAGTGACCTGGAAGACAGAAAGGTGGAAATCACTGCCATGGAACAGAATAAAGAAAAAGAATGAAAATAAACGAAGACACCCCAAGAGTCCTCTGGGACAACATTAAACGCAACAACATTCGCATTATAGGGGTCCCAGAAGGAGAAGAGAGAGAGAAAGGACCCGAGAATATATTTAAAGAGATAATGGTCAAAAACTTCCCTAGCATGGGAAAAGAAATAGCCACCCAAGTCCAGAAGCACAGAGTGTCCCAGGCAGGATAAACCAAAGGAGAAAAATGACAAGACACATAGTAATCAAATTGACAAAAATTAACGACAAAGAAAAATGATTGAAAGCAGCAAGGGAAAAATGACAAATAACATACAAGGGAACTCCCATAAGGATAACAACTGATTTCTCAGCAGAAAATCTACAAGCCAGAAGGAAGTGGCATGATAAATTTAAAGTGATGAAAGGGAAGAACCTACAACCAAGAGTACTCCACCCTGCAAAGAGCTCATTCAGATTTGATGGAGAAATCAAAAGCCTTACAGACAAGCAAAAGCTAAGAGAATTCAGCACCATGAAACCAGCTCTACACCAAATGCTAAAGGAACTTCTCTAAGTGGGAAACACAAGAGAAGAAAAGGACCCACCAAGACAAACCCATAACAATTAAGAAAATAGTAGTAGGAACATACATATCGATAATTACCTTAAACGTGAATGCACTACATGTTCCAACCAAAAGACACAGGCTCGCTGAATGGATACAAAAACAAGACCCATATATATGCTGTCTACAAGAGATCCATTTCAGACCTAGGGACACATACAGACTCAAAGTGAGGCGATGGAAAAATATATTCTATGCAAATGAAAATCAAAAGAAAGCTGGAGTAGCAATACTCATATCAGATAAAATAGACTTTAAAATAAAGAATGTTACAAGAGACAAGGAAAGGCACTGCATAATGGTCAGGGGATCAATCCAAGAAGAAGATATAACAATTATAAATATATATGTACCCAAAATAGGAGCAGCTCAATGTATAAGGCAACTGCTAACAGCTATAAAAGAGGAAATCGACAGTAACACAATAATAGCGGGGGACTTTAACAGCTCACTTACACCAGTGGAGATCAGCCAGACAGAAAATTAATAAGGAAACACAAGCTTTAAATGACACAATAGACCAGATAGAGTTAATTGATATTTATAGGACATTCCATCCAAAAACAGCAGATTACACGTTCTTCTCAACTGCACACGGAACATTCTCCAGGATAGATCACATCTTGGGTCACAGATAAAGCCTCAGTAAATTTAAGAAAACTGAAATCATATCAAGCAGCTGTTCCGACCACAATGCTATGAGATTAGAAATCAATTACACGGAAAAAACCGTAAAAAACACAAACACATGGAGGCTAAACAATACGTTACTAAATAACCAAGAGATCACTGAAGAAATCAAAGAGGAAATCAAAAACTACCTAGAGACAAATGACAACAAAAACACGATGATCCAAAACCTATGGGATGCAGCAAAAGGAGTTCTAAGAGGGAAGTATATAGCAATACAAGCCTACCTCAAGAAACAAGAAAAATCTCAAATAAACAATCTAACCTTACACCTAGAGGAACTAGAGAAAGAAGAACAAAACCCAAAGTTAGTAGAAGGAAAGAAATCATAAAGATCAGAGCAGAAATAAATGAAATAGAAACAAAGAAAACGAAAGCAAAGATCAATAAAACTAAAAGCTGGTTCTTTGAGAAGATAAGCAAAAATGATCAACCTTTAGCCGGACTCCAGAAAAAGAGGGAGAGGACGCAAATCAACAAAATGAGAAGTGAAAAAGCAGAAGTTACAACAGACACCACAGGAATACAAAGCATCCTAAGAGACTACTACAAGCAACTCTAGGCCAATAAAATGGACAATCTGGAAGAAATGGACAAATTCTTAGAAAGGGATAACCTTCTAAGACTGAACCAGGAAGAAATAGAAAATATGAACAAACCTATCACAAGCAATGAAATTGAAACTGTGATTAAAAATCTTCCAACAAACAAAAGTCCAGAACCAGATGGCATCACAGGTGAATTCTATCAAACATTTAGAGCAGAGCTAACACCCAACCTTCTCAAATTCTTCAAAACAATTGCAGCGGAAGGAACACTCCCAAACTCATTCTATGAGACCACCATCACCCTGATACCAAAATCAGACAGAGATACTACAAGGAAAGAAAATTATAGACCAATATCACTGATGAATATAGATGTAAAAATCCTCAACAAAATACTAGCAAACAGAATCGAACAACACATGAAAAGGATCATACACCATGATCAAGTGGGGTTTATCCCAGGGATGCGAGGATTCTTCAATATACACAAATCAATGTGATACACCATATTAACAAATTGTAGAATAAAAGCATATGATCATCTCAATAGATGAAGGAAAAGATTTTGAGAAAATTCAACACTCATTTACGATAAAAACTCTGCAGAGTGTGGGCATAGAGGGAAACTACCTCAACATAATAAAGGCCATATATGACAAACCCACAGCAAACAACATTCTCAATGGTGAAAAACTGAAAGCATTTCCTCTAAGATCAGGAACAAGACGAGGATGTCCACTCTCACCACTGCTATTCAACATAGTTTTGGAAGTCCTAGCCATGGCAATCAGAGAAGAAAAAGAAATAAAAGGAATACAAAAAGGAAAAGAAGAAGTAAAATTGTCACTGTTTGCAGATGACATGATATCATAGATAGAGAATCCTAAAGATGCCACCAGAAAACCACTGGAGCTAATCAATGAATTTGGTAAAGTTGCAGGATACAAAATTAATGCACAGAAATTGCTTGCATTCCTATACACTAACAATGAAAGATCAGAAAGAGAAATTAAGGAAACAATCCCATTACCACTGCAACAAAAAGAATAAAATACCTAGGAATAAACCTACCTAAGGAAGTAAAAGACCTGTACTCAGAAAACTATAAGACACTGATGAAAGAAATCAAAGATGATATAAACAGATGGAGACATATACCATGTTCTCGGATTAGAAGAATCAATATTGTGAAAATGACTATACTACCCAAAGCAATCTACAGATTCAATGCAATCCCGATCAAAATACCTTTGGCATTTTCTACAGAACAAGAAAAAAAAATCTTAAAATTTGTAGGGAGACACAAAAGACCCTGGATAGCCAAAGCAGTCTTGAGGGGGGAAAAAAAAGAGCTGGAGGAATCAGACTTCCAGACTTCAGACTATATTGCAAAGCTACAGTAATCAAGATAATATGGTACTGACACAAGAACAGAAATATAGGTCAATAGAACAGGATAGAAAGCACAGAGATAAACCCACGTACCTATGGTTCACTAATCTATGACAAAGGAGGCAAGGGTATACAATGGAGAAAAGACAGTGTCTTCAGCAAGTGGTGCTGGGAAAACTGGACAGTTACATGTAAAAGAATGAAATTAGTACACTCCCTAACACCATACACAAAAATAAACTCAAAATGGATTAGAGACCTAAATATAAGACCAGCCACTATAAAACTCTTAGAGGAAAACATAAGCAGAACAGTCTATGACATAAATCACAGCAAGATCCTTTTTGACCCACCTCCTAGAGAAATGGAAATAAAAACAAAAATAAAAAAATGGGACCGAATGAAACATAAATTCTTTTGCACAGCAAAGGAAAACATAAGCAAGATGAAAAGACAACCATCAGAATGGGAGAAAATATTTTCAAATGAAGCAAATGGCAAAGGATTAATCTCCAAAAAGCAGCTCATGTAGCTCAATATCACAAAACCAAACAACCCAATCCAAAAATGGGCAGAAGACCTAAATAGACATTTCTCCAAAGAAGATATACAGGTTGCCAACAAACACATGAAAGGATGCTGAACATCACTAATCATTAGAGAAATGCAAATCAAAACTACACTGAGGTATCACCTCACACCAGTCAGAATGGCCATCATCAAAAAATCTACCAACAATAAATGCTGGAGAGGCATTTATTGGAGCAAAGGGAACCCTCTTGCACTGTTGGTGGGAATGTAAATTGATATAGCCACTAGGGAGAACGGTATGGGGGTTCCTTAAAAACTAAAAATAGAACTACCATACAACCCAGCAAACCCACTCCTGGACATTTACCCTGAGAAAACCATAATTCAAAAAGAGTCATGTACCACAATGTTCACTGTAGCTCTATTTACAATAGCCAGGACATGGAAGCAACCTAAGTGTCCATCAACAGATAAATGGATAAGGAAGATGTGGCACAAATATACAATGGAACATTATTCAGCCATAAAAAGAAACGAAATTGAGTTACTTTTAGTGAGGTGGATGGATCTAGAGTCTGTCCTACAGAGTGAAGTAAGTCAGAAAGAGAAAAACAAATACCGTATGCTAACACATATATATGGAATCTTAAAAAAAAAAGTTTATGAAGAACCTAGGGGCAGGAAAGGATTAAGGACACAGACGTAGAGAAAGGACTTGAGGACATGGGGAGAGGGAAGGGTAAGCTGGGACAAAGTGAGAGAGTGGTATGGACATATATACCCTACCAAATGTAAAATTGATAGCTACTGGGAAGCAGCCACATAGCACAGGGAGATCAGCTCTGTGCTTTGTGACCACCTAAAAGGGTGGGATAAGGGAGTGAGAGGGAGGTGCAAGAGGGAGGGGATATGGTGTTATATGTATACGCACAGCTGATTCACTTTTTTATACAGCAGAAACTAACACACAATTGTAAAGCAATTATACTCCAATAAAGATGTAAAAGAAAAAAAAAAGCCCAGAGATAAACCTACACACCTATGGCCCACTAATCTATGACAAAGGAGGCAAGGGTATACAAAGGAGAAAAGACAGTCTCTTCAATAAGTGGTGCTGGGAAAAATGGACAGCTACATGTAAAAGAATGAAATTAGAACACTCCCTAACACCATACACAAAAAATAAACTCAAAATGGATTAGAGACCAAAATGTAAGACCGGACACTATAAAACTCTTAGAGGAAAACATAGGAAGAATACTCTTTGACATAAATCACAGCAAGATCTTTTTTGATCCACCTCCTAGAGTAATGGAATAAAAAAAAATAAACATATGGGAGCAAATGAAACCTAAAAGCTTTTGCAAAGCAAAGGAAACTACAAACAAGACGAAAAGACAACCCTCACAATGGGAGAAAATATTTGCAAACGAATCAATGGACAAAGGATTAATCTCCAATGTATATAAACAGCTCATGCAGCTCAACAGTAAAAAAACAAACAACCCAATCCAAAAATGGGCAGATGACGTAAATAGACATTTGTCCCAAGAAGACATACAGATGACCAAGAAGCACATGAAAAGCTGCTCAACATCACTAATTATTAGAGAAATATAAACCAAAACTACAATGAGGTATCGCCTCACACGAGTTAGAATGGGCATCATCAGAAAATCTACAAGCAACAAATGCTGGAGAGGGTGTGGAGAAAAGGGAACCCTCTTACACTATTTGTGGGAATGTAAATTGATACAGTCACGATGGAGAACAGTATGGAGGTTCCTTAAAAAACTAAAAATAGAATTACCATATGACCCAGCAATCCCACTACTGGCCATATGCCCAGAGAAAACCATAATTCAAAAAGACATATTCACCACAATATTCATTGCAGCACTATTTACAATAGCCAGGTCATGGAAGCAACCTAAATGCCCATAGACAGACGAACAGAAAAGATGTGCTACATATATAAAATGGAATATTACTCAGCCATAAAAAGGAATGAAATTGGGTCATTTGTAGAGACGTGGATAGATCTAGAGACTGTCATACAGAGTGAAGTAAGTCAGAAAGAGAAAAACAAATATCGTATATTAACGCATACATGTGGAACCTAGAAAAATGGTAAAGATGAACCGGTTTGCAAGGCAGAAATAGAGACACAGATGTAGAGAACAAATGTATGGACACCAAGGGGGGAAAGTGGCAGGGTGGTGGTGGTGGGATGAATTGCGAGCCTGGGATTGACATATATACACTTATATGTATAAAATAGGTTACCAATAAGAGCCTGCTGTATAAAAAAATGAATAAAATAAATTCAAAAATTAAAAAATAAGTAATACTTAAAAAAATAAAACAGAAAAAAAAGTTCTGCCCTTCCCATAGACGTATTTATATGAATGAATTATTTCCATGCTTATATCCATAAATACAAAAAGAGGAATAAAACTTACCTTGAACCAAAAAAGAAAAAAAAAAAAAACAGAACCCACTGGTCATACAGAGGAAAACCCTATCAGGGCACTTGCTCCAGGGGTAAACAATTCTGAAGTTGGTCACAGGTGGGGAATCATCTCCCATGCAGCCAGCAGCCCCCACACGAGGAGCGTCCTCATTGCAAAGCTGGGGGACCGTGAGGAGGCGTCTCTGAGTAAACGTGAGCTGAGCCCCAGGCCAGCTGCTGCTGAACTTTTCCCACCCTTCCCAGGTAAAACACCTGAATGTGTGCAAAGACTTTAAAAACTAGAGGAAGGGGCTTGGAGTCACACCAGCGACAGCACGCAGGCCGACTTGGTGCCTGCAGGCCAGCCAGGATGGTCCTGGCCCCGGGCGCTCGTCTGGAAGCTTTCCATTTCCCTGCCTGAGGTACCCCTCCTGTCCCGGCCCCCACTGCTTTTTTCCTTCCTCACCTCTGCCCGGGGAGAAATTCCAGCAGCAAGTATGGGTGACACATCCTCTTCTTTAGCAGGTGGCAGCCCGGCAACTCCTGCAGAAAGTCCAGCAGAGCCCCAGTCACACTGGGCCACTCATAGAGCCGTGGGCCCTACTCCCTCCCACCAGCCCAACCCCGAGACTGCTGACGGGGCAGAGAATATGGCGTCAGGCACAGCTGCAGAGGCTTTTGCTGCCTGGAGGGGTGTTTATATTGACCTCAACCCAGGCACACCTGGGAAGGGCTGGCCGGCCGGGTCAGGCTGCCCAGGTCAGCCAATCCTCGCCCCTCAGGGGCTCAGAGTTGCAGGAAATGGGCCTTGCTGCACCGGCCAGATCCAAGGAACAGGTGTAGGGTCCCGAGAGTCAGGATAGATAAGGGGCGGCAGCCCTGGCTTGTTTTCGAATCATTTTATCTGGTCCATGAGTGGGAGACAACTTCAAGAAGACCCTCTGCTAATGAGAGGAACCCAGGAGTCAGGGAGAGGAGGGGTGGTGGGTGGAGACAGAGGCCTGGTGCCCCGGCTGCAGTGGAAGCCCCTGGAAGACCAGGCAGAGGGAGGCCGCACAGAGTGAAGCCTAGGGTCACAGACCTGTTGGAGCTGCTGTTTGTTAGTTCAAGCTCTGCTCTGAGGTGCTCTGTGTCAGCTCTGAGTGACAGGGGTGCTGGGGGTGCTCTGCAATGAGGGCTATGTGCACGGTTCCTGTGTGCCCAGCCCTGCCGGGGTACCTGTCCACGGGAGCTCCATATCCAGGGAGGGGCCTGCCCACGAGAGCCCCGTGGGCTGCTGCGTACCTGCCCAGGTGAGCTCCATATCCTGGGAGGGGCCTGACCACAAGAGCCCCGTGGGCTGCTGGGGACCTGGTAGAGGACGCCAGGACAGTCAGTGAAGCCACAGAGGATATACATCTAGTAGTTCCTAATTCCTACACCCTGCTGGTCATTCTACCATCCACCAGGACATGGCATTCTGTATTAGACTTCAATGATGCCTTCTTCTGTATTCCATTAGTCCCAGAGTCACAAGAAATTTTGGCTGTGAGTGGCAGGACTCAACCTACAACAAAAACAATACTGCTGGGCCGTCCTGCCCCAGGGGTTCAAAAATTCCCACACCATCTTTGGGGAAACGTTAGCTAAAGACCTAAAAGATCTACCTCTGGAGAAGGGAACCCTCCTTCAATATGCAGATGACATTCTGATCACCAGCCCGACTAAGGAGGCCTCCGAACTACCTAGCCAATAACAGATAGAAGGTGTCCAAGGAAAAGGCTCAAATATCACAAACTAAGGTGGCCTTCCTGGGCTTCATTCGCACAGAAGGTCGGAGAAGCCCACCCCAGGAAAGGGAAGAAGCCATTTGCAGCCTCACCTTTCCTGAAACTAGAAGACAGCTTAGGGGTTCCTGGGGAGACCGGGGTTTGCTGCATCTGGATCCCTAACTACAGTCTAATAGCTGGGCCTCTATATGAAACACTGAAAGGAAAAGATGATGATCCTTTTGAATAGAATCCAGAAGCGGCCTTTCAAGAATGGAAAGAGCAGTCAGTTCAGACCCTGGCCCTGGACCTCCCTAAGTTAGCTAAACCCTTTGACCTTTACATTCCTGGTCCAAGGCGAATCGCCCTTGGAGTATTAGTGCAAAAACTGGGACCACTTGAAATGGAACAATGCAAGAATGCCCTCCAGGCATTGGCCAGCCACCCCATCCGACCAGGATACTGGGGGTATCTAAAAACCTGGAAATCAGCAGCCCGCAAGGCCAGCTCCCTCCTAAGGGAAAAGGACGCCACTTGGTGATCCTAACCACCCACCATGCCCTGAAGTTGCAGGGATTGCTCCGTGGGCACAATGACCTCGAGTGAGGAGGCCCTCCAACACCAACCTCCAGAGAGACAACCTGGGGCAATGGGCCTCCATGACGACTCGTGTGACCATCACTTGACCTGGAGCTTCTCTCAGAAAACAACAAGAGTGTGCCCCAAAAGAGCAGACTATTGCTTACAGGACTTACTGCACCCAGAGCGGAGCTAATAAACTTGGCAGGGAAACCGTAAATAACGCTGCCACCATAGAAAAGCCTACAGACACCGCAGTGACGGCGGCCAATGAGACCGGCTGTACTCCTGGCTACTTCAAAAGGCCGTTGACTGAGTGGCCGTCATGGTCCTGGATCACCACCGGCCCTGGACTGTCTGGGAGTTGAGCAAGCAGGGCTCTGACACCTGGTGCTGTTTGTACGTTAATTCAGTGGCCTAACTGAAGAAAGCACAGACTACTGGTCAGAGCATCTAGGCTGGCAGAAACCATCAGCCTAAGGGGGCCGAACCAATGTGGAGCAGGGTAAAACCGCCCACCCCCCCCAGCGTCTCTGCACATCTCTTTCCTGGACCCTTAAAGGTCATTAGAATCTATAAAACTTCCAATGCTGGTGCTCAGGCAGACGAGCAGTGAGGGAGGAGGCCTGCGGACAATCAACCTCACCTGGAGGCTGCTGGGGAGAAGTCCTGCCCCTCCCCCCGGGTATGAGGACACCCAACTCAGCATGAAGCATTTACAGAAGACGTGTCTGCACCCTCAGCGCCCCAAGAATGAGGAATGGGACAAAAGGCAGAGGAGGGCTTTGTCACTGGCAAAGCCCATTAAAAATTCCTGGGAGATAAAAATAGAATCTGGGCAATAAAATAAAGTCTAACCATTTTTTCCTTTGTGCTTTCTCTAATTTCACTTGCTCCTAGGTTTCCACATGCAGAGGTCCCACACCCGACACTTCAGACCCGATTTCCTAGTGCAAAATGGCTGGGCTGACACCTCAGCTCGTGGGGCCCCGTGCAGACTCTGCGACATAGGAGCCTGAGCTCCAGCCAACCTGGCCCTCGAGAGCTCCGCCCCCTCCCTCCCGCTGATGCTGACAGGATCCCTACACAGCAGCCCGGCCCACAACCCGCAGGGGAGCACACACTCTCACCTCTCCATTCTCTGATCAAAATATAAAGTTTTCCTTTGCTTCTGAACCAAAGTCAGTCTCGATCTGCTGGCTCCAATGACACTGGGCAGGGAGACCCTTGTTGGGGCCCACTCTGCAGGATCAGTAACAGAATTTGAGAACATTGTAACTTCAATGAACAGATGTGTGAGCCAAACTGTAATTAACATAGAGCAGTGTATAAGGCTCGTGTAAAATAAGATGTTTCTAACACTTCCATTTGATATTTCCATCACTTTATTATAAGCAAGTTCAGTGGAGGGGTTTGTCTTATTTGTCAGGTCAAGAGTAGAGAAATGCAGTGATTTCTTTCCAAGGATGTACATCTAATAATCTTGGTTGAAGTTTCAACCTTGTTTGGAATGATTTTCCATTGAAAATGATACCTCTCTTTCAGCTCCTAGATTTCTGAGAAGTATAAAATCTTATATTTTTTATTACCAAAGGGGAAAGGTGGGAGGAGGGATAAATTAACAGTTTCAGATTAACATATACACACTGCTATGTATAAAATATATCATCAACAAGGAACTACTGTATAGCACAGGGAACTATACTCAATATTTTGTAATGACCCCTGAGGGGAAATAACCTGAAAAACAATAGATATCTATATTGACATCATCTATCAACTACAGATAAAATGGAAACTAAAGGAGGCCGATGGTGAGCGTTTCTGAACCTAAAGACTTCAATCATCTAAAGTTCGGACTCTGCCTACGGCCCAAGTCCCTTAATGAACACACATGTACCAGTAGCTTAAAAATTCCCCAGATTGGAGTTCGGGGAGACACTGATTTGGAAAAATCCCTTGTGTTCTCCTTACATACACGGGACCTTTCCTACAGCTAAAACATGCCTGTGACACCCAGAAGATGGAACACGGTTGGATCAGGAAGATTTTGGAAAAGGCACCAAAACGCCTAATTTCCTGGTTGTTGGGTTCACCCCTCCAGCCTTTTTCCTTAAAATCTCCCCACTTGAGGATGTCAGCACCTTCAACATCCAGTTGCACAGAAATCGGAATTTGTCCAAAGGAAGAAGGGGAAGGGGGAGAAACAAGGAGAGCCAAGCCCTAGATGTTCGGAGAGGCACATGTCACTCTACTGTCCAGTCAGGAAGAAGAATTAAGCAAAGGCTTAGCCTGCCACCGGGAACCAGAGTAGGGCCAGAAGCAAACGAGCAGTTCTGCGGAAAGCACCCAAAAAAGCGAGTTGAAAAATGGAGCTCAGGGGCACTGCAATTCACAAATATGCAGAGTTATAAATGATAACTCTCGTCCACAAATATATTGAGGGAAGGCAACGAAGAGGATTTGAAATCAAGGCAGAATTGCAGGAAACAGATTTCAGGAGTTAGATTCGAATCACCCCTAAAGCACATGAAAAACATCAAAACGTCGACAATGATGCACTTGGCCAAAAAGAGCATATGCGTTTTTTTCTGAATGAATTCAGGAAAAAACCCATAGGCCCTTTGTGGCCAACCAAGCAAGCCGGAAATGCACTTCAGCTCTACAAAGAAGTCTGACTTCCCATCGGTCAAAATGGCCTTCCTACAAAAGTGTAAAAACAAGAAAAGCAGGAGAGGCCAGGGAGTAAAGGGAGCCTTGTTACACTGATGGGTGGGGTGTAAATTGCCAATGATGACTCTGGAGAAGGGTATGGTGTTTCCTAAAACATCTAAAAAACACAGCTAGAGAGAAAGGGGCACATCGACTCATGGGCGTATAAATAGGGAAAACTAAAAATCAGCAAGACACAGGCACCCAAAACTTTAGGGCTGCTCTGTTGACAAGAACCTCCACTTAATTCCACCTTAAATATCCAAGGAAAGAGAAAAATGGATAAAGAAGTTGTGGTCCTTATGTACAATGGAATATCACTCAGCAATGAAATCAATGTCATAAGGGTAGTAGCAGCATGATGAGTGGATTTAAGTACAACGATTCTAAGTGAAATAAGTCACACAGAAAAAGACACTTCTCATAAGGTATCACTTATAGAGGGAATGTAAAAACCGTTACACTTGAACTGAATTACAAAACAGAACAAAGTCACACATGCAGAAAACACACTATGGCTGCTTAACGGGAAAGGTGAGGTGGGGTGATACATAAAACAAGGGTTTCAAACTAGCTCAGATACCGTTCCATAAACCCAATATGTAATAGACAAGACCTACTCCTTGCTCAGAGAACTGGACTCAACACGCCCTATTCACCGCACAAGAATATATCTGACTAATAATAATCGTAAAACCTATGTATTGATATCTCTCTGTTAGTGTGTCAAGAGGGTGTAAAGCGGCATAAACCCAGCAGTGAAAAGCAGCTAAACCCCATTATAAAAATAAACTACTTTTAAAAACCCATGAAACAAAGACAGTGAAAGAGATAGAAATTCTTACACAATGCGTTCAGGGGCTGTGATGCAACCTGGATTGACCATATCTAGACGCACAGCTGGATGAGACATAAGGGTGGACACTCTTGGGGCTGAGAGGTTTGGTGAGGTTGGGTGAGCAAACGCAGACCCTTTAAAGTAGTACTGCGTGGTACCCATCGCATGGGTCCCAAATCTCCAGGTTCAAGGGCATCTTCCTACATCGAAAACATGCATGAGAAACCCAGAAGATGGTACACCGTGTGATGGGGAAAGGTTTCTAAAACGCACCTCATTTCTCATCTCCTTGTGCCCGGGTTCGCCATTCCAGCCGCTTTACTAGCAATCTCCCTACTTGGAGCATCAGCACCTTTAACCTCCTGTTCCGTACAGGTTGCAATTTGTCCTGAGGATGAACGGGAAGACGGGGAACCAACGAGAGACTAGCTCTTGGTGTCGGGACAGGCACAGGTCACTCTATTTTCCCATCAGGAAGAAGAATTAACCACAGGCTCAGCCTGCCCCCCGGAACCAGAACAGGGCCTGAAGCCATCCTGCAATTTTGCGGCCAGCTCCCAAAAAAGCGAGTTGTAAAATGGAGGTTCAGGGCACTGCAATTCACAAACCTGCAGAGTTATAAATGATAACTCTCGTCCACAAATATATTGAGGGAAGGCATAGAAGAGGATTTGAAATCAAGGCAGAATTGCACGAAACAGATTTCAGGAGGTAGATTCGAATCGCCTTTAAAGCACATGAAAAGCGGCAAAACGTTGACAATGATGCCCTTGGCCAAAAAGGGCGTATGCGTTTTTTCCTGAATATATTCAGGAAAAAACGCATACGCCCTTTTTGGCCAACCAAGCAACCTGGAAAGCAAATCAGCGCTACAGAGAAGTCTCGCTTCCCATCGGTCAAAAGGGCCATGCTGAAAAAAGTGTCAAAACCAGAAATGCAGTACAGGCCATGGAGAAATGGGAGCCTTGCTAAACTGATGGGCGGGATGTAAATTGCCAACAGCCACTCTGGAGAAGTGTACGGTGTGTCCTGAAACACCTGAAAAACACAGCTTAGAGAGCATAGGGCACTTCCACTCATGGGTGTATAAATTGGGAAAATTAAAAATCAGCAAGACACAAGCACCCCAAAGTTGAGGGCTGCTCTGTTGACAAGGACCTCCACTTCATTCCACCTTAAATATCCCAGGAAAGAGAAAAATGGATAAAGAAGTTGTGGTCTTTATGTACAATGGAATATCACTCAGCCATGAAATCAATGTCATAAGGTTAGTAGCAGCATGATGAGTGGATTTAGATACGACGATTCTAAGTGAAATAAGTCACACAGAAAAGGACCCTTCTCCTAAGGTATCACTTATAGAGGGAATGTAAAAACTGTTACACTTGAACTGAATTACAAAACAGAACAGAGTCACACATGCAGAAAACACACTATGGCTGCTTAACGGGAAAGGTGAGGTGGGGTGATACATAAAACAAGGGTTTCAAATTAGCTCAGATACCGTTCCATAAACCCAATATGTAATAGACAAGACCTACTCCTTGCTCAGAGAACTGGACTCAACACGCCCTATTCACCGCACAAGAATATATCTGACTAGTAATAATCTTAAAACCTATGTACTGATATCTCTCTGTTGGTGTGTCAAGTGGGTGTAAAGCGGCATAAACACAGCAGTGAAAAGCAGCTAAACGCCATTATAAAAATAAATTACTTTGAAACACCCATGAAACAAAGACAGTGAAAGAGAGAGTAATTCTTACACAATGCGTTCAGGGGTTGTGATGCAACCTGGATTGACCATATCTAGACGCACAGCTGGATGAGACATAAGGGTGGACACTCTTGGGGCTGAGAGGTTTGGTGAGGTTGGGTGAGCAAACTCAGACCCTTTAAAGTAATACTGCGTGGTACCCATCACATGGGTCCCAAATCTCCAGGTTCAAGGGCATCTTCCTACATCGAAAACATGCATGAGAAACCCAGAAGATGGTACACCGTGTGATGGGGAAAGGTTTCTAAAACGCACCTCATTTCTCATCTCCTTGTGCCCGGGTTCGCCATTCCAGCCGCTTTACTAGCAATCTCCCTACTTGGAGCATCAGCACCTTTAACCTCCGGTTCCGTACAGGTTGCAATTTGTCCTGAGGATGAACGGGAAGACGGGGAACCAACGAGAGACTAGCTCTTGGTGTCGGGACAGGCACAGGTCACTCTATTTTCCCATCACGAAGAAGAATTAACCACAGGCTCAGCCTGCCCCACGGAACCAGAACAGGGCCTGAAGCCATCCTGCGCTTTTGCGGCCAGCTCCCTAAAAAGCGAGTTGTACAATGGAGCTTCAGGGCACTGCAATTCACAAACCTGCAGAGTTATAAATGATAACTCTCGTCCACAAATATATTGAGGGAAGGCAAAGAAGAGGATTTGAAATCAAGGCAGAATTGCAGGAAACAGATTTCAGGAGGTAGATACGAATCGCCTTTAAAGCACATGAAAAGCGGCAAATCGTTGACAATGATGCCCTTGGCCAAAAAGGGCGTATGCGTTTTTTCCTGAATATATTCAGGAAAAAACGCATACGCCCTTTTTGGCCAACCAAGCAACCTGGAAAGGCAAATCAGCGCTACAAAGAAGTCTCGCTTCCCATCGGTCAAAAGGGCCATGCTGAAAAAAGTGTCAAAACCAGAAATGCAGGACAGGCCATGGAGAAATGGGAGCCTTGCTACACTGATGGGCGGGATGTAAATTGCCAAGAGCCACTCCGGAGAAGTGTCCGGTGAGTCCTGAAACATCTGAAAAACACAGCTTAGAGAGCATAGGGCACTTCCACTCATGGGGGTATAAATTGGGAAAATGAAAAATCAGCAAGACACAAGCACCCCAAAGTTTAGGGCTGCTCTGTTGACCAGGACCTCCACTTCATTCCACCTTAAATATCCCAGGAAAGAGAAAAATGGATAAAGAAGTTGTGGTCCTTATGTACAATGGAATATCACTCAGCCATGAAATCAATGTCATAAGGTTAGTAGCAGCATGATGAGTGGATTTAGGTACGACGATTCTAAGTGAAATAAGTCACACAGAAAAGGACACTTCTCATAAGGTATCACTGATAGAGGGAATGTAAAAACCGTTACACTTGAACTGAATTACAAAACAGAACAGAGTCACACATGCAGAAAACACACTATGGCTGCTTAACGGGAAAGGTGAGGTGGGGTGATACATAAAACAAGGGTATCAAATTAGCTCAGATACCGTTCCATAAACCCAATATGTAATAGACAAGACCTAATTCTTGCTCAGAGAACTGGACTCCACACGCCCTATTCACTGCACAAGAATATATCTGACTAATAATAATCGTAAAACCTATGTATTGATATCTCTCTGTTAGTGTGTCAAGTGGGTGTAAAGCGGCATAAACACAGCAGTGAAAAGCAGCTAAACCCCATTATAAAAATAAATTACTTTGAAACACCCATGAAACAAAGAGAGTGAAAGATAGAGAAATTCTTACACAATGCGTTCAGGGGCTGTGATGCAACCTGGATTAACCATATCTAGACCCACAGCTGGATGAGACATAAGGGTGGACACTCTTGGGGCTGAGAGGTTTGGTGAGGTTGGGTGAGCAAACGCAGACCCTTTAAAGTAATACTGTGTGGTACCCATCGCATGGGTCCCAAATCTCCAGGTTCAAGGGCATCTTCCTACATCAAAAACATGCATGAGAAACCCAGAAGATGGTACACCGTGTGATGGGGAAAGGTTTCTAAAACGCACCTCATTTCTCATCTCCTTTTGCCCGGGTTCGCCATTCCAGCCGCTTTACTAGCAAGCTCCCTACTTGGAGCATCAGCACCTTTAACCTCCTGTTCCATGCAGGTTGCAATTTGTCCTGAGGATAAACGGGAAGACGTGGAACCAACGAGAGACTAGCTCTTGGTGTTGGGACAGGCACAGGTCACTCTATTTTCCCATCAGAAAGAAGAATTAACCACAGGCTCAGCCTGCCCCCCGGAACCAGAACAGGGCCTGAAGCCATTCTGCGATTTTGCGGCCAGCTCCCATAAAAACGAGTTGTAAAATGGAGGTTCAGGGCACTGCAATTCACAAACCTGCAGAGTTATTAATGATAACTCTCGTCCACAAATATATTGAGGGAAGGCAAAGAAGAGGATTTGAAATCAAGGCAGAATTGCAGGAAACAGATTTCAGGAGGTAGATACGAATCGCCTTTAAAGCACATGAAAAGCGGCAAAACGTTGACAATGATGCCCTTGGCCAAAAAGGGCGTATGCGTTTTTTCCTGAATATATTCAGGAAAAAACGCATACGCCCTTTTTGGCCAACCAAGCAACCTGGAAAGGCAAATCAGCGCTACAAAGAAGTCTCGCTTCCCATCGGTCAAAAGGGCCATGCTGAAAAAAGTGTCAAAACCAGAAATGCAGGACAGGCCATGGAGAAATGGGAGCCTTGCTACACTGATGGGTGGGATGTAAATTGCCAAGAGCCACTCTGGAGAAGTGTCCGGTGAGTCCTGAAACATCTGAAAAACACAGCTTAGAGAGCATAGGGCACTTCCACTCATGGGGGTATAAATTGGGAAAATTAAAAATCAGCAAAACACAAGCACCCCAAAGTTTAGGGCTGCTCTGTTGACCAGGACCTCCACTTCATTCCACCTTAAATATCCCAGGAAAGAGAAAAATGGATAAAGAAGTTGTGGTCCTTATGTACAATGGAATATCACTCAGCCATGAAATCAATGTCGTAAGGTTAGTAGCAGCATGATGAGTGGATTTAGGTACGACGATTCTAAGTGAAATAAGTCACACAGAAAAGGACACTTCTCATAAGGTATCACAGATAGAGGGAATGTAAAAACCGTTACACTTGAACTGAATTACAAAACAGAACAGAGTCACACATGCAGAAAACACACTATGGCTGCTTAAGGGGAAAGGTGAGGTGGGGTGATACATAAAACAAGGGTATCAAATTAGCTCAGATACCGTTCCATAAACCCAATATGTAATAGACAAGACCTACTCCTTGCTCAGAGAACTGGACTCAACACGCCCTATTCACCGCACAAGAATATATCTGACTAATAATAATCGTAAAACCTATGTATTGATATCTCTCTGTTAGTGTGTCAAGTGGGTGTAAAGCGGCATAAACACAGCAGTGAAAAGCAGCTAAACCCCATTATAAAAATAAATTACTTTGAAACAGCCATGAAACAAAGACAGTGAAAGAGAGAGAAATTCTTATACAATGCGTTCAGGGGCTGTGATGCAACCTGGATTGACCATATCTAGATGCACAGCTGGATGAGACATAAGGGTGGACACTTTTGGGGCTGAGACGTTTGGTGAGGTTGGGTGAGCAAACGCAGACCCTTTAAAGTAATACTGCGTGGTACCCATCGTATGGGTCCCAAATCTCCAGGTTCAAGGGCATCTTCCTACATCGAAAACATGCATGAGAAACCCAGAAGATGGTACACCATGTGATGGGGAAAGGTTTCTAAAACGCACCTCATTTCTCATCTCCTTGTTCCCGGGTTCGCCATTCCAGCCACCTTACTAGCAATCTCCCTACTTGGAGCATCAGCACCTTTAACCTCCTGTTCCGTACAGGCTTTCAATTTGTCCTGAGGATGAACGGGAAGACGGGGAACCAATGAGAGCCTAGCTATTGGTGTTGGGACAGGCACAGGTCACTCTACTTTCCCATCAGGAAGAAGAATTAACCACAGGCTCAGCCTGTCCCCCGGAACCAGAACAGAGCCTAAAGCCATCCTGCGCTTTTGTGGCCAGCTCCCAAATACACGAGTTGTAAAATGGAGGTTCAGGGCACTGCAATTCACAAACCTGCAGAGTTATAAATGATAAGTCTCGTCCACAAATATATTGAGGGAAGGCAAAGAAGAGGATTTGAAATCAAGGCAGAATTGCAGGAAACAGATTTCAGGAGGTAGATTCGGATCACCTTTAAAGCACATGAAAAGCGGAAAAACGTTGACAATGATGCCCTAGGCCAAAAAAGGGCGTATGCGTTTTTTCCTGAATATATTCAGGAAAAAACGCATACGCCCTTTTTGGCCAACCAAGCAACCTGGAAAGGCAAATCAGCGCAACAAAGAAGACTCGCTTCCTTTCGGTTAAAAGGGCCATGCTGAAAAAAGTGTCAAAACCAGAAATGCAGGACAGGCCATGGAGAAATGGGAGCCTTGCTACACTGATGGGCGGAATGTAAATTGCCAACAGCCACTCTGCAGAAGTGTACGGTATGTCCTGAAACATTTAAAAAACACAGTTTAGAGAGCATAGGGCACTTCCACTCATGGGGGTATAAATTGGGAAAATGAAAAATCAGCAAGACACAAGCACCCGAAAGTTTAGGGCTGCTCTGTTGACCAGGACCTCCACTTCATTCCACCTTAAATATCCCAGGAAAGAGAAAAATGGATAAAGAAGTTGTGGTCCTTATGTACAATGGAATATCACTCAGCCATGAAATCAATGTCATAAGGCTAGAAGCAGCATGATGAGTGGATTTAGGTACGACGATTCTAAGTGAAATAAGTCACACAGAAAAGGACACTTATTATAAGCTATCACTTATAGAGGGAATGTAAAAACCGCTACACTTGAACTGAATTACAAAGCAGAACAGAGTCACACGTTTAGAAAACACACTATGGCAGCTTAATGGGAAAGGTGACGTGGGGTGATGCATAAAACAAGGTTTTCAAATTATCTGAGATACCTTACCATAAACCCAATACGTAATAGACAAGACCTACTCTTTGCTCAGAGAACAGGACTCAACACACCCTATTCACCGCAAAAGAATATATTTGATTAATAATAATCTTAAAACCTATGTATTGATATCTCTCTGTTAGTGTGTCAAGTGGGTGTAAAGCCGCATAAACACCATAGTGAAAAGCAGCTAAACCCCATTATAAAAATAAATTACTTTTAAAAACCCATGATACAAAGACAATGAAAGAGAGAGAAATTCTTACACAATTCGTTCAGGGGCTGTGATGCAACCTGGATCGACCATACCTAGACCCACAGCTGGGTGAGACATAAGGTTGGACACTCTTGCGGCTGAGAGGTTTGGTGAGGTTGGATGAGCAAACGCAGACCCTTTAAATTAATACTGCGTGACACCCATCCCATGGGTCCCAAATCTCCAGGTTCAAGGGCATCTTCCTACATCAAAAACATGCATGAGAAACCCAGAAGATGGTACAGCATGTGATCGGGAAAGGTTTCTAAAATGCACCTCATTTCTCATCTCCTTGTGCTCGGGTTCGCCATTCCAGCCACTTTCCTAGCAATCTCCCTACTTGGAGCATCAGCACCTTTAACCTCCTGTTCCGTACAGGTTGCAATTTGTACTGAGAATGAACGGGAAGAGGGGGAACCAATGAGAGACTAGATCTAGGTGTTGGGACAAGCACAGGTCACTCTATTTTCCCTTCAGAAAGAAGAATTAACCACAGGCTCAACCTGCCCCCCGGAAGTAGAACAGGGCCTGAAGCAATCCTGCGCTTTTGTGGCCAACTCCCAAAAAAGCGAGTTGAAAAATGGAGCTCAGGGGCACTGCAATTCACAAACCTGCAGAGTTATCAATGATAACTCTCGTCCACAAATATATTGAGGGAAGGCAACGAAGAGAATTTGAAAGCAAGGCAGAATTTCAGAAACAGACTTAAGGAGGTAGTTTCGAATCGCCTTTAAAGCAGATGAAAAGCGGCAAAACGTTGACAATGATACCCTTGGCCAAAAAGGGCGTATGCGTTTTTTCCTGAATATATTCAGGAAAAAACGCATACGCCCTTTTTGGCCAACCAAGCAACCTGGAAAGGCAAATCAGCGCTACAAACAAGTCTCGCTTCCCATCGGTCAAAAGGGCCATGCTGAAAAAAGTGTCAAAACCAGAAATGCAAGACAGGCCATGGAGAAATGGGAGCCTTGCTACACTGATGGGCGGGATGTAAATTGCCAACAGCCACTCTGGAGAAGTGTACGGTGTGTCCTGAAACATCTAAAAAACACAGCTTAGAGAGCATAGGTCACTTCCACTCATGGGCGTATAAATTGGGAAAACTAAAAATCAGCAAGACACAGGCACACCAAAGTTTAGGGCTGCTCTGTTGACAAGTACCTCCTCTTCATTACACCTTAAATATCTCAGGAAATAGGAAAATGGATAACGATGTTGTGGTCCTTATGTACAATGGAATATCACTCAGCCATGAAATCAATGTCATAAGGCTATTAGCAGCATGATGAGTGGATTTATGTTCGACGATTCTAAGTGAAATAAGTCACACAGAAAAAGACACTTATCATAAGATATCACTTATAGAGGGAATGTAAAAACCGTTACACTTGAACTGAATTACAAAACAGAACAGAGTCACACATGCAGAAAACACACTATGGCTGCTTAACGGGAAAGGTGAGGTGGGGTGATGCATAAAACAAGGGTTTCATATTAGCTCAAATACCGATCCATAAACCCAATATGTAATAGACAAGACCTACTCCTTGCTCAGTGAAGTGGATGCAACACCCCCTATTCAACGAACAAGAATATATCTGACTAGTAAAAATCTTAAAACCTATGTATTGATTTCTCTCTGTAAGTGAATCAAGTGGGTGTAAAGGGACATAAACACAGCAGTGAAAATCAGGTAAACCCCATTATAAAAATAAATTACTTTAAAATCCCAAAGAACAAAGACAGTCATAGAGGGAGAAATTTTTACATAATTCGTTCCGGGGCTGTGATGCAACCTGGTGTGACCATATCTAGACCCACAGCTGGATGAGAAATAAAGCTGGACACTCTTGGGGCTGAAGGTCTCTTTCCCTATTTACCAAATTGGGAACGTAGAAAGGCTGCCACCCTCTGGCCGTTACCTGCAAAAGCAGCTTTAAAACCTGTGCTAATGGTCACTTCATATGAACAAGTACTTCAGTGCTGTAAATGAAACGTGCCCTCAAAATGTCTTGAGGGAGGTAATGGCCAAAAATTTTCAAAATGTGACACTTACTTTAAGAAAACACTTTGAAGAACTAAGCTGTAATCACAGTTTGATAAATAAAAAGGGCATGCTTTAAAGCTCAATTTCAACAGATTATGGGACACATGCAAATTCAACCACAGATAGGTATCAGCTCGCACCTGTTAGAATAACCATCAGCAAGAAAACTACAAACAATAAATATTGAAGATGTTTTGGAGAAATGCATACCCTCAATTTTAAGTGGGACGTAACCTGGAAAGAGCCACTAATGAGAACTGAATGGTGGTGCCTTTAAAACATACACACTGAGCTACCATATGATACAGCAAGCCCACTCCTTGGCCTATAACATAAGAAGATATAACTGGAAAGACACAGGCAAGCAAATGTGCATTGCAGCAGTATTACAATAGCCAAGACATGGAGGCAACCAGAAAGTCCATCAAGAGGTGCGTGGCCAAAGAAGAACTGGTACACGTACAGATGGAATATTAGCCAGGGAAAAAAATGAAACAATGCCATTTGCAGCACCATGTATGATTCTTGAGGTAATCAGGCAAATTGTACTAAGTCAGAAAGCAAAAGACACATATCCTATAATATCACTTATAGGTCTTAGCTAAACATTGATACCAATGAAGATATTTCCACAGAGAAATGCAATCACAGATTCATTAAACAAACTTATGGTTCACCAAATGGAAAGGTGTGAGGATTGGATACATTAGGATATTGGGGTTAAGATAGATATAGAAACACATGTGAAATATGTAATCACCAAAGACCTACGTAATACCAAGACAAGACTACTCAACATCGTGTCATAACCTACATGGGAAAATGATCCAAAGAAGAATAGATATATGTATATGTTTAAAAGAACCACATCTTTCACACCTAGAAGAAACAAAACATTTTAATTAAATTTGCTCTGACAAAAAATAAAAATTAAATTAAAAAAAGAACAAGAAGTAATGAGACATAAACTTAAGGGGCTATTTGCTGGCACATTGCATTCTAATTTACAACCAGAACATGACTTCCATTAAGGCTCTGTCATCACTAATAAAGCAGCTTTATAAGCAATGTTGAAGGTAGCTTAAAAGAAGTCTCACTAATTATTGATAGTAACAAGGAAACAAAGAAAAGTAAAAATCTCACTGCAAAAAGTATACATAGGGTAAGGATAGTAGATCAAACACTTATTAAACTTCTGTAAAGAATAAAAGACAACAGTAGTATGTTTTTTTAAAAAGAGAGGGCCCAAATAAATCTGAAATGAAAGAGATGATGTTACAACGGACACCACAGAAATACAAAGTATCCTAAGATACACACAGGGTAACTCAGGGCTCAGACTGGACGGAGCCCACTCTCCAGTCCCCTGTACATGACTTACAGGAGCCTCAGGAACTGAGGAGGGGGTCCCTGAGGAGAGGCTCAAGATAGAATATGGTAGACATTAACATGACTGCATTCATCTTAAACATGCCTGAACTACATTCACACGAGATGATTTTGTCCTGTATGTACATCGGCACCTCTAGTTGGAACTGCAGATCTTTGGCTTCAACACCTCTACTGACAACATTAGCGTCACCTGCTGTGGACCGTCTCCTATAGGATTTCTAGAATCACAAAACATCGAAGCTTCACAGGACCCAGAGTCTGTGCAACTCCACACAGAGTCTCAGAGTCTCAACTCCACTCAGATACTCCACTCTTGGAGGGCACACACAAAGTAGTGTGCACATCAGGACCCAGGGGAAGGAGCAGTGACCCTGTAGGAGAATGACCAGAACTACCTGCTACTTTTAGAGGGTCTCCTGCAGAGGCAGGTGGTGGCTGTGGCTGTGGCTCACCGTGAGGACAACGACACTGGCAGCAGAAGTTCTGGGAAATACTCCTTGGTGTGAGCCCTCCCAGAGTCCGCCATTAGCCCCACCAAGAGCAAGGTAGGCTCCAGGGCTGGGTCGCCTCAGGCCAAACAACCAACAGGGAGGGAACCCAGCCCCATGCATCAGCAGACAAGCGGATTAAACTTTTTATTAAAGTTTTATTTAATCCGTAGACAAGCGGATTAAAGCTCTGCCCACCAAAGCAACACCCAGCTCTACCCACCACCAGTCCTTCCCATCAGGAAGCTTGCACAAGCCTCTAAGATAGACTCATCCACCGGAGAGCAGACAGCAGAAGCAAGAAGAACTACAATTCTGCAGCCTGTGGAAGGAAAACCACATTCACAGAAAGATAGACAAAATGAAAAGGCAGAGGACTTTATACCAGATCAAGGAACAAGATAAAACCCCAGAAAAAAAAAAACAAAATGAGGTGGAGATAGGGAACCTTCCAGAAAAAAAATTCAGAATAATGATAGTGAAGTTGAGCCAAGACCTTGGAAAAAGAAAGGAGGCAAAGATCGAGAAGATGCAAGAAATGTTTAACAAAGACCTAGAAGAATTAAGGAACAAACACCTAGAAGAATTAAAGAACAAACAAACAGAGGTGAACAATGGAATAACTGAAATGAAAAATACACTAGAAGGAATCAGTAGCAGAATAACTGTGGCAGAAGAACGGATAAGTGACCTGGAAGACAGAAAGGTGGAAATCACTGCCATGGAACAGAATAAAGAAAAAGAATGAAAATAAACGAAGACACCCCAAGAGTCCTCTGGGACAACATTAAACGCAACAACATTCGCATTATAGGGGTCCCAGAAGGAGAAGAGAGAGAGAAAGGACCCGAGAATATATTTAAAGAGATAATGGTCAAAAACTTCCCTAGCATGGGAAAAGAAATAGCCACCCAAGTCCAGAAGCACAGAGTGTCCCAGGCAGGATAAACCAAAGGAGAAAAATGACAAGACACATAGTAATCAAATTGACAAAAATTAACGACAAAGAAAAATGATTGAAAGCAGCAAGGGAAAAATGACAAATAACATACAAGGGAACTCCCATAAGGATAACAACTGATTTCTCAGCAGAAAATCTACAAGCCAGAAGGAAGTGGCATGATAAATTTAAAGTGATGAAAGGGAAGAACCTACAACCAAGAGTACTCCACCCTGCAAAGAGCTCATTCAGATTTGATGGAGAAATCAAAAGCCTTACAGACAAGCAAAAGCTAAGAGAATTCAGCACCATGAAACCAGCTCTACACCAAATGCTAAAGGAACTTCTCTAAGTGGGAAACACAAGAGAAGAAAAGGACCCACCAAGACAAACCCATAACAATTAAGAAAATAGTAGTAGGAACATACATATCGATAATTACCTTAAACGTGAATGCACTACATGTTCCAACCAAAAGACACAGGCTCGCTGAATGGATACAAAAACAAGACCCATATATATGCTGTCTACAAGAGATCCATTTCAGACCTAGGGACACATACAGACTCAAAGTGAGGCGATGGAAAAATATATTCTATGCAAATGAAAATCAAAAGAAAGCTGGAGTAGCAATACTCATATCAGATAAAATAGACTTTAAAATAAAGAATGTTACAAGAGACAAGGAAAGGCACTGCATAATGGTCAGGGGATCAATCCAAGAAGAAGATATAACAATTATAAATATATATGTACCCAAAATAGGAGCAGCTCAATGTATAAGGCAACTGCTAACAGCTATAAAAGAGGAAATCGACAGTAACACAATAATAGCGGGGGACTTTAACAGCTCACTTACACCAGTGGAGATCAGCCAGACAGAAAATTAATAAGGAAACACAAGCTTTAAATGACACAATAGACCAGATAGAGTTAATTGATATTTATAGGACATTCCATCCAAAAACAGCAGATTACACGTTCTTCTCAACTGCACACGGAACATTCTCCAGGATAGATCACATCTTGGGTCACAGATAAAGCCTCAGTAAATTTAAGAAAACTGAAATCATATCAAGCAGCTGTTCCGACCACAATGCTATGAGATTAGAAATCAATTACACGGAAAAAACCGTAAAAAACACAAACACATGGAGGCTAAACAATACGTTACTAAATAACCAAGAGATCACTGAAGAAATCAAAGAGGAAATCAAAAACTACCTAGAGACAAATGACAACAAAAACACGATGATCCAAAACCTATGGGATGCAGCAAAAGGAGTTCTAAGAGGGAAGTATATAGCAATACAAGCCTACCTCAAGAAACAAGAAAAATCTCAAATAAACAATCTAACCTTACACCTAGAGGAACTAGAGAAAGAAGAACAAAACCCAAAGTTAGTAGAAGGAAAGAAATCATAAAGATCAGAGCAGAAATAAATGAAATAGAAACAAAGAAAACGAAAGCAAAGATCAATAAAACTAAAAGCTGGTTCTTTGAGAAGATAAGCAAAAATGATCAACCTTTAGCCGGACTCCAGAAAAAGAGGGAGAGGACGCAAATCAACAAAATGAGAAGTGAAAAAGCAGAAGTTACAACAGACACCACAGGAATACAAAGCATCCTAAGAGACTACTACAAGCAACTCTAGGCCAATAAAATGGACAATCTGGAAGAAATGGACAAATTCTTAGAAAGGGATAACCTTCTAAGACTGAACCAGGAAGAAATAGAAAATATGAACAAACCTATCACAAGCAATGAAATTGAAACTGTGATTAAAAATCTTCCAACAAACAAAAGTCCAGAACCAGATGGCATCACAGGTGAATTCTATCAAACATTTAGAGCAGAGCTAACACCCAACCTTCTCAAATTCTTCAAAACAATTGCAGCGGAAGGAACACTCCCAAACTCATTCTATGAGACCACCATCACCCTGATACCAAAATCAGACAGAGATACTACAAGGAAAGAAAATTATAGACCAATATCACTGATGAATATAGATGTAAAAATCCTCAACAAAATACTAGCAAACAGAATCGAACAACACATGAAAAGGATCATACACCATGATCAAGTGGGGTTTATCCCAGGGATGCGAGGATTCTTCAATATACACAAATCAATGTGATACACCATATTAACAAATTGTAGAATAAAAGCATATGATCATCTCAATAGATGAAGGAAAAGATTTTGAGAAAATTCAACACTCATTTACGATAAAAACTCTGCAGAGTGTGGGCATAGAGGGAAACTACCTCAACATAATAAAGGCCATATATGACAAACCCACAGCAAACAACATTCTCAATGGTGAAAAACTGAAAGCGTTTCCTCTAAGATCAGGAACAAGACGAGGATGTCCACTCTCACCACTGCTATTCAACATAGTTTTGGAAGTCCTAGCCATGGCAATCAGAGAAGAAAAAGAAATAAAAGGAATACAAAAAGGAAAAGAAGAAGTAAAATTGTCACTGTTTGCAGATGACATGATATCATAGATAGAGAATCCTAAAGATGCCACCAGAAAACCACTGGAGCTAATCAATGAATTTGGTAAAGTTGCAGGATACAAAATTAATGCACAGAAATTGCTTGCATTCCTATACACTAACAATGAAAGATCAGAAAGAGAAATTAAGGAAACAATCCCATTACCACTGCAACAAAAAGAATAAAATACCTAGGAATAAACCTACCTAAGGAAGTAAAAGACCTGTACTCAGAAAACTATAAGACACTGATGAAAGAAATCAAAGATGATATAAACAGATGGAGACATATACCATGTTCTCGGATTAGAAGAATCAATATTGTGAAAATGACTATACTACCCAAAGCAATCTACAGATTCAATGCAATCCCGATCAAAATACCTTTGGCATTTTCTACAGAACAAGAAAAAAAAATCTTAAAATTTGTAGGGAGACACAAAAGACCCTGGATAGCCAAAGCAGTCTTGAGGGGGGAAAAAAAAGAGCTGGAGGAATCAGACTTCCAGACTTCAGACTATATTGCAAAGCTACAGTAATCAAGATAATATGGTACTGACACAAGAACAGAAATATAGGTCAATAGAACAGGATAGAAAGCACAGAGATAAACCCACGTACCTATGGTTCACTAATCTATGACAAAGGAGGCAAGGGTATACAATGGAGAAAAGACAGTGTCTTCAGCAAGTGGTGCTGGGAAAACTGGACAGTTACATGTAAAAGAATGAAATTAGTACACTCCCTAACACCATACACAAAAATAAACTCAAAATGGATTAGAGACCTAAATATAAGACCAGCCACTATAAAACTCTTAGAGGAAAACATAAGCAGAACAGTCTATGACATAAATCACAGCAAGATCCTTTTTGACCCACCTCCTAGAGAAATGGAAATAAAAACAAAAATAAAAAAATGGGACCGAATGAAACATAAATTCTTTTGCACAGCAAAGGAAAACATAAGCAAGATGAAAAGACAACCATCAGAATGGGAGAAAATATTTTCAAATGAAGCAAATGGCAAAGGATTAATCTCCAAAAAGCAGCTCATGTAGCTCAATATCACAAAACCAAACAACCCAATCCAAAAATGGGCAGAAGACCTAAATAGACATTTCTCCAAAGAAGATATACAGGTTGCCAACAAACACATGAAAGGATGCTGAACATCACTAATCATTAGAGAAATGCAAATCAAAACTACACTGAGGTATCACCTCACACCAGTCAGAATGGCCATCATCAAAAAATCTACCAACAATAAATGCTGGAGAGGCATTTATTGGAGCAAAGGGAACCCTCTTGCACTGTTGGTGGGAATGTAAATTGATATAGCCACTAGGGAGAACGGTATGGGGGTTCCTTAAAAACTAAAAATAGAACTACCATACAACCCAGCAAACCCACTCCTGGACATTTACCCTGAGAAAACCATAATTCAAAAAGAGTCATGTACCACAATGTTCACTGTAGCTCTATTTACAATAGCCAGGACATGGAAGCAACCTAAGTGTCCATCAACAGATAAATGGATAAGGAAGATGTGGCACAAATATACAATGGAACATTATTCAGCCATAAAAAGAAACGAAATTGAGTTACTTTTAGTGAGGTGGATGGATCTAGAGTCTGTCCTACAGAGTGAAGTAAGTCAGAAAGAGAAAAACAAATACCGTATGCTAACACATATATATGGAATCTTAAAAAAAAAAGTTTATGAAGAACCTAGGGGCAGGAAAGGATTAAGGACACAGACGTAGAGAAAGGACTTGAGGACATGGGGAGAGGGAAGGGTAAGCTGGGACAAAGTGAGAGAGTGGTATGGACATATATACCCTACCAAATGTAAAATTGATAGCTACTGGGAAGCAGCCACATAGCACAGGGAGATCAGCTCTGTGCTTTGTGACCACCTAAAAGGGTGGGATAAGGGAGTGAGAGGGAGGTGCAAGAGGGAGGGGATATGGTGTTATATGTATACGCACAGCTGATTCACTTTTTTATACAGCAGAAACTAACACACAATTGTAAAGCAATTATACTCCAATAAAGATGTAAAAGAAAAAAAAAAGCCCAGAGATAAACCTACACACCTATGGCCCACTAATCTATGACAAAGGAGGCAAGGGTATACAAAGGAGAAAAGACAGTCTCTTCAATAAGTGGTGCTGGGAAAAATGGACAGCTACATGTAAAAGAATGAAATTAGAACACTCCCTAACACCATACACAAAAAATAAACTCAAAATGGATTAGAGACCAAAATGTAAGACCGGACACTATAAAACTCTTAGAGGAAAACATAGGAAGAATACTCTTTGACATAAATCACAGCAAGATCTTTTTTGATCCACCTCCTAGAGTAATGGAATAAAAAAAAATAAACATATGGGAGCAAATGAAACCTAAAAGCTTTTGCAAAGCAAAGGAAACTACAAACAAGACGAAAAGACAACCCTCACAATGGGAGAAAATATTTGCAAACGAATCAATGGACAAAGGATTAATCTCCAATGTATATAAACAGCTCATGCAGCTCAACAGTAAAAAAACAAACAACCCAATCCAAAAATGGGCAGATGACGTAAATAGACATTTGTCCCAAGAAGACATACAGATGACCAAGAAGCACATGAAAAGCTGCTCAACATCACTAATTATTAGAGAAATATAAACCAAAACTACAATGAGGTATCGCCTCACACGAGTTAGAATGGGCATCATCAGAAAATCTACAAGCAACAAATGCTGGAGAGGGTGTGGAGAAAAGGGAACCCTCTTACACTATTTGTGGGAATGTAAATTGATACAGTCACGATGGAGAACAGTATGGAGGTTCCTTAAAAAACTAAAAATAGAATTACCATATGACCCAGCAATCCCACTACTGGCCATATGCCCAGAGAAAACCATAATTCAAAAAGACATATTCACCACAATATTCATTGCAGCACTATTTACAATAGCCAGGTCATGGAAGCAACCTAAATGCCCATAGACAGACGAACAGAAAAGATGTGCTACATATATAAAATGGAATATTACTCAGCCATAAAAAGGAATGAAATTGGGTCATTTGTAGAGACGTGGATAGATCTAGAGACTGTCATACAGAGTGAAGTAAGTCAGAAAGAGAAAAACAAATATCGTATATTAACGCATACATGTGGAACCTAGAAAAATGGTAAAGATGAACCGGTTTGCAAGGCAGAAATAGAGACACAGATGTAGAGAACAAATGTATGGACACCAAGGGGGGAAAGTGGCAGGGTGGTGGTGGTGGGATGAATTGCGAGCCTGGGATTGACATATATACACTTATATGTATAAAATAGGTTACCAATAAGAGCCTGCTGTATAAAAAAATGAATAAAATAAATTCAAAAATTAAAAAATAAGTAATACTTAAAAAAATAAAACAGAAAAAAAAGTTCTGCCCTTCCCATAGACGTATTTATATGAATGAATTATTTCCATGCTTATATCCATAAATACAAAAAGAGGAATAAAACTTACCTTGAACCAAAAAAGAAAAAAAAAAAAAACAGAACCCACTGGTCATACAGAGGAAAACCCTATCAGGGCACTTGCTCCAGGGGTAAACAATTCTGAAGTTGGTCACAGGTGGGGAATCATCTCCCATGCAGCCAGCAGCCCCCACACGAGGAGCGTCCTCATTGCAAAGCTGGGGGACCGTGAGGAGGCGTCTCTGAGTAAACGTGAGCTGAGCCCCAGGCCAGCTGCTGCTGAACTTTTCCCACCCTTCCCAGGTAAAACACCTGAATGTGTGCAAAGACTTTAAAAACTAGAGGAAGGGGCTTGGAGTCACACCAGCGACAGCACGCAGGCCGACTTGGTGCCTGCAGGCCAGCCAGGATGGTCCTGGCCCCGGGCGCTCGTCTGGAAGCTTTCCATTTCCCTGCCTGAGGTACCCCTCCTGTCCCGGCCCCCACTGCTTTTTTCCTTCCTCACCTCTGCCCGGGGAGAAATTCCAGCAGCAAGTATGGGTGACACATCCTCTTCTTTAGCAGGTGGCAGCCCGGCAACTCCTGCAGAAAGTCCAGCAGAGCCCCAGTCACACTGGGCCACTCATAGAGCCGTGGGCCCTACTCCCTCCCACCAGCCCAACCCCGAGACTGCTGACGGGGCAGAGAATATGGCGTCAGGCACAGCTGCAGAGGCTTTTGCTGCCTGGAGGGGTGTTTATATTGACCTCAACCCAGGCACACCTGGGAAGGGCTGGCCGGCCGGGTCAGGCTGCCCAGGTCAGCCAATCCTCGCCCCTCAGGGGCTCAGAGTTGCAGGAAATGGGCCTTGCTGCACCGGCCAGATCCAAGGAACAGGTGTAGGGTCCCGAGAGTCAGGATAGATAAGGGGCGGCAGCCCTGGCTTGTTTTCGAATCATTTTATCTGGTCCATGAGTGGGAGACAACTTCAAGAAGACCCTCTGCTAATGAGAGGAACCCAGGAGTCAGGGAGAGGAGGGGTGGTGGGTGGAGACAGAGGCCTGGTGCCCCGGCTGCAGTGGAAGCCCCTGGAAGACCAGGCAGAGGGAGGCCGCACAGAGTGAAGCCTAGGGTCACAGACCTGTTGGAGCTGCTGTTTGTTAGTTCAAGCTCTGCTCTGAGGTGCTCTGTGTCAGCTCTGAGTGACAGGGGTGCTGGGGGTGCTCTGCAATGAGGGCTATGTGCACGGTTCCTGTGTGCCCAGCCCTGCCGGGGTACCTGTCCACGGGAGCTCCATATCCAGGGAGGGGCCTGCCCACGAGAGCCCCGTGGGCTGCTGCGTACCTGCCCAGGTGAGCTCCATATCCTGGGAGGGGCCTGACCACAAGAGCCCCGTGGGCTGCTGGGGACCTGGTAGAGGACGCCAGGACAGTCAGTGAAGCCACAGAGGATATACATCTAGTAGTTCCTAATTCCTACACCCTGCTGGTCATTCTACCATCCACCAGGACATGGCATTCTGTATTAGACTTCAATGATGCCTTCTTCTGTATTCCATTAGTCCCAGAGTCACAAGAAATTTTGGCTGTGAGTGGCAGGACTCAACCTACAACAAAAACAATACTGCTGGGCCGTCCTGCCCCAGGGGTTCAAAAATTCCCACACCATCTTTGGGGAAACGTTAGCTAAAGACCTAAAAGATCTACCTCTGGAGAAGGGAACCCTCCTTCAATATGCAGATGACATTCTGATCACCAGCCCGACTAAGGAGGCCTCCGAACTACCTAGCCAATAACAGATAGAAGGTGTCCAAGGAAAAGGCTCAAATATCACAAACTAAGGTGGCCTTCCTGGGCTTCATTCGCACAGAAGGTCGGAGAAGCCCACCCCAGGAAAGGGAAGAAGCCATTTGCAGCCTCACCTTTCCTGAAACTAGAAGACAGCTTAGGGGTTCCTGGGGAGACCGGGGTTTGCTGCATCTGGATCCCTAACTACAGTCTAATAGCTGGGCCTCTATATGAAACACTGAAAGGAAAAGATGATGATCCTTTTGAATAGAATCCAGAAGCGGCCTTTCAAGAATGGAAAGAGCAGTCAGTTCAGACCCTGGCCCTGGACCTCCCTAAGTTAGCTAAACCCTTTGACCTTTACATTCCTGGTCCAAGGCGAATCGCCCTTGGAGTATTAGTGCAAAAACTGGGACCACTTGAAATGGAACAATGCAAGAATGCCCTCCAGGCATTGGCCAGCCACCCCATCCGACCAGGATACTGGGGGTATCTAAAAACCTGGAAATCAGCAGCCCGCAAGGCCAGCTCCCTCCTAAGGGAAAAGGACGCCACTTGGTGATCCTAACCACCCACCATGCCCTGAAGTTGCAGGGATTGCTCCGTGGGCACAATGACCTCGAGTGAGGAGGCCCTCCAACACCAACCTCCAGAGAGACAACCTGGGGCAATGGGCCCCCATGACGACTCGTGTGACCATCACTTGACCTGGAGCTTCTCTCAGAAAACAACAAGAGTGTGCCCCAAAAGAGCAGACTATTGCTTACAGGACTTACTGCACCCAGAGCGGAGCTAATAAACTTGGCAGGGAAACCGTAAATAACGCTGCCACCATAGAAAAGCCTACAGACACCGCAGTGACGGCGGCCAATGAGACCGGCTGTACTCCTGGCTACTTCAAAAGGCCGTTGACTGAGTGGCCGTCATGGTCCTGGATCACCACCGGCCCTGGACTGTCTGGGAGTTGAGCAAGCAGGGCTCTGACACCTGGTGCTGTTTGTACGTTAATTCAGTGGCCTAACTGAAGAAAGCACAGACTACTGGTCAGAGCATCTAGGCTGGCAGAAACCATCAGCCTAAGGGGGCCGAACCAATGTGGAGCAGGGTAAAACCGCCCACCCCCCCCAGCGTCTCTGCACATCTCTTTCCTGGACCCTTAAAGGTCATTAGAATCTATAAAACTTCCAATGCTGGTGCTCAGGCAGACGAGCAGTGAGGGAGGAGGCCTGCGGACAATCAACCTCACCTGGAGGCTGCTGGGGAGAAGTCCTGCCCCTCCCCCCGGGTATGAGGACACCCAACTCAGCATGAAGCATTTACAGAAGACGTGTCTGCACCCTCAGCGCCCCAAGAATGAGGAATGGGACAAAAGGCAGAGGAGGGCTTTGTCACTGGCAAAGCCCATTAAAAATTCCTGGGAGATAAAAATAGAATCTGGGCAATAAAATAAAGTCTAACCATTTTTTCCTTTGTGCTTTCTCTAATTTCACTTGCTCCTAGGTTTCCACATGCAGAGGTCCCACACCCGACACTTCAGACCCGATTTCCTAGTGCAAAATGGCTGGGCTGACACCTCAGCTCGTGGGGCCCCGTGCAGACTCTGCGACATAGGAGCCTGAGCTCCAGCCAACCTGGCCCTCGAGAGCTCCGCCCCCTCCCTCCCGCTGATGCTGACAGGATCCCTACACAGCAGCCCGGCCCACAACCCGCAGGGGAGCACACACTCTCACCTCTCCATTCTCTGATCAAAATATAAAGTTTTCCTTTGCTTCTGAACCAAAGTCAGTCTCGATCTGCTGGCTCCAATGACACTGGGCAGGGAGACCCTTGTTGGGGCCCACTCTGCAGGATCAGTAACAGAATTTGAGAACATTGTAACTTCAATGAACAGATGTGTGAGCCAAACTGTAATTAACATAGAGCAGTGTATAAGGCTCGTGTAAAATAAGATGTTTCTAACACTTCCATTTGATATTTCCATCACTTTATTATAAGCAAGTTCAGTGGAGGGGTTTGTCTTATTTGTCAGGTCAAGAGTAGAGAAATGCAGTGATTTCTTTCCAAGGATGTACATCTAATAATCTTGGTTGAAGTTTCAACCTTGTTTGGAATGATTTTCCATTGAAAATGATACCTCTCTTTCAGCTCCTAGATTTCTGAGAAGTATAAAATCTTATATTTTTTATTACCAAAGGGGAAAGGTGGGAGGAGGGATAAATTAACAGTTTCAGATTAACATATACACACTGCTATGTATAAAATATATCATCAACAAGGAACTACTGTATAGCACAGGGAACTATACTCAATATTTTGTAATGACCCCTGAGGGGAAATAACCTGAAAAACAATAGATATCTATATTGACATCATCTATCAACTACAGATAAAATGGAAACTAAAGGAGGCCGATGGTGAGCGTTTCTGAACCTAAAGACTTCAATCATCTAAAGTTCGGACTCTGCCTACGGCCCAAGTCCCTTAATGAACACACATGTACCAGTAGCTTAAAAATTCCCCAGATTGGAGTTCGGGGAGACACTGATTTGGAAAAATCCCTTGTGTTCTCCTTACATACACGGGACCTTTCCTACAGCTAAAACATGCCTGTGACACCCAGAAGATGGAACACGGTTGGATCAGGAAGATTTTGGAAAAGGCACCAAAACGCCTAATTTCCTGGTTGTTGGGTTCACCCCTCCAGCCTTTTTCCTTAAAATCTCCCCACTTGAGGATGTCAGCACCTTCAACATCCAGTTGCACAGAAATCGGAATTTGTCCAAAGGAAGAAGGGGAAGGGGGAGAAACAAGGAGAGCCAAGCCCTAGATGTTCGGAGAGGCACATGTCACTCTACTGTCCAGTCAGGAAGAAGAATTAAGCAAAGGCTTAGCCTGCCACCGGGAACCAGAGTAGGGCCAGAAGCAAACGAGCAGTTCTGCGGAAAGCACCCAAAAAAGCGAGTTGAAAAATGGAGCTCAGGGGCACTGCAATTCACAAATATGCAGAGTTATAAATGATAACTCTCGTCCACAAATATATTGAGGGAAGGCAACGAAGAGGATTTGAAATCAAGGCAGAATTGCAGGAAACAGATTTCAGGAGTTAGATTCGAATCACCCCTAAAGCACATGAAAAACATCAAAACGTCGACAATGATGCACTTGGCCAAAAAGAGCATATGCGTTTTTTTCTGAATGAATTCAGGAAAAAACCCATAGGCCCTTTGTGGCCAACCAAGCAAGCCGGAAATGCACTTCAGCTCTACAAAGAAGTCTGACTTCCCATCGGTCAAAATGGCCTTCCTACAAAAGTGTAAAAACAAGAAAAGCAGGAGAGGCCAGGGAGTAAAGGGAGCCTTGTTACACTGATGGGTGGGGTGTAAATTGCCAATGATGACTCTGGAGAAGGGTATGGTGTTTCCTAAAACATCTAAAAAACACAGCTAGAGAGAAAGGGGCACATCGACTCATGGGCGTATAAATAGGGAAAACTAAAAATCAGCAAGACACAGGCACCCAAAACTTTAGGGCTGCTCTGTTGACAAGAACCTCCACTTAATTCCACCTTAAATATCCAAGGAAAGAGAAAAATGGATAAAGAAGTTGTGGTCCTTATGTACAATGGAATATCACTCAGCAATGAAATCAATGTCATAAGGGTAGTAGCAGCATGATGAGTGGATTTAAGTACAACGATTCTAAGTGAAATAAGTCACACAGAAAAAGACACTTCTCATAAGGTATCACTTATAGAGGGAATGTAAAAACCGTTACACTTGAACTGAATTACAAAACAGAACAAAGTCACACATGCAGAAAACACACTATGGCTGCTTAACGGGAAAGGTGAGGTGGGGTGATACATAAAACAAGGGTTTCAAACTAGCTCAGATACCGTTCCATAAACCCAATATGTAATAGACAAGACCTACTCCTTGCTCAGAGAACTGGACTCAACACGCCCTATTCACCGCACAAGAATATATCTGACTAATAATAATCGTAAAACCTATGTATTGATATCTCTCTGTTAGTGTGTCAAGTGGGTGTAAAGCGGCATAAACCCAGCAGTGAAAAGCAGCTAAACCCCATTATAAAAATAAACTACTTTTAAAAACCCATGAAACAAAGACAGTGAAAGAGAGAGAAATTCTTACACAATGCGTTCAGGGGCTGTGATGCAACCTGGATTGACCATATCTAGACGCACAGCTGGATGAGACATAAGGGTGGACACTCTTGGGGCTGAGAGGTTTGGTGAGGTTGGGTGAGCAAACGCAGACCCTTTAAAGTAGTACTGCGTGGTACCCATCGCATGGGTCCCAAATCTCCAGGTTCAAGGGCATCTTCCTACATCGAAAACATGCATGAGAAACCCAGAAGATGGTACACCGTGTGATGGGGAAAGGTTTCTAAAACGCACCTCATTTCTCATCTCCTTGTGCCCGGGTTCGCCATTCCAGCCGCTTTACTAGCAATCTCCCTACTTGGAGCATCAGCACCTTTAACCTCCTGTTCCGTACAGGTTGCAATTTGTCCTGAGGATGAACGGGAAGACGGGGAACCAACGAGAGACTAGCTCTTGGTGTCGGGACAGGCACAGGTCACTCTATTTTCCCATCAGGAAGAAGAATTAACCACAGGCTCAGCCTGCCCCCCGGAACCAGAACAGGGCCTGAAGCCATCCTGCAATTTTGCGGCCAGCTCCCAAAAAAGCGAGTTGTAAAATGGAGGTTCAGGGCACTGCAATTCACAAACCTGCAGAGTTATAAATGATAACTCTCGTCCACAAATATATTGAGGGAAGGCATAGAAGAGGATTTGAAATCAAGGCAGAATTGCACGAAACAGATTTCAGGAGGTAGATTCGAATCGCCTTTAAAGCACATGAAAAGCGGCAAAACGTTGACAATGATGCCCTTGGCCAAAAAGGGCGTATGCGTTTTTTCCTGAATATATTCAGGAAAAAACGCATACGCCCTTTTTGGCCAACCAAGCAACCTGGAAAGCAAATCAGCGCTACAGAGAAGTCTCGCTTCCCATCGGTCAAAAGGGCCATGCTGAAAAAAGTGTCAAAACCAGAAATGCAGTACAGGCCATGGAGAAATGGGAGCCTTGCTACACTGATGGGCGGGATGTAAATTGCCAACAGCCACTCTGGAGAAGTGTACGGTGTGTCCTGAAACACCTGAAAAACACAGCTTAGAGAGCATAGGGCACTTCCACTCATGGGTGTATAAATTGGGAAAATTAAAAATCAGCAAGACACAAGCACCCCAAAGTTGAGGGCTGCTCTGTTGACAAGGACCTCCACTTCATTCCACCTTAAATATCCCAGGAAAGAGAAAAATGGATAAAGAAGTTGTGGTCTTTATGTACAATGGAATATCACTCAGCCATGAAATCAATGTCATAAGGTTAGTAGCAGCATGATGAGTGGATTTAGATACGACGATTCTAAGTGAAATAAGTCACACAGAAAAGGACCCTTCTCCTAAGGTATCACTTATAGAGGGAATGTAAAAACTGTTACACTTGAACTGAATTACAAAACAGAACAGAGTCACACATGCAGAAAACACACTATGGCTGCTTAACGGGAAAGGTGAGGTGGGGTGATACATAAAACAAGGGTTTCAAATTAGCTCAGATACCGTTCCATAAACCCAATATGTAATAGACAAGACCTACTCCTTGCTCAGAGAACTGGACTCAACACGCCCTATTCACCGCACAAGAATATATCTGACTAGTAATAATCTTAAAACCTATGTACTGATATCTCTCTGTTGGTGTGTCAAGTGGGTGTAAAGCGGCATAAACACAGCAGTGAAAAGCAGCTAAACGCCATTATAAAAATAAATTACTTTGAAACACCCATGAAACAAAGACAGTGAAAGAGAGAGTAATTCTTACACAATGCGTTCAGGGGTTGTGATGCAACCTGGATTGACCATATCTAGACGCACAGCTGGATGAGACATAAGGGTGGACACTCTTGGGGCTGAGAGGTTTGGTGAGGTTGGGTGAGCAAACTCAGACCCTTTAAAGTAATACTGCGTGGTACCCATCACATGGGTCCCAAATCTCCAGGTTCAAGGGCATCTTCCTACATCGAAAACATGCATGAGAAACCCAGAAGATGGTACACCGTGTGATGGGGAAAGGTTTCTAAAACGCACCTCATTTCTCATCTCCTTGTGCCCGGGTTCGCCATTCCAGCCGCTTTACTAGCAATCTCCCTACTTGGAGCATCAGCACCTTTAACCTCCGGTTCCGTACAGGTTGCAATTTGTCCTGAGGATGAACGGGAAGACGGGGAACCAACGAGAGACTAGCTCTTGGTGTCGGGACAGGCACAGGTCACTCTATTTTCCCATCACGAAGAAGAATTAACCACAGGCTCAGCCTGCCCCACGGAACCAGAACAGGGCCTGAAGCCATCCTGCGCTTTTGCGGCCAGCTCCCTAAAAAGCGAGTTGTACAATGGAGCTTCAGGGCACTGCAATTCACAAACCTGCAGAGTTATAAATGATAACTCTCGTCCACAAATATATTGAGGGAAGGCAAAGAAGAGGATTTGAAATCAAGGCAGAATTGCAGGAAACAGATTTCAGGAGGTAGATACGAATCGCCTTTAAAGCACATGAAAAGCGGCAAATCGTTGACAATGATGCCCTTGGCCAAAAAGGGCGTATGCGTTTTTTCCTGAATATATTCAGGAAAAAACGCATACGCCCTTTTTGGCCAACCAAGCAACCTGGAAAGGCAAATCAGCGCTACAAAGAAGTCTCGCTTCCCATCGGTCAAAAGGGCCATGCTGAAAAAAGTGTCAAAACCAGAAATGCAGGACAGGCCATGGAGAAATGGGAGCCTTGCTACACTGATGGGCGGGATGTAAATTGCCAAGAGCCACTCCGGAGAAGTGTCCGGTGAGTCCTGAAACATCTGAAAAACACAGCTTAGAGAGCATAGGGCACTTCCACTCATGGGGGTATAAATTGGGAAAATGAAAAATCAGCAAGACACAAGCACCCCAAAGTTTAGGGCTGCTCTGTTGACCAGGACCTCCACTTCATTCCACCTTAAATATCCCAGGAAAGAGAAAAATGGATAAAGAAGTTGTGGTCCTTATGTACAATGGAATATCACTCAGCCATGAAATCAATGTCGTAAGGTTAGTAGAAGCATGATGAGTGGATTTAGGTACGACGATTCTAAGTGAAATAAGTCACACAGAAAAGGACACTTCTCATAAGGTATCACTGATAGAGGGAATGTAAAAACCGTTACACTTGAACTGAATTACAAAACAGAACAGAGTCACACATGCAGAAAACACACTATGGCTGCTTAACGGGAAAGGTGAGGTGGGGTGACACATAAAACAAGGGTATCAAATTAGTTCAGATACCGTTCCATAAACCCAATATGTAATAGACAAGACCTACTCCTTGCTCAGAGAACTGGACTCAACACGCCCTATTCACCGCACAAGAATATATCTGACTAATAATAATCGTAAAACCTATGTATTGATATCTCTCTGTTAGTGTGTCAAGTGGGTGTAAAGCGGCATAAGCACAGCAGTGAAAAGCAGCTAAACCCCATTATAAAAATAAATTACTTTGAAACACCCATGAAACAAAGACAGTGAAAGAGAGAGAAATTCTTACACAATGCGTTCAGGGGCTGTGATGCAACCTGGATTGACCATATCTAGACGCACAGCTGGATGAGACATAAGGGTGGACACTCTTGGGGCTGAGAGGTTTGGTGAGGTTGGGTGAGCAAACGCAGACCCTTTAAAGTAATACTGCGTGGTACCCATCGCATGGGTCCCAAATCTCCAGGTTCAAGGGCATCTTCCTACATCAAAAACATGCATGAGAAACCCAGAAGATGGTACACCATGTGATGGGGAAAGGTTTCTAAAACGCACCTCATTTCTCATCTCCTTGTGCCCGGGTTCGCCATTCCAGCTGCTTTACTAGCAAGCTCCCTACTTGGAGCATCAGCACCTTTAACCTCCTGTTCCATGCAGGTTGCAATTTGTCCTGAGGATAAACGGGAAGACGTGGAACCAACGAGAGACTAGCTCTTGGTGTTGGGACAGGCACAGGTCACTCTATTTTCCCATCAGAAAGAAGAATTAACCACAGGCTCAGCCTGCCCCCCGGAACCAGAACAGGGCCTGAAGCCATTCTGCGATTTTGCGGCCAGCTCCCATAAAAACGAGTTGTAGAATGGAGGTTCAGGGCACTGCAATTCACAAACCTGCAGAGTTATAAATGATAACTCTCGTCCACAAATATATTGAGGGAAGGCAAAGAAGAGGATTTGAAATCAAGGCAGAATTGCAGGAAACATATTTCAGGAGGTAGATACGAATCGCCTTTAAAGCACATGAAAAGCGGCAAAACGTTGACAATGATGCCCTTGGCCAAAAAGGGCGTATGCGTTTTTTCCTGAATATATTCAGGAAAAAACGCATACGCCCTTTTTGGCCAACCAAGCAACCTGGAAAGGCAAATCAGCGCTACAAAGAAGTCTCGCTTCCCATCGGTCAAAAGGGCCATGCTGAAAAAAGTGTCAAAACCAGAAATGCAGGACAGGCCATGGAGAAATGGGAGCCTTGCTACACTGATGGGCGGGATGTAAATTGCCAAGAGCCACTCCGGAGAAGTGTCCGGTGAGTCCTGAAACATCTGAAAAACACAGCTTAGAGAGCATAGGGCACTTCCACTCATGGGGGTATAAATTGGGAAAATGAAAAATCAGCAAAACACAAGCACCCCAAAGTTTAGGGCTGCTCTGTTGACCAGGACCTCCACTTCATTCCACCTTAAATATCCCAGGAAAGAGAAAAATGGATAAAGAAGTTGTGGTCCTTATGTACAATGGAATATCACTCAGCCATGAAATCAATGTCGTAAGGTTAGTAGCAGCATGATGAGTGGATTTAGGTACGACGATTCTAAGTGAAATAAGTCACACAGAAAAGGACACTTCTCATAAGGTATCACTGATAGAGGGAATGTAAAAACCGTTACACTTGAACTGAATTACAAAACAGAACAGAGTCACACATGCAGAAAACACACTATGGCTGCTTAACGGGAAAGGTGAGGTGGGGTGATACATAAAACAAGGGTATCAAATTAGCTCAGATACCGTTCCATAAACCCAATATGTAATAGACAAGACCTACTCCTTGCTCAGAGAACTGGACTCAACACGCCCTATTCACCGCACAAGAATATATCTGACTAATAATAATCGTAAAACCTATGTATTGATATCTCTCTGTTAGTGTGTCAAGTGGGTGTAAAGCGGCATAAGCACAGCAGTGAAAAGCAGCTAAACCCCATTATAAAAATAAATTACTTTGAAACACCCATGAAACAAAGACAGTGAAAGAGAGAGAAATTCTTACACAATGCGTTCAGGGGCTGTGATGCAACCTGGATTGACCATATCTAGACGCACAGCTGGATGAGACATAAGGGTGGACACTCTTGGGGCTGAGAGGTTTGGTGAGGTTGGGTGAGCAAACGCAGACCCGTTAAAGTAATACTGCGTGGTACCCATCGCATGGGTCCCAAATCTCCAGGTTCAAGGGCATCTTCCTACATCAAAAACATGCATGAGAAACCCAGAAGATGGTACACCGTGTGATGGGGAAAGGTTTCTAAAACGCACCTCATTTCTCATCTCCTTGTGCCCGGGTTCGCCATTCCAGCTGCTTTACTAGCAAGCTCCCTACTTGGAGCATCAGCACCTTTAACCTCCTGTTCCATGCAGGTTGCAATTTGTCCTGAGGATAAACGGGAAGACGTGGAACCAACGAGAGACTAGCTCTTGGTGTTGGGACAGGCACAGGTCACTCTATTTTCCCATCAGAAAGAAGAATTAACCACAGGCTCAGCCTGCCCCCCGGAACCAGAACAGGGCCTGAAGCCATTCTGCGATTTTGCGGCCAGCTCCCATAAAAACGAGTTGTAGAATGGAGGTTCAGGGCACTGCAATTCACAAACCTGCAGAGTTATAAATGATAACTCTCGTCCACAAATATATTGAGGGAAGGCAAAGAAGAGGATTTGAAATCAAGGCAGAATTGCAGGAAACATATTTCAGGAGGTAGATACGAATCGCCTTTAAAGCACATGAAAAGCGGCAAAACGTTGACAATGATGCCCTTGGCCAAAAAGGGCGTATGCGTTTTTTCCTGAATATATTCAGGAAAAAACGCATACGCCCTTTTTGGCCAACCAAGCAACCTGGAAAGGCAAATCAGCGCTACAAAGAAGTCTCGCTTCCCATCGGTCAAAAGGGCCATGCTGAAAAAAGTGTCAAAACCAGAAATGCAGGACAGGCCATGGAGAAATGGGAGCCTTGCTACACTGATGGGCGGGATGTAAATTGCCAAGAGCCACTCCGGAGAAGTGTCCGGTGAGTCCTGAAACATCTGAAAAACACAGCTTAGAGAGCATAGGGCACTTCCACTCATGGGGGTATAAATTGGGAAAATGAAAAATCAGCAAAACACAAGCACCCCAAAGTTTAGGGCTGCTCTGTTGACCAGGACCTCCACTTCATTCCACCTTAAATATCCCAGGAAAGAGAAAAATGGATAAAGAAGTTGTGGTCCTTATGTACAATGGAATATCACTCAGCCATGAAATCAATGTCGTAAGGTTAGTAGCAGCATGATGAGTGGATTTAGGTACGACGATTCTAAGTGAAATAAGTCACACAGAAAAGGACACTTCTCATAAGGTATCACTGATAGAGGGAATGTAAAAACCGTTACACTTGAACTGAATTACAAAACAGAACAGAGTCACACATGCAGAAAACACACTATGGCTGCTTAACGGGAAAGGTGAGGTGGGGTGATACATAAAACAAGGGTATCAAATTAGCTCAGATACCGTTCCATAAACCCAATATGTAATAGACAAGACCTACTCCTTGCTCAGAGAACTGGACTCAACACGCCCTATTCACCGCACAAGAATATATCTGACTAATAATAATCGTAAAACCTATGTATTGATATCTCTCTGTTAGTGTGTCAAGTGGGTGTAAAGCGGCATAAGCACAGCAGTGAAAAGCAGCTAAACCCCATTATAAAAATAAATTACTTTGAAACACCCATGAAACAAAGACAGTGAAAGAGAGAGAAATTCTTACACAATGCGTTCAGGGGCTGTGATGCAACCTGGATTGACCATATCTAGACGCACAGCTGGATGAGACATAAGGGTGGACACTCTTGGGGCTGAGAGGTTTGGTGAGGTTGGGTGAGCAAACGCAGACCCGTTAAAGTAATACTGCGTGGTACCCATCGCATGGGTCCCAAATCTCCAGGTTCAAGGGCATCTTCCTACATCAAAAACATGCATGAGAAACCCAGAAGATGGTACACCGTGTGATGGGGAAAGGTTTCTAAAACGCACCTCATTTCTCATCTCCTTGTGCCCGGGTTCGCCATTCCAGCTGCTTTACTAGCAAGCTCCCTACTTGGAGCATCAGCACCTTTAACCTCCTGTTCCATGCAGGTTGCAATTTGTCCTGAAGATAAACGGGAAGACGTGGAACCAACGAGAGACTAGCTCTTGGTGTTGGGACAGGCACAGGTCATTCTATTTTCCCATCAGAAAGAAGAATTAACCACAGGCTCAGCCTGCCCCCCGGAACCAGAACAGGGCCTGAAGCCATTCTGCGATTTTGCGGCCAGCTCCCATAAAAACGAGTTGTAGAATGGAGGTTCAGGGCACTGCAATTCACAAACCTGCAGAGTTATAAATGATAACTCTCGTCCACAAATATATTGAGGGAAGGCAAAGAAGAGGATTTGAAATCAAGGCAGAATTGCAGGAAACAGATTTCAGGAGGTAGATACGAATCACCTTTAAAGCACATGAAAAGCGGCAAAACGTTGACAATGATGCCCTTGGCCAAAAAGGGCGTATGCGTTTTCTCCTGAATATATTCAGGAAAAAACGCATACGCCCTTTTTGGCCAACCAAGCAACCTGGAAAGGCAAATCAGCGCTACAAAGAAGTCTCGCTTCCCATCGGTCAAAAGGGCCATGCTGAAAAAAGTGTCAAAACCAGAAATGCAGGACAGGCCATGGAGAAATGGGAGCCTTGCTACACTGATGGGCGGGATGTAAATTGCCAAGAGCCACTCCGGAGAAGTGTCCGGTGAGTCCTGAAACATCTGAAAAACACAGCTTAGAGAGCATAGGGCACTTCCACTCATGGGGGTATAAATTGGGAAAATGAAAAATCAGCAAGACACAAGCACCCCAAAGTTTAGGGCTGCTCTGTTGACCAGGACCTCCACTTCATTCCACCTTAAATATCCCAGGAAAGAGAAAAATGGATAAAGAAGTTGTGGTCCTTATGTACAATGGAATATCACTCAGCCATGAAATCAATGTCGTAAGGTTAGTAGCAGCATGATGAGTGGATTTAGGTACGACGATTCTAAGTGAAATAAGTCACACAGAAAAGGACACTTCTCATAAGGTATCACTGATAGAGGGAATGTAAAAACCGTTACACTTGAACTGAATTACAAAACAGAACAGAGTCACACATGCAGAAAACACACTATGGCTGCTTAACGGGAAAGGTGAGGTGGGGTGACACATAAAACAAGGGTATCAAATTAGCTCAGATACCGTTCCATAAACCCAATATGTAATAGACAAGACCTACTCCTTGCTCAGAGAAGTGGACTCAACACGCCCTATTCACCGCACAAGAATATATCTGACTAATAATAATCGTAAAACCTATGTATTGATATCTCTCTGTTAGTGTGTCAAGTGGGTGTAAAGCGGCATAAGCACAGCAGTGAAAAGCAGCTAAACCCCATTATAAAAATAAATTACTTTGAAACACCCATGAAACAAAGACAGTGAAAGAGAGAGAAATTCTTACACAATGCGTTCAGGGGCTGTGATGCAACCTGGATTGACCATATCTAGACGCACAGCTGGATGAGACATAAGGGTGGACACTCTTGGGGCTGAGACGTTTGGTGAGGTTGGGTGAGCAAACGCAGACCCTTTAAAGTAATACTGCGTGGTACCCATCGCATGGGTCCCAAATCTCCAGGTTCAAGGGCATCTTCCTACATCAAAAACATGCATGAGAAACCCAGAAGATGGTACACCGTGTGATGGGGAAAGGTTTCTAAAACGCACCTCATTTCTCATCTCCTTGTGCCCGGGTTCGCCATTCCAGCTGCTTTACTAGCAAGCTCCCTACTTGGAGCATCAGCACCTTTAACCTCCTGTTCCATGCAGGTTGCAATTTGTCCTGAGGATAAACGGGAAGACGTGGAACCAACGAGAGACTAGCTCTTGGTGTTGGGACAGGCACAGGTCACTCTATTTTCCCATCAGAAAGAAGAATTAACCACAGGCTCAGCCTGCCCCCCGGAACCAGAACAGGGCCTGAAGCCATTCTGCGATTTTGCGGCCAGCTCCCATAAAAACGAGTTGTAGAATGGAGGTTCAGGGCACTGCAATTCACAAACCTGCAGAGTTATAAATGATAACTCTCGTCCACAAATATATTGAGGGAAGGCAAAGAAGAGGATTTGAAATCAAGGCAGAATTGCAGGAAACAGATTTCAGGAGGTAGATACAATCGCCTTTAAAGCACATGAAAAGTGGCAAAACGTTGACAATGATGCCCTTGGCCAAAAAGGGCGTATGCGTTTTTTCCTGAATATATTCAGGAAAAAACGCATACGCCCTTTTTGGCCAACCAAGCAACCTGGAAAGGCAAATCAGCGCTACAAAGAAGTCTCGCTTCCCATCGGTCAAAAGGGCCATGCTGAAAAAAGTGTCAAAACCAGAAATGCAGGACAGGCCATGGAGAAATGGGAGCCTTGCTACACTGATGGGCGGGATGTAAATTGCCAAGAGCCACTCCGGAGAAGTGTCCGGTGAGTCCTGAAACATCTGAAAAACACAGCTTAGAGAGCATAGGGCACTTCCACTCATGGGGGTATAAATTGGGAAAATGAAAAATCAGCAAGACACAAGCACCCCAAAGTTTAGGGCTGCTCTGTTGACCAGGACCTCCACTTCATTCCACCTTAAATATGCCAGGAAAGAGAAAAATGGATAAAGAAGTTGTGGTCCTTATGTACAATGGAATATCACTCAGCCATGAAATCAATGTCGTAAGGTTAGTAGCAGCATGATGAGTGGATTTAGGTACGACGATTCTAAGTGAAATAAGTCACACAGAAAAGGACACTTCTCATAAGGTATCACTGATAGAGGGAATGTAAAAACCGTTACACTTGAACTGAATTACAAAACAGAACAGAGTCACACATGCAGAAAACACACTATGGCTGCTTAACGGGAAAGGTGAGGTGGGGTGATACATAAAACAAGGGTATCAAATTAGCTCAGATACCGTTCCATAAACCCAATATGTAATAGACAAGACCTACTCCTTGCTCAGAGAACTGGACTCAACACGCCCTATTCACCGCACAAGAATATATCTGACTAATAATAATCGTAAAACCTATGTATTGATATCTCTCTGTTAGTGTGTCAAGTGGGTGTAAAGCGGCATAAACACAGCAGTGAAAAGCAGCTAAACCCCATTATAAAAATAAATTACTTTGAAACACCCATGAAACAAAGACAGTGAAAGAGAGAGAAATTCTTACACAATGCGTTCAGGGGCTGTGATGCAACCTGGATTGACCATATCTAGACGCACAGCTGGATGAGACATAAGGGTGGACACTCTTGGGGCTGAGAGGTTTGGTGAGGTTGGGTGAGCAAACGCAGACCCTTTAAAGTAATACTGCGTGGTACCCATCGCATGGGTCCCAAATCTACAGGTTCAAGGGCATCTTCCTACATCAAAAACATGCATGAGAAACCCAGAAGATGGTACACCGTGTGATGGGGAAAGGTTTCTAAAACGCACCTCATTTCTCATCTCCTTGTGCCCGGGTTCGCCATTCCAGCTGCTTTACTAGCAAGCTCCCTACTTGGAGCATCAGCACCTTTAACCTCCTGTTCCATGCAGGTTGCAATTTGTCCTGAGGATAAACGGGAAGACGTGGAACCAACGAGAGACTAGCTCTTGGTGTTGGGACAGGCACAGGTCACTCTATTTTCCCATCAGAAAGAAGAATTAACCACAGGCTCAGCCTGCCCCCCGGAACCAGAACAGGGCCTGAAGCCATTCTGCGATTTTGCGGCCAGCTCCCATAAAAACGAGTTGTAAAATGGAGGTTCAGGGCACTGCAATTCACAAACCTGCAGAGTTATAAATGATAACTCTCGTCCACAAATATATTGAGGGAAGGCAAAGAAGAGGATTTGAAATCAAGGCAGAATTGCAGGAAACAGATTTCAGGAGGTAGATACGAATCGCCTTTAAAGCACATGAAAAGCGGCAAAACGTTGACAATGATGCCCTTGGCCAAAAAGGGCGTATGCGTTTTTTCCTGAATATATTCAGGAAAAAATGCATACGCCCTTTTTGGCCAACCAAGCAACCTGGAAAGGCAAATCAGCGCTACAAAGAAGTCTCGCTTCCCATCGGTCAAAAGGGCCATGCTGAAAAAAGTGTCAAAACCAGAAATGCAGGACAGGCCATGGAGAAATGGGAGCCTTGCTACACTGATGGGCGGGATGTAAATTGCCAAGAGCCACTCTGGAGAAGTGTCCGGTGAGTCCTGAAACATCTGAAAAACACAGCTTAGAGAGCATAGGGCACTTCCACTCATGGGGGTATAAATTGGGAAAATTAAAAATCAGCAAGACACAAGCACCCCAAAGTTTAGGGCTGCTCTGTTGACCAGGACCTCCACTTCATTCCACCTTAAATATCCCAGGAAAGAGAAAAATGGATAAAGAAGTTGTGGTCCTTATGTACAATGGAATATCACTCAGCCATGAAATCAATGTCGTAAGGTTAGTAGCAGCATGATGAGTGGATTTAGGTACGACGATTCTAAGTGAAATAAGTCACACAGAAAAGGACACTTCTCATAAGGTATCACTGATAGAGGGAATGTAAAAACCGTTACACTTGAACTGAATTACAAAACAGAACAGAGTCACACATGCAGAAAACACACTATGGCTGCTTAACGGGAAAGGTGAGGTGGGGTGATACATAAAACAAGGGTATCAAATTAGCTCAGATACCGTTCCATAAACCCAATATGTAATAGACAAGACCTACTCCTTGCTCAGAGAACTGGACTCAACACGCCCTATTCACCGCACAAGAATATATCTGACTAATAATAATCGTAAAACCTATGTATTGATATCTCTCTGTTAGTGTGTCAAGTAGGTGTAAAGCGGCATAAGCACAGCAGTGAAAAGCAGCTAAACCCCATTATAAAAATAAATTACTTTGAAACACCCATGAAACAAAGACAGTGAAAGAGAGAGAAATTCTTACACAATGCGTTCAGGGGCTGTGATGCAACCTGGATTGACCATATCTAGACGCACAGCTGGATGAGACATAAGGGTGGATACTCTTGGGGCTGAGAGGTTTGGTGAGGTTGGGTGAGCAAACGCAGACCCTTTAAAGTAATACTGCGTGGTACCCATCGCATGGGTCCCAAATCTCCAGGTTCAAGGGCATCTTCCTACATCAAAAACATGCATGAGAAACCCAGAAGATGGTACACCGTGTGATGGGGAAAGGTTTCTAAAACGCACCTCATTTCTCATCTCCTTGTGCCCGGGTTCGCCATTCCAGCTGCTTTACTAGCAAGCTCCCTACTTGGAGCATCAGCACCTTTAACCTCCTGTTCCATGCAGGTTGCAATTTGTCCTGAGGATAAACGGGAAGACGTGGAACCAACGAGAGACTAGCTCTTGGTGTTGGGACAGGCACAGGTCATTCTATTTTCCCATCAGAAAGAAGAATTAACCACAGGCTCAGCCTGCCCCCCGGAACCAGAACAGGGCCTGAAGCCATTCTGCGATTTTGCGGCCAGCTCCCATAAAAACGAGTTGTAGAATGGAGGTTCAGGGCACTGCAATTCACAAACCTGCAGAGTTATAAATGATAACTCTCGTCCACAAATATATTGAGGGAAGGCAAAGAAGAGGATTTGAAATCAAGGCAGAATTGCAGGAAACAGATTTCAGGAGGTAGATAAGAATCGCCTTTAAAGCACATGAAAAGCGGCAAATCGTTGACAATGATGCCCTTGGCCAAAAAGGGCGTATGCGTTTTTTCCTGAATATATTCAGGAAAAAACGCATACGCCCTTTTTGGCCAACCAAGCAACCTGGAAAGGCAAATCAGCGCTACAAAGAAGTCTCGCTTCCCATCGGTCAAAAGGGCCATGCTGAAAAAAGTGTCAAAACCAGAAATGCAGGACAGGCCATGGAGAAATGGGAGCCTTGCTACACTGATGGGCGGGATGTAAATTGCCAAGAGCCACTCCGGAGAAGTGTCCGGTGAGTCCTGAAACATCTGAAAAACACAGCTTAGAGAGCATAGGGCACTTCCACTCATGGGGGTATAAATTGGGAAAATTAAAAATCAGCAAGACACAAGCACCCCAAAGTTTAGGGCTGCTCTGTTGACCAGGACCTCCACTTCATTCCACCTTAAATATCCCAGGAAAGAGAAAAATGGATAAAGAAGTTGTGGTCCTTATGTACAATGGAATATCACTCAGCCAGGAAATCAATGTCGTAAGGTTAGTAGCAGCATGATGAGTGGATTTAGGTACGACGATTCTAAGTGAAATAAGTCACACAGAAAAGGACACTTCTCATAAGGTATCACTGATAGAGGGAATGTAAAAACCGTTACACTTGAACTGAATTACAAAACAGAACAGAGTCACACATGCAGAAAACACACTATGGCTGCTTAACGGGAAAGGTGAGGTGGGGTGACACATAAAACAAGGGTATCAAATTAGTTCAGATACCGTTCCATAAACCCAATATGTAATAGACAAGACCTACTCCTTGCTCAGAGAACTGGACTCAACACGCCCTATTCACCGCACAAGAATATATCTGACTAATAATAATCGTAAAACCTATGTATTGATATCTCTCTGTTAGTGTGTCAAGTGGGTGTAAAGCGGCATAAGCACAGCAGTGAAAAGCAGCTAAACCCCATTATAAAAATAAATTACTTTGAAACACCCATGAAACAAAGACAGTGAAAGAGAGAGAAATTCTTACACAATGCGTTCAGGGGCTGTGATGCAACCTGGATTGACCATATCTAGACGCACAGCTGGATGAGACATAAGGGTGGACACTCTTGGGGCTGAGAGGTTTGGTGAGGTTGGGTGAGCAAACGCAGACCCTTTAAAGTAATACTGCGTGGTACCCATCGCATGGGTCCCAAATCTACAGGTTCAAGGGCATCTTCCTACATCAAAAACATGCATGAGAAACCCAGAAGATGGTACACCGTGTGATGGGGAAAGGTTTCTAAAACGCACCTCATTTCTCATCTCCTTGTGCCCGGGTTCGCCATTCCAGCTGCTTTACTAGCAAGCTCCCTACTTGGAGCATCAGCACCTTTAACCTCCTGTTCCATGCAGGTTGCAATTTGTCCTGAGGATAAACGGGAAGACGTGGAACCAACGAGAGACTAGCTCTTGGTGTTGGGACAGGCACAGGTCACTCTATTTTCCCATCAGAAAGAAGAATTAACCACAGGCTCAGCCTGCCCCCCGGAACCAGAACAGGGCCTGAAGCCATTCTGCGATTTTGCGGCCAGCTCCCATAAAAACGAGTTGTAGAATGGAGGTTCAGGGCACTGCAATTCACAAACCTGCAGAGTTATAAATGATAACTCTCGTCCACAAATATATTGAGGGAAGGCAAAGAAGAGGATTTGAAATCAAGGCAGAATTGCAGGAAACAGATTTCAGGAGGTAGATACGAATCGCCTTTAAAGCACATGAAAAGCGGCAAAACGTTGACAATGATGCCCTTGGCCAAAAAGGGCGTATGCGTTTTTTCCTGAATATATTCAGGAAAAAATGCATACGCCCTTTTTGGCCAACCAAGCAACCTGGAAAGGCAAATCAGCGCTACAAAGAAGTCTCGCTTCCCATCGGTCAAAAGGGCCATGCTGAAAAAAGTGTCAAAACCAGAAATGCAGGACAGGCCATGGAGAAATGGGAGCCTTGCTACACTGATGGGCGGGATGTAAATTGCCAAGAGCCACTCTGGAGAAGTGTCCGGTGAGTCCTGAAACATCTGAAAAACACAGCTTAGAGAGCATAGGGCACTTCCACTCATGGGGGTATAAATTGGGAAAATTAAAAATCAGCAAGACACAAGCACCCCAAAGTTTAGGGCTGCTCTGTTGACCAGGACCTCCACTTCATTCCACCTTAAATATCCCAGGAAAGAGAAAAATGGATAAAGAAGTTGTGGTCCTTATGTACAATGGAATATCACTCAGCCATGAAATCAATGTCGTAAGGTTAGTAGCAGCATGATGAGTGGATTTAGGTACGACGATTCTAAGTGAAATAAGTCACACAGAAAAGGACACTTCTCATAAGGTATCACTGATAGAGGGAATGTAAAAACCGTTACACTTGAACTGAATTACAAAACAGAACAGAGTCACACATGCAGAAAACACACTATGGCTGCTTAACGGGAAAGGTGAGGTGGGGTGATACATAAAACAAGGGTATCAAATTAGCTCAGATACCGTTCCATAAACCCAATATGTAATAGACAAGACCTACTCCTTGCTCAGAGAACTGGACTCAACACGCCCTATTCACCGCACAAGAATATATCTGACTAATAATAATCGTAAAACCTATGTATTGATATCTCTCTGTTAGTGTGTCAAGTGGGTGTAAAGCGGCATAAGCACAGCAGTGAAAAGCAGCTAAACCCCATTATAAAAATAAATTACTTTGAAACACCCATGAAACAAAGACAGTGAAAGAGAGAGAAATTCTTACACAATGCGTTCAGGGGCTGTGATGCAACCTGGATTGACCATATCTAGACGCACAGCTGGATGAGACATAAGGGTGGATACTCTTGGGGCTGAGAGGTTTGGTGAGGTTGGGTGAGCAAACGCAGACCCTTTAAAGTAATACTGCGTGGTACCCATCGCATGGGTCCCAAATCTCCAGGTTCAAGGGCATCTTCCTACATCAAAAACATGCATGAGAAACCCAGAAGATGGTACACCGTGTGATGGGGAAAGGTTTCTAAAACGCACCTCATTTCTCATCTCCTTGTGCCCGGGTTCGCCATTCCAGCTGCTTTACTAGCAAGCTCCCTACTTGGAGCATCAGCACCTTTAACCTCCTGTTCCATGCAGGTTGCAATTTGTCCTGAGGATAAACGGGAAGACGTGGAACCAACGAGAGACTAGCTCTTGGTGTTGGGACAGGCACAGGTCATTCTATTTTCCCATCAGAAAGAAGAATTAACCACAGGCTCAGCCTGCCCCCCGGAACCAGAACAGGGCCTGAAGCCATTCTGCGATTTTGCGGCCAGCTCCCATAAAAACGAGTTGTAGAATGGAGGTTCAGGGCACTGCAATTCACAAACCTGCAGAGTTATAAATGATAACTCTCGTCCACAAATATATTGAGGGAAGGCAAAGAAGAGGATTTGAAATCAAGGCAGAATTGCAGGAAACAGATTTCAGGAGGTAGATACAATCGCCTTTAAAGCACATGAAAAGTGGCAAAACGTTGACAATGATGCCCTTGGCCAAAAAGGGCGTATGCGTTTTTTCCTGAATATATTCAGGAAAAAACGCATACGCCCTTTTTGGCCAACCAAGCAACCTGGAAAGGCAAATCAGCGCTACAAAGAAGTCTCGCTTCCCATCGGTCAAAAGGGCCATGCTGAAAAAAGTGTCAAAACCAGAAATGCAGGACAGGCCATGGAGAAATGGGAGCCTTGCTACACTGATGGGCGGGATGTAAATTGCCAAGAGCCACTCCGGAGAAGTGTCCGGTGAGTCCTGAAACATCTGAAAAACACAGCTTAGAGAGCATAGGGCACTTCCACTCATGGGGGTATAAATTGGGAAAATGAAAAATCAGCAAGACACAAGCACCCCAAAGTTTAGGGCTGCTCTGTTGACCAGGACCTCCACTTCATTCCACCTTAAATATGCCAGGAAAGAGAAAAATGGATAAAGAAGTTGTGGTCCTTATGTACAATGGAATATCACTCAGCCATGAAATCAATGTCGTAAGGTTAGTAGCAGCATGATGAGTGGATTTAGGTACGACGATTCTAAGTGAAATAAGTCACACAGAAAAGGACACTTCTCATAAGGTATCACTGATAGAGGGAATGTAAAAACCGTTACACATGAACTGAATTACAAAACAGAACAGAGTCACACATGCAGAAAACACACTATGGCTGCTTAACGGGAAAGGTGAGGTGGGGTGACACATAAAACAAGGGTATCAAATTAGCTCAGATACCGTTCCATAAACCCAATATGTAATAGACAAGACCTACTCCTTGCTCAGAGAAGTGGACTCAACACGCCCTATTCACCGCACAAGAATATATCTGACTAATAATAATCGTAAAACCTATGTATTGATATCTCTCTGTTAGTGTGTCAAGTGGGTGTAAAGCGGCATAAGCACAGCAGTGAAAAGCAGCTAAACCCCATTATAAAAATAAATTACTTTGAAACACCCATGAAACAAAGACAGTGAAAGAGAGAGAAATTCTTACACAATGCGTTCAGGGGCTGTGATGCAACCTGGATTGACCATATCTAGACGCACAGCTGGATGAGACATAAGGGTGGACACTCTTGGGGCTGAGACGTTTGGTGAGGTTGGGTGAGCAAACGCAGACCCTTTAAAGTAATACTGCGTGGTACCCATCGCATGGGTCCCAAATCTCCAGGTTCAAGGGCATCTTCCTACATCAAAAACATGCATGAGAAACCCAGAAGATGGTACACCGTGTGATGGGGAAAGGTTTCTAAAACGCACCTCATTTCTCATCTCCTTGTGCCCGGGTTCGCCATTCCAGCTGCTTTACTAGCAAGCTCCCTACTTGGAGCATCAGCACCTTTAACCTCCTGTTCCATGCAGGTTGCAATTTGTCCTGAGGATAAACGGGAAGACGTGGAACCAACGAGAGACTAGCTCTTGGTGTTGGGACAGGCACAGGTCATTCTATTTTCCCATCAGAAAGAAGAATTAACCACAGGCTCAGCCTGCCCCCCGGAACCAGAACAGGGCCTGAAGCCATTCTGCGATTTTGCGGCCAGCTCCCATAAAAACGAGTTGTAGAATGGAGGTTCAGGGCACTGCAATTCACAAACCTGCAGAGTTATAAATGATAACTCTCGTCCACAAATATATTGAGGGAAGGCAAAGAAGAGGATTTGAAATCAAGGCAGAATTGCAGGAAACAGATTTCAGGAGGTAGATAAGAATCGCCTTTAAAGCACATGAAAAGCGGCAAATCGTTGACAATGATGCCCTTGGCCAAAAAGGGCGTATGCGTTTTTTCCTGAATATATTCAGGAAAAAACGCATACGCCCTTTTTGGCCAACCAAGCAACCTGGAAAGGCAAATCAGCGCTACAAAGAAGTCTCGCTTCCCATCGGTCAAAAGGGCCATGCTGAAAAAAGTGTCAAAACCAGAAATGCAGGACAGGCCATGGAGAAATGGGAGCCTTGCTACACTGATGGGCGGGATGTAAATTGCCAAGAGCCACTCCGGAGAAGTGTCCGGTGAGTCCTGAAACATCTGAAAAACACAGCTTAGAGAGCATAGGGCACTTCCACTCATGGGGGTATAAATTGGGAAAATTAAAAATCAGCAAGACACAAGCACCCCAAAGTTTAGGGCTGCTCTGTTGACCAGGACCTCCACTTCATTCCACCTTAAATATCCCAGGAAAGAGAAAAATGGATAAAGAAGTTGTGGTCCTTATGTACAATGGAATATCACTCAGCCAGGAAATCAATGTCGTAAGGTTAGTAGCAGCATGATGAGTGGATTTAGGTACGACGATTCTAAGTGAAATAAGTCACACAGAAAAGGACACTTCTCATAAGGTATCACTGATAGAGGGAATGTAAAAACCGTTACACTTGAACTGAATTACAAAACAGAACAGAGTCACACATGCAGAAAACACACTATGGCTGCTTAACGGGAAAGGTGAGGTGGGGTGACACATAAAACAAGGGTATCAAATTAGTTCAGATACCGTTCCATAAACCCAATATGTAATAGACAAGACCTACTCCTTGCTCAGAGAACTGGACTCAACACGCCCTATTCACCGCACAAGAATATATCTGACTAATAATAATCGTAAAACCTATGTATTGATATCTCTCTGTTAGTGTGTCAAGTGGGTGTAAAGCGGCATAAGCACAGCAGTGAAAAGCAGCTAAACCCCATTATAAAAATAAATTACTTTGAAACACCCATGAAACAAAGACAGTGAAAGAGAGAGAAATTCTTACACAATGCGTTCAGGGGCTGTGATGCAACCTGGATTGACCATATCTAGACGCACAGCTGGATGAGACATAAGGGTGGACACTCTTGGGGCTGAGAGGTTTGGTGAGGTTGGGTGAGCAAACGCAGACCCTTTAAAGTAATACTGCGTGGTACCCATCGCATGGGTCCCAAATCTACAGGTTCAAGGGCATCTTCCTACATCAAAAACATGCATGAGAAACCCAGAAGATGGTACACCGTGTGATGGGGAAAGGTTTCTAAAACGCACCTCATTTCTCATCTCCTTGTGCCCGGGTTCGCCATTCCAGCTGCTTTACTAGCAAGCTCCCTACTTGGAGCATCAGCACCTTTAACCTCCTGTTCCATGCAGGTTGCAATTTGTCCTGAGGATAAACGGGAAGACGTGGAACCAACGAGAGACTAGCTCTTGGTGTTGGGACAGGCACAGGTCACTCTATTTTCCCATCAGAAAGAAGAATTAACCACAGGCTCAGCCTGCCCCCCGGAACCAGAACAGGGCCTGAAGCCATTCTGCGATTTTGCGGCCAGCTCCCATAAAAACGAGTTGTAGAATGGAGGTTCAGGGCACTGCAATTCACAAACCTGCAGAGTTATAAATGATAACTCTCGTCCACAAATATATTGAGGGAAGGCAAAGAAGAGGATTTGAAATCAAGGCAGAATTGCAGGAAACAGATTTCAGGAGGTAGATACGAATCGCCTTTAAAGCACATGAAAAGCGGCAAAACGTTGACAATGATGCCCTTGGCCAAAAAGGGCGTATGCGTTTTTTCCTGAATATATTCAGGAAAAAATGCATACGCCCTTTTTGGCCAACCAAGCAACCTGGAAAGGCAAATCAGCGCTACAAAGAAGTCTCGCTTCCCATCGGTCAAAAGGGCCATGCTGAAAAAAGTGTCAAAACCAGAAATGCAGGACAGGCCATGGAGAAATGGGAGCCTTGCTACACTGATGGGCGGGATGTAAATTGCCAAGAGCCACTCTGGAGAAGTGTCCGGTGAGTCCTGAAACATCTGAAAAACACAGCTTAGAGAGCATAGGGCACTTCCACTCATGGGGGTATAAATTGGGAAAATTAAAAATCAGCAAGACACAAGCACCCCAAAGTTTAGGGCTGCTCTGTTGACCAGGACCTCCACTTCATTCCACCTTAAATATCCCAGGAAAGAGAAAAATGGATAAAGAAGTTGTGGTCCTTATGTACAATGGAATATCACTCAGCCATGAAATCAATGTCGTAAGGTTAGTAGCAGCATGATGAGTGGATTTAGGTACGACGATTCTAAGTGAAATAAGTCACACAGAAAAGGACACTTCTCATAAGGTATCACTGATAGAGGGAATGTAAAAACCGTTACACTTGAACTGAATTACAAAACAGAACAGAGTCACACATGCAGAAAACACACTATGGCTGCTTAACGGGAAAGGTGAGGTGGGGTGATACATAAAACAAGGGTATCAAATTAGCTCAGATACCGTTCCATAAACCCAATATGTAATAGACAAGACCTACTCCTTGCTCAGAGAACTGGACTCAACACGCCCTATTCACCGCACAAGAATATATCTGACTAATAATAATCGTAAAACCTATGTATTGATATCTCTCTGTTAGTGTGTCAAGTGGGTGTAAAGCGGCATAAGCACAGCAGTGAAAAGCAGCTAAACCCCATTATAAAAATAAATTACTTTGAAACACCCATGAAACAAAGACAGTGAAAGAGAGAGAAATTCTTACACAATGCGTTCAGGGGCTGTGATGCAACCTGGATTGACCATATCTAGACGCACAGCTGGATGAGACATAAGGGTGGATACTCTTGGGGCTGAGAGGTTTGGTGAGGTTGGGTGAGCAAACGCAGACCCTTTAAAGTAATACTGCGTGGTACCCATCGCATGGGTCCCAAATCTCCAGGTTCAAGGGCATCTTCCTACATCAAAAACATGCATGAGAAACCCAGAAGATGGTACACCGTGTGATGGGGAAAGGTTTCTAAAACGCACCTCATTTCTCATCTCCTTGTGCCCGGGTTCGCCATTCCAGCTGCTTTACTAGCAAGCTCCCTACTTGGAGCATCAGCACCTTTAACCTCCTGTTCCATGCAGGTTGCAATTTGTCCTGAGGATAAACGGGAAGACGTGGAACCAACGAGAGACTAGCTCTTGGTGTTGGGACAGGCACAGGTCATTCTATTTTCCCATCAGAAAGAAGAATTAACCACAGGCTCAGCCTGCCCCCCGGAACCAGAACAGGGCCTGAAGCCATTCTGCGATTTTGCGGCCAGCTCCCATAAAAACGAGTTGTAGAATGGAGGTTCAGGGCACTGCAATTCACAAACCTGCAGAGTTATAAATGATAACTCTCGTCCACAAATATATTGAGGGAAGGCAAAGAAGAGGATTTGAAATCAAGGCAGAATTGCAGGAAACAGATTTCAGGAGGTAGATACAATCGCCTTTAAAGCACATGAAAAGTGGCAAAACGTTGACAATGATGCCCTTGGCCAAAAAGGGCGTATGCGTTTTTTCCTGAATATATTCAGGAAAAAACGCATACGCCCTTTTTGGCCAACCAAGCAACCTGGAAAGGCAAATCAGCGCTACAAAGAAGTCTCGCTTCCCATCGGTCAAAAGGGCCATGCTGAAAAAAGTGTCAAAACCAGAAATGCAGGACAGGCCATGGAGAAATGGGAGCCTTGCTACACTGATGGGCGGGATGTAAATTGCCAAGAGCCACTCCGGAGAAGTGTCCGGTGAGTCCTGAAACATCTGAAAAACACAGCTTAGAGAGCATAGGGCACTTCCACTCATGGGGGTATAAATTGGGAAAATGAAAAATCAGCAAGACACAAGCACCCCAAAGTTTAGGGCTGCTCTGTTGACCAGGACCTCCACTTCATTCCACCTTAAATATGCCAGGAAAGAGAAAAATGGATAAAGAAGTTGTGGTCCTTATGTACAATGGAATATCACTCAGCCATGAAATCAATGTCGTAAGGTTAGTAGCAGCATGATGAGTGGATTTAGGTACGACGATTCTAAGTGAAATAAGTCACACAGAAAAGGACACTTCTCATAAGGTATCACTGATAGAGGGAATGTAAAAACCGTTACACATGAACTGAATTACAAAACAGAACAGAGTCACACATGCAGAAAACACACTATGGCTGCTTAACGGGAAAGGTGAGGTGGGGTGACACATAAAACAAGGGTATCAAATTAGCTCAGATACCGTTCCATAAACCCAATATGTAATAGACAAGACCTACTCCTTGCTCAGAGAAGTGGACTCAACACGCCCTATTCACCGCACAAGAATATATCTGACTAATAATAATCGTAAAACCTATGTATTGATATCTCTCTGTTAGTGTGTCAAGTGGGTGTAAAGCGGCATAAGCACAGCAGTGAAAAGCAGCTAAACCCCATTATAAAAATAAATTACTTTGAAACACCCATGAAACAAAGACAGTGAAAGAGAGAGAAATTCTTACACAATGCGTTCAGGGGCTGTGATGCAACCTGGATTGACCATATCTAGACGCACAGCTGGATGAGACATAAGGGTGGACACTCTTGGGGCTGAGACGTTTGGTGAGGTTGGGTGAGCAAACGCAGACCCTTTAAAGTAATACTGCGTGGTACCCATCGCATGGGTCCCAAATCTCCAGGTTCAAGGGCATCTTCCTACATCAAAAACATGCATGAGAAACCCAGAAGATGGTACACCGTGTGATGGGGAAAGGTTTCTAAAACGCACCTCATTTCTCATCTCCTTGTGCCCGGGTTCGCCATTCCAGCTGCTTTACTAGCAAGCTCCCTACTTGGAGCATCAGCACCTTTAACCTCCTGTTCCATGCAGGTTGCAATTTGTCCTGAGGATAAACGGGAAGACGTGGAACCAACGAGAGACTAGCTCTTGGTGTTGGGACAGGCACAGGTCACTCTATTTTCCCATCAGAAAGAAGAATTAACCACAGGCTCAGCCTGCCCCCCGGAACCAGAACAGGGCCTGAAGCCATTCTGCGATTTTGCGGCCAGCTCCCATAAAAACGAGTTGTAGAATGGAGGTTCAGGGCACTGCAATTCACAAACCTGCAGAGTTATAAATGATAACTCTCGTCCACAAATATATTGAGGGAAGGCAAAGAAGAGGATTTGAAATCAAGGCAGAATTGCAGGAAACAGATTTCAGGAGGTAGATACAATCGCCTTTAAAGCACATGAAAAGTGGCAAAACGTTGACAATGATGCCCTTGGCCAAAAAGGGCGTATGCGTTTTTTCCTGAATATATTCAGGAAAAAACGCATACGCCCTTTTTGGCCAACCAAGCAACCTGGAAAGGCAAATCAGCGCTACAAAGAAGTCTCGCTTCCCATCGGTCAAAAGGGCCATGCTGAAAAAAGTGTCAAAACCAGAAATGCAGGACAGGCCATGGAGAAATGGGAGCCTTGCTACACTGATGGGCGGGATGTAAATTGCCAAGAGCCACTCCGGAGAAGTGTCCGGTGAGTCCTGAAACATCTGAAAAACACAGCTTAGAGAGCATAGGGCACTTCCACTCATGGGGGTATAAATTGGGAAAATGAAAAATCAGCAAGACACAAGCACCCCAAAGTTTAGGGCTGCTCTGTTGACCAGGACCTCCACTTCATTCCACCTTAAATATGCCAGGAAAGAGAAAAATGGATAAAGAAGTTGTGGTCCTTATGTACAATGGAATATCACTCAGCCATGAAATCAATGTCGTAAGGTTAGTAGCAGCATGATGAGTGGATTTAGGTACGACGATTCTAAGTGAAATAAGTCACACAGAAAAGGACACTTCTCATAAGGTATCACTGATAGAGGGAATGTAAAAACCGTTACACATGAACTGAATTACAAAACAGAACAGAGTCACACATGCAGAAAACACACTATGGCTGCTTAACGGGAAAGGTGAGGTGGGGTGACACATAAAACAAGGGTATCAAATTAGCTCAGATACCGTTCCATAAACCCAATATGTAATAGACAAGACCTACTCCTTGCTCAGAGAAGTGGACTCAACACGCCCTATTCACCGCACAAGAATATATCTGACTAATAATAATCGTAAAACCTATGTATTGATATCTCTCTGTTAGTGTGTCAAGTGGGTGTAAAGCGGCATAAGCACAGCAGTGAAAAGCAGCTAAACCCCATTATAAAAATAAATTACTTTGAAACACCCATGAAACAAAGACAGTGAAAGAGAGAGAAATTCTTACACAATGCGTTCAGGGGCTGTGATGCAACCTGGATTGACCATATCTAGACGCACAGCTGGATGAGACATAAGGGTGGACACTCTTGGGGCTGAGACGTTTGGTGAGGTTGGGTGAGCAAACGCAGACCCTTTAAAGTAATACTGCGTGGTACCCATCGCATGGGTCCCAAATCTCCAGGTTCAAGGGCATCTTCCTACATCAAAAACATGCATGAGAAACCCAGAAGATGGTACACCGTGTGATGGGGAAAGGTTTCTAAAACGCACCTCATTTCTCATCTCCTTGTGCCCGGGTTCGCCATTCCAGCTGCTTTACTAGCAAGCTCCCTACTTGGAGCATCAGCACCTTTAACCTCCTGTTCCATGCAGGTTGCAATTTGTCCTGAGGATAAACGGGAAGACGTGGAACCAACGAGAGACTAGCTCTTGGTGTTGGGACAGGCACAGGTCACTCTATTTTCCCATCAGAAAGAAGAATTAACCACAGGCTCAGCCTGCCCCCCGGAACCAGAACAGGGCCTGAAGCCATTCTGCGATTTTGCGGCCAGCTCCCATAAAAACGAGTTGTAGAATGGAGGTTCAGGGCACTGCAATTCACAAACCTGCAGAGTTATAAATGATAACTCTCGTCCACAAATATATTGAGGGAAGGCAAAGAAGAGGATTTGAAATCAAGGCAGAATTGCAGGAAACAGATTTCAGGAGGTAGATACAATCGCCTTTAAAGCACATGAAAAGTGGCAAAACGTTGACAATGATGCCCTTGGCCAAAAAGGGCGTATGCGTTTTTTCCTGAATATATTCAGGAAAAAACGCATACGCCCTTTTTGGCCAACCAAGCAACCTGGAAAGGCAAATCAGCGCTACAAAGAAGTCTCGCTTCCCATCGGTCAAAAGGGCCATGCTGAAAAAAGTGTCAAAACCAGAAATGCAGGACAGGCCATGGAGAAATGGGAGCCTTGCTACACTGATGGGCGGGATGTAAATTGCCAAGAGCCACTCCGGAGAAGTGTCCGGTGAGTCCTGAAACATCTGAAAAACACAGCTTAGAGAGCATAGGGCACTTCCACTCATGGGGGTATAAATTGGGAAAATGAAAAATCAGCAAGACACAAGCACCCCAAAGTTTAGGGCTGCTCTGTTGACCAGGACCTCCACTTCATTCCACCTTAAATATGCCAGGAAAGAGAAAAATGGATAAAGAAGTTGTGGTCCTTATGTACAATGGAATATCACTCAGCCATGAAATCAATGTCGTAAGGTTAGTAGCAGCATGATGAGTGGATTTAGGTACGACGATTCTAAGTGAAATAAGTCACACAGAAAAGGACACTTCTCATAAGGTATCACTGATAGAGGGAATGTAAAAACCGTTACACATGAACTGAATTACAAAACAGAACAGAGTCACACATGCAGAAAACACACTATGGCTGCTTAACGGGAAAGGTGAGGTGGGGTGACACATAAAACAAGGGTATCAAATTAGCTCAGATACCGTTCCATAAACCCAATATGTAATAGACAAGACCTACTCCTTGCTCAGAGAAGTGGACTCAACACGCCCTATTCACCGCACAAGAATATATCTGACTAATAATAATCGTAAAACCTATGTATTGATATCTCTCTGTTAGTGTGTCAAGTGGGTGTAAAGCGGCATAAGCACAGCAGTGAAAAGCAGCTAAACCCCATTATAAAAATAAATTACTTTGAAACACCCATGAAACAAAGACAGTGAAAGAGAGAGAAATTCTTACACAATGCGTTCAGGGGCTGTGATGCAACCTGGATTGACCATATCTAGACGCACAGCTGGATGAGACATAAGGGTGGACACTCTTGGGGCTGAGACGTTTGGTGAGGTTGGGTGAGCAAACGCAGACCCTTTAAAGTAATACTGCGTGGTACCCATCGCATGGGTCCCAAATCTCCAGGTTCAAGGGCATCTTCCTACATCAAAAACATGCATGAGAAACCCAGAAGATGGTACACCGTGTGATGGGGAAAGGTTTCTAAAACGCACCTCATTTCTCATCTCCTTGTGCCCGGGTTCGCCATTCCAGCTGCTTTACTAGCAAGCTCCCTACTTGGAGCATCAGCACCTTTAACCTCCTGTTCCATGCAGGTTGCAATTTGTCCTGAGGATAAACGGGAAGACGTGGAACCAACGAGAGACTAGCTCTTGGTGTTGGGACAGGCACAGGTCACTCTATTTTCCCATCAGAAAGAAGAATTAACCACAGGCTCAGCCTGCCCCCCGGAACCAGAACAGGGCCTGAAGCCATTCTGCGATTTTGCGGCCAGCTCCCATAAAAACGAGTTGTAGAATGGAGGTTCAGGGCACTGCAATTCACAAACCTGCAGAGTTATAAATGATAACTCTCGTCCACAAATATATTGAGGGAAGGCAAAGAAGAGGATTTGAAATCAAGGCAGAATTGCAGGAAACAGATTTCAGGAGGTAGATACGAATCGCCTTTAAAGCACATGAAAAGCGGCAAAAAGTTGACAATGATGCCCTTGGCCAAAAAGGGCGTATGCGTTTTTTCCTGAATATATTCAGGAAAAAACGCATACGCCCTTTTTGGCCAACCAAGCAACCTGGAAAGGCAAATCAGCGCTACAAAGAAGTCTCGCTTCCCATCGGTCAAAAGGGCCATGCTGAAAAAAGTGTCAAAACCAGAAATGCAGGACAGGCCATGGAGAAATGGGAGCCTTGCTACACTGATGGGCGGGATGTAAATTGCCAAGAGCCACTCTGGAGAAGTGTCCGGTGAGTCCTGAAACATCTGAAAAACACAGCTTAGAGAGCATAGGGCACTTCCACTCATGGGGGTATAAATTGGGAAAATGAAAAATCAGCAAGACACAAGCACCCCAAAGTTTAGGGCTGCTCTGTTGACCAGGACCTCCACTTCATTCCACCTTAAATATCCCAGGAAAGAGAAAAATGGATAAAGAAGTTGTGGTCCTTATGTACAATGGAATATCACTCAGCCATGAAATCAATGTCGTAAGGTTAGTAGCAGCATGATGAGTGGATTTAGGTACGACGATTCTAAGTGAAATAAGTCACACAGAAAAGGACACTTCTCATAAGGTATCACTGATAGAGGGAATGTAAAAACCGTTACACTTGAACTGAATTACAAAACAGAACAGAGTCACACATGCAGAAAACACACTATGGCTGCTTAACGGGAAAGGTGAGGTGGGGTGATACATAAAACAAGGGTATCAAATTAGCTCAGATACCGTTCCATAAACCCAATATGTAATAGACAAGACCTACTCCTTGCTCAGAGAACTGGACTCAACACGCCCTATTCACCGCACAAGAATATATCTGACTAATAATAATCGTAAAACCTATGTATTGATATCTCTCTGTTAGTGTGTCAAGTGGGTGTAAAGCGGCATAAACACAGCAGTGAAAATCAGCCAAACCCCATTATAAAAATAAATTACTTTGAAACACCCATGAAACAAAGACAGTGAAAGAGAGAGAAATTCTTACACAATGCGTTCAGGGGCTGTGATGCAACCTGGATTGACCATATCTAGACGCACAGCTGGATGAGACATAAGGGTGGACACTCTTGGGGCTGAGAGGTTTGGTGAGGTTGGGTGAGCAAACGCAGACCCTTTAAAGTAATACTGCGTGGTACCCATCGCATGGGTCCCAAATCTCCAGGTTCAAGGGCATCTTCCTACATCAAAAACATGCATGAGAAACCCAGAAGATGGTACACCGTGTGATGGGGAAAGGTTTCTAAAACGCACCTCATTTCTCATCTCCTTGTGCCCGGGTTCGCCATTCCAGCTGCTTTACTAGCAAGCTCCCTACTTGGAGCATCAGCACCTTTAACCTCCTGTTCCATGCAGGTTGCAATTTGTCCTGAGGATAAACGGGAAGACGTGGAACCAACGAGAGACTAGCTCTTGGTGTTGGGACAGGCACAGGTCACTCTATTTTCCCATCAGAAAGAAGAATTAACCACAGGCTCAGCCTGCCCCCCGGAACCAGAACAGGGCCTGAAGCCATTCTGCGATTTTGCGGCCAGCTCCCATAAAAACGAGTTGTAGAATGGAGGTTCAGGGCACTGCAATTCACAAACCTGCAGAGTTATAAATGATAACTCTCGTCCACAAATATATTGAGGGAAGGCAAAGAAGAGGATTTGAAATCAAGGCAGAATTGCAGGAAACAGATTTCAGGAGGTAGATACGAATCGCCTTTAAAGCACATGAAAAGCGGCAAATCGTTGACAATGATGCCCTTGGCCAAAAAGGGCGTATGCGTTTTTTCCTGAATATATTCAGGAAAAAACGCATACGCCCTTTTTGGCCAACCAAGCAACCTGGAAAGGCAAATCAGCGCTACAAAGAAGTCTCGCTTCCCATCGGTCAAAAGGGCCATGCTGAAAAAAGTGTCAAAACCAGAAATGCAGGACAGGCCATGGAGAAATGGGAGCCTTGCTACACTGATGGGCGGGATGTAAATTGCCAAGAGCCACTCTGGAGAAGTGTCCGGTGAGTCCTGAAACATCTGAAAAACACAGCTTAGAGAGCATAGGGCACTTCCACTCATGGGGGTATAAATTGGGAAAATGAAAAATCAGCAAGACACAAGCACCCCAAAGTTTAGGGCTGCTCTGTTGACCAGGACCTCCACTTCATTCCACCTTAAATATCCCAGGAAAGAGAAAAATGGATAAAGAAGTTGTGGTCCTTATGTACAATGGAATATCACTCAGCCATGAAATCAATGTCGTAAGGTTAGTAGCAGCATGATGAGTGGATTTAGGTACGACGATTCTAAGTGAAATAAGTCACACAGAAAAGGACACTTCTCATAAGGTATCACTGATAGAGGGAATGTAAAAACCGTTACACTTGAACTGAATTACAAAACAGAACAGAGTCACACATGCAGAAAACACACTATGGCTGCTTAACGGGAAAGGTGAGGTGGGGTGATACATAAAACAAGGGTATCAAATTAGCTCAGATACCGTTCCATAAACCCAATATGTAATAGACAAGACCTACTCCTTGCTCAGAGAACTGGACTCAACACGCCCTATTCACCGCACAAGAATATATCTGACTAATAATAATCGTAAAACCTATGTATTGATATCTCTCTGTTAGTGTGTCAAGTGGGTGTAAAGCGGCATAAGCACAGCAGTGAAAAGCAGCTAAACCCCATTATAAAAATAAATTACTTTGAAACACCCATGAAACAAAGACAGTGAAAGAGAGAGAAATTCTTACACAATGCGTTCAGGGGCTGTGATGCAACCTGGATTGACCATATCTAGACGCACAGCTGGATGAGACATAAGGGTGGACACTCTTGGGGCTGAGAGGTTTGGTGAGGTTGGGTGAGCAAACGCAGACCCTTTAAAGTAATACTGCGTGGTACCCATCGCATGGGTCCCAAATCTCCAGGTTCAAGGGCATCTTCCTACATCAAAAACATGCATGAGAAACCCAGAAGATGGTACACCGTGTGATGGGGAAAGGTTTCTAAAACGCACCTCATTTCTCATCTCCTTGTGCCCGGGTTCGCCATTCCAGCTGCTTTACTAGCAAGCTCCCTACTTGGAGCATCAGCACCTTTAACCTCCTGTTCCATGCAGGTTGCAATTTGTCCTGAGGATAAACGGGAAGACGTGGAACCAACGAGAGACTAGCTCTTGGTGTTGGGACAGGCACAGGTCATTCTATTTTCCCATCAGAAAGAAGAATTAACCACAGGCTCAGCCTGCCCCCCGGAACCAGAACAGGGCCTGAAGCCATTCTGCGATTTTGCGGCCAGCTCCCATAAAAACGAGTTGTAAAATGGAGGTTCAGGGCACTGCAATTCACAAACCTGCAGAGTTATAAATGATAACTCTCGTCCACAAATATATTGAGGGAAGGCAAAGAAGAGGATTTGAAATCAAGGCAGAATTGCAGGAAACAGATTTCAGGAGGTAGATACGAATCGCCTTTAAAGCACATGAAAAGCGGCAAATCGTTGACAATGATGCCCTTGGCCAAAAAGGGCGTATGCGTTTTTTCCTGAATATATTCAGGAAAAAACGCATACGCCCTTTTTGGCCAACCAAGCAACCTGGAAAGGCAAATCAGCGCTACAAAGAAGTCTCGCTTCCCATCGGTCAAAAGGGCCATGCTGAAAAAAGTGTCAAAACCAGAAATGCAGGACAGGCCATGGAGAAATGGGAGCCTTGCTACACTGATGGGCGGGATGTAAATTGCCAAGAGCCACTCCGGAGAAGTGTCCGGTGAGTCCTGAAACATCTGAAAAACACAGCTTAGAGAGCATAGGGCACTTCCACTCATGGGGGTATAAATTGGGAAAATGAAAAATCAGCAAGACACAAGCACCCCAAAGTTTAGGGCTGCTCTGTTGACCAGGACCTCCACTTCATTCCACCTTAAATATCCCAGGAAAGAGAAAAATGGATAAAGAAGTTGTGGTCCTTATGTACAATGGAATATCACTCAGCCATGAAATCAATGTCGTAAGGTTAGTAGCAGCATGATGAGTGGATTTAGGTACGACGATTCTAAGTGAAATAAGTCACACAGAAAAGGACACTTCTCATAAGGTATCACTGATAGAGGGAATGTAAAAACCGTTACACTTGAACTGAATTACAAAACAGAACAGAGTCACACATGCAGAAAACACACTATGGCTGCTTAACGGGAAAGGTGAGGTGGGGTGATACATAAAACAAGGGTATCAAATTAGCTCAGATACCGTTCCATAAACCCAATATGTAATAGACAAGACCTACTCCTTGCTCAGAGAACTGGACTCAACACGCCCTATTCACCGCACAAGAATATATCTGACTAATAATAATCGTAAAACCTATGTATTGATATCTCTCTGTTAGTGTGTCAAGTGGGTGTAAAGCGGCATAAACACAGCAGTGAAAAGCAGCTAAACCCCATTATAAAAATAAATTACTTTGAAACACCCATGAAACAAAGACAGTGAAAGAGAGAGAAATTCTTACACAATGCGTTCAGGGGCTGTGATGCAACCTGGATTGACCATATCTAGACGCACAGCTGGATGAGACATAAGGGTGGACACTCTTGGGGCTGAGAGGTTTGGTGAGGTTGGGTGAGCAAACGCAGACCCTTTAAAGTAATACTGCGTGGTACCCATCGCATGGGTCCCAAATCTCCAGGTTCAAGGGCATCTTCCTACATCAAAAACATGCATGAGAAACCCCGAAGATGGTACAGCATGTGATGGGGAAAGGTTTCTAAAACGCACCTCATTTCTCATCTCCTTGTTCCCGGGTTCGCCATTCCAGCCGCCTTACTAGCAATCTCCCTACTTGGAGCATCAGCACCTTTAACCTCCTGTTCCGTACAGGCTTTCAATTTGTCCTGAGGATGAACGGGAAGACGGGGAACCAATGAGAGCCTAGCTATTGGTGTTGGGACAGGCACAGGTCACTCTACTTTCCCATCAGGAAGAAGAATTAACCACAGGCTCAGCCTGTCCCCCGGAACCAGAACAGAGCCTAAAGCCATCCTGCGCTTTTGTGGCCAGCTCCCAAATACACGAGTTGTAAAATGGAGGTTCAGGGCACTGCAATTCACAAACCTGCAGAGTTATAAATGATAAGTCTCGTCCACAAATATATTGAGGGAAGGCAAAGAAGAGGATTTGAAATCAAGGCAGAATTGCAGGAAACAGATTTCAGGAGGTAGATTCGGATCACCTTTAAAGCACATGAAAAGCGGAAAAACGTTGACAATGATGCCCTAGGCCAAAAAAGGGCGTATGCGTTTTTTCCTGAATATATTCAGGAAAAAACGCATACGCCCTTTTTGGCCAACCAAGCAACCTGGAAAGGCAAATCAGCGCAACAAAGAAGATTCGCTTCCCATCGGTTAAAAGGGCCATGCTGAAAAAAGTGTCAAAACCAGAAATGCAGGACAGGCCATGGAGAAATGGGAGCCTTGCTACACTGATGGGCGGGATGTAAATTGCCAACAGCCACTCTGCAGAAGTGTACGGTATGTCCTGAAACATTTAAAAAACACAGCTTAGAGAGCATAGGGCACTTCCACTCATGGGGGTATAAATTGGGAAAATGAAAAATCAGCAAGACACAAGCACCCGAAAGTTTAGGGCTGCTCTGTTGACCAGGACCTCCACTTCATTCCACCTTAAATATCCCAGGAAAGAGAAAAATGGATAAAGAAGTTGTGGTCCTTATGTACAATGGAATATCACTCAGCCATGAAATCAATGTCATAAGGCTAGAAGCAGCATGATGAGTGGATTTAGGTACGACGATTCTAAGTGAAATAAGTCACACAGAAAAGGACACTTATTATAAGCTATCACTTATAGAGGGAATGTAAAAACCGCTACACTTGAACTGAATTACAAAGCAGAACAGAGTCACACGTTTAGAAAACACACTATGGCAGCTTAATGGGAAAGGTGACGTGGGGTGATGCATAAAACAAGGTTTTCAAATTATCTGAGATACCTTACCATAAACCCAATACGTAATAGACAAGACCTACTCTTTGCTCAGAGAACAGGACTCAACACACCCTATTCACCGCAAAAGAATATATTTGATTAATAATAATCTTAAAACCTATGTATTGATATCTCTCTGTTAGTGTGTCAAGTGGGTGTAAAGCCGCATAAACACCATAGTGAAAAGCAGCTAAACCCCATTATAAAAATAAATTACTTTTAAAAACCCATGATACAAAGACAATGAAAGAGAGAGAAATTCTTACACACTTCGTTCAGGGGCTGTGATGCAACCTGGATCGACCATACCTAGACCCACAGCTGGGTGAGACATAAGGTTGGACACTCTTGCGGCTGAGAGGTTTGGTGAGGTTGGATGAGCAAACGCAGACCCTTTAAATTAATACTGCGTGACACCCATCGCATGGGTCCCAAATCTCCAGGTTCAAGGGCATCTTCCTACATCAAAAACATGCATGAGAAACCCAGAAGATGGTACAGCATGTGATCGGGAAAGGTTTCTAAAATGCACCTCATTTCTCATCTCCTTGTGCTCGGGTTCGCCATTCCAGCCACTTTCCTAGCAATCTCCCTACTTGGAGCATCAGCACCTTTAACCTCCTGTTCCGTACAGGTTGCAATTTGTACTGAGAATGAACGGGAAGAGGGGGAACCAATGAGAGACTAGATCTAGGTGTTGGGACAAGCACAGGTCACTCTATTTTCCCTTCAGAAAGAAGAATTAACCACAGGCTCAACCTGCCCCCCGGAAGTAGAACAGGGCCTGAAGCAATCCTGCGCTTTTGTGGCCAACTCCCAAAAAAGCGAGTTGAAAAATGGAGCTCAGGGGCACTGCAATTCACAAACCTGCAGAGTTATCAATGATAACTCTCGTCCACAAATATATTGAGGGAAGGCAACGAAGAGAATTTGAAAGCAAGGCAGAATTTCAGAAACAGACTTAAGGAGGTAGTTTCGAATCGCCTTTAAAGCAGATGAAAAGCGGCAAAACGTTGACAATGATACCCTTGGCCAAAAAGGGCGTATGCGTTTTTTCCTGAATATATTCAGGAAAAAACGCATACGCCCTTTTTGGCCAACCAAGCAACCTGGAAAGGCAAATCAGCGCTACAAACAAGTCTCGCTTCCCATCGGTCAAAAGGGCCATGCTGAAAAAAGTGTCAAAACCAGAAATGCAAGACAGGCCATGGAGAAATGGGAGCCTTGCTACACTGATGGGCGGGATGTAAATTGCCAACAGCCACTCTGGAGAAGTGTACGGTGTGTCCTGAAACATCTAAAAAACACAGCTTAGAGAGCATAGGTCACTTCCACTCATGGGCGTATAAATTGGGAAAACTAAAAATCAGCAAGACACAGGCACACCAAAGTTTAGGGCTGCTCTGTTGACAAGTACCTCCTCTTCATTACACCTTAAATATCTCAGGAAATAGGAAAATGGATAACGATGTTGTGGTCCTTATGTACAATGGAATATCACTCAGCCATGAAATCAATGTCATAAGGCTATTAGCAGCATGATGAGTGGATTTATGTTCGACGATTCTAAGTGAAATAAGTCACACAGAAAAAGACACTTATCATAAGATATCACTTATAGAGGGAATGTAAAAACCGTTACACTTGAACTGAATTACAAAACAGAACAGAGTCACACATGCAGAAAACACACTATGGCTGCTTAACGGGAAAGGTGAGGTGGGGTGATGCATAAAACAAGGGTTTCATATTAGCTCAAATACCGATCCATAAACCCAATATGTAATAGACAAGACCTACTCCTTGCTCAGTGAAGTGGATGCAACACCCCCTATTCAACGAACAAGAATATATCTGACTAGTAAAAATCTTAAAACCTATGTATTGATTTCTCTCTGTAAGTGAATCAAGTGGGTGTAAAGGGACATAAACACAGCAGTGAAAATCAGGTAAACCCCATTATAAAAATAAATTACTTTAAAATCCCAAAGAACAAAGACAGTCATAGAGGGAGAAATTTTTACATAATTCGTTCCGGGGCTGTGATGCAACCTGGTGTGACCATATCTAGACCCACAGCTGGATGAGAAATAAAGCTGGACACTCTTGGGGCTGAAGGTCTCTTTCCCTATTTACCAAATTGGGAACGTAGAAAGGCTGCCACCCTCTGGCCGTTACCTGCAAAAGCAGCTTTAAAACCTGTGCTAATGGTCACTTCATATGAACAAGTACTTCAGTGCTGTAAATGAAACGTGCCCTCAAAATGTCTTGAGGGAGGTAATGGCCAAAAATTTTCAAAATGTGACACTTACTTTAAGAAAACACTTTGAAGAACTAAGCTGTAATCACAGTTTGATAAATAAAAAGGGCATGCTTTAAAGCTCAATTTCAACAGATTATGGGACACATGCAAATTCAACCACAGATAGGTATCAGCTCGCACCTGTTAGAATAACCATCAGCAAGAAAACTACAAACAATAAATATTGAAGATGTTTTGGAGAAATGCATACCCTCAATTTTAAGTGGGACGTAACCTGGAAAGAGCCACTAATGAGAACTGAATGGTGGTGCCTTTAAAACATACACACTGAGCTACCATATGATACAGCAAGCCCACTCCTTGGCCTATAACATAAGAAGATATAACTGGAAAGACACAGGCAAGCAAATGTGCATTGCAGCAGTATTACAATAGCCAAGACATGGAGGCAACCAGAAAGTCCATCAAGAGGTGCGTGGCCAAAGAAGAACTGGTACACGTACAGATGGAATATTAGCCAGGGAAAAAAATGAAACAATGCCATTTGCAGCACCATGTATGATTCTTGAGGTAATCAGGCAAATTGTACTAAGTCAGAAAGCAAAAGACACATATCCTATAATATCACTTATAGGTCTTAGCTAAAAATTGATACCAATGAAGATATTTCCACAGAGAAATGCAATCACAGATTCATTAAACAAACTTATGGTTCACCAAATGGAAAGGTGTGAGGATTGGATACATTAGGATATTGGGGTTAAGATAGATATAGAAACACATGTGAAATATGTAATCACCAAAGACCTACGTAATACCAAGACAAGACTACTCAACATCGTGTCATAACCTACATGGGAAAATGATCCAAAGAAGAATAGATATATGTATATGTTTAAAAGAACCACATCTTTCACACCTAGAAGAAACAAAACATTTTAATTAAATTTGCTCTGACAAAAAATAAAAATTAAATTAAAAAAAGAACAAGAAGTAATGAGACATAAACTTAAGGGGCTATTTGCTGGCACATTGCATTCTAATTTACAACCAGAACATGACTTCCATTAAGGCTCTGTCATCACTAATAAAGCAGCTTTATAAGCAATGTTGAAGGTAGCTTAAAAGAAGTCTCACTAATTATTGATAGTAACAAGGAAACAAAGAAAAGTAAAAATCTCACTGCAAAAAGTATACATAGGGTAAGGATAGTAGATCAAACACTTATTAAACTTCTGTAAAGAATAAAAGACAACAGTAGTATGTTTTTTTAAAAAGAGAGGGCCCAAATAAATCTGAAATGAAAGAGATGATGTTACAACGGACACCACAGAAATACAAAGTATCCTAAGATACACACAGGGTAACTCAGGGCTCAGACTGGACGGAGCCCACTCTCCAGTCCCCTGTACATGACTTACAGGAGCCTCAGGAACTGAGGAGGGGGTCCCTGAGGAGAGGCTCAAGATAGAATATGGTAGACATTAACATGACTGCATTCATCTTAAACATGCCTGAACTACATTCACACGAGATGATTTTGTCCTGTATGTACATCGGCACCTCTAGTTGGAACTGCAGATCTTTGGCTTCAACACCTCTACTGACAACATTAGCGTCACCTGCTGTGGACCGTCTCCTATAGGATTTCTAGAATCACAAAACATCGAAGCTTCACAGGACCCAGAGTCTGTGCAACTCCACACAGAGTCTCAGAGTCTCAACTCCACTCAGATACTCCACTCTTGGAGGGCACACACAAAGTAGTGTGCACATCAGGACCCAGGGGAAGGAGCAGTGACCCTGTAGGAGAATGACCAGAACTACCTGCTACTTTTAGAGGGTCTCCTGCAGAGGCAGGTGGTGGCTGTGGCTGTGGCTCACCGTGAGGACAACGACACTGGCAGCAGAAGTTCTGGGAAATACTCCTTGGTGTGAGCCCTCCCAGAGTCCGCCATTAGCCCCACCAAGAGCAAGGTAGGCTCCAGGGCTGGGTCGCCTCAGGCCAAACAACCAACAGGGAGGGAACCCAGCCCCATGCATCAGCAGACAAGCGGATTCAACTTTTTATTAAAGTTTTATTTAATCCGTAGACAAGCGGATTAAAGCTCTGCCCACCAAAGCAACACCCAGCTCTACCCACCACCAGTCCTTCCCATCAGGAAGCTTGCACAAGCCTCTAAGATAGACTCATCCACCGGAGAGCAGACAGCAGAAGCAAGAAGAACTACAATTCTGCAGCCTGTGGAAGGAAAACCACATTCACAGAAAGATAGACAAAATGAAAAGGCAGAGGACTTTATACCAGATCAAGGAACAAGATAAAACCCCAGAAAAAAAAAAACAAAATGAGGTGGAGATAGGGAACCTTCCAGAAAAAAAATTCAGAATAATGATAGTGAAGTTGAGCCAAGACCTTGGAAAAAGAAAGGAGGCAAAGATCGAGAAGATGCAAGAAATGTTTAACAAAGACCTAGAAGAATTAAGGAACAAACACCTAGAAGAATTAAAGAACAAACAAACAGAGGTGAACAATGGAATAACTGAAATGAAAAATACACTAGAAGGAATCAGTAGCAGAATAACTGTGGCAGAAGAACGGATAAGTGACCTGGAAGACAGAAAGGTGGAAATCACTGCCATGGAACAGAATAAAGAAAAAGAATGAAAATAAACGAAGACACCCCAAGAGTCCTCTGGGACAACATTAAACGCAACAACATTCGCATTATAGGGGTCCCAGAAGGAGAAGAGAGAGAGAAAGGACCCGAGAATATATTTAAAGAGATAATGGTCAAAAACTTCCCTAGCATGGGAAAAGAAATAGCCACCCAAGTCCAGAAGCACAGAGTGTCCCAGGCAGGATAAACCAAAGGAGAAAAATGACAAGACACATAGTAATCAAATTGACAAAAATTAACGACAAAGAAAAATGATTGAAAGCAGCAAGGGAAAAATGACAAATAACATACAAGGGAACTCCCATAAGGATAACAACTGATTTCTCAGCAGAAAATCTACAAGCCAGAAGGAAGTGGCATGATAAATTTAAAGTGATGAAAGGGAAGAACCTACAACCAAGAGTACTCCACCCTGCAAAGAGCTCATTCAGATTTGATGGAGAAATCAAAAGCCTTACAGACAAGCAAAAGCTAAGAGAATTCAGCACCATGAAACCAGCTCTACACCAAATGCTAAAGGAACTTCTCTAAGTGGGAAACACAAGAGAAGAAAAGGACCCACCAAGACAAACCCATAACAATTAAGAAAATAGTAGTAGGAACATACATATCGATAATTACCTTAAACGTGAATGCACTACATGTTCCAACCAAAAGACACAGGCTCGCTGAATGGATACAAAAACAAGACCCATATATATGCTGTCTACAAGAGATCCATTTCAGACCTAGGGACACATACAGACTCAAAGTGAGGCGATGGAAAAATATATTCTATGCAAATGAAAATCAAAAGAAAGCTGGAGTAGCAATACTCATATCAGATAAAATAGACTTTAAAATAAAGAATGTTACAAGAGACAAGGAAAGGCACTGCATAATGGTCAGGGGATCAATCCAAGAAGAAGATATAACAATTATAAATATATATGTACCCAAAATAGGAGCAGCTCAATGTATAAGGCAACTGCTAACAGCTATAAAAGAGGAAATCGACAGTAACACAATAATAGCGGGGGACTTTAACAGCTCACTTACACCAGTGGAGATCAGCCAGACAGAAAATTAATAAGGAAACACAAGCTTTAAATGACACAATAGACCAGATAGAGTTAATTGATATTTATAGGACATTCCATCCAAAAACAGCAGATTACACGTTCTTCTCAACTGCACACGGAACATTCTCCAGGATAGATCACATCTTGGGTCACAGATAAAGCCTCAGTAAATTTAAGAAAACTGAAATCATATCAAGCAGCTGTTCCGACCACAATGCTATGAGATTAGAAATCAATTACACGGAAAAAACCGTAAAAAACACAAACACATGGAGGCTAAACAATACGTTACTAAATAACCAAGAGATCACTGAAGAAATCAAAGAGGAAATCAAAAACTACCTAGAGACAAATGACAACAAAAACACGATGATCCAAAACCTATGGGATGCAGCAAAAGGAGTTCTAAGAGGGAAGTATATAGCAATACAAGCCTACCTCAAGAAACAAGAAAAATCTCAAATAAACAATCTAACCTTACACCTAGAGGAACTAGAGAAAGAAGAACAAAACCCAAAGTTAGTAGAAGGAAAGAAATCATAAAGATCAGAGCAGAAATAAATGAAATAGAAACAAAGAAAACGAAAGCAAAGATCAATAAAACTAAAAGCTGGTTCTTTGAGAAGATAAGCAAAAATGATCAACCTTTAGCCGGACTCCAGAAAAAGAGGGAGAGGACGCAAATCAACAAAATGAGAAGTGAAAAAGCAGAAGTTACAACAGACACCACAGGAATACAAAGCATCCTAAGAGACTACTACAAGCAACTCTAGGCCAATAAAATGGACAATCTGGAAGAAATGGACAAATTCTTAGAAAGGGATAACCTTCTAAGACTGAACCAGGAAGAAATAGAAAATATGAACAAACCTATCACAAGCAATGAAATTGAAACTGTGATTAAAAATCTTCCAACAAACAAAAGTCCAGAACCAGATGGCATCACAGGTGAATTCTATCAAACATTTAGAGCAGAGCTAACACCCAACCTTCTCAAATTCTTCAAAACAATTGCAGCGGAAGGAACACTCCCAAACTCATTCTATGAGACCACCATCACCCTGATACCAAAATCAGACAGAGATACTACAAGGAAAGAAAATTATAGACCAATATCACTGATGAATATAGATGTAAAAATCCTCAACAAAATACTAGCAAACAGAATCGAACAACACATGAAAAGGATCATACACCATGATCAAGTGGGGTTTATCCCAGGGATGCGAGGATTCTTCAATATACACAAATCAATGTGATACACCATATTAACAAATTGTAGAATAAAAGCATATGATCATCTCAATAGATGAAGGAAAAGATTTTGAGAAAATTCAACACTCATTTACGATAAAAACTCTGCAGAGTGTGGGCATAGAGGGAAACTACCTCAACATAATAAAGGCCATATATGACAAACCCACAGCAAACAACATTCTCAATGGTGAAAAACTGAAAGCGTTTCCTCTAAGATCAGGAACAAGACGAGGATGTCCACTCTCACCACTGCTATTCAACATAGTTTTGGAAGTCCTAGCCATGGCAATCAGAGAAGAAAAAGAAATAAAAGGAATACAAAAAGGAAAAGAAGAAGTAAAATTGTCACTGTTTGCAGATGACATGATATCATAGATAGAGAATCCTAAAGATGCCACCAGAAAACCACTGGAGCTAATCAATGAATTTGGTAAAGTTGCAGGATACAAAATTAATGCACAGAAATTGCTTGCATTCCTATACACTAACAATGAAAGATCAGAAAGAGAAATTAAGGAAACAATCCCATTACCACTGCAACAAAAAGAATAAAATACCTAGGAATAAACCTACCTAAGGAAGTAAAAGACCTGTACTCAGAAAACTATAAGACACTGATGAAAGAAATCAAAGATGATATAAACAGATGGAGACATATACCATGTTCTCGGATTAGAAGAATCAATATTGTGAAAATGACTATACTACCCAAAGCAATCTACAGATTCAATGCAATCCCGATCAAAATACCTTTGGCATTTTCTACAGAACAAGAAAAAAAAATCTTAAAATTTGTAGGGAGACACAAAAGACCCTGGATAGCCAAAGCAGTCTTGAGGGGGGAAAAAAAAGAGCTGGAGGAATCAGACTTCCAGACTTCAGACTATATTGCAAAGCTACAGTAATCAAGATAATATGGTACTGACACAAGAACAGAAATATAGGTCAATAGAACAGGATAGAAAGCACAGAGATAAACCCACGTACCTATGGTTCACTAATCTATGACAAAGGAGGCAAGGGTATACAATGGAGAAAAGACAGTGTCTTCAGCAAGTGGTGCTGGGAAAACTGGACAGTTACATGTAAAAGAATGAAATTAGTACACTCCCTAACACCATACACAAAAATAAACTCAAAATGGATTAGAGACCTAAATATAAGACCAGCCACTATAAAACTCTTAGAGGAAAACATAAGCAGAACAGTCTATGACATAAATCACAGCAAGATCCTTTTTGACCCACCTCCTAGAGAAATGGAAATAAAAACAAAAATAAAAAAATGGGACCGAATGAAACATAAATTCTTTTGCACAGCAAAGGAAAACATAAGCAAGATGAAAAGACAACCATCAGAATGGGAGAAAATATTTTCAAATGAAGCAAATGGCAAAGGATTAATCTCCAAAAAGCAGCTCATGTAGCTCAATATCACAAAACCAAACAACCCAATCCAAAAATGGGCAGAAGACCTAAATAGACATTTCTCCAAAGAAGATATACAGGTTGCCAACAAACACATGAAAGGATGCTGAACATCACTAATCATTAGAGAAATGCAAATCAAAACTACACTGAGGTATCACCTCACACCAGTCAGAATGGCCATCATCAAAAAATCTACCAACAATAAATGCTGGAGAGGCATTTATTGGAGCAAAGGGAACCCTCTTGCACTGTTGGTGGGAATGTAAATTGATATAGCCACTAGGGAGAACGGTATGGGGGTTCCTTAAAAACTAAAAATAGAACTACCATACAACCCAGCAAACCCACTCCTGGACATTTACCCTGAGAAAACCATAATTCAAAAAGAGTCATGTACCACAATGTTCACTGTAGCTCTATTTACAATAGCCAGGACATGGAAGCAACCTAAGTGTCCATCAACAGATAAATGGATAAGGAAGATGTGGCACAAATATACAATGGAACATTATTCAGCCATAAAAAGAAACGAAATTGAGTTACTTTTAGTGAGGTGGATGGATCTAGAGTCTGTCCTACAGAGTGAAGTAAGTCAGAAAGAGAAAAACAAATACCGTATGCTAACACATATATATGGAATCTTAAAAAAAAAAGTTTATGAAGAACCTAGGGGCAGGAAAGGATTAAGGACACAGACGTAGAGAAAGGACTTGAGGACATGGGGAGAGGGAAGGGTAAGCTGGGACAAAGTGAGAGAGTGGTATGGACATATATACCCTACCAAATGTAAAATTGATAGCTACTGGGAAGCAGCCACATAGCACAGGGAGATCAGCTCTGTGCTTTGTGACCACCTAAAAGGGTGGGATAAGGGAGTGAGAGGGAGGTGCAAGAGGGAGGGGATATGGTGTTATATGTATACGCACAGCTGATTCACTTTTTTATACAGCAGAAACTAACACACAATTGTAAAGCAATTATACTCCAATAAAGATGTAAAAGAAAAAAAAAAGCCCAGAGATAAACCTACACACCTATGGCCCACTAATCTATGACAAAGGAGGCAAGGGTATACAAAGGAGAAAAGACAGTCTCTTCAATAAGTGGTGCTGGGAAAAATGGACAGCTACATGTAAAAGAATGAAATTAGAACACTCCCTAACACCATACACAAAAAATAAACTCAAAATGGATTAGAGACCAAAATGTAAGACCGGACACTATAAAACTCTTAGAGGAAAACATAGGAAGAATACTCTTTGACATAAATCACAGCAAGATCTTTTTTGATCCACCTCCTAGAGTAATGGAATAAAAAAAAATAAACATATGGGAGCAAATGAAACCTAAAAGCTTTTGCAAAGCAAAGGAAACTACAAACAAGACGAAAAGACAACCCTCACAATGGGAGAAAATATTTGCAAACGAATCAATGGACAAAGGATTAATCTCCAATGTATATAAACAGCTCATGCAGCTCAACAGTAAAAAAACAAACAACCCAATCCAAAAATGGGCAGATGACGTAAATAGACATTTGTCCCAAGAAGACATACAGATGACCAAGAAGCACATGAAAAGCTGCTCAACATCACTAATTATTAGAGAAATATAAACCAAAACTACAATGAGGTATCGCCTCACACGAGTTAGAATGGGCATCATCAGAAAATCTACAAGCAACAAATGCTGGAGAGGGTGTGGAGAAAAGGGAACCCTCTTACACTATTTGTGGGAATGTAAATTGATACAGTCACGATGGAGAACAGTATGGAGGTTCCTTAAAAAACTAAAAATAGAATTACCATATGACCCAGCAATCCCACTACTGGCCATATGCCCAGAGAAAACCATAATTCAAAAAGACATATTCACCACAATATTCATTGCAGCACTATTTACAATAGCCAGGTCATGGAAGCAACCTAAATGCCCATAGACAGACGAACAGAAAAGATGTGCTACATATATAAAATGGAATATTACTCAGCCATAAAAAGGAATGAAATTGGGTCATTTGTAGAGACGTGGATAGATCTAGAGACTGTCATACAGAGTGAAGTAAGTCAGAAAGAGAAAAACAAATATCGTATATTAACGCATACATGTGGAACCTAGAAAAATGGTAAAGATGAACCGGTTTGCAAGGCAGAAATAGAGACACAGATGTAGAGAACAAATGTATGGACACCAAGGGGGGAAAGTGGCAGGGTGGTGGTGGTGGGATGAATTGCGAGCCTGGGATTGACATATATACACTTATATGTATAAAATAGGTTACCAATAAGAGCCTGCTGTATAAAAAAATGAATAAAATAAATTCAAAAATTAAAAAATAAGTAATACTTAAAAAAATAAAACAGAAAAAAAAGTTCTGCCCTTCCCATAGACGTATTTATATGAATGAATTATTTCCATGCTTATATCCATAAATACAAAAAGAGGAATAAAACTTACCTTGAACCAAAAAAGAAAAAAAAAAAAAACAGAACCCACTGGTCATACAGAGGAAAACCCTATCAGGGCACTTGCTCCAGGGGTAAACAATTCTGAAGTTGGTCACAGGTGGGGAATCATCTCCCATGCAGCCAGCAGCCCCCACACGAGGAGCGTCCTCATTGCAAAGCTGGGGGACCGTGAGGAGGCGTCTCTGAGTAAACGTGAGCTGAGCCCCAGGCCAGCTGCTGCTGAACTTTTCCCACCCTTCCCAGGTAAAACACCTGAATGTGTGCAAAGACTTTAAAAACTAGAGGAAGGGGCTTGGAGTCACACCAGCGACAGCACGCAGGCCGACTTGGTGCCTGCAGGCCAGCCAGGATGGTCCTGGCCCCGGGCGCTCGTCTGGAAGCTTTCCATTTCCCTGCCTGAGGTACCCCTCCTGTCCCGGCCCCCACTGCTTTTTTCCTTCCTCACCTCTGCCCGGGGAGAAATTCCAGCAGCAAGTATGGGTGACACATCCTCTTCTTTAGCAGGTGGCAGCCCGGCAACTCCTGCAGAAAGTCCAGCAGAGCCCCAGTCACACTGGGCCACTCATAGAGCCGTGGGCCCTACTCCCTCCCACCAGCCCAACCCCGAGACTGCTGACGGGGCAGAGAATATGGCGTCAGGCACAGCTGCAGAGGCTTTTGCTGCCTGGAGGGGTGTTTATATTGACCTCAACCCAGGCACACCTGGGAAGGGCTGGCCGGCCGGGTCAGGCTGCCCAGGTCAGCCAATCCTCGCCCCTCAGGGGCTCAGAGTTGCAGGAAATGGGCCTTGCTGCACCGGCCAGATCCAAGGAACAGGTGTAGGGTCCCGAGAGTCAGGATAGATAAGGGGCGGCAGCCCTGGCTTGTTTTCGAATCATTTTATCTGGTCCATGAGTGGGAGACAACTTCAAGAAGACCCTCTGCTAATGAGAGGAACCCAGGAGTCAGGGAGAGGAGGGGTGGTGGGTGGAGACAGAGGCCTGGTGCCCCGGCTGCAGTGGAAGCCCCTGGAAGACCAGGCAGAGGGAGGCCGCACAGAGTGAAGCCTAGGGTCACAGACCTGTTGGAGCTGCTGTTTGTTAGTTCAAGCTCTGCTCTGAGGTGCTCTGTGTCAGCTCTGAGTGACAGGGGTGCTGGGGGTGCTCTGCAATGAGGGCTATGTGCACGGTTCCTGTGTGCCCAGCCCTGCCGGGGTACCTGTCCACGGGAGCTCCATATCCAGGGAGGGGCCTGCCCACGAGAGCCCCGTGGGCTGCTGCGTACCTGCCCAGGTGAGCTCCATATCCTGGGAGGGGCCTGACCACAAGAGCCCCGTGGGCTGCTGGGGACCTGGTAGAGGACGCCAGGACAGTCAGTGAAGCCACAGAGGATATACATCTAGTAGTTCCTAATTCCTACACCCTGCTGGTCATTCTACCATCCACCAGGACATGGCATTCTGTATTAGACTTCAATGATGCCTTCTTCTGTATTCCATTAGTCCCAGAGTCACAAGAAATTTTGGCTGTGAGTGGCAGGACTCAACCTACAACAAAAACAATACTGCTGGGCCGTCCTGCCCCAGGGGTTCAAAAATTCCCACACCATCTTTGGGGAAACGTTAGCTAAAGACCTAAAAGATCTACCTCTGGAGAAGGGAACCCTCCTTCAATATGCAGATGACATTCTGATCACCAGCCCGACTAAGGAGGCCTCTGAACTACCTAGCCAATAACAGATAGAAGGTGTCCAAGGAAAAGGCTCAAATATCACAAACTAAGGTGGCCTTCCTGGGCTTCATTCGCACAGAAGGTCGGAGAAGCCCACCCCAGGAAAGGGAAGAAGCCATTTGCAGCCTCACCTTTCCTGAAACTAGAAGACAGCTTAGGGGTTCCTGGGGAGACCGGGGTTTGCTGCATCTGGATCCCTAACTACAGTCTAATAGCTGGGCCTCTATATGAAACACTGAAAGGAAAAGATGATGATCCTTTTGAATAGAATCCAGAAGCGGCCTTTCAAGAATGGAAAGAGCAGTCAGTTCAGACCCTGGCCCTGGACCTCCCTAAGTTAGCTAAACCCTTTGACCTTTACATTCCTGGTCCAAGGCGAATCGCCCTTGGAGTATTAGTGCAAAAACTGGGACCACTTGAAATGGAACAATGCAAGAATGCCCTCCAGGCATTGGCCAGCCACCCCATCCGACCAGGATACTGGGGGTATCTAAAAACCTGGAAATCAGCAGCCCGCAAGGCCAGCTCCCTCCTAAGGGAAAAGGACGCCACTTGGTGATCCTAACCACCCACCATGCCCTGAAGTTGCAGGGATTGCTCCGTGGGCACAATGACCTCGAGTGAGGAGGCCCTCCAACACCAACCTCCAGAGAGACAACCTGGGGCAATGGGCCCCCATGACGACTCGTGTGACCATCACTTGACCTGGAGCTTCTCTCAGAAAACAACAAGAGTGTGCCCCAAAAGAGCAGACTATTGCTTACAGGACTTACTGCACCCAGAGCGGAGCTAATAAACTTGGCAGGGAAACCGTAAATAACGCTGCCACCATAGAAAAGCCTACAGACACCGCAGTGACGGCGGCCAATGAGACCGGCTGTACTCCTGGCTACTTCAAAAGGCCGTTGACTGAGTGGCCGTCATGGTCCTGGATCACCACCGGCCCTGGACTGTCTGGGAGTTGAGCAAGCAGGGCTCTGACACCTGGTGCTGTTTGTACGTTAATTCAGTGGCCTAACTGAAGAAAGCACAGACTACTGGTCAGAGCATCTAGGCTGGCAGAAACCATCAGCCTAAGGGGGCCGAACCAATGTGGAGCAGGGTAAAACCGCCCACCCCCCCCAGCGTCTCTGCACATCTCTTTCCTGGACCCTTAAAGGTCATTAGAATCTATAAAACTTCCAATGCTGGTGCTCAGGCAGACGAGCAGTGAGGGAGGAGGCCTGCGGACAATCAACCTCACCTGGAGGCTGCTGGGGAGAAGTCCTGCCCCTCCCCCCGGGTATGAGGACACCCAACTCAGCATGAAGCATTTACAGAAGACGTGTCTGCACCCTCAGCGCCCCAAGAATGAGGAATGGGACAAAAGGCAGAGGAGGGCTTTGTCACTGGCAAAGCCCATTAAAAATTCCTGGGAGATAAAAATAGAATCTGGGCAATAAAATAAAGTCTAACCATTTTTTCCTTTGTGCTTTCTCTAATTTCACTTGCTCCTAGGTTTCCACATGCAGAGGTCCCACACCCGACACTTCAGACCCGATTTCCTAGTGCAAAATGGCTGGGCTGACACCTCAGCTCGTGGGGCCCCGTGCAGACTCTGCGACATAGGAGCCTGAGCTCCAGCCAACCTGGCCCTCGAGAGCTCCGCCCCCTCCCTCCCGCTGATGCTGACAGGATCCCTACACAGCAGCCCGGCCCACAACCCGCAGGGGAGCACACACTCTCACCTCTCCATTCTCTGATCAAAATATAAAGTTTTCCTTTGCTTCTGAACCAAAGTCAGTCTCGATCTGCTGGCTCCAATGACACTGGGCAGGGAGACCCTTGTTGGGGCCCACTCTGCAGGATCAGTAACAGAATTTGAGAACATTGTAACTTCAATGAACAGATGTGTGAGCCAAACTGTAATTAACATAGAGCAGTGTATAAGGCTCGTGTAAAATAAGATGTTTCTAACACTTCCATTTGATATTTCCATCACTTTATTATAAGCAAGTTCAGTGGAGGGGTTTGTCTTATTTGTCAGGTCAAGAGTAGAGAAATGCAGTGATTTCTTTCCAAGGATGTACATCTAATAATCTTGGTTGAAGTTTCAACCTTGTTTGGAATGATTGTCCATTGAAAATGATACCTCTCTTTCAGCTCCTAGATTTCTGAGAAGTATAAAATCTTATATTTTTTATTACCAAAGGGGAAAGGTGGGAGGAGGGATAAATTAACAGTTTCAGATTAACATATACACACTGCTATGTATAAAATATATCATCAACAAGGAACTACTGTATAGCACAGGGAACTATACTCAATATTTTGTAATGACCCCTGAGGGGAAATAACCTGAAAAACAATAGATATCTATATTGACATCATCTATCAACTACAGATAAAATGGAAACTAAAGGAGGCCGATGGTGAGCGTTTCTGAACCTAAAGACTTCAATCATCTAAAGTTCGGACTCTGCCTACGGCCCAAGTCCCTTAATGAACACACATGTACCAGTAGCTTAAAAATTCCCCAGATTGGAGTTCGGGGAGACACTGATTTGGAAAAATCCCTTGTGTTCTCCTTACATACACGGGACCTTTCCTACAGCTAAAACATGCCTGTGACACCCAGAAGATGGAACACGGTTGGATCAGGAAGATTTTGGAAAAGGCACCAAAACGCCTAATTTCCTGGTTGTTGGGTTCACCCCTCCAGCCTTTTTCCTTAAAATCTCCCCACTTGAGGATGTCAGCACCTTCAACATCCAGTTGCACAGAAATCGGAATTTGTCCAAAGGAAGAAGGGGAAGGGGGAGAAACAAGGAGAGCCAAGCCCTAGATGTTCGGAGAGGCACATGTCACTCTACTGTCCAGTCAGGAAGAAGAATTAAGCAAAGGCTTAGCCTGCCACCGGGAACCAGAGTAGGGCCAGAAGCAAACGAGCAGTTCTGCGGAAAGCACCCAAAAAAGCGAGTTGAAAAATGGAGCTCAGGGGCACTGCAATTCACAAATATGCAGAGTTATAAATGATAACTCTCGTCCACAAATATATTGAGGGAAGGCAACGAAGAGGATTTGAAATCAAGGCAGAATTGCAGGAAACAGATTTCAGGAGTTAGATTCGAATCACCCCTAAAGCACATGAAAAACATCAAAACGTCGACAATGATGCACTTGGCCAAAAAGAGCATATGCGTTTTTTTCTGAATGAATTCAGGAAAAAACCCATAGGCCCTTTGTGGCCAACCAAGCAAGCCGGAAATGCACTTCAGCTCTACAAAGAAGTCTGACTTCCCATCGGTCAAAATGGCCTTCCTACAAAAGTGTAAAAACAAGAAAAGCAGGAGAGGCCAGGGAGTAAAGGGAGCCTTGTTACACTGATGGGTGGGGTGTAAATTGCCAATGATGACTCTGGAGAAGGGTATGGTGTTTCCTAAAACATCTAAAAAACACAGCTAGAGAGAAAGGGGCACATCGACTCATGGGCGTATAAATAGGGAAAACTAAAAATCAGCAAGACACAGGCACCCAAAACTTTAGGGCTGCTCTGTTGACAAGAACCTCCACTTAATTCCACCTTAAATATCCAAGGAAAGAGAAAAATGGATAAAGAAGTTGTGGTCCTTATGTACAATGGAATATCACTCAGCAATGAAATCAATGTCATAAGGGTAGTAGCAGCATGATGAGTGGATTTAAGTACAACGATTCTAAGTGAAATAAGTCACACAGAAAAAGACACTTCTCATAAGGTATCACTTATAGAGGGAATGTAAAAACCGTTACACTTGAACTGAATTACAAAACAGAACAAAGTCACACATGCAGAAAACACACTATGGCTGCTTAACGGGAAAGGTGAGGTGGGGTGATACATAAAACAAGGGTTTCAAACTAGCTCAGATACCGTTCCATAAACCCAATATGTAATAGACAAGACCTACTCCTTGCTCAGAGAACTGGACTCAACACGCCCTATTCACCGCACAAGAATATATCTGACTAATAATAATCGTAAAACCTATGTATTGATATCTCTCTGTTAGTGTGTCAAGTGGGTGTAAAGCGGCATAAACCCAGCAGTGAAAAGCAGCTAAACCCCATTATAAAAATAAACTACTTTTAAAAACCCATGAAACAAAGACAGTGAAAGAGATAGAAATTCTTACACAATGCGTTCAGGGGCTGTGATGCAACCTGGATTGACCATATCTAGACGCACAGCTGGATGAGACATAAGGGTGGACACTCTTGGGGCTGAGAGGTTTGGTGAGGTTGGGTGAGCAAACGCAGACCCTTTAAAGTAGTACTGCGTGGTACCCATCGCATGGGTCCCAAATCTCCAGGTTCAAGGGCATCTTCCTACATCGAAAACATGCATGAGAAACCCAGAAGATGGTACACCGTGTGATGGGGAAAGGTTTCTAAAACGCACCTCATTTCTCATCTCCTTGTGCCCGGGTTCGCCATTCCAGCCGCTTTACTAGCAATCTCCCTACTTGGAGCATCAGCACCTTTAACCTCCTGTTCCGTACAGGTTGCAATTTGTCCTGAGGATGAACGGGAAGACGGGGAACCAACGAGAGACTAGCTCTTGGTGTCGGGACAGGCACAGGTCACTCTATTTTCCCATCAGGAAGAAGAATTAACCACAGGCTCAGCCTGCCCCCCGGAACCAGAACAGGGCCTGAAGCCATCCTGCAATTTTGCGGCCAGCTCCCAAAAAAGCGAGTTGTAAAATGGAGGTTCAGGGCACTGCAATTCACAAACCTGCAGAGTTATAAATGATAACTCTCGTCCACAAATATATTGAGGGAAGGCATAGAAGAGGATTTGAAATCAAGGCAGAATTGCACGAAACAGATTTCAGGAGGTAGATTCGAATCGCCTTTAAAGCACATGAAAAGCGGCAAAACGTTGACAATGATGCCCTTGGCCAAAAAGGGCGTATGCGTTTTTTCCTGAATATATTCAGGAAAAAACGCATACGCCCTTTTTGGCCAACCAAGCAAACTGGAAAGCAAATCAGCGCTACAGAGAAGTCTCGCTTCCCATCGGTCAAAAGGGCCATGCTGAAAAAAGTGTCAAAACCAGAAATGCAGTACAGGCCATGGAGAAATGGGAGCCTTGCTACACTGATGGGCGGGATGTAAATTGCCAACAGCCACTCTGGAGAAGTGTACGGTGTGTCCTGAAACACCTGAAAAACACAGCTTAGAGAGCATAGGGCACTTCCACTCATGGGTGTATAAATTGGGAAAATTAAAAATCAGCAAGACACAAGCACCCCAAAGTTGAGGGCTGCTCTGTTGACAAGGACCTCCACTTCATTCCACCTTAAATATCCCAGGAAAGAGAAAAATGGATAAAGAAGTTGTGGTCTTTATGTACAATGGAATATCACTCAGCCATGAAATCAATGTCATAAGGTTAGTAGCAGCATGATGAGTGGATTTAGATACGACGATTCTAAGTGAAATAAGTCACACAGAAAAGGACCCTTCTCCTAAGGTATCACTTATAGAGGGAATGTAAAAACTGTTACACTTGAACTGAATTACAAAACAGAACAGAGTCACACATGCAGAAAACACACTATGGCTGCTTAACGGGAAAGGTGAGGTGGGGTGATACATAAAACAAGGGTTTCAAATTAGCTCAGATACCGTTCCATAAACCCAATATGTAATAGACAAGACCTACTCCTTGCTCAGAGAACTGGACTCAACACGCCCTATTCACCGCACAAGAATATATCTGACTAGTAATAATCTTAAAACCTATGTACTGATATCTCTCTGTTGGTGTGTCAAGTGGGTGTAAAGCGGCATAAACACAGCAGTGAAAAGCAGCTAAACGCCATTATAAAAATAAATTACTTTGAAACACCCATGAAACAAAGACAGTGAAAGAGAGAGTAATTCTTACACAATGCGTTCAGGGGTTGTGATGCAACCTGGATTGACCATATCTAGACGCACAGCTGGATGAGACATAAGGGTGGACACTCTTGGGGCTGAGAGGTTTGGTGAGGTTGGGTGAGCAAACTCAGACCCTTTAAAGTAATACTGCGTGGTACCCATCACATGGGTCCCAAATCTCCAGGTTCAAGGGCATCTTCCTACATCGAAAACATGCATGAGAAACCCAGAAGATGGTACACCGTGTGATGGGGAAAGGTTTCTAAAACGCACCTCATTTCTCATCTCCTTGTGCCCGGGTTCGCCATTCCAGCCGCTTTACTAGCAATCTCCCTACTTGGAGCATCAGCACCTTTAACCTCCGGTTCCGTACAGGTTGCAATTTGTCCTGAGGATGAACGGGAAGACGGGGAACCAACGAGAGACTAGCTCTTGGTGTCGGGACAGGCACAGGTCACTCTATTTTCCCATCACGAAGAAGAATTAACCACAGGCTCAGCCTGCCCCACGGAACCAGAACAGGGCCTGAAGCCATCCTGCGCTTTTGCGGCCAGCTCCCTAAAAAGCGAGTTGTACAATGGAGCTTCAGGGCACTGCAATTCACAAACCTGCAGAGTTATAAATGATAACTCTCGTCCACAAATATATTGAGGGAAGGCAAAGAAGAGGATTTGAAATCAAGGCAGAATTGCAGGAAACAGATTTCAGGAGGTAGATACGAATCGCCTTTAAAGCACATGAAAAGCGGCAAATCGTTGACAATGATGCCCTTGGCCAAAAAGGGCGTATGCGTTTTTTCCTGAATATATTCAGGAAAAAACGCATACGCCCTTTTTGGCCAACCAAGCAACCTGGAAAGGCAAATCAGCGCTACAAAGAAGTCTCGCTTCCCATCGGTCAAAAGGGCCATGCTGAAAAAAGTGTCAAAACCAGAAATGCAGGACAGGCCATGGAGAAATGGGAGCCTTGCTACACTGATGGGCGGGATGTAAATTGCCAAGAGCCACTCCGGAGAAGTGTCCGGTGAGTCCTGAAACATCTGAAAAACACAGCTTAGAGAGCATAGGGCACTTCCACTCATGGGGGTATAAATTGGGAAAATGAAAAATCAGCAAGACACAAGCACCCCAAAGTTTAGGGCTGCTCTGTTGACCAGGACCTCCACTTCATTCCACCTTAAATATCCCAGGAAAGAGAAAAATGGATAAAGAAGTTGTGGTCCTTATGTACAATGGAATATCACTCAGCCATGAAATCAATGTCGTAAGGTTAGTAGCAGCATGATGAGTGGATTTAGGTACGACGATTCTAAGTGAAATAAGTCACACAGAAAAGGACACTTCTCATAAGGTATCACTGATAGAGGGAATGTAAAAACCGTTACACTTGAACTGAATTACAAAACAGAACAGAGTCACACATGCAGAAAACACACTATGGCTGCTTAACGGGAAAGGTGAGGTGGGGTGACACATAAAACAAGGGTATCAAATTAGCTCAGATACCGTTCCATAAACCCAATATGTAATAGACAAGACCTACTCCTTGCTCAGAGAACTGGACTCAACACGCCCTATTCACCGCACAAGAATATATCTGACTAATAATAATCGTAAAACCTATGTATTGATATCTCTCTGTTAGTGTGTCAAGTGGGTGTAAAGCGGCATAAGCACAGCAGTGAAAAGCAGCTAAACCCCATTATAAAAATAAATTACTTTGAAACACCCATGAAACAAAGACAGTGAAAGAGAGAGAAATTCTTACACAATGCGTTCAGGGGCTGTGATGCAACCTGGATTGACCATATCTAGACGCACAGCTGGATGAGACATAAGGGTGGACACTCTTGGGGCTGAGAGGTTTGGTGAGGTTGGGTGAGCAAACGCAGACCCTTTAAAGTAATACTGCGTGGTACCCATCGCATGGGTCCCAAATCTCCAGGTTCAAGGGCATCTTCCTACATCAAAAACATGCATGAGAAACCCAGAAGATGGTACACCATGTGATGGGGAAAGGTTTCTAAAACGCACCTCATTTCTCATCTCCTTGTGCCCGGGTTCGCCATTCCAGCTGCTTTACTAGCAAGCTCCCTACTTGGAGCATCAGCACCTTTAACCTCCTGTTCCATGCAGGTTGCAATTTGTCCTGAGGATAAACGGGAAGACGTGGAACCAACGAGAGACTAGCTCTTGGTGTTGGGACAGGCACAGGTCACTCTATTTTCCCATCAGAAAGAAGAATTAACCACAGGCTCAGCCTGCCCCCCGGAACCAGAACAGGGCCTGAAGCCATTCTGCGATTTTGCGGCCAGCTCCCATAAAAACGAGTTGTAGAATGGAGGTTCAGGGCACTGCAATTCACAAACCTGCAGAGTTATAAATGATAACTCTCGTCCACAAATATATTGAGGGAAGGCAAAGAAGAGGATTTGAAATCAAGGCAGAATTGCAGGAAACATATTTCAGGAGGTAGATACGAATCGCCTTTAAAGCACATGAAAAGCGGCAAAACGTTGACAATGATGCCCTTGGCCAAAAAGGGCGTATGCGTTTTTTCCTGAATATATTCAGGAAAAAACGCATACGCCCTTTTTGGCCAACCAAGCAACCTGGAAAGGCAAATCAGCGCTACAAAGAAGTCTCGCTTCCCATCGGTCAAAAGGGCCATGCTGAAAAAAGTGTCAAAACCAGAAATGCAGGACAGGCCATGGAGAAATGGGAGCCTTGCTACACTGATGGGCGGGATGTAAATTGCCAAGAGCCACTCCGGAGAAGTGTCCGGTGAGTCCTGAAACATCTGAAAAACACAGCTTAGAGAGCATAGGGCACTTCCACTCATGGGGGTATAAATTGGGAAAATGAAAAATCAGCAAAACACAAGCACCCCAAAGTTTAGGGCTGCTCTGTTGACCAGGACCTCCACTTCATTCCACCTTAAATATCCCAGGAAAGAGAAAAATGGATAAAGAAGTTGTGGTCCTTATGTACAATGGAATATCACTCAGCCATGAAATCAATGTCGTAAGGTTAGTAGCAGCATGATGAGTGGATTTAGGTACGACGATTCTAAGTGAAATAAGTCACACAGAAAAGGACACTTCTCATAAGGTATCACTGATAGAGGGAATGTAAAAACCGTTACACTTGAACTGAATTACAAAACAGAACAGAGTCACACATGCAGAAAACACACTATGGCTGCTTAACGGGAAAGGTGAGGTGGGGTGATACATAAAACAAGGGTATCAAATTAGCTCAGATACCGTTCCATAAACCCAATATGTAATAGACAAGACCTACTCCTTGCTCAGAGAACTGGACTCAACACGCCCTATTCACCGCACAAGAATATATCTGACTAATAATAATCGTAAAACCTATGTATTGATATCTCTCTGTTAGTGTGTCAAGTGGGTGTAAAGCGGCATAAGCACAGCAGTGAAAAGCAGCTAAACCCCATTATAAAAATAAATTACTTTGAAACACCCATGAAACAAAGACAGTGAAAGAGAGAGAAATTCTTACACAATGCGTTCAGGGGCTGTGATGCAACCTGGATTGACCATATCTAGACGCACAGCTGGATGAGACATAAGGGTGGACACTCTTGGGGCTGAGAGGTTTGGTGAGGTTGGGTGAGCAAACGCAGACCCTTTAAAGTAATACTGCGTGGTACCCATCGCATGGGTCCCAAATCTCCAGGTTCAAGGGCATCTTCCTACATCAAAAACATGCATGAGAAACCCAGAAGATGGTACACCGTGTGATGGGGAAAGGTTTCTAAAACGCACCTCATTTCTCATCTCCTTGTGCCCGGGTTCGCCATTCCAGCTGCTTTACTAGCAAGCTCCCTACTTGGAGCATCAGCACCTTTAACCTCCTGTTCCATGCAGGTTGCAATTTGTCCTGAAGATAAACGGGAAGACGTGGAACCAACGAGAGACTAGCTCTTGGTGTTGGGACAGGCACAGGTCATTCTATTTTCCCATCAGAAAGAAGAATTAACCACAGGCTCAGCCTGCCCCCCGGAACCAGAACAGGGCCTGAAGCCATTCTGCGATTTTGCGGCCAGCTCCCATAAAAACGAGTTGTAAAATGGAGGTTCAGGGCACTGCAATTCACAAACCTGCAGAGTTATAAATGATAACTCTCGTCCACAAATATATTGAGGGAAGGCAAAGAAGAGGATTTGAAATCAAGGCAGAATTGCAGGAAACAGATTTCAGGAGGTAGATACGAATCACCTTTAAAGCACATGAAAAGCGGCAAAACGTTGACAATGATGCCCTTGGCCAAAAAGGGCGTATGCGTTTTTTCCTGAATATATTCAGGAAAAAACGCATACGCCCTTTTTGGCCAACCAAGCAACCTGGAAAGGCAAATCAGCGTTACAAAGAAGTCTCGCTTCCCATCGGTCAAAAGGGCCATGCTGAAAAAAGTGTCAAAACCAGAAATGCAGGACAGGCCATGGAGAAATGGGAGCCTTGCTACACTGATGGGCGGGATGTAAATTGCCAAGAGCCACTCCGGAGAAGTGTCCGGTGAGTCCTGAAACATCTGAAAAACACAGCTTAGAGAGCATAGGGCACTTCCACTCATGGGGGTATAAATTGGGAAAATGAAAAATCAGCAAGACACAAGCACCCCAAAGTTTAGGGCTGCTCTGTTGACCAGGACCTCCACTTCATTCCACCTTAAATATCCCAGGAAAGAGAAAAATGGATAAAGAAGTTGTGGTCCTTATGTACAATGGAATATCACTCAGCCATGAAATCAATGTCGTAAGGTTAGTAGCAGCATGATGAGTGGATTTAGGTACGACGATTCTAAGTGAAATAAGTCACACAGAAAAGGACACTTCTCATAAGGTATCACTGATAGAGGGAATGTAAAAACCGTTACACTTGAACTGAATTACAAAACAGAACAGAGTCACACATGCAGAAAACACACTATGGCTGCTTAACGGGAAAGGTGAGGTGGGGTGACACATAAAACAAGGGTATCAAATTAGCTCAGATACCGTTCCATAAACCCAATATGTAATAGACAAGACCTACTCCTTGCTCAGAGAAGTGGACTCAACACGCCCTATTCACCGCACAAGAATATATCTGACTAATAATAATCGTAAAACCTATGTATTGATATCTCTCTGTTAGTGTGTCAAGTGGGTGTAAAGCGGCATAAGCACAGCAGTGAAAAGCAGCTAAACCCCATTATAAAAATAAATTACTTTGAAACACCCATGAAACAAAGACAGTGAAAGAGAGAGAAATTCTTACACAATGCGTTCAGGGGCTGTGATGCAACCTGGATTGACCATATCTAGACGCACAGCTGGATGAGACATAAGGGTGGACACTCTTGGGGCTGAGACGTTTGGTGAGGTTGGGTGAGCAAACGCAGACCCTTTAAAGTAATACTGCGTGGTACCCATCGCATGGGTCCCAAATCTCCAGGTTCAAGGGCATCTTCCTACATCAAAAACATGCATGAGAAACCCAGAAGATGGTACACCGTGTGATGGGGAAAGGTTTCTAAAACGCACCTCATTTCTCATCTCCTTGTGCCCGGGTTCGCCATTCCAGCTGCTTTACTAGCAAGCTCCCTACTTGGAGCATCAGCACCTTTAACCTCCTGTTCCATGCAGGTTGCAATTTGTCCTGAGGATAAACGGGAAGACGTGGAACCAACGAGAGACTAGCTCTTGGTGTTGGGACAGGCACAGGTCACTCTATTTTCCCATCAGAAAGAAGAATTAACCACAGGCTCAGCCTGCCCCCCGGAACCAGAACAGGGCCTGAAGCCATTCTGCGATTTTGCGGCCAGCTCCCATAAAAACGAGTTGTAAAATGGAGGTTCAGGGCACTGCAATTCACAAACCTGCAGAGTTATAAATGATAACTCTCGTCCACAAATATATTGAGGGAAGGCAAAGAAGAGGATTTGAAATCAAGGCAGAATTGCAGGAAACAGATTTCAGGAGGTAGATACAATCGCCTTTAAAGCACATGAAAAGTGGCAAAACGTTGACAATGATGCCCTTGGCCAAAAAGGGCGTATGCGTTTTTTCCTGAATATATTCAGGAAAAAACGCATACGCCCTTTTTGGCCAACCAAGCAACCTGGAAAGGCAAATCAGCGCTACAAAGAAGTCTCGCTTCCCATCGGTCAAAAGGGCCATGCTGAAAAAAGTGTCAAAACCAGAAATGCAGGACAGGCCATGGAGAAATGGGAGCCTTGCTACACTGATGGGCGGGATGTAAATTGCCAAGAGCCACTCCGGAGAAGTGTCCGGTGAGTCCTGAAACATCTGAAAAACACAGCTTAGAGAGCATAGGGCACTTCCACTCATGGGGGTATAAATTGGGAAAATGAAAAATCAGCAAGACACAAGCACCCCAAAGTTTAGGGCTGCTCTGTTGACCAGGACCTCCACTTCATTCCACCTTAAATATCCCAGGAAAGAGAAAAATGGATAAAGAAGTTGTGGTCCTTATGTACAATGGAATATCACTCAGCCATGAAATCAATGTCGTAAGGTTAGTAGCAGCATGATGAGTGGATTTAGGTACGACGATTCTAAGTGAAATAAGTCACACAGAAAAGGACACTTCTCATAAGGTATCACTGATAGAGGGAATGTAAAAACCGTTACACATGAACTGAATTACAAAACAGAACAGAGTCACACATGCAGAAAACACACTATGGCTGCTTAACGGGAAAGGTGAGGTGGGGTGACACATAAAACAAGGGTATCAAATTAGCTCAGATACCGTTCCATAAACCCAATATGTAATAGACAAGACCTACTCCTTGCTCAGAGAAGTGGACTCAACACGCCCTATTCACCGCACAAGAATATATCTGACTAATAATAATCGTAAAACCTATGTATTGATATCTCTCTGTTAGTGTGTCAAGTGGGTGTAAAGCGGCATAAGCACAGCAGTGAAAAGCAGCTAAACCCCATTATAAAAATAAATTACTTTGAAACACCCATGAAACAAAGACAGTGAAAGAGAGAGAAATTCTTACACAATGCGTTCAGGGGCTGTGATGCAACCTGGATTGACCATATCTAGACGCACAGCTGGATGAGACATAAGGGTGGACACTCTTGGGGCTGAGACGTTTGGTGAGGTTGGGTGAGCAAACGCAGACCCTTTAAAGTAATACTGCGTGGTACCCATCGCATGGGTCCCAAATCTCCAGGTTCAAGGGCATCTTCCTACATCAAAAACATGCATGAGAAACCCAGAAGATGGTACACCGTGTGATGGGGAAAGGTTTCTAAAACGCACCTCATTTCTCATCTCCTTGTGCCCGGGTTCGCCATTCCAGCTGCTTTACTAGCAAGCTCCCTACTTGGAGCATCAGCACCTTTAACCTCCTGTTCCATGCAGGTTGCAATTTGTCCTGAGGATAAACGGGAAGACGTGGAACCAACGAGAGACTAGCTCTTGGTGTTGGGACAGGCACAGGTCACTCTATTTTCCCATCAGAAAGAAGAATTAACCACAGGCTCAGCCTGCCCCCCGGAACCAGAACAGGGCCTGAAGCCATTCTGCGATTTTGCGGCCAGCTCCCATAAAAACGAGTTGTAGAATGGAGGTTCAGGGCACTGCAATTCACAAACCTGCAGAGTTATAAATGATAACTCTCGTCCACAAATATATTGAGGGAAGGCAAAGAAGAGGATTTGAAATCAAGGCAGAATTGCAGGAAACAGATTTCAGGAGGTAGATACAATCGCCTTTAAAGCACATGAAAAGTGGCAAAACGTTGACAATGATGCCCTTGGCCAAAAAGGGCGTATGCGTTTTTTCCTGAATATATTCAGGAAAAAACGCATACGCCCTTTTTGGCCAACCAAGCAACCTGGAAAGGCAAATCAGCGCTACAAAGAAGTCTCGCTTCCCATCGGTCAAAAGGGCCATGCTGAAAAAAGTGTCAAAACCAGAAATGCAGGACAGGCCATGGAGAAATGGGAGCCTTGCTACACTGATGGGCGGGATGTAAATTGCCAAGAGCCACTCCGGAGAAGTGTCCGGTGAGTCCTGAAACATCTGAAAAACACAGCTTAGAGAGCATAGGGCACTTCCACTCATGGGGGTATAAATTGGGAAAATGAAAAATCAGCAAAACACAAGCACCCCAAAGTTTAGGGCTGCTCTGTTGACCAGGACCTCCACTTCATTCCACCTTAAATATCCCAGGAAAGAGAAAAATGGATAAAGAAGTTGTGGTCCTTATGTACAATGGAATATCACTCAGCCATGAAATCAATGTCGTAAGGTTAGTAGCAGCATGATGAGTGGATTTAGGTACGACGATTCTAAGTGAAATAAGTCACACAGAAAAGGACACTTCTCATAAGGTATCACTGATAGAGGGAATGTAAAAACCGTTACACATGAACTGAATTACAAAACAGAACAGAGTCACACATGCAGAAAACACACTATGGCTGCTTAACGGGAAAGGTGAGGTGGGGTGATACATAAAACAAGGGTATCAAATTAGCTCAGATACCGTTCCATAAATCCAATATGTAATAGACAAGACCTACTCCTTGCTCAGAGAACTGGACTCAACACGCCCTATTCACCGCACAAGAATATATCTGACTAATAATAATCGTAAAACCTATGTATTGATATCTCTCTGTTAGTGTGTCAAGTGGGTGTAAAGCGGCATAAACACAGCAGTGAAAAGCAGCTAAACCCCATTATAAAAATAAATTACTTTGAAACACCCATGAAACAAAGACAGTGAAAGAGAGAGAAATTCTTACACAATGCGTTCAGGGGCTGTGATGCAACCTGGATTGACCATATCTAGACGCACAGCTGGATGAGACATAAGGGTGGACACTCTTGGGGCTGAGAGGTTTGGTGAGGTTGGGTGAGCAAACGCAGACCCTTTAAAGTAATACTGCGTGGTACCCATCGCATGGGTCCCAAATCTCCAGGTTCAAGGGCATCTTCCTACATCAAAAACATGCATGAGAAACCCAGAAGATGGTACACCGTGTGATGGGGAAAGGTTTCTAAAATGCACCTCATTTCTCATCTCCTTGTGCCCGGGTTCGCCATTCCAGCTGCTTTACTAGCAAGCTCCCTACTTGGAGCATCAGCACCTTTAACCTCCTGTTCCATGCAGGTTGCAATTTGTCCTGAGGATAAACGGGAAGACGTGGAACCAACGAGAGACTAGCTCTTGGTGTTGGGACAGGCACAGGTCACTCTATTTTCCCATCAGAAAGAAGAATTAACCACAGGCTCAGCCTGCCCCCCGGAACCAGAACAGGGCCTGAAGCCATTCTGCGATTTTGCGGCCAGCTCCCATAAAAACGAGTTGTAGAATGGAGGTTCAGGGCACTGCAATTCACAAACCTGCAGAGTTATAAATGATAACTCTCGTCCACAAATATATTGAGGGAAGGCAAAGAAGAGGATTTGAAATCAAGGCAGAATTGCAGGAAACATATTTCAGGAGGTAGATACGAATCGCCTTTAAAGCACATGAAAAGCGGCAAAACGTTGACAATGATGCCCTTGGCCAAAAAGGGCGTATGCGTTTTTTCCTGAATATATTCAGGAAAAAACGCATACGCCCTTTTTGGCCAACCAAGCAACCTGGAAAGGCAAATCAGCGCTACAAAGAAGTCTCGCTTCCCATCGGTCAAAAGGGCCATGCTGAAAAAAGTGTCAAAACCAGAAATGCAGGACAGGCCATGGAGAAATGGGAGCCTTGCTACACTGATGGGCGGGATGTAAATTGCCAAGAGCCACTCCGGAGAAGTGTCCGGTGAGTCCTGAAACATCTGAAAAACACAGCTTAGAGAGCATAGGGCACTTCCACTCATGGGGGTATAAATTGGGAAAATGAAAAATCAGCAAAACACAAGCACCCCAAAGTTTAGGGCTGCTCTGTTGACCAGGACCTCCACTTCATTCCACCTTAAATATCCCAGGAAAGAGAAAAATGGATAAAGAAGTTGTGGTCCTTATGTACAATGGAATATAACTCAGCCATGAAATCAATGTCGTAAGGTTAGTAGCAGCATGATGAGTGGATTTAGGTACGACGATTCTAAGTGAAATAAGTCACACAGAAAAGGACACTTCTCATAAGGTATCACTGATAGAGGGAATGTAAAAACCGTTACACTTGAACTGAATTACAAAACAGAACAGAGTCACACATGCAGAAAACACACTATGGCTGCTTAACGGGAAAGGTGAGGTGGGGTGATACATAAAACAAGGGTATCAAATTAGCTCAGATACCGTTCCATAAACCCAATATGTAATAGACAAGACCTACTCCTTGCTCAGAGAACTGGACTCAACACGCCCTATTCACCGCACAAGAATATATCTGACTAATAATAATCGTAAAACCTATGTATTGATATCTCTCTGTTAGTGTGTCAAGTGGGTGTAAAGCGGCATAAACAGAGCAGTGAAAAGCAGCTAAACCCCATTATAAAAATAAATTACTTTGAAACACCCATGAAACAAAGACAGTGAAAGAGAGAGAAATTCTTACACAATGCGTTCAGGGGCTGTGATGCAACCTGGATTGACCATATCTAGACGCACAGCTGGATGAGACATAAGGGTGGACACTCTTGGGGCTGAGAGGTTTGGTGAGGTTGGGTGAGCAAACGCAGACCCTTTAAAGTAATACTGCGTGGTACCCATCGCATGGGTCCCAAATCTACAGGTTCAAGGGCATCTTCCTACATCAAAAACATGCATGAGAAACCCAGAAGATGGTACACCGTGTGATGGGGAAAGGTTTCTAAAATGCACCTCATTTCTCATCTCCTTGTGCCCGGGTTCGCCATTCCAGCTGCTTTACTAGCAAGCTCCCTACTTGGAGCATCAGCACCTTTAACCTCCTGTTCCATGCAGGTTGCAATTTGTCCTGAGGATAAACGGGAAGACGTGGAACCAACGAGAGACTAGCTCTTGGTGTTGGGACAGGCACAGGTCACTCTATTTTCCCATCAGAAAGAAGAATTAACCACAGGCTCAGCCTGCCCCCCGGAACCAGAACAGGGCCTGAAGCCATTCTGCGATTTTGCGGCCAGCTCCCATAAAAACGAGTTGTAGAATGGAGGTTCAGGGCACTGCAATTCACAAACCTGCAGAGTTATAAATGATAACTCTCGTCCACAAATATATTGAGGGAAGGCAAAGAAGAGGATTTGAAATCAAGGCAGAATTGCAGGAAACATATTTCAGGAGGTAGATACGAATCGCCTTTAAAGCACATGAAAAGCGGCAAAACGTTGACAATGATGCCCTTGGCCAAAAAGGGCGTATGCGTTTTTTCCTGAATATATTCAGGAAAAAACGCATACGCCCTTTTTGGCCAACCAAGCAACCTGGAAAGGCAAATCAGCGCTACAAAGAAGTCTCGCTTCCCATCGGTCAAAAGGGCCATGCTGAAAAAAGTGTCAAAACCAGAAATGCAGGACAGGCCATGGAGAAATGGGAGCCTTGCTACACTGATGGGCGGGATGTAAATTGCCAAGAGCCACTCCGGAGAAGTGTCCGGTGAGTCCTGAAACATCTGAAAAACACAGCTTAGAGAGCATAGGGCACTTCCACTCATGGGGGTATAAATTGGGAAAATGAAAAATCAGCAAAACACAAGCACCCCAAAGTTTAGGGCTGCTCTGTTGACCAGGACCTCCACTTCATTCCACCTTAAATATCCCAGGAAAGAGAAAAATGGATAAAGAAGTTGTGGTCCTTATGTACAATGGAATATAACTCAGCCATGAAATCAATGTCGTAAGGTTAGTAGCAGCATGATGAGTGGATTTAGGTACGACGATTCTAAGTGAAATAAGTCACACAGAAAAGGACACTTCTCATAAGGTATCACTGATAGAGGGAATGTAAAAACCGTTACACTTGAACTGAATTACAAAACAGAACAGAGTCACACATGCAGAAAACACACTATGGCTGCTTAACGGGAAAGGTGAGGTGGGGTGATACATAAAACAAGGGTATCAAATTAGCTCAGATACCGTTCCATAAACCCAATATGTAATAGACAAGACCTACTCCTTGCTCAGAGAACTGGACTCAACACGCCCTATTCACCGCACAAGAATATATCTGACTAATAATAATCGTAAAACCTATGTATTGATATCTCTCTGTTAGTGTGTCAAGTGGGTGTAAAGCGGCATAAACACAGCAGTGAAAAGCAGCTAAACCCCATTATAAAAATAAATTACTTTGAAACACCCATGAAACAAAGACAGTGAAAGAGAGAGAAATTCTTACACAATGCGTTCAGGGGCTGTGATGCAACCTGGATTGACCATATCTAGACGCACAGCTGGATGAGACATAAGGGTGGACACTCTTGGGGCTGAGAGGTTTGGTGAGGTTGGGTGAGCAAACGCAGACCCTTTAAAGTAATACTGCGTGGTACCCATCGCATGGGTCCCAAATCTCCAGGTTCAAGGGCATCTTCCTACATCAAAAACATGCATGAGAAACCCAGAAGATGGTACACCGTGTGATGGGGAAAGGTTTCTAAAACGCACCTCATTTCTCATCTCCTTGTGCCCGGGTTCGCCATTCCAGCTGCTTTACTAGCAAGCTCCCTACTTGGAGCATCAGCACCTTTAACCTCCTGTTCCATGCAGGTTGCAATTTGTCCTGAGGATAAACGGGAAGACGTGGAACCAACGAGAGACTAGCTCTTGGTGTTGGGACAGGCACAGGTCACTCTATTTTCCCATCAGAAAGAAGAATTAACCACAGGCTCAGCCTGCCCCCCGGAACCAGAACAGGGCCTGAAGCCATTCTGCGATTTTGCGGCCAGCTCCCATAAAAACGAGTTGTAAAATGGAGGTTCAGGGCACTGCAATTCACAAACCTGCAGAGTTATAAATGATAACTCTCGTCCACAAATATATTGAGGGAAGGCAAAGAAGAGGATTTGAAATCAAGGCAGAATTGCAGGAAACAGATTTCAGGAGGTAGATACGAATCGCCTTTAAAGCACATGAAAAGCGGCAAAACGTTGACAATGATGCCCTTGGCCAAAAAGGGCGTATGCGTTTTTTCCTGAATATATTCAGGAAAAAATGCATACGCCCTTTTTGGCCAACCAAGCAACCTGGAAAGGCAAATCAGCGCTACAAAGAAGTCTCGCTTCCCATCGGTCAAAAGGGCCATGCTGAAAAAAGTGTCAAAACCAGAAATGCAGGACAGGCCATGGAGAAATGGGAGCCTTGCTACACTGATGGGCGGGATGTAAATTGCCAAGAGCCACTCTGGAGAAGTGTCCGGTGAGTCCTGAAACATCTGAAAAACACAGCTTAGAGAGCATAGGGCACTTCCACTCATGGGGGTATAAATTGGGAAAATTAAAAATCAGCAAGACACAAGCACCCCAAAGTTTAGGGCTGCTCTGTTGACCAGGACCTCCACTTCATTCCACCTTAAATATCCCAGGAAAGAGAAAAATGGATAAAGAAGTTGTGGTCCTTATGTACAATGGAATATCACTCAGCCATGAAATCAATGTCGTAAGGTTAGTAGCAGCATGATGAGTGGATTTAGGTACGACGATTCTAAGTGAAATAAGTCACACAGAAAAGGACACTTCTCATAAGGTATCACTGATAGAGGGAATGTAAAAACCGTTACACTTGAACTGAATTACAAAACAGAACAGAGTCACACATGCAGAAAACACACTATGGCTGCTTAACGGGAAAGGTGAGGTGGGGTGATACATAAAACAAGGGTATCAAATTAGCTCAGATACCGTTCCATAAACCCAATATGTAATAGACAAGACCTACTCCTTGCTCAGAGAACTGGACTCAACACGCCCTATTCACCGCACAAGAATATATCTGACTAATAATAATCGTAAAACCTATGTATTGATATCTCTCTGTTAGTGTGTCAAGTAGGTGTAAAGCGGCATAAGCACAGCAGTGAAAAGCAGCTAAACCCCATTATAAAAATAAATTACTTTGAAACACCCATGAAACAAAGACAGTGAAAGAGAGAGAAATTCTTACACAATGCGTTCAGGGGCTGTGATGCAACCTGGATTGACCATATCTAGACGCACAGCTGGATGAGACATAAGGGTGGACACTCTTGGGGCTGAGAGGTTTGGTGAGGTTGGGTGAGCAAACGCAGACCCTTTAAAGTAATACTGCGTGGTACCCATCGCATGGGTCCCAAATCTCCAGGTTCAAGGGCATCTTCCTACATCAAAAACATGCATGAGAAACCCAGAAGATGGTACACCGTGTGATGGGGAAAGGTTTCTAAAACGCACCTCATTTCTCATCTCCTTGTGCCCGGGTTCGCCATTCCAGCCGCTTTACTAGCAAGCTCCCTACTTGGAGCATCAGCACCTTTAACCTCCTGTTCCATGCAGGTTGCAATTTGTCCTGAGGATAAACGGGAAGACGTGGAACCAACGAGAGACTAGCTCTTGGTGTTGGGACAGGCACAGGTCACTCTATTTTCCCATCAGAAAGAAGAATTAACCACAGGCTCAGCCTGCCCCCCGGAACCAGAACAGGGCCTGAAGCCATTCTGCGATTTTGCGGCCAGCTCCCATAAAAACGAGTTGTAGAATGGAGGTTCAGGGCACTGCAATTCACAAACCTGCAGAGTTATAAATGATAACTCTCGTCCACAAATATATTGAGGGAAGGCAAAGAAGAGGATTTGAAATCAAGGCAGAATTGCAGGAAACAGATTTCAGGAGGTAGATACGAATCGCCTTTAAAGCACATGAAAAGCGGCAAAACGTTGACAATGATGCCCTTGGCCAAAAAGGGCGTATGCGTTTTTTCCTGAATATATTCAGGAAAAAATGCATACGCCCTTTTTGGCCAACCAAGCAACCTGGAAAGGCAAATCAGCGCTACAAAGAAGTCTCGCTTCCCATCGGTCAAAAGGGCCATGCTGAAAAAAGTGTCAAAACCAGAAATGCAGGACAGGCCATGGAGAAATGGGAGCCTTGCTACACTGATGGGCGGGATGTAAATTGCCAAGAGCCACTCTGGAGAAGTGTCCGGTGAGTCCTGAAACATCTGAAAAACACAGCTTAGAGAGCATAGGGCACTTCCACTCATGGGGGTATAAATTGGGAAAATTAAAAATCAGCAAGACACAAGCACCCCAAAGTTTAGGGCTGCTCTGTTGACCAGGACCTCCACTTCATTCCACCTTAAATATCCCAGGAAAGAGAAAAATGGATAAAGAAGTTGTGGTCCTTATGTACAATGGAATATCACTCAGCCATGAAATCAATGTCGTAAGGTTAGTAGCAGCATGATGAGTGGATTTAGGTACGACGATTCTAAGTGAAATAAGTCACACAGAAAAGGACACTTCTCATAAGGTATCACTGATAGAGGGAATGTAAAAACCGTTACACTTGAACTGAATTACAAAACAGAACAGAGTCACACATGCAGAAAACACACTATGGCTGCTTAACGGGAAAGGTGAGGTGGGGTGATACATAAAACAAGGGTATCAAATTAGCTCAGATACCGTTCCATAAACCCAATATGTAATAGACAAGACCTACTCCTTGCTCAGAGAACTGGACTCAACACGCCCTATTCACCGCACAAGAATATATCTGACTAATAATAATCGTAAAACCTATGTATTGATATCTCTCTGTTAGTGTGTCAAGTAGGTGTAAAGCGGCATAAGCACAGCAGTGAAAAGCAGCTAAACCCCATTATAAAAATAAATTACTTTGAAACACCCATGAAACAAAGACAGTGAAAGAGAGAGAAATTCTTACACAATGCGTTCAGGGGCTGTGATGCAACCTGGATTGACCATATCTAGACGCACAGCTGGATGAGACATAAGGGTGGACACTCTTGGGGCTGAGAGGTTTGGTGAGGTTGGGTGAGCAAACGCAGACCCTTTAAAGTAATACTGCGTGGTACCCATCGCATGGGTCCCAAATCTCCAGGTTCAAGGGCATCTTCCTACATCAAAAACATGCATGAGAAACCCAGAAGATGGTACACCGTGTGATGGGGAAAGGTTTCTAAAACGCACCTCATTTCTCATCTCCTTGTGCCCGGGTTCGCCATTCCAGCTGCTTTACTAGCAAGCTCCCTACTTGGAGCATCAGCACCTTTAACCTCCTGTTCCATGCAGGTTGCAATTTGTCCTGAGGATAAACGGGAAGACGTGGAACCAACGAGAGACTAGCTCTTGGTGTTGGGACAGGCACAGGTCACTCTATTTTCCCATCAGAAAGAAGAATTAACCACAGGCTCAGCCTGCCCCCCGGAACCAGAACAGGGCCTGAAGCCATTCTGCGATTTTGCGGCCAGCTCCCATAAAAACGAGTTGTAAAATGGAGGTTCAGGGCACTGCAATTCACAAACCTGCAGAGTTATAAATGATAACTCTCGTCCACAAATATATTGAGGGAAGGCAAAGAAGAGGATTTGAAATCAAGGCAGAATTGCAGGAAACAGATTTCAGGAGGTAGATACGAATCGCCTTTAAAGCACATGAAAAGCGGCAAAACGTTGACAATGATGCCCTTGGCCAAAAAGGGCGTATGCGTTTTTTCCTGAATATATTCAGGAAAAAATGCATACGCCCTTTTTGGCCAACCAAGCAACCTGGAAAGGCAAATCAGCGCTACAAAGAAGTCTCGCTTCCCATCGGTCAAAAGGGCCATGCTGAAAAAAGTGTCAAAACCAGAAATGCAGGACAGGCCATGGAGAAATGGGAGCCTTGCTACACTGATGGGCGGGATGTAAATTGCCAAGAGCCACTCTGGAGAAGTGTCCGGTGAGTCCTGAAACATCTGAAAAACACAGCTTAGAGAGCATAGGGCACTTCCACTCATGGGGGTATAAATTGGGAAAATTAAAAATCAGCAAGACACAAGCACCCCAAAGTTTAGGGCTGCTCTGTTGACCAGGACCTCCACTTCATTCCACCTTAAATATCCCAGGAAAGAGAAAAATGGATAAAGAAGTTGTGGTCCTTATGTACAATGGAATATCACTCAGCCATGAAATCAATGTCGTAAGGTTAGTAGCAGCATGATGAGTGGATTTAGGTACGACGATTCTAAGTGAAATAAGTCACACAGAAAAGGACACTTCTCATAAGGTATCACTGATAGAGGGAATGTAAAAACCGTTACACTTGAACTGAATTACAAAACAGAACAGAGTCACACATGCAGAAAACACACTATGGCTGCTTAACGGGAAAGGTGAGGTGGGGTGATACATAAAACAAGGGTATCAAATTAGCTCAGATACCGTTCCATAAACCCAATATGTAATAGACAAGACCTACTCCTTGCTCAGAGAACTGGACTCAACACGCCCTATTCACCGCACAAGAATATATCTGACTAATAATAATCGTAAAACCTATGTATTGATATCTCTCTGTTAGTGTGTCAAGTAGGTGTAAAGCGGCATAAGCACAGCAGTGAAAAGCAGCTAAACCCCATTATAAAAATAAATTACTTTGAAACACCCATGAAACAAAGACAGTGAAAGAGAGAGAAATTCTTACACAATGCGTTCAGGGGCTGTGATGCAACCTGGATTGACCATATCTAGACGCACAGCTGGATGAGACATAAGGGTGGATACTCTTGGGGCTGAGAGGTTTGGTGAGGTTGGGTGAGCAAACGCAGACCCTTTAAAGTAATACTGCGTGGTACCCATCGCATGGGTCCCAAATCTCCAGGTTCAAGGGCATCTTCCTACATCAAAAACATGCATGAGAAACCCAGAAGATGGTACACCGTGTGATGGGGAAAGGTTTCTAAAACGCACCTCATTTCTCATCTCCTTGTGCCCGGTTTCGCCATTCCAGCTGCTTTACTAGCAAGCTCCCTACTTGGAGCATCAGCACCTTTAACCTCCTGTTCCATGCAGGTTGCAATTTGTCCTGAGGATAAACGGGAAGACGTGGAACCAACGAGAGACTAGCTCTTGGTGTTGGGACAGGCACAGGTCATTCTATTTTCCCATCAGAAAGAAGAATTAACCACAGGCTCAGCCTGCCCCCCGGAACCAGAACAGGGCCTGAAGCCATTCTGCGATTTTGCGGCCAGCTCCCATAAAAACGAGTTGTAGAATGGAGGTTCAGGGCACTGCAATTCACAAACCTGCAGAGTTATAAATGATAACTCTCGTCCACAAATATATTGAGGGAAGGCAAAGAAGAGGATTTGAAATCAAGGCAGAATTGCAGGAAACAGATTTCAGGAGGTAGATACGAATCGCCTTTAAAGCACATGAAAAGCGGCAAATCGTTGACAATGATGCCCTTGGCCAAAAAGGGCGTATGCGTTTTTTCCTGAATATATTCAGGAAAAAACGCATACGCCCTTTTTGGCCAACCAAGCAACCTGGAAAGGCAAATCAGCGCTACAAAGAAGTCTCGCTTCCCATCGGTCAAAAGGGCCATGCTGAAAAAAGTGTCAAAACCAGAAATGCAGGACAGGCCATGGAGAAATGGGAGCCTTGCTACACTGATGGGCGGGATGTAAATTGCCAAGAGCCACTCCGGAGAAGTGTCCGGTGAGTCCTGAAACATCTGAAAAACACAGCTTAGAGAGCATAGGGCACTTCCACTCATGGGGGTATAAATTGGGAAAATGAAAAATCAGCAAGACACAAGCACCCCAAAGTTTAGGGCTGCTCTGTTGACCAGGACCTCCACTTCATTCCACCTTAAATATCCCAGGAAAGAGAAAAATGGATAAAGAAGTTGTGGTCCTTATGTACAATGGAATATCACTCAGCCATGAAATCAATGTCGTAAGGTTAGTAGCAGCATGATGAGTGGATTTAGGTACGACGATTCTAAGTGAAATAAGTCACACAGAAAAGGACACTTCTCATAAGGTATCACTGATAGAGGGAATGTAAAAACCGTTACACTTGAACTGAATTACAAAACAGAACAGAGTCACACATGCAGAAAACACACTATGGCTGCTTAACGGGAAAGGTGAGGTGGGGTGACACATAAAACAAGGGTATCAAATTAGTTCAGATACCGTTCCATAAACCCAATATGTAATAGACAAGACCTACTCCTTGCTCAGAGAACTGGACTCAACACGCCCTATTCACCGCACAAGAATATATCTGACTAATAATAATCGTAAAACCTATGTATTGATATCTCTCTGTTAGTGTGTCAAGTGGGTGTAAAGTGGCATAAGCACAGCAGTGAAAAGCAGCTAAACCCCATTATAAAAATAAATTACTTTGAAACACCCATGAAACAAAGACAGTGAAAGAGAGAGAAATTCTTACACAATGCGTTCAGGGGCTGTGATGCAACCTGGATTGACCATATCTAGACGCACAGCTGGATGAGACATAAGGGTGGACACTCTTGGGGCTGAGAGGTTTGGTGAGGTTGGGTGAGCAAACGCAGACCCTTTAAAGTAATACTGCGTGGTACCCATCGCATGGGTCCCAAATCTCCAGGTTCAAGGGCATCTTCCTACATCAAAAACATGCATGAGAAACCCAGAAGATGGTACACCATGTGATGGGGAAAGGTTTCTAAAACGCACCTCATTTCTCATCTCCTTGTGCCCGGGTTCGCCATTCCAGCTGCTTTACTAGCAAGCTCCCTACTTGGAGCATCAGCACCTTTAACCTCCTGTTCCATGCAGGTTGCAATTTGTCCTGAGGATAAACGGGAAGACGTGGAACCAACGAGAGACTAGCTCTTGGTGTTGGGACAGGCACAGGTCACTCTATTTTCCCATCAGAAAGAAGAATTAACCACAGGCTCAGCCTGCCCCCCGGAACCAGAACAGGGCCTGAAGCCATTCTGCGATTTTGCGGCCAGCTCCCATAAAAACGAGTTGTAGAATGGAGGTTCAGGGCACTGCAATTCACAAACCTGCAGAGTTATAAATGATAACTCTCGTCCACAAATATATTGAGGGAAGGCAAAGAAGAGGATTTGAAATCAAGGCAGAATTGCAGGAAACATATTTCAGGAGGTAGATACGAATCGCCTTTAAAGCACATGAAAAGCGGCAAAACGTTGACAATGATGCCCTTGGCCAAAAAGGGCGTATGCGTTTTTTCCTGAATATATTCAGGAAAAAACGCATACGCCCTTTTTGGCCAACCAAGCAACCTGGAAAGGCAAATCAGCGCTACAAAGAAGTCTCGCTTCCCATCGGTCAAAAGGGCCATGCTGAAAAAAGTGTCAAAACCAGAAATGCAGGACAGGCCATGGAGAAATGGGAGCCTTGCTACACTGATGGGCGGGATGTAAATTGCCAAGAGCCACTCCGGAGAAGTGTCCGGTGAGTCCTGAAACATCTGAAAAACACAGCTTAGAGAGCATAGGGCACTTCCACTCATGGGGGTATAAATTGGGAAAATGAAAAATCAGCAAAACACAAGCACCCCAAAGTTTAGGGCTGCTCTGTTGACCAGGACCTCCACTTCATTCCACCTTAAATATCCCAGGAAAGAGAAAAATGGATAAAGAAGTTGTGGTCCTTATGTACAATGGAATATAACTCAGCCATGAAATCAATGTCGTAAGGTTAGTAGCAGCATGATGAGTGGATTTAGGTACGACGATTCTAAGTGAAATAAGTCACACAGAAAAGGACACTTCTCATAAGGTATCACTGATAGAGGGAATGTAAAAACCGTTACACTTGAACTGAATTACAAAACAGAACAGAGTCACACATGCAGAAAACACACTATGGCTGCTTAACGGGAAAGGTGAGGTGGGGTGATACATAAAACAAGGGTATCAAATTAGCTCAGATACCGTTCCATAAACCCAATATGTAATAGACAAGACCTACTCCTTGCTCAGAGAACTGGACTCAACACGCCCTATTCACCGCACAAGAATATATCTGACTAATAATAATCGTAAAACCTATGTATTGATATCTCTCTGTTAGTGTGTCAAGTGGGTGTAAAGCGGCATAAACACAGCAGTGAAAAGCAGCTAAACCCCATTATAAAAATAAATTACTTTGAAACACCCATGAAACAAAGACAGTGAAAGAGAGAGAAATTCTTACACAATGCGTTCAGGGGCTGTGATGCAACCTGGATTGACCATATCTAGACGCACAGCTGGATGAGACATAAGGGTGGACACTCTTGGGGCTGAGAGGTTTGGTGAGGTTGGGTGAGCAAACGCAGACCCTTTAAAGTAATACTGCGTGGTACCCATCGCATGGGTCCCAAATCTCCAGGTTCAAGGGCATCTTCCTACATCAAAAACATGCATGAGAAACCCAGAAGATGGTACACCGTGTGATGGGGAAAGGTTTCTAAAACGCACCTCATTTCTCATCTCCTTGTGCCCGGGTTCGCCATTCCAGCTGCTTTACTAGCAAGCTCCCTACTTGGAGCATCAGCACCTTTAACCTCCTGTTCCATGCAGGTTGCAATTTGTCCTGAGGATAAACGGGAAGACGTGGAACCAACGAGAGACTAGCTCTTGGTGTTGGGACAGGCACAGGTCACTCTATTTTCCCATCAGAAAGAAGAATTAACCACAGGCTCAGCCTGCCCCCCGGAACCAGAACAGGGCCTGAAGCCATTCTGCGATTTTGCGGCCAGCTCCCATAAAAACGAGTTGTAGAATGGAGGTTCAGGGCACTGCAATTCACAAACCTGCAGAGTTATAAATGATAACTCTCGTCCACAAATATATTGAGGGAAGGCAAAGAAGAGGATTTGAAATCAAGGCAGAATTGCAGGAAACAGATTTCAGGAGGTAGATACGAATCGCCTTTAAAGCACATGAAAAGCGGCAAAACGTTGACAATGATGCCCTTGGCCAAAAAGGGCGTATGCGTTTTTTCCTGAATATATTCAGGAAAAAATGCATACGCCCTTTTTGGCCAACCAAGCAACCTGGAAAGGCAAATCAGCGCTACAAAGAAGTCTCGCTTCCCATCGGTCAAAAGGGCCATGCTGAAAAAAGTGTCAAAACCAGAAATGCAGGACAGGCCATGGAGAAATGGGAGCCTTGCTACACTGATGGGCGGGATGTAAATTGCCAAGAGCCACTCTGGAGAAGTGTCCGGTGAGTCCTGAAACATCTGAAAAACACAGCTTAGAGAGCATAGGGCACTTCCACTCATGGGGGTATAAATTGGGAAAATTAAAAATCAGCAAGACACAAGCACCCCAAAGTTTAGGGCTGCTCTGTTGACCAGGACCTCCACTTCATTCCACCTTAAATATCCCAGGAAAGAGAAAAATGGATAAAGAAGTTGTGGTCCTTATGTACAATGGAATATCACTCAGCCATGAAATCAATGTCGTAAGGTTAGTAGCAGCATGATGAGTGGATTTAGGTACGACGATTCTAAGTGAAATAAGTCACACAGAAAAGGACACTTCTCATAAGGTATCACTGATAGAGGGAATGTAAAAACCGTTACACTTGAACTGAATTACAAAACAGAACAGAGTCACACATGCAGAAAACACACTATGGCTGCTTAACGGGAAAGGTGAGGTGGGGTGATACATAAAACAAGGGTATCAAATTAGCTCAGATACCGTTCCATAAACCCAATATGTAATAGACAAGACCTACTCCTTGCTCAGAGAACTGGACTCAACACGCCCTATTCACCGCACAAGAATATATCTGACTAATAATAATCGTAAAACCTATGTATTGATATCTCTCTGTTAGTGTGTCAAGTAGGTGTAAAGCGGCATAAGCACAGCAGTGAAAAGCAGCTAAACCCCATTATAAAAATAAATTACTTTGAAACACCCATGAAACAAAGACAGTGAAAGAGAGAGAAATTCTTACACAATGCGTTCAGGGGCTGTGATGCAACCTGGATTGACCATATCTAGACGCACAGCTGGATGAGACATAAGGGTGGATACTCTTGGGGCTGAGAGGTTTGGTGAGGTTGGGTGAGCAAACGCAGACCCTTTAAAGTAATACTGCGTGGTACCCATCGCATGGGTCCCAAATCTCCAGGTTCAAGGGCATCTTCCTACATCAAAAACATGCATGAGAAACCCAGAAGATGGTACACCGTGTGATGGGGAAAGGTTTCTAAAACGCACCTCATTTCTCATCTCCTTGTGCCCGGGTTCGCCATTCCAGCTGCTTTACTAGCAAGCTCCCTACTTGGAGCATCAGCACCTTTAACCTCCTGTTCCATGCAGGTTGCAATTTGTCCTGAGGATAAACGGGAAGACGTGGAACCAACGAGAGACTAGCTCTTGGTGTTGGGACAGGCACAGGTCATTCTATTTTCCCATCAGAAAGAAGAATTAACCACAGGCTCAGCCTGCCCCCCGGAACCAGAACAGGGCCTGAAGCCATTCTGCGATTTTGCGGCCAGCTCCCATAAAAACGAGTTGTAGAATGGAGGTTCAGGGCACTGCAATTCACAAACCTGCAGAGTTATAAATGATAACTCTCGTCCACAAATATATTGAGGGAAGGCAAAGAAGAGGATTTGAAATCAAGGCAGAATTGCAGGAAACAGATTTCAGGAGGTAGATACGAATCGCCTTTAAAGCACATGAAAAGCGGCAAATCGTTGACAATGATGCCCTTGGCCAAAAAGGGCGTATGCGTTTTTTCCTGAATATATTCAGGAAAAAACGCATACGCCCTTTTTGGCCAACCAAGCAACCTGGAAAGGCAAATCAGCGCTACAAAGAAGTCTCGCTTCCCATCGGTCAAAAGGGCCATGCTGAAAAAAGTGTCAAAACCAGAAATGCAGGACAGGCCATGGAGAAATGGGAGCCTTGCTACACTGATGGGCGGGATGTAAATTGCCAAGAGCCACTCCGGAGAAGTGTCCGGTGAGTCCTGAAACATCTGAAAAACACAGCTTAGAGAGCATAGGGCACTTCCACTCATGGGGGTATAAATTGGGAAAATGAAAAATCAGCAAGACACAAGCACCCCAAAGTTTAGGGCTGCTCTGTTGACCAGGACCTCCACTTCATTCCACCTTAAATATCCCAGGAAAGAGAAAAATGGATAAAGAAGTTGTGGTCCTTATGTACAATGGAATATCACTCAGCCATGAAATCAATGTCGTAAGGTTAGTAGCAGCATGATGAGTGGATTTAGGTACGACGATTCTAAGTGAAATAAGTCACACAGAAAAGGACACTTCTCATAAGGTATCACTGATAGAGGGAATGTAAAAACCGTTACACTTGAACTGAATTACAAAACAGAACAGAGTCACACATGCAGAAAACACACTATGGCTGCTTAACGGGAAAGGTGAGGTGGGGTGATACATAAAACAAGGGTATCAAATTAGTTCAGATACCGTTCCATAAACCCAATATGTAATAGACAAGACCTACTCCTTGCTCAGAGAACTGGACTCAACACGCCCTATTCACCGCACAAGAATATATCTGACTAATAATAATCGTAAAACCTATGTATTGATATCTCTCTGTTAGTGTGTCAAGTGGGTGTAAAGCGGCATAAGCACAGCAGTGAAAAGCAGCTAAACCCCATTATAAAAATAAATTACTTTGAAACACCCATGAAACAAAGACAGTGAAAGAGAGAGAAATTCTTACACAATGCGTTCAGGGGCTGTGATGCAACCTGGATTGACCATATCTAGACGCACAGCTGGATGAGACATAAGGGTGGACACTCTTGGGGCTGAGAGGTTTGGTGAGGTTGGGTGAGCAAACGCAGACCCTTTAAAGTAATACTGCGTGGTACCCATCGCATGGGTCCCAAATCTCCAGGTTCAAGGGCATCTTCCTACATCAAAAACATGCATGAGAAACCCAGAAGATGGTACACCATGTGATGGGGAAAGGTTTCTAAAACGCACCTCATTTCTCATCTCCTTGTGCCCGGGTTCGCCATTCCAGCTGCTTTACTAGCAAGCTCCCTACTTGGAGCATCAGCACCTTTAACCTCCTGTTCCATGCAGGTTGCAATTTGTCCTGAGGATAAACGGGAAGACGTGGAACCAACGAGAGACTAGCTCTTGGTGTTGGGACAGGCACAGGTCACTCTATTTTCCCATCAGAAAGAAGAATTAACCACAGGCTCAGCCTGCCCCCCGGAACCAGAACAGGGCCTGAAGCCATTCTGCGATTTTGCGGCCAGCTCCCATAAAAACGAGTTGTAGAATGGAGGTTCAGGGCACTGCAATTCACAAACCTGCAGAGTTATAAATGATAACTCTCGTCCACAAATATATTGAGGGAAGGCAAAGAAGAGGATTTGAAATCAAGGCAGAATTGCAGGAAACATATTTCAGGAGGTAGATACGAATCGCCTTTAAAGCACATGAAAAGCGGCAAAACGTTGACAATGATGCCCTTGGCCAAAAAGGGCGTATGCGTTTTTTCCTGAATATATTCAGGAAAAAACGCATACGCCCTTTTTGGCCAACCAAGCAACCTGGAAAGGCAAATCAGCGCTACAAAGAAGTCTCGCTTCCCATCGGTCAAAAGGGCCATGCTGAAAAAAGTGTCAAAACCAGAAATGCAGGACAGGCCATGGAGAAATGGGAGCCTTGCTACACTGATGGGCGGGATGTAAATTGCCAAGAGCCACTCCGGAGAAGTGTCCGGTGAGTCCTGAAACATCTGAAAAACACAGCTTAGAGAGCATAGGGCACTTCCACTCATGGGGGTATAAATTGGGAAAATGAAAAATCAGCAAGACACAAGCACCCCAAAGTTTAGGGCTGCTCTGTTGACCAGGACCTCCACTTCATTCCACCTTAAATATCCCAGGAAAGAGAAAAATGGATAAAGAAGTTGTGGTCCTTATGTACAATGGAATATCACTCAGCCATGAAATCAATGTCGTAAGGTTAGTAGCAGCATGATGAGTGGATTTAGGTACGACGATTCTAAGTGAAATAAGTCACACAGAAAAGGACACTTCTCATAAGGTATCACTGATAGAGGGAATGTAAAAACCGTTACACTTGAACTGAATTACAAAACAGAACAGAGTCACACATGCAGAAAACACACTATGGCTGCTTAACGGGAAAGGTGAGGTGGGGTGATACATAAAACAAGGGTATCAAATTAGTTCAGATACCGTTCCATAAACCCAATATGTAATAGACAAGACCTACTCCTTGCTCAGAGAACTGGACTCAACACGCCCTATTCACCGCACAAGAATATATCTGACTAATAATAATCGTAAAACCTATGTATTGATATCTCTCTGTTAGTGTGTCAAGTGGGTGTAAAGCGGCATAAGCACAGCAGTGAAAAGCAGCTAAACCCCATTATAAAAATAAATTACTTTGAAACACCCATGAAACAAAGACAGTGAAAGAGAGAGAAATTCTTACACAATGCGTTCAGGGGCTGTGATGCAACCTGGATTGACCATATCTAGACGCACAGCTGGATGAGACATAAGGGTGGACACTCTTGGGGCTGAGAGGTTTGGTGAGGTTGGGTGAGCAAACGCAGACCCTTTAAAGTAATACTGCGTGGTACCCATCGCATGGGTCCCAAATCTCCAGGTTCAAGGGCATCTTCCTACATCAAAAACATGCATGAGAAACCCAGAAGATGGTACACCATGTGATGGGGAAAGGTTTCTAAAACGCACCTCATTTCTCATCTCCTTGTGCCCGGGTTCGCCATTCCAGCTGCTTTACTAGCAAGCTCCCTACTTGGAGCATCAGCACCTTTAACCTCCTGTTCCATGCAGGTTGCAATTTGTCCTGAGGATAAACGGGAAGACGTGGAACCAACGAGAGACTAGCTCTTGGTGTTGGGACAGGCACAGGTCACTCTATTTTCCCATCAGAAAGAAGAATTAACCACAGGCTCAGCCTGCCCCCCGGAACCAGAACAGGGCCTGAAGCCATTCTGCGATTTTGCGGCCAGCTCCCATAAAAATGAGTTGTAGAATGGAGGTTCAGGGCACTGCAATTCACAAACCTGCAGAGTTATAAATGATAACTCTCGTCCACAAATATATTGAGGGAAGGCAAAGAAGAGGATTTGAAATCAAGGCAGAATTGCAGGAAACATATTTCAGGAGGTAGATACGAATCGCCTTTAAAGCACATGAAAAGCGGCAAAACGTTGACAATGATGCCCTTGGCCAAAAAGGGCGTATGCGTTTTTTCCTGAATATATTCAGGAAAAAACGCATACGCCCTTTTTGGCCAACCAAGCAACCTGGAAAGGCAAATCAGCGCTACAAAGAAGTCTCGCTTCCCATCGGTCAAAAGGGCCATGCTGAAAAAAGTGTCAAAACCAGAAATGCAGGACAGGCCATGGAGAAATGGGAGCCTTGCTACACTGATGGGCGGGATGTAAATTGCCAAGAGCCACTCCGGAGAAGTGTCCGGTGAGTCCTGAAACATCTGAAAAACACAGCTTAGAGAGCATAGGGCACTTCCACTCATGGGGGTATAAATTGGGAAAATGAAAAATCAGCAAAACACAAGCACCCCAAAGTTTAGGGCTGCTCTGTTGACCAGGACCTCCACTTCATTCCACCTTAAATATCCCAGGAAAGAGAAAAATGGATAAAGAAGTTGTGGTCCTTATGTACAATGGAATATCACTCAGCCATGAAATCAATGTCGTAAGGTTAGTAGCAGCATGATGAGTGGATTTAGGTACGACGATTCTAAGTGAAATAAGTCACACAGAAAAGGACACTTCTCATAAGGTATCACTGATAGAGGGAATGTAAAAACCGTTACACTTGAACTGAATTACAAAACAGAACAAAGTCACACATGCAGAAAACACACTATGGCTGCTTAACGGGAAAGGTGAGGTGGGGTGATACATAAAACAAGGGTATCAAATTAGCTCAGATACCGTTCCATAAACCCAATATGTAATAGACAAGACCTACTCCTTGCTCAGAGAACTGGACTCAACACGCCCTATTCACCGCACAAGAATATATCTGACTAATAATAATCGTAAAACCTATGTATTGATATCTCTCTGTTAGTGTGTCAAGTAGGTGTAAAGCGGCATAAGCACAGCAGTGAAAAGCAGCTAAACCCCATTATAAAAATAAATTACTTTGAAACACCCATGAAACAAAGACAGTGAAAGAGAGAGAAATTCTTACACAATGCGTTCAGGGGCTGTGATGCAACCTGGATTGACCATATCTAGACGCACAGCTGGATGAGACATAAGGGTGGACACTCTTGGGGCTGAGAGGTTTGGTGAGGTTGGGTGAGCAAACGCAGACCCTTTAAAGTAATACTGCGTGGTACCCATCGCATGGGTCCCAAATCTCCAGGTTCAAGGGCATCTTCCTACATCAAAAACATGCATGAGAAACCCAGAAGATGGTACACCGTGTGATGGGGAAAGGTTTCTAAAACGCACCTCATTTCTCATCTCCTTGTGCCCGGGTTCGCCATTCCAGCTGCTTTACTAGCAAGCTCCCTACTTGGAGCATCAGCACCTTTAACCTCCTGTTCCATGCAGGTTGCAATTTGTCCTGAGGATAAACGGGAAGACGTGGAACCAACGAGAGACTAGCTCTTGGTGTTGGGACAGGCACAGGTCATTCTATTTTCCCATCAGAAAGAAGAATTAACCACAGGCTCAGCCTGCCCCCCGGAACCAGAACAGGGCCTGAAGCCATTCTGCGATTTTGCGGCCAGCTCCCATAAAAACGAGTTGTAAAATGGAGGTTCAGGGCACTGCAATTCACAAACCTGCAGAGTTATAAATGATAACTCTCGTCCACAAATATATTGAGGGAAGGCAAAGAAGAGGATTTGAAATCAAGGCAGAATTGCAGGAAACAGATTTCAGGAGGTAGATACGAATCGCCTTTAAAGCACATGAAAAGCGGCAAATCGTTGACAATGATGCCCTTGGCCAAAAAGGGCGTATGCGTTTTTTCCTGAATATATTCAGGAAAAAACGCATACGCCCTTTTTGGCCAACCAAGCAACCTGGAAAGGCAAATCAGCGCTACAAAGAAGTCTCGCTTCCCATCGGTCAAAAGGGCCATGCTGAAAAAAGTGTCAAAACCAGAAATGCAGGACAGGCCATGGAGAAATGGGAGCCTTGCTACACTGATGGGCGGGATGTAAATTGCCAAGAGCCACTCCGGAGAAGTGTCCGGTGAGTCCTGAAACATCTGAAAAACACAGCTTAGAGAGCATAGGGCACTTCCACTCATGGGGGTATAAATTGGGAAAATGAAAAATCAGCAAGACACAAGCACCCCAAAGTTTAGGGCTGCTCTGTTGACCAGGACCTCCACTTCATTCCACCTTAAATATCCCAGGAAAGAGAAAAATGGATAAAGAAGTTGTGGTCCTTATGTACAATGGAATATCACTCAGCCATGAAATCAATGTCGTAAGGTTAGTAGCAGCATGATGAGTGGATTTAGGTACGACGATTCTAAGTGAAATAAGTCACACAGAAAAGGACACTTCTCATAAGGTATCACTGATAGAGGGAATGTAAAAACCGTTACACTTGAACTGAATTACAAAACAGAACAGAGTCACACATGCAGAAAACACACTATGGCTGCTTAACGGGAAAGGTGAGGTGGGGTGATACATAAAACAAGGGTATCAAATTAGCTCAGATACCGTTCCATAAACCCAATATGTAATAGACAAGACCTACTCCTTGCTCAGAGAACTGGACTCAACACGCCCTATTCACCGCACAAGAATATATCTGACTAATAATAATCGTAAAACCTATGTATTGATATCTCTCTGTTAGTGTGTCAAGTGGGTGTAAAGCGGCATAAGCACAGCAGTGAAAAGCAGCTAAACCCCATTATAAAAATAAATTACTTTGAAACACCCATGAAACAAAGACAGTGAAAGAGAGAGAAATTCTTACACAATGCGTTCAGGGGCTGTGATGCAACCTGGATTGACCATATCTAGACGCACAGCTGGATGAGACATAAGGGTGGACACTCTTGGGGCTGAGAGGTTTGGTGAGGTTGGGTGAGCAAACGCAGACCCTTTAAAGTAATACTGCGTGGTACCCATCGCATGGGTCCCAAATCTCCAGGTTCAAGGGCATCTTCCTACATCAAAAACATGCATGAGAAACCCAGAAGATGGTACACCATGTGATGGGGAAAGGTTTCTAAAACGCACCTCATTTCTCATCTCCTTGTGCCCGGGTTCGCCATTCCAGCTGCTTTACTAGCAAGCTCCCTACTTGGAGCATCAGCACCTTTAACCTCCTGTTCCATGCACGTTGCAATTTGTCCTGAGGATAAACGGGAAGACGTGGAACCAACGAGAGACTAGCTCTTGGTGTTGGGACAGGCACAGGTCACTCTATTTTCCCATCAGAAAGAAGAATTAACCACAGGCTCAGCCTGCCCCCCGGAACCAGAACAGGGCCTGAAGCCATTCTGCGATTTTGCGGCCAGCTCCCATAAAAACGAGTTGTAGAATGGAGGTTCAGGGCACTGCAATTCACAAACCTGCAGAGTTATAAATGATAACTCTCGTCCACAAATATATTGAGGGAAGGCAAAGAAGAGGATTTGAAATCAAGGCAGAATTGCAGGAAACATATTTCAGGAGGTAGATACGAATCGCCTTTAAAGCACATGAAAAGCGGCAAAACGTTGACAATGATGCCCTTGGCCAAAAAGGGCGTATGCGTTTTTTCCTGAATATATTCAGGAAAAAACGCATACGCCCTTTTTGGCCAACCAAGCAACCTGGAAAGGCAAATCAGCGCTACAAAGAAGTCTCGCTTCCCATCGGTCAAAAGGGCCATGCTGAAAAAAGTGTCAAAACCAGAAATGCAGGACAGGCCATGGAGAAATGGGAGCCTTGCTACACTGATGGGCGGGATGTAAATTGCCAAGAGCCACTCCGGAGAAGTGTCCGGTGAGTCCTGAAACATCTGAAAAACACAGCTTAGAGAGCATAGGGCACTTCCACTCATGGGGGTATAAATTGGGAAAATGAAAAATCAGCAAAACACAAGCACCCCAAAGTTTAGGGCTGCTCTGTTGACCAGGACCTCCACTTCATTCCACCTTAAATATCCCAGGAAAGAGAAAAATGGATAAAGAAGTTGTGGTCCTTATGTACAATGGAATATCACTCAGCCATGAAATCAATGTCGTAAGGTTAGTAGCAGCATGATGAGTGGATTTAGGTACGACGATTCTAAGTGAAATAAGTCACACAGAAAAGGACACTTCTCATAAGGTATCACTGATAGAGGGAATGTAAAAACCGTTACACTTGAACTGAATTACAAAACAGAACAGAGTCACACATGCAGAAAACACACTATGGCTGCTTAACGGGAAAGGTGAGGTGGGGTGATACATAAAACAAGGGTATCAAATTAGCTCAGATACCGTTCCATAAACCCAATATGTAATAGACAAGACCTACTCCTTGCTCAGAGAACTGGACTCAACACGCCCTATTCACCGCACAAGAATATATCTGACTAATAATAATCGTAAAACCTATGTATTGATATCTCTCTGTTAGTGTGTCAAGTGGGTGTAAAGCGGCATAAACACAGCAGTGAAAATCAGCTAAACCCCATTATAAAAATAAATTACTTTGAAACACCCATGAAACAAAGACAGTGAAAGAGAGAGAAATTCTTACACAATGCGTTCAGGGGCTGTGATGCAACCTGGATTGACCATATCTAGACGCACAGCTGGATGAGACATAAGGGTGGACACTCTTGGGGCTGAGACGTTTGGTGAGGTTGGGTGAGCAAACGCAGACCCTTTAAAGTAATACTGCGTGGTACCCATCGCATGGGTCCCAAATCTCCAGGTTCAAGGGCATCTTCCTACATCAAAAACATGCATGAGAAACCCAGAAGATGGTACACCGTGTGATGGGGAAAGGTTTCTAAAACGCACCTCATTTCTCATCTCCTTGTGCCCGGGTTCGCCATTCCAGCTGCTTTACTAGCAAGCTCCCTACTTGGAGCATCAGCACCTTTAACCTCCTGTTCCATGCAGGTTGCAATTTGTCCTGAGGATAAACGGGAAGACGTGGAACCAACGAGAGACTAGCTCTTGGTGTTGGGACAGGCACAGGTCACTCTATTTTCCCATCAGAAAGAAGAATTAACCACAGGCTCAGCCTGCCCCCCGGAACCAGAACAGGGCCTGAAGCCATTCTGCGATTTTGCGGCCAGCTCCCATAAAAACGAGTTGTAAAATGGAGGTTCAGGGCACTGCAATTCACAAACCTGCAGAGTTATAAATGATAACTCTCGTCCACAAATATATTGAGGGAAGGCAAAGAAGAGGATTTGAAATCAAGGCAGAATTGCAGGAAACAGATTTCAGGAGGTAGATACGAATCGCCTTTAAAGCACATGAAAAGCGGCAAAAAGTTGACAATGATGCCCTTGGCCAAAAAGGGCGTATGCGTTTTTTCCTGAATATATTCAGGAAAAAACGCATACGCCCTTTTTGGCCAACCAAGCAACCTGGAAAGGCAAATCAGCGCTACAAAGAAGTCTCGCTTCCCATCGGTCAAAAGGGCCATGCTGAAAAAAGTGTCAAAACCAGAAATGCAGGACAGGCCATGGAGAAATGGGAGCCTTGCTACACTGATGGGCGGGATGTAAATTGCCAAGAGCCACTCTGGAGAAGTGTCCGGTGAGTCCTGAAACATCTGAAAAACACAGCTTAGAGAGCATAGGGCACTTCCACTCATGGGGGTATAAATTGGGAAAATTAAAAATCAGCAAGACACAAGCACCCCAAAGTTTAGGGCTGCTCTGTTGACCAGGACCTCCACTTCATTCCACCTTAAATATCCCAGGAAAGAGAAAAATGGATAAAGAAGTTGTGGTCCTTATGTACAATGGAATATCACTCAGCCATGAAATCAATGTCGTAAGGTTAGTAGCAGCATGATGAGTGGATTTAGGTACGACGATTCTAAGTGAAATAAGTCACACAGAAAAGGACACTTCTCATAAGGTATCACTGATAGAGGGAATGTAAAAACCGTTACACTTGAACTGAATTACAAAACAGAACAGAGTCACACATGCAGAAAACACACTATGGCTGCTTAACGGGAAAGGTGAGGTGGGGTGATACATAAAACAAGGGTATCAAATTAGCTCAGATACCGTTCCATAAACCCAATATGTAATAGACAAGACCTACTCCTTGCTCAGAGAACTGGACTCAACACGCCCTATTCACCGCACAAGAATATATCTGACTAATAATAATCGTAAAACCTATGTATTGATATCTCTCTGTTAGTGTGTCAAGTGGGTGTAAAGCGGCATAAGCACAGCAGTGAAAAGCAGCTAAACCCCATTATAAAAATAAACTACTTTGAAACACCCATGAAACAAAGACAGTGAAAGAGAGAGAAATTCTTACACAATGCGTTCAGGGGCTGTGATGCAACCTGGATTGACCATATCTAGACGCACAGCTGGATGAGACATAAGGGTGGACACTCTTGGGGCTGAGAGGTTTGGTGAGGTTGGGTGAGCAAACGCAGACCCTTTAAAGTAATACTGCGTGGTACCCATCGCATGGGTCCCAAATCTCCAGGTTCAAGGGCATCTTCCTACATCAAAAACATGCATGAGAAACCCAGAAGATGGTACACCATGTGATGGGGAAAAGTTTCTAAAACGCACCTCATTTCTCATCTCCTTGTGCCCGGGTTCGCCATTCCAGCTGCTTTACTAGCAAGCTCCCTACTTGGAGCATCAGCACCTTTAACCTCCTGTTCCATGCAGGTTGCAATTTGTCCTGAGGATAAACGGGAAGACGTGGAACCAACGAGAGACTAGCTCTTGGTGTTGGGACAGGCACAGGTCACTCTATTTTCCCATCAGAAAGAAGAATTAACCACAGGCTCAGCCTGCCCCCCGGAACCAGAACAGGGCCTGAAGCCATTCTGCGATTTTGCGGCCAGCTCCCATAAAAACGAGTTGTAGAATGGAGGTTCAGGGCACTGCAATTCACAAACCTGCAGAGTTATAAATGATAACTCTCGTCCACAAATATATTGAGGGAAGGCAAAGAAGAGGATTTGAAATCAAGGCAGAATTGCAGGAAACATATTTCAGGAGGTAGATACGAATCGCCTTTAAAGCACATGAAAAGCGGCAAAACGTTGACAATGATGCCCTTGGCCAAAAAGGGCGTATGCGTTTTTTCCTGAATATATTCAGGAAAAAACGCATACGCCCTTTTTGGCCAACCAAGCAACCTGGAAAGGCAAATCAGCGCTACAAAGAAGTCTCGCTTCCCATCGGTCAAAAGGGCCATGCTGAAAAAAGTGTCAAAACCAGAAATGCAGGACAGGCCATGGAGAAATGGGAGCCTTGCTACACTGATGGGCGGGATGTAAATTGCCAAGAGCCACTCCGGAGAAGTGTCCGGTGAGTCCTGAAACATCTGAAAAACACAGCTTAGAGAGCATAGGGCACTTCCACTCATGGGGGTATAAATTGGGAAAATGAAAAATCAGCAAAACACAAGCACCCCAAAGTTTAGGGCTGCTCTGTTGACCAGGACCTCCACTTCATTCCACCTTAAATATCCCAGGAAAGAGAAAAATGGATAAAGAAGTTGTGGTCCTTATGTACAATGGAATATCACTCAGCCATGAAATCAATGTCGTAAGGTTAGTAGCAGCATGATGAGTGGATTTAGGTACGACGATTCTAAGTGAAATAAGTCACACAGAAAAGGACACTTCTCATAAGGTATCACTGATAGAGGGAATGTAAAAACCGTTACACTTGAACTGAATTACAAAACAGAACAGAGTCACACATGCAGAAAACACACTATGGCTGCTTAACGGGAAAGGTGAGGTGGGGTGATACATAAAACAAGGGTATCAAATTAGCTCAGATACCGTTCCATAAACCCAATATGTAATAGACAAGACCTACTCCTTGCTCAGAGAACTGGACTCAACACGCCCTATTCACCGCACAAGAATATATCTGACTAATAATAATCGTAAAACCTATGTATTGATATCTCTCTGTTAGTGTGTCAAGTGGGTGTAAAGCGGCATAAACACAGCAGTGAAAATCAGCCAAACCCCATTATAAAAATAAATTACTTTGAAACACCCATGAAACAAAGACAGTGAAAGAGAGAGAAATTCTTACACAATGCGTTCAGGGGCTGTGATGCAACCTGGATTGACCATATCTAGACGCACAGCTGGATGAGACATAAGGGTGGACACTCTTGGGGCTGAGAGGTTTGGTGAGGTTGGGTGAGCAAACGCAGACCCTTTAAAGTAATACTGCGTTGTACCCATCGCATGGGTCCCAAATCTCCAGGTTCAAGGGCATCTTCCTACATCAAAAACATGCATGAGAAACCCAGAAGATGGTACACCGTGTGATGGGGAAAGGTTTCTAAAACGCACCTCATTTCTCATCTCCTTGTGCCCGGGTTCGCCATTCCAGCTGCTTTACTAGCAAGCTCCCTACTTGGAGCATCAGCACCTTTAACCTCCTGTTCCATGCAGGTTGCAATTTGTCCTGAGGATAAACGGGAAGACGTGGAACCAACGAGAGACTAGCTCTTGGTGTTGGGACAGGCACAGGTCACTCTATTTTCCCATCAGAAAGAAGAATTAACCACAGGCTCAGCCTGCCCCCCGGAACCAGAACAGGGCCTGAAGCCATTCTGCGATTTTGCGGCCAGCTCCCATAAAAACGAGTTGTAAAATGGAGGTTCAGGGCACTGCAATTCACAAACCTGCAGAGTTATAAATGATAACTCTCGTCCACAAATATATTGAGGGAAGGCAAAGAAGAGGATTTGAAATCAAGGCAGAATTGCAGGAAACAGATTTCAGGAGGTAGATACGAATCGCCTTTAAAGCACATGAAAAGCGGCAAAAAGTTGACAATGATGCCCTTGGCCAAAAAGGGCGTATGCGTTTTTTCCTGAATATATTCAGGAAAAAACGCATACGCCCTTTTTGGCCAACCAAGCAACCTGGAAAGGCAAATCAGCGCTACAAAGAAGTCTCGCTTCCCATCGGTCAAAAGGGCCATGCTGAAAAAAGTGTCAAAACCAGAAATGCAGGACAGGCCATGGAGAAATGGGAGCCTTGCTACACTGATGGGCGGGATGTAAATTGCCAAGAGCCACTCTGGAGAAGTGTCCGGTGAGTCCTGAAACATCTGAAAAACACAGCTTAGAGAGCATAGGGCACTTCCACTCATGGGGGTATAAATTGGGAAAATGAAAAATCAGCAAGACACAAGCACCCCAAAGTTTAGGGCTGCTCTGTTGACCAGGACCTCCACTTCATTCCACCTTAAATATCCCAGGAAAGAGAAAAATGGATAAAGAAGTTGTGGTCCTTATGTACAATGGAATATCACTCAGCCATGAAATCAATGTCGTAAGGTTAGTAGCAGCATGATGAGTGGATTTAGGTACGACGATTCTAAGTGAAATAAGTCACACAGAAAAGGACACTTCTCATAAGGTATCACTGATAGAGGGAATGTAAAAACCGTTACACTTGAACTGAATTACAAAACAGAACAGAGTCACACATGCAGAAAACACACTATGGCTGCTTAACGGGAAAGGTGAGGTGGGGTGATACATAAAACAAGGGTATCAAATTAGCTCAGATACCGTTCCATAAACCCAATATGTAATAGACAAGACCTACTCCTTGCTCAGAGAACTGGACTCAACACGCCCTATTCACCGCACAAGAATATATCTGACTAATAATAATCGTAAAACCTATGTATTGATATCTCTCTGTTAGTGTGTCAAGTAGGTGTAAAGCGGCATAAGCACAGCAGTGAAAAGCAGCTAAACCCCATTATAAAAATAAATTACTTTGAAACACCCATGAAACAAAGACAGTGAAAGAGAGAGAAATTCTTACACAATGCGTTCAGGGGCTGTGATGCAACCTGGATTGACCATATCTAGACGCACAGCTGGATGAGACATAAGGGTGGACACTCTTGGGGCTGAGAGGTTTGGTGAGGTTGGGTGAGCAAACGCAGACCCTTTAAAGTAATACTGCGTGGTACCCATCGCATGGGTCCCAAATCTCCAGGTTCAAGGGCATCTTCCTACATCAAAAACATGCATGAGAAACCCAGAAGATGGTACACCGTGTGATGGGGAAAGGTTTCTAAAACGCACCTCATTTCTCATCTCCTTGTGCCCGGGTTCGCCATTCCAGCTGCTTTACTAGCAAGCTCCCTACTTGGAGCATCAGCACCTTTAACCTCCTGTTCCATGCAGGTTGCAATTTGTCCTGAGGATAAACGGGAAGACGTGGAACCAACGAGAGACTAGCTCTTGGTGTTGGGACAGGCACAGGTCATTCTATTTTCCCATCAGAAAGAAGAATTAACCACAGGCTCAGCCTGCCCCCCGGAACCAGAACAGGGCCTGAAGCCATTCTGCGATTTTGCGGCCAGCTCCCATAAAAACGAGTTGTAAAATGGAGGTTCAGGGCACTGCAATTCACAAACCTGCAGAGTTATAAATGATAACTCTCGTCCACAAATATATTGAGGGAAGGCAAAGAAGAGGATTTGAAATCAAGGCAGAATTGCAGGAAACAGATTTCAGGAGGTAGATACGAATCGCCTTTAAAGCACATGAAAAGCGGCAAATCGTTGACAATGATGCCCTTGGCCAAAAAGGGCGTATGCGTTTTTTCCTGAATATATTCAGGAAAAAACGCATACGCCCTTTTTGGCCAACCAAGCAACCTGGAAAGGCAAATCAGCGCTACAAAGAAGTCTCGCTTCCCATCGGTCAAAAGGGCCATGCTGAAAAAAGTGTCAAAACCAGAAATGCAGGACAGGCCATGGAGAAATGGGAGCCTTGCTACACTGATGGGCGGGATGTAAATTGCCAAGAGCCACTCCGGAGAAGTGTCCGGTGAGTCCTGAAACATCTGAAAAACACAGCTTAGAGAGCATAGGGCACTTCCACTCATGGGGGTATAAATTGGGAAAATGAAAAATCAGCAAGACACAAGCACCCCAAAGTTTAGGGCTGCTCTGTTGACCAGGACCTCCACTTCATTCCACCTTAAATATCCCAGGAAAGAGAAAAATGGATAAAGAAGTTGTGGTCCTTATGTACAATGGAATATCACTCAGCCATGAAATCAATGTCGTAAGGTTAGTAGCAGCATGATGAGTGGATTTAGGTACGACGATTCTAAGTGAAATAAGTCACACAAAAAAGGACACTTCTCATAAGGTATCACTGATAGAGGGAATGTAAAAACCGTTACACTTGAACTGAATTACAAAACAGAACAGAGTCACACATGCAGAAAACACACTATGGCTGCTTAACGGGAAAGGTGAGGTGGGGTGATACATAAAACAAGGGTATCAAATTAGCTCAGATACCGTTCCATAAACCCAATATGTAATAGACAAGACCTACTCCTTGCTCAGAGAACTGGACTCAACACGCCCTATTCACCGCACAAGAATATATCTGACTAATAATAATCGTAAAACCTATGTATTGATATCTCTCTGTTAGTGTGTCAAGTGGGTGTAAAGCGGCATAAGCACAGCAGTGAAAAGCAGCTAAACCCCATTATAAAAATAAATTACTTTGAAACACCCATGAAACAAAGACAGTGAAAGAGAGAGAAATTCTTACACAATGCGTTCAGGGGCTGTGATGCAACCTGGATTGACCATATCTAGACGCACAGCTGGATGAGACATAAGGGTGGACACTCTTGGGGCTGAGAGGTTTGGTGAGGTTGGGTGAGCAAACGCAGACCCTTTAAAGTAATACTGCGTGGTACCCATCGCATGGGTCCCAAATCTCCAGGTTCAAGGGCATCTTCCTACATCAAAAACATGCATGAGAAACCCAGAAGATGGTACACCGTGTGATGGGGAAAGGTTTCTAAAACGCACCTCATTTCTCATCTCCTTGTGCCCGGGTTCGCCATTCCAGCTGCTTTACTAGCAAGCTCCCTACTTGGAGCATCAGCACCTTTAACCTCCTGTTCCATGCACGTTGCAATTTGTCCTGAGGATAAACGGGAAGACGTGGAACCAACGAGAGACTAGCTCTTGGTGTTGGGACAGGCACAGGTCATTCTATTTTCCCATCAGAAAGAAGAATTAACCACAGGCTCAGCCTGCCCCCCGGAACCAGAACAGGGCCTGAAGCCATTCTGCGATTTTGCGGCCAGCTCCCATAAAAACGAGTTGTAAAATGGAGGTTCAGGGCACTGCAATTCACAAACCTGCAGAGTTATAAATGATAACTCTCGTCCACAAATATATTGAGGGAAGGCAAAGAAGAGGATTTGAAATCAAGGCAGAATTGCAGGAAACAGATTTCAGGAGGTAGATACGAATCGCCTTTAAAGCACATGAAAAGCGGCAAATCGTTGACAATGATGCCCTTGGCCAAAAAGGGCGTATGCGTTTTTTCCTGAATATATTCAGGAAAAAACGCATACGCCCTTTTTGGCCAACCAAGCAACCTGGAAAGGCAAATCAGCGCTACAAAGAAGTCTCGCTTCCCATCGGTCAAAAGGGCCATGCTGAAAAAAGTGTCAAAACCAGAAATGCAGGACAGGCCATGGAGAAATGGGAGCCTTGCTACACTGATGGGCGGGATGTAAATTGCCAAGAGCCACTCCGGAGAAGTGTCCGGTGAGTCCTGAAACATCTGAAAAACACAGCTTAGAGAGCATAGGGCACTTCCACTCATGGGGGTATAAATTGGGAAAATGAAAAATCAGCAAGACACAAGCACCCCAAAGTTTAGGGCTGCTCTGTTGACCAGGACCTCCACTTCATTCCACCTTAAATATCCCAGGAAAGAGAAAAATGGATAAAGAAGTTGTGGTCCTTATGTACAATGGAATATCACTCAGCCATGAAATCAATGTCGTAAGGTTAGTAGCAGCATGATGAGTGGATTTAGGTACGACGATTCTAAGTGAAATAAGTCACACAGAAAAGGACACTTCTCATAAGGTATCACTGATAGAGGGAATGTAAAAACCGTTACACTTGAACTGAATTACAAAACAGAACAGAGTCACACATGCAGAAAACACACTATGGCTGCTTAACGGGAAAGGTGAGGTGGGGTGATACATAAAACAAGGGTATCAAATTAGCTCAGATACCGTTCCATAAACCCAATATGTAATAGACAAGACCTACTCCTTGCTCAGAGAACTGGACTCAACACGCCCTATTCACCGCACAAGAATATATCTGACTAATAATAATCGTAAAACCTATGTATTGATATCTCTCTGTTAGTGTGTCAAGTGGGTGTAAAGCGGCATAAACACAGCAGTGAAAATCAGCTAAACCCCATTATAAAAATAAATTACTTTGAAACACCCATGAAACAAAGACAGTGAAAGAGAGAGAAATTCTTACACAATGCGTTCAGGGGCTGTGATGCAACCTGGATTGACCATATCTAGACGCACAGCTGGATGAGACATAAGGGTGGACACTCTTGGGGCTGAGAGGTTTGGTGAGGTTGGGTGAGCAAACGCAGACCCTTTAAAGTAGTACTGCGTGGTACCCATCGCATGGGTCCCAAATCTCCAGGTTCAAGGGCATCTTCCTACATCAAAAACATGCATGAGAAACCCAGAAGATGGTACACCGTGTGATGGGGAAAGGTTTCTAAAACGCACCTCATTTCTCATCTCCTTGTGCCCGGGTTCGCCATTCCAGCTGCTTTACTAGCAAGCTCCCTACTTGGAGCATCAGCACCTTTAACCTCCTGTTCCATGCAGGTTGCAATTTGTCCTGAGGATAAACGGGAAGACGTGGAACCAACGAGAGACTAGCTCTTGGTGTTGGGACAGGCACAGGTCACTCTATTTTCCCATCAGAAAGAAGAATTAACCACAGGCTCAGCCTGCCCCCCGGAACCAGAACAGGGCCTGAAGCCATTCTGCGATTTTGCGGCCAGCTCCCATAAAAACGAGTTGTAAAATGGAGGTTCAGGGCACTGCAATTCACAAACCTGCAGAGTTATAAATGATAACTCTCGTCCACAAATATATTGAGGGAAGGCAAAGAAGAGGATTTGAAATCAAGGCAGAATTGCAGGAAACAGATTTCAGGAGGTAGATACGAATCGCCTTTAAAGCACATGAAAAGCGGCAAAAAGTTGACAATGATGCCCTTGGCCAAAAAGGGCGTATGCGTTTTTTCCTGAATATATTCAGGAAAAAACGCATACGCCCTTTTTGGCCAACCAAGCAACCTGGAAAGGCAAATCAGCGCTACAAAGAAGTCTCGCTTCCCATCGGTCAAAAGGGCCATGCTGAAAAAAGTGTCAAAACCAGAAATGCAGGACAGGCCATGGAGAAATGGGAGCCTTGCTACACTGATGGGCGGGATGTAAATTGCCAAGAGCCACTCTGGAGAAGTGTCCGGTGAGTCCTGAAACATCTGAAAAACACAGCTTAGAGAGCATAGGGCACTTCCACTCATGGGGGTATAAATTGGGAAAATGAAAAATCAGCAAGACACAAGCACCCCAAAGTTTAGGGCTGCTCTGTTGACCAGGACCTCCACTTCATTCCACCTTAAATATCCCAGGAAAGAGAAAAATGGATAAAGAAGTTGTGGTCCTTATGTACAATGGAATATCACTCAGCCATGAAATCAATGTCGTAAGGTTAGTAGCAGCATGATGAGTGGATTTAGGTACGACGATTCTAAGTGAAATAAGTCACACAGAAAAGGACACTTCTCATAAGGTATCACTGATAGAGGGAATGTAAAAACCGTTACACTTGAACTGAATTACAAAACAGAACAGAGTCACACATGCAGAAAACACACTATGGCTGCTTAACGGGAAAGGTGAGGTGGGGTGATACATAAAACAAGGGTATCAAATTAGCTCAGATACCGTTCCATAAACCCAATATGTAATAGACAAGACCTACTCCTTGCTCAGAGAACTGGACTCAACACGCCCTATTCACCGCACAAGAATATATCTGACTAATAATAATCGTAAAACCTATGTATTGATATCTCTCTGTTAGTGTGTCAAGTAGGTGTAAAGCGGCATAAGCACAGCAGTGAAAAGCAGCTAAACCCCATTATAAAAATAAATTACTTTGAAACACCCATGAAACAAAGACAGTGAAAGAGAGAGAAATTCTTACACAATGCGTTCAGGGGCTGTGATGCAACCTGGATTGACCATATCTAGACGCACAGCTGGATGAGACATAAGGGTGGACACTCTTGGGGCTGAGAGGTTTGGTGAGGTTGGGTGAGCAAACGCAGACCCTTTAAAGTAATACTGCGTGGTACCCATCGCATGGGTCCCAAATCTCCAGGTTCAAGGGCATCTTCCTACATCAAAAACATGCATGAGAAACCCAGAAGATGGTACACCGTGTGATGGGGAAAGGTTTCTAAAACGCACCTCATTTCTCATCTCCTTGTGCCCGGGTTCGCCATTCCAGCTGCTTTACTAGCAAGCTCCCTACTTGGAGCATCAGCACCTTTAACCTCCTGTTCCATGCAGGTTGCAATTTGTCCTGAGGATAAACGGGAAGACGTGGAACCAACGAGAGACTAGCTCTTGGTGTTGGGACAGGCACAGGTCATTCTATTTTCCCATCAGAAAGAAGAATTAACCACAGGCTCAGCCTGCCCCCCGGAACCAGAACAGGGCCTGAAGCCATTCTGCGATTTTGCGGCCAGCTCCCATAAAAACGAGTTGTAAAATGGAGGTTCAGGGCACTGCAATTCACAAACCTGCAGAGTTATAAATGATAACTCTCGTCCACAAATATATTGAGGGAAGGCAAAGAAGAGGATTTGAAATCAAGGCAGAATTGCAGGAAACAGATTTCAGGAGGTAGATACGAATCGCCTTTAAAGCACATGAAAAGCGGCAAATCGTTGACAATGATGCCCTTGGCCAAAAAGGGCGTATGCGTTTTTTCCTGAATATATTCAGGAAAAAACGCATACGCCCTTTTTGGCCAACCAAGCAACCTGGAAAGGCAAATCAGCGCTACAAAGAAGTCTCGCTTCCCATCGGTCAAAAGGGCCATGCTGAAAAAAGTGTCAAAACCAGAAATGCAGGACAGGCCATGGAGAAATGGGAGCCTTGCTACACTGATGGGCGGGATGTAAATTGCCAAGAGCCACTCCGGAGAAGTGTCCGGTGAGTCCTGAAACATCTGAAAAACACAGCTTAGAGAGCATAGGGCACTTCCACTCATGGGGGTATAAATTGGGAAAATGAAAAATCAGCAAGACACAAGCACCCCAAAGTTTAGGGCTGCTCTGTTGACCAGGACCTCCACTTCATTCCACCTTAAATATCCCAGGAAAGAGAAAAATGGATAAAGAAGTTGTGGTCCTTATGTACAATGGAATATCACTCAGCCATGAAATCAATGTCGTAAGGTTAGTAGCAGCATGATGAGTGGATTTAGGTACGACGATTCTAAGTGAAATAAGTCACACAAAAAAGGACACTTCTCATAAGGTATCACTGATAGAGGGAATGTAAAAACCGTTACACTTGAACTGAATTACAAAACAGAACAGAGTCACACATGCAGAAAACACACTATGGCTGCTTAACGGGAAAGGTGAGGTGGGGTGATACATAAAACAAGGGTATCAAATTAGCTCAGATACCGTTCCATAAACCCAATATGTAATAGACAAGACCTACTCCTTGCTCAGAGAACTGGACTCAACACGCCCTATTCACCGCACAAGAATATATCTGACTAATAATAATCGTAAAACCTATGTATTGATATCTCTCTGTTAGTGTGTCAAGTGGGTGTAAAGCGGCATAAACACAGCAGTGAAAATCAGCTAAACCCCATTATAAAAATAAATTACTTTGAAACACCCATGAAACAAAGACAGTGAAAGAGAGAGAAATTCTTACACAATGCGTTCAGGGGCTGTGATGCAACCTGGATTGACCATATCTAGACGCACAGCTGGATGAGACATAAGGGTGGACACTCTTGGGGCTGAGAGGTTTGGTGAGGTTGGGTGAGCAAACGCAGACCCTTTAAAGTAATACTGCGTGGTACCCATCGCATGGGTCCCAAATCTCCAGGTTCAAGGGCATCTTCCTACATCAAAAACATGCATGAGAAACCCAGAAGATGGTACACCGTGTGATGGGGAAAGGTTTCTAAAACGCACCTCATTTCTCATCTCCTTGTGCCCGGGTTCGCCATTCCAGCTGCTTTACTACCAAGCTCCCTACTTGGAGCATCAGCACCTTTAACCTCCTGTTCCATGCAGGTTGCAATTTGTCCTGAAGATAAACGGGAAGACGTGGAACCAACGAGAGACTAGCTCTTGGTGTTGGGACAGGCACAGGTCATTCTATTTTCCCATCAGAAAGAAGAATTAACCACAGGCTCAGCCTGCCCCCCGGAACCAGAACAGGGCCTGAAGCCATTCTGCGATTTTGCGGCCAGCTCCCATAAAAACGAGTTGTAAAATGGAGGTTCAGGGCACTGCAATTCACAAACCTGCAGAGTTATAAATGATAACTCTCGTCCACAAATATATTGAGGGAAGGCAAAGAAGAGGATTTGAAATCAAGGCAGAATTGCAGGAAACAGATTTCAGGAGGTAGATACGAATCGCCTTTAAAGCACATGAAAAGCGGCAAAACGTTGACAATGATGCCCTTGGCCAAAAAGGGCGTATGCGTTTTTTCCTGAATATATTCAGGAAAAAACGCATACGCCCTGTTTGGCCAACCAAGCAACCTGGAAAGGCAAATCAGCGCTACAAAGAAGTCTCGCTTCCCATCGGTCAAAAGGGCCATGCTGAAAAAAGTGTCAAAACCAGAAATGCAGGACAGGCCATGGAGAAATGGGAGCCTTGCTACACTGATGGGCGGGATGTAAATTGCCAAGAGCCACTCCGGAGAAGTGTCCGGTGAGTCCTGAAACATCTGAAAAACACAGCTTAGAGAGCATAGGGCACTTCCACTCATGGGGGTATAAATTGGGAAAATGAAAAATCAGCAAGACACAAGCACCCCAAAGTTTAGGGCTGCTCTGTTGACCAGGACCTCCACTTCATTCCACCTTAAATATCCCAGGAAAGAGAAAAATGGATAAAGAAGTTGTGGTCCTTATGTACAATGGAATATCACTCAGCCATGAAATCAATGTCGTAAGGTTAGTAGCAGCATGATGAGTGGATTTAGGTACGACGATTCTAAGTGAAATAAGTCACACAGAAAAGGACACTTCTCATAAGGTATCACTGATAGAGGGAATGTAAAAACCGTTACACTTGAACTGAATTACAAAACAGAACAGAGTCACACATGCAGAAAACACACTATGGCTGCTTAACGGGAAAGGTGAGGTGGGGTGACACATAAAACAAGGGTATCAAATTAGCTCAGATACCGTTCCATAAACCCAATATGTAATAGACAAGACCTACTCCTTGCTCAGAGAACTGGACTCAACACGCCCTATTCACCGCACAAGAATATATCTGACTAATAATAATCGTAAAACCTATGTATTGATATCTCTCTGTTAGTGTGTCAAGTGGGTGTAAAGCGGCATAAACACAGCAGTGAAAAGCAGCTAAACCCCATTATAAAAATAAATTACTTTGAAACACCCATGAAACAAAGACAGTGAAAGAGAGAGAAATTCTTACACAATGCGTTCAGGGGCTGTGATGCAACCTGGATTGACCATATCTAGACGCACAGCTGGATGAGACATAAGGGTGGACACTCTTGGGGCTGAGAGGTTTGGTGAGGTTGGGTGAGCAAACGCAGACCCTTTAAAGTAATACTGCGTGGTACCCATCGCATGGGTCCCAAATCTCCAGGTTCAAGGGCATCTTCCTACATCAAAAACATGCATGAGAAACCCAGAAGATGGTACACCGTGTGATGGGGAAAGGTTTCTAAAACGCACCTCATTTCTCATCTCCTTGTGCCCGGGTTCGCCATTCCAGCTGCTTTACTAGCAAGCTCCCTACTTGGAGCATCAGCACCTTTAACCTCCTGTTCCATGCAGGTTGCAATTTGTCCTGAGGATGAACGGGAAGACGTGGAACCAACGAGAGACTAGCTCTTGGTGTTGGGACAGGCACAGGTCACTCTATTTTCCCATCAGAAAGAAGAATTAACCACAGGCTCAGCCTGCCCCCCGGAACCAGAACAGGGCCTGAAGCCATTCTGCGATTTTGCGGCCAGCTCCCATAAAAACGAGTTGTAGAATGGAGGTTCAGGGCACTGCAATTCACAAACCTGCAGAGTTATAAATGATAACTCTCGTCCACAAATATATTGAGGGAAGGCAAAGAAGAGGATTTGAAATCAAGGCAGAATTGCAGGAAACAGATTTCAGGAGGTAGATACGAATCGCCTTTAAAGCACATGAAAAGCGGCAAAACGTTGACAATGATGCCCTTGGCCAAAAAGGGCGTATGCGTTTTTTCCTGAATATATTCAGGAAAAAACGCATACGCCCTTTTTGGCCAACCAAGCAACCTGGAAAGGCAAATCAGCGCTACAAAGAAGTCTCGCTTCCCATCGGTCAAAAGGGCCATGCTGAAAAAAGTGTCAAAACCAGAAATGCAGGACAGGCCATGGAGAAATGGGAGCCTTGCTACACTGATGGGCGGGATGTAAATTGCCAAGAGCCACTCCGGAGAAGTGTCCGGTGAGTCCTGAAACATCTGAAAAACACAGCTTAGAGAGCATAGGGCACTTCCACTCATGGGGGTATAAATTGGGAAAATGAAAAATCAGCAAGACACAAGCACCCCAAAGTTTAGGGCTGCTCTGTTGACCAGGACCTCCACTTCATTCCACCTTAAATATCCCAGGAAAGAGAAAAATGGATAAAGAAGTTGTGGTCCTTATGTACAATGGAATATCACTCAGCCATGAAATCAATGTCGTAAGGTTAGTAGCAGCATGATGAGTGGATTTAGGTACGACGATTCTAAGTGAAATAAGTCACACAGAAAAGGACACTTCTCATAAGGTATCACTGATAGAGGGAATGTAAAAACCGTTACACTTGAACTGAATTACAAAACAGAACAGAGTCACACATGCAGAAAACACACTATGGCTGCTTAACGGGAAAGGTGAGGTGGGGTGACACATAAAACAAGGGTATCAAATTAGCTCAGATACCGTTCCATAAACCCAATATGTAATAGACAAGACCTACTCCTTGCTCAGAGAACTGGACTCAACACGCCCTATTCACCGCACAAGAATATATCTGACTAATAATAATCGTAAAACCTATGTATTGATATCTCTCTGTTAGTGTGTCAAGTGGGTGTAAAGCGGCATAAACACAGCAGTGAAAAGCAGCTAAACCCCATTATAAAAATAAATTACTTTGAAACACCCATGAAACAAAGACAGTGAAAGAGAGAGAAATTCTTACACAATGCGTTCAGGGGCTGTGATGCAACCTGGATTGACCATATCTAGACGCACAGCTGGATGAGACATAAGGGTGGACACTCTTGGGGCTGAGAGGTTTGGTGAGGTTGGGTGAGCAAACGCAGACCCTTTAAAGTAATACTGCGTGGTACCCATCGCATGGGTCCCAAATCTCCAGGTTCAAGGGCATCTTCCTACATCAAAAACATGCATGAGAAACCCAGAAGATGGTACACCGTGTGATGGGGAAAGGTTTCTAAAATGCACCTCATTTCTCATCTCCTTGTGCCCGGGTTCGCCATTCCAGCTGCTTTACTAGCAAGCTCCCTACTTGGAGCATCAGCACCTTTAACCTCCTGTTCCATGCAGGTTGCAATTTGTCCTGAGGATAAACGGGAAGACGTGGAACCAACGAGAGACTAGCTCTTGGTGTTGGGACAGGCACAGGTCACTCTATTTTCCCATCAGAAAGAAGAATTAACCACAGGCTCAGCCTGCCCCCCGGAACCAGAACAGGGCCTGAAGCCATTCTGCGATTTTGCGGCCAGCTCCTATAAAAACGAGTTGTAGAATGGAGGTTCAGGGCACTGCAATTCACAAACCTGCAGAGTTATAAATGATAACTCTCGTCCACAAATATATTGAGGGAAGGCAAAGAAGAGGATTTGAAATCAAGGCAGAATTGCAGGAAACAGATTTCAGGAGGTAGATACGAATCGCCTTTAAAGCACATGAAAAGCGGCAAAACGTTGACAATGATGCCCTTGGCCAAAAAGGGCGTATGCGTTTTTTCCTGAATATATTCAGGAAAAAACGCATACGCCCTTTTTGGCCAACCAAGCAACCTGGAAAGGCAAATCAGCGCTACAAAGAAGTCTCGCTTCCCATCGGTCAAAAGGGCCATGCTGAAAAAAGTGTCAAAACCAGAAATGCAGGACAGGCCATGGAGAAATGGGAGCCTTGCTACACTGATGGGCGGGATGTAAATTGCCAAGAGCCACTCCGGAGAAGTGTCCGGTGAGTCCTGAAACATCTGAAAAACACAGCTTAGAGAGCATAGGGCACTTCCACTCATGGGGGTATAAATTGGGAAAATGAAAAATCAGCAAAACACAAGCACCCCAAAGTTTAGGGCTGCTCTGTTGACCAGGACCTCCACTTCATTCCACCTTAAATATCCCAGGAAAGAGAAAAATGGATAAAGAAGTTGTGGTCCTTATGTACAATGGAATATCACTCAGCCATGAAATCAATGTCGTAAGGTTAGTAGCAGCATGATGAGTGGATTTAGGTACGACGATTCTAAGTGAAATAAGTCACACAGAAAAGGACACTTCTCATAAGGTATCACTGATAGAGGGAATGTAAAAACCGTTACACTTGAACTGAATTACAAAACAGAACAGAGTCACACATGCAGAAAACACACTATGGCTGCTTAACGGGAAAGGTGAGGTGGGGTGATACATAAAACAAGGGTATCAAATTAGCTCAGATACCGTTCCATAAACCCAATATGTAATAGACAAGACCTACTCCTTGCTCAAAGAACTGGACTCAACACGCCCTATTCACCGCACAAGAATATATCTGACTAATAATAATCGTAAAACCTATGTATTGATATCTCTCTGTTAGTGTGTCAAGTGGGTGTAAAGCGGCATAAACACAGCAGTGAAAAGCAGCTAAACCCCATTATAAAAATAAATTACTTTGAAACACCCATGAAACAAAGACAGTGAAAGAGAGAGAAATTCTTACACAATGCGTTCAGGGGCTGTGATGCAACCTGGATTGACCATATCTAGACGCACAGCTGGATGAGACATAAGGGTGGACACTCTTGGGGCTGAGAGGTTTGGTGAGGTTGGGTGAGCAAACGCAGACCCTTTAAAGTAATACTGCGTGGTACCCATCGCATGGGTCCCAAATCTCCAGGTTCAAGGGCATCTTCCTACATCAAAAACATGCATGAGAAACCCAGAAGATGGTACACCGTGTGATGGGGAAAGGTTTCTAAAATGCACCTCATTTCTCATCTCCTTGTGCCCGGGTTCGCCATTCCAGCTGCTTTACTAGCAAGCTCCCTACTTGGAGCATCAGCACCTTTAACCTCCTGTTCCATGCAGGTTGCAATTTGTCCTGAGGATAAACGGGAAGACGTGGAACCAACGAGAGACTAGCTCTTGGTGTTGGGACAGGCACAGGTCACTCTATTTTCCCATCAGAAAGAAGAATTAACCACAGGCTCAGCCTGCCCCCCGGAACCAGAACAGGGCCTGAAGCCATTCTGCGATTTTGCGGCCAGCTCCCATAAAAACGAGTTGTAGAATGGAGGTTCAGGGCACTGCAATTCACAAACCTGCAGAGTTATAAATGATAACTCTCGTCCACAAATATATTGAGGGAAGGCAAAGAAGAGGATTTGAAATCAAGGCAGAATTGCAGGAAACATATTTCAGGAGGTAGATACGAATCGCCTTTAAAGCACATGAAAAGCGGCAAAACGTTGACAATGATGCCCTTGGCCAAAAAGGGCATATGCGTTTTTTCCTGAATATATTCAGGAAAAAACGCATACGCCCTTTTTGGCCAACCAAGCAACCTGGAAAGGCAAATCAGCGCTACAAAGAAGTCTCGCTTCCCATCGGTCAAAAGGGCCATGCTGAAAAAAGTGTCAAAACCAGAAATGCAGGACAGGCCATGGAGAAATGGGAGCCTTGCTACACTGATGGGCGGGATGTAAATTGCCAAGAGCCACTCCGGAGAAGTGTCCGGTGAGTCCTGAAACATCTGAAAAACACAGCTTAGAGAGCATAGGGCACTTCCACTCATGGGGGTATAAATTGGGAAAATGAAAAATCAGCAAAACACAAGCACCCCAAAGTTTAGGGCTGCTCTGTTGACCAGGACCTCCACTTCATTCCACCTTAAATATCCCAGGAAAGAGAAAAATGGATAAAGAAGTTGTGGTCCTTATGTACAATGGAATATCACTCAGCCATGAAATCAATGTCGTAAGGTTAGTAGCAGCATGATGAGTGGATTTAGGTACGACGATTCTAAGTGAAATAAGTCACACAGAAAAGGACACTTCTCATAAGGTATCACTGATAGAGGGAATGTAAAAACCGTTACACTTGAACTGAATTACAAAACAGAACAGAGTCACACATGCAGAAAACACACTATGGCTGCTTAACGGGAAAGGTGAGGTGGGGTGATACATAAAACAAGGGTATCAAATTAGCTCAGATACCGTTCCATAAACCCAATATGTAATAGACAAGACCTACTCCTTGCTCAGAGAACTGGACTCAACACGCCCTATTCACCGCACAAGAATATATCTGACTAATAATAATCGTAAAACCTATGTATTGATATCTCTCTGTTAGTGTGTCAAGTAGGTGTAAAGCGGCATAAGCACAGCAGTGAAAAGCAGCTAAACCCCATTATAAAAATAAATTACTTTGAAACACCCATGAAACAAAGACAGTGAAAGAGAGAGAAATTCTTACACAATGCGTTCAGGGGCTGTGATGCAACCTGGATTGACCATATCTAGACGCACAGCTGGATGAGACATAAGGGTGGACACTCTTGGGGCTGAGAGGTTTGGTGAGGTTGGGTGAGCAAACGCAGACCCTTTAAAGTAATACTGCGTGGTACCCATCGCATGGGTCCCAAATCTCCAGGTTCAAGGGCATCTTCCTACATCAAAAACATGCATGAGAAACCCAGAAGATGGTACACCGTGTGATGGGGAAAGGTTTCTAAAACGCACCTCATTTCTCATCTCCTTGTGCCCGGGTTCGCCATTCCAGCTGCTTTACTAGCAAGCTCCCTACTTGGAGCATCAGCACCTTTAACCTCCTGTTCCATGCAGGTTGCAATTTGTCCTGAGGATAAACGGGAAGACGTGGAACCAACGAGAGACTAGCTCTTGGTGTTGGGACAGGCACAGGTCATTCTATTTTCCCATCAGAAAGAAGAATTAACCACAGGCTCAGCCTGCCCCCCGGAACCAGAACAGGGCCTGAAGCCATTCTGCGATTTTGCGGCCAGCTCCCATAAAAACGAGTTGTAAAATGGAGGTTCAGGGCACTGCAATTCACAAACCTGCAGAGTTATAAATGATAACTCTCGTCCACAAATATATTGAGGGAAGGCAAAGAAGAGGATTTGAAATCAAGGCAGAATTGCAGGAAACAGATTTCAGGAGGTAGATACGAATCGCCTTTAAAGCACATGAAAAGCGGCAAATCGTTGACAATGATGCCCTTGGCCAAAAAGGGCGTATGCGTTTTTTCCTGAATATATTCAGGAAAAAACGCATACGCCCTTTTTGGCCAACCAAGCAACCTGGAAAGGCAAATCAGCGCTACAAAGAAGTCTCGCTTCCCATCGGTCAAAAGGGCCATGCTGAAAAAAGTGTCAAAACCAGAAATGCAGGACAGGCCATGGAGAAATGGGAGCCTTGCTACACTGATGGGCGGGATGTAAATTGCCAAGAGCCACTCCGGAGAAGTGTCCGGTGAGTCCTGAAACATCTGAAAAACACAGCTTAGAGAGCATAGGGCACTTCCACTCATGGGGGTATAAATTGGGAAAATGAAAAATCAGCAAGACACAAGCACCCCAAAGTTTAGGGCTGCTCTGTTGACCAGGACCTCCACTTCATTCCACCTTAAATATCCCAGGAAAGAGAAAAATGGATAAAGAAGTTGTGGTCCTTATGTACAATGGAATATCACTCAGCCATGAAATCAATGTCGTAAGGTTAGTAGCAGCATGATGAGTGGATTTAGGTACGACGATTCTAAGTGAAATAAGTCACACAGAAAAGGACACTTCTCATAAGGTATCACTGATAGAGGGAATGTAAAAACCGTTACACTTGAACTGAATTACAAAACAGAACAGAGTCACACATGCAGAAAACACACTATGGCTGCTTAACGGGAAAGGTGAGGTGGGGTGACACATAAAACAAGGGTATCAAATTAGTTCAGATACCGTTCCATAAACCCAATATGTAATAGACAAGACCTACTCCTTGCTCAGAGAACTGGACTCAACACGCCCTATTCACCGCACAAGAATATATCTGACTAATAATAATCGTAAAACCTATGTATTGATATCTCTCTGTTAGTGTGTCAAGTGGGTGTAAAGCGGCATAAGCACAGCAGTGAAAAGCAGCTAAACCCCATTATAAAAATAAATTACTTTGAAACACCCATGAAACAAAGACAGTGAAAGAGAGAGAAATTCTTACACAATGCGTTCAGGGGCTGTGATGCAACCTGGATTGACCATATCTAGACGCACAGCTGGATGAGACATAAGGGTGGACACTCTTGGGGCTGAGAGGTTTGGTGAGGTTGGGTGAGCAAACGCAGACCCTTTAAAGTAATACTGCGTGGTACCCATCGCATGGGTCCCAAATCTCCAGGTTCAAGGGCATCTTCCTACATCAAAAACATGCATGAGAAACCCAGAAGATGGTACACCATGTGATGGGGAAAGGTTTCTAAAACGCACCTCATTTCTCATCTCCTTGTGCCCGGGTTCGCCATTCCAGCTGCTTTACTAGCAAGCTCCCTACTTGGAGCATCAGCACCTTTAACCTCCTGTTCCATGCAGGTTGCAATTTGTCCTGAGGATAAACGGGAAGACGTGGAACCAACGAGAGACTAGCTCTTGGTGTTGGGACAGGCACAGGTCACTCTATTTTCCCATCAGAAAGAAGAATTAACCACAGGCTCAGCCTGCCCCCCGGAACCAGAACAGGGCCTGAAGCCATTCTGCGATTTTGCGGCCAGCTCCCATAAGAACGAGTTGTAGAATGGAGGTTCAGGGCACTGCAATTCACAAACCTGCAGAGTTATAAATGATAACTCTCGTCCACAAATATATTGAGGGAAGGCAAAGAAGAGGATTTGAAATCAAGGCAGAATTGCAGGAAACATATTTCAGGAGGTAGATACGAATCGCCTTTAAAGCACATGAAAAGCGGCAAAACGTTGACAATGATGCCCTTGGCCAAAAAGGGCGTATGCGTTTTTTCCTGAATATATTCAGGAAAAAACGCATACGCCCTTTTTGGCCAACCAAGCAACCTGGAAAGGCAAATCAGCGCTACAAAGAAGTCTCGCTTCCCATCGGTCAAAAGGGCCATGCTGAAAAAAGTGTCAAAACCAGAAATGCAGGACAGGCCATGGAGAAATGGGAGCCTTGCTACACTGATGGGCGGGATGTAAATTGCCAAGAGCCACTCCGGAGAAGTGTCCGGTGAGTCCTGAAACATCTGAAAAACACAGCTTAGAGAGCATAGGGCACTTCCACTCATGGGGGTATAAATTGGGAAAATGAAAAATCAGCAAAACACAAGCACCCCAAAGTTTAGTGCTGCTCTGTTGACCAGGACCTCCACTTCATTCCACCTTAAATATCCCAGGAAAGAGAAAAATGGATAAAGAAGTTGTGGTCCTTATTTACAATGGAATATCACTCAGCCATGAAATCAATGTCGTAAGGTTAGTAGCAGCATGATGAGTGGATTTAGGTACGACGATTCTAAGTGAAATAAGTCACACAGAAAAGGACACTTCTCATAAGGTATCACTGATAGAGGGAATGTAAAAACCGTTACACTTGAACTGAATTACAAAACAGAACAGAGTCACACATGCAGAAAACACACTATGGCTGCTTAACGGGAAAGGTGAGGTGGGGTGATACATAAAACAAGGGTATCAAATTAGCTCAGATACCGTTCCATAAACCCAATATGTAATAGACAAGACCTACTCCTTGCTCAGAGAACTGGACTCAACACGCCCTATTCACCGCACAAGAATATATCTGACTAATAATAATCGTAAAACCTATGTATTGATATCTCTCTGTTAGTGTGTCAAGTGGGTGTAAAGCGGCATAAACACAGCAGTGAAAATCAGCTAAACCCCATTATAAAAATAAATTACTTTGAAACACCCATGAAACAAAGACAGTGAAAGAGAGAGAAATTCTTACACAATGCGTTCAGGGGCTGTGATGCAACCTGGATTGACCATATCTAGACGCACAGCTGGATGAGACATAAGGGTGGACACTCTTGGGGCTGAGAGGTTTGGTGAGGTTGGGTGAGCAAACGCAGACCCTTTAAAGTAATACTGCGTGGTACCCATCGCATGGGTCCCAAATCTCCAGGTTCAAGGGCATCTTCCTACATCAAAAACATGCATGAGAAACCCAGAAGATGGTACACCGTGTGATGGGGAAAGGTTTCTAAAACGCACCTCATTTCTCATCTCCTTGTGCCCGGGTTCGCCATTCCAGCTGCTTTACTAGCAAGCTCCCTACTTGGAGCATCAGCACCTTTAACCTCCTGTTCCATGCAGGTTGCAATTTGTCCTGAGGATAAACGGGAAGACGTGGAACCAACGAGAGACTAGCTCTTGGTGTTGGGACAGGCACAGGTCACTCTATTTTCCCATCAGAAAGAAGAATTAACCACAGGCTCAGCCTGTCCCGGGGAACCAGAACAGGGCCTGAAGCCATTCTGCGATTTTGCGGCCAGCTCCCATAAAAACGAGTTGTAAAATGGAGGTTCAGGGCACTGCAATTCACAAACCTGCAGAGTTATAAATGATAACTCTCGTCCACAAATATATTGAGGGAAGGCAAAGAAGAGGATTTGAAATCAAGGCAGAATTGCAGGAAACAGATTTCAGGAGGTAGATACGAATCGCCTTTAAAGCACATGAAAAGCGGCAAAACGTTGACAATGATGCCCTTGGCCAAAAAGGGCGTATGCGTTTTTTCCTGAATATATTCAGGAAAAAACGCATACGCCCTTTTTGGCCAACCAAGCAACCTGGAAAGGCAAATCAGCGCTACAAAGAAGTCTCGCTTCCCATCGGTCAAAAGGGCCATGCTGAAAAAAGTGTCAAAACCAGAAATGCAGGACAGGCCATGGAGAAATGGGAGCCTTGCTACACTGATGGGCGGGATGTAAATTGCCAAGAGCCACTCCGGAGAAGTGTCCGGTGAGTCCTGAAACATCTGAAAAACACAGCTTAGAGAGCATAGGGCACTTCCACTCATGGGGGTATAAATTGGGAAAATGAAAAATCAGCAAAACACAAGCACCCCAAAGTTTAGTGCTGCTCTGTTGACCAGGACCTCCACTTCATTCCACCTTAAATATCCCAGGAAAGAGAAAAATGGATAAAGAAGTTGTGGTCCTTATTTACAATGGAATATCACTCAGCCATGAAATCAATGTCGTAAGGTTAGTAGCAGCATGATGAGTGGATTTAGGTACGACGATTCTAAGTGAAATAAGTCACACAGAAAAGGACACTTCTCATAAGGTATCACTGATAGAGGGAATGTAAAAACCGTTACACTTGAACTGAATTACAAAACAGAACAGAG